>NC_138028.1:114870338-115615569 GCF_964106645.2 Podarcis pityusensis | reverse complement strand
CAGTTTTGACTAATATACATATTTTTGCAAGTATTTTCCCCTAATATAATGAAGTGTTTCGACTATTTGATGCATTTTCATGCGCACTTGCCCCTAGTATACAAATTTATGCTTGGAGAACTACATCACAAAATTTGAAGGAGTGTGAATTTCAAAGGACAGCTGCATTTCAGTTTGGCTATTGGATCAAAAAGTGTGAACTAGTTAGTTTGTCATTAAAACGGAAACAAAATTGAATGTCTCCTCCAACCCTATGAAATACAATTCTGCATGGAAGTGTCCACTGATATAAGAGAAGGAGAGGAGATTTTTTTGCTGAACCCTCTCCTCCATTTTCTGCTGCAGCCCCTTGTGTCCCCAGAAAATCAGTTCAAGAGGTTTCACTCTGGAACAGTGTGGCAGGTGGCAAAGGGGGCTGCAAGGAGAAAAAACTAATGAAAAAACTGCCTCCTAATCTCTTGTGCTAGTACACACCTCCACTAGATCAAAAGCTATTCTGCTTTAATTCTACCTACTGTCTTTTCAAAGTCCTTTTAATAAACTATCAGTATTTCAGTGGGTATTCTAGTCAACTGATAGTTAAATCCCCCGGCTTATCTGCAGCAAGCTCCTGAAGTAAACATTGAAGAAAGAGATCAAATTAGTATTATCTGGAAAATCCTGTAAAGGGATGACCTTTGCATGAATAATGATGTTAGGATGACTGAAGGGAAAATGAAGAATGACAGCGCCACATTTTAAATGGCCCAAGCAATAAAAGATGGGGAGTGGGTGCCATTCTCCCCATAAAAGATTGTTTTCTTAGTATGCGCATTTCAGTATTTGATTCTTTACCTTCTGTTGGAATAATTTCCTGTACTTTTGGAACTGGGACTAGGGCCGAAGATGGGGGTTCTGGTTCCTTTGCCACTTCTGAAACATTTACAGATATGTCTGCTAAGCGGCTTGATTGAGCATCATGAGCTAGCCTTTGGATTTAATTTCATCTGGTCTCATTAACATCAGTCAGGTGAAACTGGACTGAGATTTGTATTGTATTCGGTTTGTATTGTTAAGATGCACGGCATTCTCGTTAACATTTAAAGACAAATGGGAGAGGAACAAATCTCAGGAACAAATATTGCTAAAGACTCTCCTCCCTGGAAGAGAGGGGAGTGGTTGTGGGCGGGAGCCCGAGCACCGCCCCTGGAGTCCCCTGCCTCCACCTCACCTGGCTGGCGCCCACGCCCCTCTGCAGGCACCCAACCAGGTGCCTCGGAGGGGGCGTGTTCAGCAGCCTTTTGCTGCGGCGCCAGCCTCCAACTGTGGGAGAAGTGGAGTAGAGAAGAAGAAGAAGAAGAAGAAGAAGAAGAAGAAGAAGACAAAGAAGAAGAAGAAGAAGAAGAGTAGTTTGGATTTGATATCCTGCCTTTCACTCCCTTTAAGGAGTCTCAAAGCGGCTAACATTCTCCTTTCCCTTCCTCCCCCACAACAAACACTCTGTGAGCCGGCAGAATCCGAGACCAGGGAGAAGAGTCGGTGGAAGAAGATTGGAAGAAATTTAAAGACTATTTACAGAAATACTGCAAAATTAATGAATGTTAGAATGATGTCGGAATGAAGTTAAGTGGTTTTTAGCAGCAATGTTATAAAGGAAAATGTAAAAATGGATTGTTAACAGGTGATAATCTAAAGTTATAATATATTAAGATAAAGGATTAAGATAAAAATAAAGAGGGAAAGGATTTGCTGAATTAACTAATTGAACTGGAATACAAAAAAGGGAGGTGTGAGGAGGTCTGGGAAACAAGTAAATGAAAGATAAGATATGGAAAGATTGATTTGTTTTTAACTGTTTTTATTTTTCTGTACTTGTATTTTCTTTTTCCTTTTTTTCTTTTTTCTCTTCTTTTTATTTTTGTAACATTTTGAAACTTTAATAAATATCTTTTTTTTAAAAAACAACAACAAACACTCTGTGAGGTGAGTGGGGCTGAGAGACTTCAGAGAAGAGTGACTGGCCCAAGGTCACCCAGCAGCTGCATGTGGAGGAGCGGAGACGCGAACCCGGTTCCCCAGATTACGAGACTACCGCTCTTAACCACTACACCACACTGGCTCTCCACATGGCTAGTAGCCACTGGCAGTCTTCCCCTCCATTAATTTGCCTAATACTCTTTTAAAGCCATCCACAGCTAGGGAGGAATTCAATGTCATGCTAGGACAACTGTTCCACCAGGGGAAACATTTTGACTTGCCAGACAGAATGACCCCCCTCTCTTCCCACTGTTGCTGTTCTGAGGGTTGTCTTGATTCCCCCCTCCCCCGAACCAGTTTCATGGGGAAAGGGGGCACACAGGGAGAGGGGAAGCCCCATTGTGCAAGTGGAAGTCCCCTTGCAGGTCTTCCACTGACAGGACTCATGAGTGGAATCCTGCCCTTACAATGCAGTCCTAACCAGGAACACTCCAGTGTAAACCCTATTGAATTCTTACTCCCAGATAAGTGAGGGCAGATTGTCGACTGTAAGTCCCATTGGCTGAATAGACATCTGAGTAGACATGCATATGGCTGCTCTGTGACATAAGCTGGAGCTGTGTCTTAATAACCAAATAGTACTGGACCCTATTGCATGAAGAGAGCCTACACATGTTTGCAGATATAGAAGATGTTCCTGAACTTATGCATTTGTAGTAACATGTGAAAACTCCTAAAGATTTTAGAATGAGAGGAAGATGGTTTCCCCCCCTTCCTTTGCTGTGATTATGCCTTAATCTACACTGGTTAACATATGTTCCTTATAAATCAATTTTATAGTATTTGAATCAACACTTCTAGTATGATAGTACCTTTAGGAGGGGCAACTTCTTCTGGAGCTTTTGGAACCACCTTTTTGGTGACTTTCTGCACGGTTGTCTTTTTAACGACTAAAACAAGTACAAAATAGATAAAGCCATTAGCCACCCAAAATGAACCCAGCAGCAAGTGAAAGTGCATGTAAAGATCTGCATTTCTGAGCATGTATGCAACAGAACTGTAATACCTTTTTCCTTTTTCTTCTCTTCTGGCATAAGAAGGAAGAGAGGAAGAGCAGGAGTTTCTGATAAACGCAAGGGAAAATTCAATCAATGAACATTCATATGGCACACAAATTCTAAACCACCTGCTCTCCCACCCTTAACAGCGGAATCTTTTGTATATAAGGCTTACCTTCAGCTGGAACTTCAACAGGAACTGCAACTCTAGCATCTGGGATATCTGGAGAACCAAATGTGCAAGGAAAGGGACCATCAGATTAATCTGGCTGCATCCCGTATACAAATAAGAAACTCATTCTCGAAGTGTGGATCCTTATGCAGCTTAAGTGACACCACACACACACACACACACACACACACGAGGTACCCAAAGCTTTGGAAATCTCTTAAGGCAGGTATGGGGAAACTTTGGCCCTCCTTATATTGCTGAACAACAACTCCCACTGGCCATGCTTGTTGAGCAACTTCTGGAGGGCCAAAGGTTCCCATCTGTCATGAAGTTTGCAGAAGTGCAAAAACTTATTTCCAAAGCACGGGAACCAAGCACAGCACAATAAGGAATGAAAAGGGGCCACAGCACGCTTGCTGACTTTTGTGGAGGGGGGAAGAAATTAAAAACCAGGAGGAAAAGAATAGTGTGTCCTGGAATGGAATGGACTGTCCTGGTTCAGTTAGAAGATGACTCTTAAGTCATTTGCCTTTATGAAAAAGCCATTCTAAATATTCCATTTGGCTTAGATCCAGATGTTTCACCCACTGACAGGAGCATCCTGCTAGTGGGAGCAGAACTCCGGCGGAAGGAAAGAGGATGACTTTTGCCAATTCCGCCTTCCCTCTGCAGTCCCTTGCACCCTCTTAAAATCTGTTCCAGGGGGTTAGGAGGCCTTCAAAAATGGAAGAAAGGATGAGGTATTTTCAGGATAGAAGGGTGGCTTTCATTTGCAAGCAACTAAGTTTGGCTCCAACCCTTTAATTGTCCTACTTGGAACACACAAGAACAAATAGCCTATGCTCACTGAAACTAACTTTAGTATGAAGGCTGCAGGCTTTTGTGCATGTACCAGGGGATTTTTAGCCCCACCCCCCATCTAGAAACATCCAGAGGCCATTGCTGAAAGTCTGGGGAGGCGCCACACTGGCATCCAACCCAGAGGGGTAGGGTGGAAGGGGAAATGTACAGGCAGAGAACCTCATCATGTGTGGGCACTCTGGTGTTTCAAATACAAAAATAAAACTTGAGACAAATGCATCCATGCTTTTTTTCTTTACCTGGGGGCTTCACTTCCAGTTTAATTTCTGCAAGAGAAGAAAGCAGATTTGCATTTGAAATTATTTCCACTTCGCGGACATCATGTCCACCCTTCCATCTTACGTCCTGTGTTGTTGCTTTTTAAGTTGAAGAAAGCATTTACTAACCTTTAGTAGTCAGATAAAGTTCAGCAGTGCTTCTTGCTTCACCTCTTGGCTCCAGACGAGCAATTACAGAATACACCCCTGAAATCACAAAGGCAATTTGTTATGTGACATCATTTTTGTCAGCAACGGGGGGACGGGACGGGGGACGACAGCAAGGGAAGGAAGCAAATAGTGTAACATTACCTTCATCATCTGCAGTAACGTTGTGGATAGTCATATAATGGCAACGGCCTTCACTTCTGAAACTGTACTTTTGACTCTCCCTGAGTTCAACTTTGCCTTTATACCATGTGACGACTGCATCATCAAAGGATACCTCGCACTCAAAGGTTGCAGATTGGTATTCGCTCACCACTATGTTCTGAATGGTCTTTGTAAACTGGATGGGTTCAGCTGTTTTTGGAAACAATTTTTTGAAAATGTAACCATTATTCCTTTACATGAAGCTTTGCCTACATACACGACTCCACCAAAAAACAAAGAAAGTTATACAAAGAACTGAGCATTCGGCATTCCATGACAGCGAGTTCGTATACTGGAAGTAGATCCGAAACTTAAGATAGTTGGCACAGCGCTGTGTCAGAAGCAAGAGAAGCCAGGTAACAATGGAAAGGGCTGCGATCATCGTAAAAACCTCAGCATAAAAGTGCCAAAAGATGAAATGGGGTGGAAAAACCCCTCCCATTGTAAAGTCAAGCTATAAGAATGTTCAAAGAGAAATAAGCTGAGATAAGAATGTGTACAATGACAGCATGACTGATATCTTGGGCGGTGAGGGAAGAAGTATAGCAGAATTTTCTTCAAACAGAGGATTTCCCAGCATTGTCTTTTCTGTCTTATTTGTCAAGATTACCCCCAAACTTGCTTATTCTTACATAAAGATGTGCATATACAAACCTTCAATGGTTAGGTCAGCAGTTGTTTCTAGATGGTCAAACCTGCAGGTATAGCGCCCCTGGTCTTCTGTTCGCACATCCTTAATAATGAGCCTGTGCATCTTCTCTGAGACTTCAGCTGAATATCTACCTCCTATCTTAAGAGCCTTTCCATTTCTGAACCACTGGGATTTTGCATTTGGAACAGAAAACTGGCAGACGAAAGAGCACGTAAAGCCTTCCTTGAGTGAAGTGTCACGCAGATGCCGTTCAATTGCTGGTTCTGTTAGCAAGTTCAAGTACATATTTTAGAAAATGCCAAGTAAAATCAAAGCTTAAGTTTGTGTTAAACAGAAATTTTGCACTTACCAATCACAGTAAGCTTAGCGCTGGCAATATGTGGCCCACAGACCACTCTGTAATTTCCTTGATCTCCAAGTTGACAATTCCTGATTTTAAGTATGTGTCGGTCACCTTCAATTCTTATTTCATACTTGTTGTTAGAGTCCAGTTTTTCTGTGCCTTTGTACCAGGAAAGTTTGATTTCTGGATAGTTAATTTTAATCTCACACTCAAACACGGCATCTTCATCTGTTACTACAGTCAGATCTTCAATATCTCTGATCAGAGTGATGGGCTGAAAAACATTTTTCATATGTTTGACTGTTTCAGAGCACAGCCTATGCTATGTATTAGCTACAGTTGTCAGCACACATAATTAAATTGTGTAATATATGGCAATAACTACCTCTGTCTGTGTAAGTCTTTGCTGAATAAATGATACCAGTTCATCAAACTCTTGTTCTTCCCTTCTAGATCTCTGTGTTACTTCAATCTCCTGTTGGAACAAAAACCATGGTTTAAAATGGTAGAAAACCTTCATGCTTTTAGCTATTCCCTTTTGCCAAAACTTTATGAAAATGAAGCAGTTCTGTATATTCATTGCAGATCTAACTTCCTTTACATGCAGGACAGCTCAACTCCAATCCTTCCAAAATGCTTAAGGTTACCCAAAGAGAACCCAGTAAAAACTATCAGAAGCACATCTTTTCTTCTGTACTGTCCCTAAACAATGCCTCTTAGTCTATACACCTCATGTGATGAGGTATGATTGACATCTTTTGGAGAACAACACTGAGTAGGGTTTGCTGTGAAGATGCCATGAATAAACGATCCCCAAATGTGAACCTTCATGACATCAGAAGCAACAGCTAAGTTCCAAAATAGAATATAAATCTCTGTAATTGGTTAACTGCATATCTGGAATATTGAACACACTTATTTAAGCAATAATAGCACAACACATTTCAAAAAATTACTCTGAAGCAAATGTATATGCTGGTATTTACCAGTCTATGAGTTTCTTCTTCCTGGCTTTGTTTCAGCAGCTCAAAGGCTTGGAGGAGACCTCGGAAATCGGTAATTCCATACATACGTGCATATTTTTCATATTCTTTAGGATCTACATTTTTCAGAAGTTCCATTATATCAATGGCCTTTTCTTCCTCATCTTCCTTCCTTTTAGTTGGGGTCCTATAGAAATGGCAGAATTTTTGGTGTTGTTCATAAAATATGCTCTCTGTGTTGAATGGTTCAATGTTCTGAATTGCTAAATTGCTAAAGCTATTTTTGGTCATCTGCAGACTATCCCTTGCTTTTTCCTGTAAGACTAATTGCAGTCGTTAACAGGTTTACCATACCCATTGAGTCAATCACCCATCTCCTACTACCCTTCTGAGAAAATCCCCACCGCACCCTCCCACTATATATTAGGGTCTGGTGACTTCTGTTTCAGTGTATCTCAAGAAGTGTGCATGCACAAGAAAGCTTATACCCAGAACAAACCTAGTTGGTCTCTAAGGTGCTACTGGACAATGTTTTAATTTTTTAATTTATTTTGACTGCGTCAGACCAACACGGCTACCTACCTGAATCTAGAATCCTTTTTAAACTCAGCCAAGCTTACCTCTGTGTGCACAATGCATAGGTTTGCACTTAGTTAACTTTTCAGATAATTTACATTCCTTTATGTAACATGCCATGGAGAATCATAAATTACTTCTTGACAAGTTTCTCTTAATGATTTTTCTGACCAGGAAAAAGAACTTTTCATTCATGCCCTTAAAACAGCATGTCTGATATATCCCTGTAGGTCTGCTGTCACGTTGTGGGATATCTCATTCATATACAATTGGATATGGATTGAACCATGCTTAGAGTAGACTCTCTGAACTCAGTGGGACTTGTTAGTCATGATTAAGCACAACCTAAACCATAATGTTTGATTTTCTAAAACTCATGGCTGTTGTCCTCAGCATTAGCGAGTGGATCAAATTGTGGTTTCAGACTTTAATTAATACAACATTCTGTTAGTCCCTAGTGCTGAAAAGGCTGCAAAAGGCTGCATAACATCTACTACATGTTTACCAGACTGAAGCTTGAGTGTCATGATCAGGTATAGTCTGATAGACTTCAAGAGGCATGTTTAGTCAGAAATAAGTCCTGCTAAGTCCAGTGGAACACGACTGCTATTAAGAGTGTTTAGGGTTGCAGCCTGAGTTATATTTGTGGTACAGATCCCGCCTCACCTTCAGATTAAAACTTAGAGCAATTCTGGTACTTACTTCTTTAGTTTTGCTCTAAGATCACCTTCTATCACTTCTTGTTTCTTCTCCTCAACCTGTAGGTTGACGTTGCTGTCAATTTCACCGTGTTGATTGAAAGCCACACATCTGTAATGCCCAGAATCAGTTTTTGTTGTATCCTTTATTTCCAGCTTGGCTTCATCTCCTCTTTGCTGGATGCTAATGCGACCTCCTTGGTTGAGTTGCCTCCATTTCCCCTTCATCCATTTAACATTGGGGATGGGATCGCCACCTACTTTGGCAATAAATGTTGCAACGCTCTCTGATGAAGAAGAAAAGAAATGAAATGTGGTAAAGAAAAGGTCTGTCCCTGGCCAGGGGGAAACAGCAGTCAACATATGCCAAAATTCAAGTATTATGAAAGATGGCTATTTTTTTAAAGCTTGGCTTACTTTCGATGACAGTGATGCTTTGAGGCTCTGAGACGAAGTAAAGCTTGCCATCAGTTGGTGCTTTCTTAGCTGCTGCTGGTGCAGCTGCTGCTTTTTCTGAAAAAAGAATATTGAGGGAATTAAGTGGTGGAGCAGAAAGGGACTACACTAAAACCAAACAACAACAGCAACCCATGCCATAGATGAGACCATTGACTAAATGCACAAAATACTACCCAGCTTATGTATTGGGGTCCTTTTGTTTGATTTAATTTTATACCCCCGCACAAGTCATGTATAAAATACAGGATACCAAGGAACAACTAGCTCAGGGTATTGAAGCAAATGCATTTTGGATGGCAATACTATGAAATAATGCATGTGAATAGGCAAGTCGTAGTGTGATATGCAGTCACATGCCCAGGAAAAATAAGCAGTTTTGACCTGCTAATTTATAGGTGAAGCTGCTCCTATTTACTGTAACAGGGAGATACTGAATAGACTGATACCGGAATTTTGAGTTACTGTTTCATCACCTAAGCATTCAGTTTCACTGTACCTTTAATTGTCACTTTTGACTTGCAAGAGTCAGTTCCAGCTGCATTCGAAGCTTTGCATATATACTCGCCAGAATCAGTCTTAGTAACTGCCTGGACTTCCAAAACAGCGGATCCATTAGCAAAGCTCAAGCTGCATTTATCAGATGATCTTAGCTCTTTCCCAGCTTTTAGCCACTGGATTCTGATGGGCTGCGATCCCTTGACATGGCAACTGAGCTGCAAGATTTTACCTTCTTCTATTGTTGCCGGTTTAAGAGGTTGATCAAATACTGGTGGTTTTTTGGGCTCTGTAATGCCATTCGAAGGGACAAAATAATGAAGCAAGAGAAGAAAAGATGTTAAGTAATAATTTCTCTTCCATAACAAGATACAGATCTGGGTTTGAATAAGATTATGCAGCAGATGCTGATGAATCCATTCCATTTCCCCAGTACAATATTTATATGGTAGAAGTAGTACAAAAAGAATGGAGGTGTGAAGTATGCATACGTTAAGATAGCACATAAAGCTGTTATTTTGCAAAGAGAAAGGAATATGAAAGCATTGAATTAGCTGCAAAATATGCATTATCGCCTTTTATGTTAACAGCCCAAAATTTGATGATTTCACACCAAGCTACCAAAGATGTACAAGCCAGAAAGGTTGGAACAATATATTACACAATTGGTTGCAATCCTTCACCTTTGATACCTTTAATGTGATATTGTTAAGGGGAAAAAACATTTCAAAGAGTCCTTACATGGATAGCAGTTCCATGTAAGAAAAAGCAGGCACTCAATATATTGCTTATCTGATCAGACTCTCACAAATGCAGCTATATCTTCAAGTGTTGAGAAGCATTAAACACTTTCTAACTTTTGAAGCAGTCCTTAATGGATTTATTTGCAAAACATTTTTTTAATGGATGAAATTTTTATGCACTGTTAACAGTAAGTATGAGCACTAATTATTTATATTTAAAAGTGATGAAAAGATAAGATAATTTTTTCAGAAGGCTTAGCATTTACAGAAAAACATCTGGAAGATGTCTTTTTCAAACTATTTTTGCCTCTTCAAGCATGCATAAAGTGGCATTATTAAAGAGTTTAGTAAACAGCAGAACATTTTTAATAAGAGAAATGTCAAGTAATGAACAGCTTCAGAAGAATTGCCTACTATTTTCCTAATCTTACAGTTTAACTCCTGCAAGTCCTATGAATAAATAAGGTGGGACTGGATTTTATCACCCAATGTAGAAAAGTAATTGCAATTAATGAGTATTATAGCGCAATTAGACAATCAGAAAACACCAAAAGCTTATGAGCTTAAGAAGAAAAATAAATACCATAGAGGCTGTCAACTGACCTTTAATAACCACAGAAGAAGTACAGAGTGCACTCCCAGCCTCATTGGACACTTTGCAGGTATATAAACCTGCATCAGCTTGTCCTGAATTCTTAATTTCAAGGAGAAGAGTGTTGTTCTTGAATGATATTTCGCAATTAGGGCTTTCATAAATCTCCTGGTTATTCTTGTACCAGGCAACAGTCAAAGGCTGGGAGCCAGAAACACGGCCCTCAAGTTTAAATGTGTTTCCTTCTGTCTCTTCCACAGTTTCTGACAGCTTTTTGGTGAAGGAAGGTGGAGTCTGTCGTTCTGTCAGAAAGGAAGAAAAATCTTTGTCACCCTCCGAACAACTGTCTTCTATTCTCCTGGATTTCCCCGTTTACTGTCAGTGGCTCACATCCAGCAGAACAAACTTGCACTTGCGTGATGAGACTTCCCATTCTTCTCAGTTTCCCCCGAAGACCAAGTGCTCCCACAAATCTGCTCCAGAGGATTGAGTGCCCCCCAAGAACATATTTGTGGGAGTTCATGGGACTGCATGGGGAAGGAGAGGAAAGGGAAGTCCCAATGGACAAATGGAAATCCGCTCACATGCCACGGACTACCACCCAAACACTCTTCAATGCGTATTTTCAGTTTCCTCCAGTATGTCTTGTCAAAATACAGATGTTGTGATGTTTTCCAAAGCATCACTTTGTCATTGTAGCTTGAACTCTGAGACCTCCTAGGCGAGTGGAAGGCACTCATACGAGGGGTCACCAGAGTTTGTTGATTCCAATGCCAGGTACAGCCACCTCCTGCACTGCATAACACACTATTACAGGTCATCCTCTGAAATTCAAATGTGACTTTTTGGAAGATGCGGGGAGAAGTAAACAAAAACAAAACCCTTCCCACATGTGAACATCTGCTCACTGTTCTTTAGAGAGAAGCCAATATGATATAATGGAAGCTGGTACAGATCAAGCACCCAGTACCTTTAATATTAAGTTGAGCTGTGCAAGAGTCCTTTCCAACTTCGTTGCTAGCATGACATGTATATTTTCCAGAATCCCCTTTGCCAACTTTCAGAATTGTCAAATGGGCTATATTTTCCACATAGCTGATCTGGTAGTTCCCTCCAGTTCGCAGTTCTCGGTTATCCTTTGACCAAGTAACCTTTATTGGGCGTGTTCCAGAAATGTGGCATTCAAAGTCAGCACCATCACCAGCAACAGCATCAACAGGTGCAATTGGGATGTCAAAGAACGGAGGAGTCTTCCCTTCTAAAGATTGGAAGAAGTAAAAATAAGGTGTAACTTTGCACATGTTAATCCAGATGAGTTACGTTGTTAAGAAAGAAACACATGGTAATTGCAGGAAGAGGCCCAAGTCACAGCATATTCATCATTTAGGATAGGCACGTAAGTGGGGAAACATCCCATTGTTGACATCAAAGAAAAGTACATTTGACACTTGACAAACCTGTAAGGATGAGTTTGGCACTAGAAGAAGCAGTTCCAATAGCATTGGAAGCTGTGCAAGTATATTGTCCGGCAAGACTCATGTCAGTTTGTGAGATCTGCAGAGTTGCAACGTTGTTTAAGTATGATGTTTGCACATTATAGCCATCTCTTATTTGTGCGCCATCTTTATACCAGGTTACTTCAATGGGTTCGGAACCAGTAATGCCACAATCAAATGTAATTGGTAATCCAACAGTTTCGTGAATATCTCTTAATTTCCGGGAAAATGAAGGAGGAAGTTTAAGCTCTGCAAGGGAACAAATATTGTACATTGGAGTGTTGTTGACTGAATGTTTCAGTTGTTGTACTATATTTCCACTGCTTAAGATTTTTTCATAGAGATAAATAGTATGCACATTTGTAGCAACATATGTCCCCAATCTAGCTAAAGGCAGTGATGACTAAATCCCATTGAAATAAGTGAGAATTAGCTTAATTGGCTGCTAAAGTTGAATGGGAGTCATTGTCTTTTTTTCAAACATTACTGATAAATAGTGAATGGCATAGAAGATGGAATTCATTTTTAAAGATTCGCCGATGTTTGATTATTCACTATTAGCAAGAACAGAAAGATTGAATCCTGTGGGCAGGAACGAAGTTACGTCATAGAGAAGTTCTAGTCAGGTCCATGACACAGATGGTTCTATAGTGAAGCATCATAACTTGTTTATATTAAATCTATGGAAATTTGCTGTTAAGGAATAAAGAACAGGTAGAAACATGGGGATCTTTTGCAGATATATTCTGCACCATGCCATCGAGGCAATAATAGTGCAATAGTATGGATTTAAACTGTCCACACATTATTCCATATTATTACCTGCCATGCCATGCTTCTCCAGTGTGTTACCCCCTCATTGATAACCTGGAAAGACACTCTTGCACTACAGCACTGCAAAAGTGGAACGAAACCCCCTACGCTACATGAAACGTGTGGCATGAAAAGTTATAGGATTTTAGCAGGACCCATGGGATGTGCACGGATTGGAAAGAAGCAGCATGTCCACTGTTAAAACTTTGTAGGCACAAGCAGTTTTGAAAGCCAGATCACTGCTGCAACACCATCATGAGCACACACCACCATGAAGGCACAAGAATAAGGAAGTCCGGGGTCACGGCATAGAATACATTTCCTGTTCTGACGCACGGGCACATTTTAAAAGAGCAATAAATCATTGTCTCTGGGGCTTTCAAAAGCATATTGCCATATTCACCTTGAACAGTCAGTAGTGCTGAACAGGAAGCTTCTCCAATACTATTTTCTGCTTTGCAAATATACTCTCCACCATCGTTGCTACCCAGCTGAGTGAACACCAGCGTGGCAACTTGGTTTCTAAAGTGCATTTTAGAGGTAGCAGTTGCTCTCAGTTTGGTGTCTCCTTTGTACCACGACACAGTGATTTCTGGTGTGCCCGCAATTTGGCACTGCAGTGATGCAGAATCCCCTACTGTCACCTGAGTCGGTTCCAGGCTTCTGACAAAATAAGGTGGTTCTAGAGAAGAAGCACACAGACTCAGTTGCAAAACCAGGCAGACCCTTCCACATGTCACAACAACCATAAAGTTAATGAAAAAGGGCGGTCACTTTCAAAACAATCTACAAACCTAGTATTGAGACCGTAGCCTGTGAATTATCTTGTCCCGAGTCATTTTCTATATGGCAAGAATACAGCCCAGCATCGTCCAGCTTGCTACTAGAGATCTCAAGTATGGCAGATGTTTCAGTAGTGGTGATGCTGTATTTTTCAGACTGTGATATATTTATAGCATTTTTCCTCCAGGACACTGCAATAGGAGGTGTCCCAGTGTATGTACATTCCAGGATTAACTGCTTTCCTTTCTCAACATTGAAGTCATTCAGTTTCTTCACAAATTTCGCTGGCTCTATCAGAAATAACATGAGAGCAAAAGTTTAAGATAACTGCCTGAGATTTGGGATTTTGTTCCAGTGTAAACAAAGGAAGCCGAAACAAAGAACAAACCTTTTACAAAGAGTTGGGTTGTGCAAGAGATTTTGCCAGCTTCGTTACTAACAATGCAAGTATAGTCTCCACTTTGCGCTGGGAGTACATCAAACAGCTCCAGTTCAGCCACTGATTCTTCCAGAGAGATGTTACATCTATGTCCTGGGGATAGTTCAACACTACCCCTAAACCATTTCACATCAAGGGGAAGGCTTCCTTTAATGATACTTGTGAAAGTTATATTTGCCCCAGATAAAACTTGCAGAGGTTCTGGTTTCTTCACAAAAGATGGAGGTTCTAGACATACGTAACAAGAGGTTAATGAAACATAGTTATGGTTGAAAGGCAAGCAGCTGCATTTACAAAAGATATAAAGAATATAAGGAACATTTAAAAAAAAAAACAAAAAACCAACCCCTGATATCCTGTTCTTATTATCTACCTAAGTTTCAGTATTTACCTCTGACAATGAAATATGCATCACATTCATCAGATCCAGCTACATTAGTTGCCGTGCAAATGTAATTTCCAGCATCTGACTCTTGAACAGCATTCACTCTTAAAGAGCAAGTGTTATCTGTAAGAGTTGCTTGATACTTTTCTCCACTAGTGATCTCTTCTCCATCATGGAACCAAAAAACAGAAATGGGAGGTGACCCAATTACTTTGCACTCAAGTACAGCAGATGAACCCAAGAGCCCATGTGTTTCCTTCAGCTTCTTTGTGAATGAAGGTGGTATAATGCGATCTGTGGAGCACAAAGCAAAGATAGAAACATTATGGCATGTTAAGTTTAGTTTAAAAAAGTAATAGATCCCCAAGGGCTTAACAATAATTAAACTATTTATTGGCATAAGAAGTTTGAGATGGATCTTGAAAGCAGGCATATGCACTCTCTTCATTTTAGAGGCATGTCCATGGCTTCTCCTTGTCTCCACATCCGGTATTGTGGGTCCAATTATGTGGAACTCTCTCCTAGCCAACATTAGAGCAGCCCACTCTCTGTTCAACATCAGGTGCTTTTTGAAGACCTTCTTATTTCAGTAGGCATTTTAAGGAAGCTTTCCACCTTTAATCATTCACTTAAATTTATTTTATCCGCTGTCTGGTTTGATTGTACAGCACTTGGAAATTTCAGTGGTTAAGCAGTATAGGAAATCACTGAATTAGATAAGTCCATATGTCAAGATGCAGATGGGATATTCTCAAGTTATTCAACTAACCTGAAACTTGGACTGATGCTTTGCAACTGCTTTGGCCTACATTGTTTTTCACCTCAAACGTATATTCTCCACTGTCTTCTACTCCTGTATTCAGAATCTTAAGCCCAGCTACTTTGTTGAAGAAAGTGATTTTGTATTTGTGGTCAGAAGAGAGCTCGTGTCCGTTCTTGAACCACCGAGCAGTCAGCTCTGGTGTCCCAGCTACTGTACACTCCAAAGTACAAGAATCTCCAGTTGTGACTTTCATTGGTCCTGGTTTCTCCACTATAGATGCTGGCTCTGGAATAAGATGCAAAACGAGTCACATTTGTAAATAAGATGTTAATATGTTAAAATATTTATTCTTCCGTATGCTTTTGTGTTGTTGTTGTTTTTACTCTATACCAACCTAGAACTGATAAAGTAGCAAAACACTCCTGACTTCCGGCATCATTTTTAATCTGGCAGGTATATTTCCCAGTGTTGCTTGGCTCTGCATTTACAACCTGAAGGATGGCAACTTTATCGGAATATGACATCCAGACATTTTCACTTTCTCTGATGATTTCACCTTTGTCTTTCATCCAAACAACAGAAATTGGCTCAGAACCTTCTACCGTAGCTTGCAGTTCTGCTGGATCCCCAACAACGGCAGTGGTATCATTAAGTTTCTTCACAAACCTTGGGGGTCCTGATCAAGAGGTGGAAAATATGTAAGTGATGGAAAAGAGAGTAAGATTTTAAAAACCTGGAGTGGCCGGGAAAACATGGCAATGGAAAGTCTTTTACCAACCTTTCAGCATCACAGAGCAGATGCAAGTGTCACTTCCTACATCATTGACAGCTTTACAGTGATATTCACCAATGTCTGCCACGTCAACGTTGAGAATGTGAATGCTAGCAAGGTAATTCTCAGACAAAATCTTGTACTTTTTGCTGCTTCTTATTTCTCTTTTATCTTTGTACCATGAAACATGGAAGGGAGGAGTGCCTTGAAGCTCACATTCAAGGTGAACATCGAAACCTTTCAGAGTCTCTACTGGCCGCGGTTTCTTGCGGAAAACAGGAGGAGCTACAAAAGAGGAGGTTTGGATTTCTGTTAAATGCAAAGGAGCAACGTTTGAAAGAACAGAGAGCACACCATTAAGAATGAAGGATTGCAAGGAAATGGGAGAGAAGAGACATGCAAAGGAAATTTCCCATTCCAAATAAAGGGGCCTACTCGTGGCCTTTAATGGAAACTGATATTGGCTTGCTTAGTAGAAGACGGCAAGCCCTTGCAACCTTCTACAACAGGAAGGGTAGAGAAAGCAAAGGAAGAGCAGGTTCTGACCTTTCACTTTCAGTGAAGTACTGCTGTTCGCACTACCCGCTGCATTTTGGGCTTCGCAAGTGTAGTCTCCACTGTCTTCAACACTCAGACCGTGCATTTCAATGACTGCCACAGAATCGATGAATGACATGCTGAATTTGTCACTGGGATGAATTTGAGTTTCACCCTTGTACCACACAATGTTAATTTCTGGAGAGCCACCTATTCTGCATTCAAATGTAGTCGAATCGTGCTCTTTCACAACCCTGGAGGAGTCTAACTTCTTAATAAACCTCGGTGGCTCTATTAAAAAAAAACAACAAGGAAAGAAAATGAATACATAAAATTGCTTGTGTTAATTTTGCAAGATCTCAGGAATGTGTGTCATCTATATTAGCTATCAAAGTGTACTGGCAAAGAGTTTACGGTCAATCTACAGCAGCAAACTGATCCCTTACAAGTCAAGCCATAGAGCACTCAAGAACAGTTCAAACCACATCTGCCTCAGAAGTATATTTCATGGTGGTGGTATGATAAAAAGACTGGAGAAGCACACATGGAAGCACAGGGGATTCTATCAGCCCCTCCTTGTAAAATTTAAATTATCTCCATTATATGCAACACTACACTAAGACAAAAAAGGAGAAATACAACTGATAAATATAACCACAGAGGATTAGGCCCTCAATGGATGGAAGTCATGATTGCTGTAGGCTACCTCCAGGATCAGATCAGAGGCAGCAAGCCTCCAAATAGAAATGGCTGGAGGGAAACAGTGGGAGAGAGCTATTGCCCTCATCTCCTGTTTATGGAATTCCCAGAGACATCTGACTGGCCACTGTGGCTGGACTAGAGAACCTTTTGATCTGATCCAGCAGAACTCTTGTGCACATACCGTTGCAAATACTTTATCCAGAGTTAGTAACCCACACTGTGATCTATTTGCTTGAGCCTCCCTTCCAACTTTAAGAAGGAGGCTGTCAATATTGCTCACTACCCCAGCAACATTTTGCTCCTCTTCCATCCTTGCGTTCCTCCTAGAATGCATGGAGACAGCCAGGAATTGACATCTACCATCACTACTGCACTGTACCAGGCTAGGGAAATGCAGTGGACCTGGCTGAACGTGCCTTCCATATGCATTCTCTGTGGAATGGGGCTTGGCTTGCTTCTAAATCTAGCCTAGTATTCTGAGATTAGTCAGGGGAGCAGTGATTTTGTGCCTTTGACAACTGTGCATTAGGAGGGTATTCAGCAGGTAAAGCTTCCCCTATTGTTGCATTATCATGCTGGGGAAAGCTCCATGTATTGAATCTCTGCTATTCATACAATGCCAAGGGCCTTGATAGAAACAACTCAGCAGGCCTGTTTACATCAATAGCCACTCAGATTCCTTCTAAACGTGCAATATCTGAAGGCTGGTTTCTCTATGTAATATGATTTCAGATCCGGCCTGAAGTTTTCCCTAAAACTTGTCTATGTCCAGTTAAAGTTATGGAAGCTCCTAACACTCTTGCCCATTTAAATAATGGCTGCATGGGTTGCAATCCAGTGGTGTCCCTCCACTGGACTGATTGAGTGGAAGATTCCCTTGGAGGAATGAGAAGGAAATGTTTGCAATTTCCCCTCCCATCAGCAGCCCCAGGCACCCATCAAAAGTGTTCCAGAGGGTTGGGGGATCCTTTGAAACATAGTGAAAGGTGGTATGAGAGGTTGTGGACTGCGGGGAGGGAGAATTGCTTGACGTCACCTCCCTCCCTGTTCCACTGATGGAAGCCTCCAGTGGATCCAAGAGCCTTCTATCAATGGAGAGAGACTAGACTGGATACAACACTGTATTTTCTTATCGCACAAATAAACACCAAGTCTTTTTTCTTATTCTGGACCACAGATTTCCCAGCTTAATCGCACTTCAGTGGAAAACATGATACCACAACTCAAGTGTCACATATTAAAAGGAGAGTCTATGTTCAGCCTGTTTACGGCCTAATAAATTTCCACAGGCTGCTAATTTTAAACAGGCTTGTAAGCAATAAACAAAAACCCCGGTGTGGTATTAATATGCTCAAGAAAATAACTTCAAGAAGATTTTTATCAGCTGCTACTCTAGATACAGAATGCCACCCACTTGTGCCCATTTTAGCTGGAAGATTCAAACATGTCTTTATTTTTACAAAATGGGGGGGAAGAAGAAGAAGAAGAAGAAGAAGAAGAAGAAGAAGAAGAAGAAGAAGAAATGACAGTACTTTCCATCAAATTACCTTTGAAACTCAGCTGAGCGCCACAAGAATCCTTCCCAGCACTGTTGCTTGCATAACAAGTATACAGTCCACCATCACCTTTGCCTACTTTAAGAATGGTCAGTGTGGCAGTGTTTTCTACCAGTGTAATCTTGTAATTGCCACCAGGGCGGATCTCACGGTTATCTTTTGCCCAGCTGACTTTCATTGGCACTGAACCTGTGACATGACACTTGAAAGAACCACTTTCCCCAAGAGCAACGTCAAGGGGCAAAGGCTTCACATCAAAGAATGGTGGTTTCAGGTGTTCTAAGGAAAAGAAAGAAAATCAAAAAGTGAAAGGCATGGCAGGACGTATTGCCTTCCCTTCAAACAGCAAACTCTTAGTCTGTTGTTACGGCCCTGTGACTTGTTCACGTTCTTTAAAACTGAACCAGCATACAACGACTTTGGACTTAGTTGTTTACAAACCTGTGAGTAGGAGCTTGGCACTGGAAGAAGCAGTCCCAAGAGCATTGTGAGCTGTGCAAGTGTACTGGCCAGCATGAGCCATGGAGGTTTGCAAGATCTGAAGCGTCGCTATATTGCTTAAGAAGGTGGTTTGAATGTTGTCGTCATCTCTCAGCTGCACCCCATCCTTCAACCAGGACACTTCAAGCGGCTCAGAGCCAACAATGCGGCAGTCAAAGGCTATAGGAGAACCAAGAGTCTCCTGCACGTCTTTCAGTTTTCTCGTGAATGAAGGAGGAAGTTTAACATCTGCAAAAAAATAAATTGCAGGGTATGATAACTGGCCATGCAAGAAGACTAAAAAGAATACCTGGGCCAGTATGCCCTGCACATGTGGAGAATTCCAATAAAAATAAACAGAGCCATGTTCTCTGTTCCTAACCCCTCATGCCCCCCACACCTATATGGGCACACACAGGGAGTAGGAGGTCTGTGTGTGCCTCCCATACCCTTATCCAGTCATCCCTTTCAAACTCATGCAAGTTCAGTAATTTGCAGGGTTTGGGGAAAGGAAGGAAGGCTGCACGGAGACACAGGAAGAACTCAGAGATATCTCAGTCTCCTTACAGCTCAGCCAAGCAGCTTGTGGACAAGCTGAGAGCCCCGTCACCATGCCTGTGATTCAAGTGGGTCACACACTTCAGCATATTACACACAAACATTGTGTGTAATATGACAAGGGTCAATTATTTTAAAAAGAGCCATCACCTTTGATGGTGATTGTTGTCATTGAAGTAGCAAACCCAGCACTGTTTTCTGCTTTGCAGATGTATTCGCCAATGTCAGCATTCTCTACCCGGCTGAAAGCGAGTGAAGCCACATTGTTCTTGAAGTGCATTTTATAAGCCTGTGTAGACCTTAGTTTGGTATCTCCTTTGTACCATGACACTTTAATTTCCGGTGTTCCAGCCACTTGGCACTGTAAAGTTGCAGGCTCTCCGATGGTCACCTCCAAGTGATCCAAGTGCTTAACAAAATGAGGCGGTTCTGCAGCAGAAATAATCATAGTCAATACCCACAGTCAATCTAAGCACATCAGAAGATGGCAATTAGTACAAGAATGGTTAACCAACTATTAAGACAGCAACACACCTATGATCGATACCAGGGCATGACATACATCCTCCCCAGCGTCATTTGCAACTTCACAGATATATTCTCCTTCATCTTCTGTAGAACTATTAAGAATTTCCAGAATGCCTGATTTTTCCGTGGTGGTTATATTGCATTTTGGAGACTGTGTGATGTTTGAGCCGTTCTTCTTCCACGTTACTGTGAGTGGAGGAGTTCCGCTGAATGTGCTTTCTAGAATTATGGATTTCCCATGTTCTATGCTGAAATCGCTCAGCTTCTTCACAAACACAGCAGGCTCTAAGATAAAGTCATATGAAAGAAGTGGTTAAACCAAGAACTGCAATATGGGTGTCTCTCTATGTGTGTGTGTATATCACACAGACGTGCACGCACACTTAACATGTGTACATGCCATAATAATAGCATTTGGACAAACCTTTTACAAAAAGATGTGTGGTGCAAGAAGCACTGCCAGCATCGTTTGTGGCAAGGCAGGTGTAATCTCCGGTCTGGAGTGGTCCCACTTCGAACAATTCCAGCTCCGCAGATGAATCTGCCAAGGTGATGTTGCACGTTTTCCCTGGCACCAGTTCTCTACTCCCCTTAAACCAGTTCACTTTGAATGGAGGAGTTCCCCTAATCAGACTCCTGAACGTTACACTCATTCCAGGTAAAACCTCCAGCGGGTCTGGCGTCTTTGCAAAAGAGGGTGGTTCTAGAATTACACACAACATTTAAAAAGTTAACGCAAATGTGCCAGGTAGCTAACATCTGTATAAAACAGGCTGTCAAGAAAGCAAGATAAACACGCACGGGAAAGATTTGCAACGGATACCTTGTCTATCCTTTACTGACCTTGCACTGTCAAAAAGGCACTGCATTCGTCAGAACCAGCTACATTCTGGGCAGCACAGGTGTAGGGACCTGTATCAGACGAGTCCAGAGCATTCACCTTCAAAGCACAGACATTATCTGAAAAGCCGGTTTCGTATTTGTCCCCTGGGAAAATTTCATTTCCTCCATAAAACCAAGTGACTGAAATAGGAAGGGAGCCGGCAACTTTACACTCCAAAACAACCGAGGAGCCCTGCACGCCAAAGGTTTCTTTCAATCTTCTTATAAAAGAAGGAGGGACGACGTGGTCTGGGTAGGAAAAGGCAACAAAGAGCCAACTTTTAAGAAGAGAAACGACAGAAGAGAAGGGCAAGTGAGAAACGAAAAAGATCCCAAGCTAACCTGAAATGTCGACGGAGGAAGTGCAGCTGCTTTTCCCCACTTCATTGTGTACTTCAAAAGTGTACAATCCCCTGTCATTCATGTCTGCGGAGAGAACTTTAAGTGTCGCCACCTTGTTGGAAAAGCTGATTTGGTGCTTGCGGCTGTTGGTGAGTTCTCTTCCGTCCTTAAACCACTTGGTAATTAGCTCTGGAGTGCCACCCACTGTGCACTCCAGAGTAAAAGCATTGCCAGAGGTCACCGTCATGGGCTCGGGCTTCTCTAAAATCACAGCCGGCTCTGGAATGAGGGAGACAATCCAGAAAACTTGAGTTTCGAGAAAACCAAGACTTAAGAAGCAAATTAGCTGCAATGGCCAAGGCAGCCAAGATTCAATTCTTTAGAAGGGGATGGGTGCCTGTACCAACCTAGAACTTGTAAATGCCCTGCGCATTCTCTCATTCCAGCATCATTTTTAATCTGGCAGATGTACTTCCCGCTGTTGGTGGCTTCGGCACTTGCAATCTGAAGAGTTGCGATGTTATCCGAAAAGGAAATCTTGAGGTTTTCGCTTTCCCGTATTATTTCGCCTTTGTCCTTAAGCCAAACGACGGAAATGGGTTGGGAGCCTTCTACTACGGCCCGCAGTGCTGTGGGTTCCCCGGCATAGGTGGAGGTTTCGCTCAGCTTCTTAACAAACCGAGGAGGTTCTGGCAGGGAAGAGAATTCCTTACGGTAAGAGGAAGGTGGCAAGGAAGCCGCAAAAGAAAGGCAAAGGAAAGCGTGCCCGCAGACTTTGCACCGCAGTTGCACTCATTACTAACCTTTGAACTTCACAGCACAAGAGCAAGTGTCGCTTCCGACCTCATTTGTGGCTTTGCACTGATATTCCCCAAGGTCTGCCGCTTCGAGGTTGAGAATGTGGACGCTGGCACTGAAGTTCTTGGTTGTCACTTTGAACTTCTTGCTGCTCCTGACTTGCTTTCTGTCCTTGAACCAGACGACTTCGAATGGCGGTGTGCCTGCTATTTCACACTGAAGGGTGACATCGGAGCCCTTGAGTGTGTCTATGGGGCTGGGTTTCTTGCTAAAAACGGGAGGTTCTATAAAAGAAAGGAGACGAGGACATGTAACGGGACTCCTGGGAGGGGTTTCTTGCTAACAGGGGCAAGACATCCAGAAACAGAAGGCAGAAGGTATGCTTGTAAATCCCCATTTAGGTGCCTAAGAAGATTCTTTCTCTAGTTCTCCCAAGTGCATAGCAGGTCAATTTTAGGTCATTTCTATTTCTAAAGCTGCAAAGTCTTGCTTGGAAACTTTGTCATCCCCCCCACAAATTCCTGTTGCATGTGGCACTGAGTTTTCCAAATAAATGCAGTTAATAAGCATGGGTGTGTACCTCCGCATAACGTTTTCCACTCCCACATCTGCTATTCTCAAACTGACACCCTCAAACACATGCTCTAAACCTTCCATGGCCAAAGGTTTATTTTCTTACGGTCCTCCTCCTTATCCCTATAAGTACTGTATTTTATTTTATTTTTAAATAGAAGAAATCCTGTAACTCTTTCCCCACTGTCCCCTGCAACTGCAATTCACATCTTATGTCTTATCTAACTATAGAGTGTTGCTAGGAAGTAACAGACGATCACCTGGCAGATTGTGTAGCTGGCACACACAAGAGAAAACTGGTCCTCCTACTCCTGTAACCTTATATCTTGCATTATCACCCACTTCTTTGATCCGTTCACCTGTTGCCTCTTCTTGTCAACTTCCTAGCTATTAATCAGATGCTCAAGGAGTATATCCTAACTGAGGCATAGGTTATCTTTAAACCTTTCACTGCCTGTAAACTGAATTTTCAGGGAATAGAGGGCCTTCTCGGTGGCTGCTCCCAGACTTTTTTTGGAACTCCCTCCCTAGAGAAGCTAGGCTGGCTTCCTGCTTCTTGTCTTTCAGCCAGCAGGTGAAGACTTTCTTGTTCCAACAGGATTTTGGGAACTGACTGCTTTTAGTGAAAGGGCTGGTGCTGTGTTGTTTTTATGGTAATTATTGGTATAGGTTTAACAGATGTTTAGATATGTATATAGCTATAATTCTGTCAATGTTTAATTGCTTTTTAATGATTGTTTTTCTGTGTTGGTAGTGGTTCTTATTTTTATCTGTAAGCCACCTTAAGTCCAGTCAAGGAAACAGGCAGGGAATACTGATAATAACAAGTGCCTTTTTTCCTAAAAAAAATGCTTAGGGGTACTCTCATTTTCCTACTCATATTGAAATACTGCCCCTCAATGAGGCCAAACTTAGATTTACAAAATGTTTAGGGGTATGTGTACCCTTGCATCTCCCCAGAAAAAAAGCACTGATAATAATAATAATAATAATAATAATAATAATAATAATAATAGATTTTACTCTTTTCCTTCCTGTGCTACTTCACAGTTCTGTAATTTCTGACACAGGCCAGTGATAGGTAAAGGCTAGAGGGGCCACTGATCCTCTAAGACTGCTTCTCCTGCTCTTAAAATTTTCAAGACTGCTTTACTATATCTATTTGCATAATGTGCCTGACCTCCTCATCAGCACTGCCACCATTTTCACTACAGTCGAGGAGTCTTTGGATTTCAAACATCTCAGTCCTTTGTCAGTACTTTTGACTATGCGTCCCCAGCATTATAGCATTATCATCCAACCATTTAAGGGTAAAGTAGGGGAATGCCTGCAGCTCACTGGTAGAGCATCTGCTCTGAATGAAGAGGACCTCAGGTTCAACTCCCCAGCATCTGCAGGTAGGGCCGGGAGAGAGTCCTGACTGAAATCCTGGAGAGCCACTGTCAGTCAGTGAAGATAACACTGAGGTAGATGGACCAATGGTCTGACTCCGTATGATGGGAAAAAAACAAAACACCTTCCAGTGCTCCTAAGGGTTGGGTAGAGTGGAGGAAGTCAGAGTAGACATTGGCTTCTAACCTTTCACTGTGACTGTTGTACTGCAGCTTGCGGTGCCAGCAGAATTAAGAGCTTCACAAATGTAATCTCCACTGTCTTCATGGGTAGCATCAACAATGATCAGCACTGCTGTGCCGTCACTAAATGCCATACGGTGCTTGTCGCTAGCATGGATTTCGTGGTCATTCTTGTACCACACAACTCTGATTTCTGGGGAACCACTGATCTTGCATTCAAGTTGACATGAATCGCCCTGTTTCAGCATTCTTGATGGTTCCAGTTTCTTCACAAATTTAGGAGGTTCTGAGAAGCCGGAAGGAAAGTAGCATTCAATATGGAGAGGAATAAGAACAATTAAGAACATGCAAAAAATAAAAAATAAATAAAAAAAAATTGCAGTGGAAATCATAATATGGTATTATCAAGAAGGATAACAACAAAAATTAGTAAGTGTATGAGAAACCTCCATAAAAAAAAAAAAACAACTGCAAAAATTCTGACATTTCTGCTGAAATAAGCCATGGCACTGATTCACTGAACAGTAAACACAGCAAAATACAGCCTTTGTTTCCTCATGCCTCCCTTAACGCCAGTCCACTACAAAGAAGGGAGATTGGTGGGAAATTAGCACCCAGACTCAACATAGGAGAACTCTTCTCCTGCACCTGTGCTCCCCAAAACAGATGGATATTTTGAGAAGCAATACTTATGAGATAAGCCTCTCCCAGGTACAATAATCTGGAGGAGGGGAGGAAGGAGCCTATCTGTCCCCAGGCGTTCCATCTGCTTCCATCTCATCTGTTTGCTGACTGGCACTCAAAGCCCTCTCAAAATTTCAGCCTGGGGGTGGGATGCTAAGATGACATCCCTGACAGGTGCACGAGTGCAGAGGCCAATTGCTATTTCCCCACTCCCCTTTCAACTTGTCGACATCTACTGGAGAGGTGTGCAAAACTCTTGGTAAATCCCTGCTAATGGATCAAGCTATCTATATATATTTTCCCATGCAACTATTTTTTAGAATGTAAATTATACATAAACTGTAAATGAATCAAATCCGCCTTGACTTTTACAACGGCAAAAACCAAAGAATGCTATAAAAGCTACATTTAGCGTGGGTATCTGTAAATCACAACCGGCGCGTGTAATTTGTCATAAGAATCCATCACATTTCTATGAGCGCAAACATTATTCTTTTGCTCTACTTGGGTTTCAAGACACAGTAAGGAGAAGAAAATAGTTTGGATCTTAAATACTTACAGATAGTTTCCTATGAATTTTTGTTAATTTGAAAGAGGTCTGCCTTTTTCTTTTTAGAAACAAAGAATTCTGTGGAAAAGAAATCCCAAGAAAATCCCTTTTCTGCATAAAAGATCAGTCAACTTAAATTCAAATACCTTTCACATTAAGTTGAGCCGAGCAAAAGTCTTTCCCAACATCATTGCTAGCTTGGCAAGTATACTGTCCGCTGTCTCCTTTGCCTACTCTCAGAATTCTCAAATGGGCTGTATTTGCTACAAAGGTAATAGCATAGTTTCCTCCTGTACGGATCTCGCGGCCATCTTTAGCCCACGTTACATGTATAGGTTGGGCTCCAGTAACATGACACTCAAAGTCAGCACTTTCTCCAACAGGAAGATCTTTGGACTCGGGTGTGATATCAAAGGAGGGAGCTTGTTTGCGTTCTGGGGAATAAAATGAAGAGGAACGATTGGATTTCTTTCGGACGCGGTAAAGCTAAATACTGTAAAATCTTTTTAGAGGTTAGGAAGAGTGGTTGAATGTAACAGATGAAAACAAGAGAGTCGGTATGAAACTAACCTGAGACTGTGAGCCTAGCACTAGATGTAGCAGTTCCTACAGGATTGGTCGCTGTGCAAGAATATTGCCCAGTGTGACTCATCTCAGTTTGCAACAGCTGAAGAGTTGCCACGTTATCTATGTAAGAGGCCTGCACATTAAAGTCATCTCTTAAAGGCACACCATCCTTATACCATGTAACACTTATAGGCTCTGACCCATTTAGACGGCAAACTAATTTGATTGGGAAGCCAACGGTTTGCTCTGTATCCTTTAATTTCCTTGCAAAAGAAGGTGGACGTTTTCGCTCTGCAAGAAAAGAAGCATGCAATAAACATACGGCTTATGCAGGCATCTGGACAGGTGAAAAGGTTTTTTAAAGAGTGAAAGATCTGTAAGTATGAGTTTTTAACCAATCCCAAATAAAATAATCACCTTGAACTGCTAAGACAGCCTTTGAAGAGGCCGTTCCGACACTGTTTTCTGCTTTGCAAATATATTCCCCACTGTCACTGGCATCCACTTTGTTAAAAATAAGTGTAGCAACATTATCTTTGAAGTACATCTTATACTCAGGAGTAGATCTTAATTTTGTATCTCCTTTGAACCAAGATATTGTAATTTCTGGGGTCCCAGTAACTTGGCATTGCAAAGTGGTATAGTCTCCAACTGACACCTCAAGAGGTCCCAAGTGAGTGACGAAAGAAGGAGGTTCTGGGGACACAAAGAGTCAGCATTAGGATAATGGCACCTGAATGCTACAATGAAGAAACAATGAGGTTTTTAAATAAAAAAATATTATTAAGAAGGCGCTAAAGACAGACCTAAAGTGGATACCAGTGCTTCACAGATATCTTCTCCAGCCTCATTCTCAACCATACATGTGTATTCTCCTTGATCATCCTTTGTACTGTTAAGAATTTCCAGAATGCATGACTTCTCTGTTGTGGTGATGCTGCATTTTTCGGACTGGCCTAAAGTTACGCCATTCTTCTTCCATGTCACTGAAATCGGAAGGCTACCAGTGTACCTGCTCTCTAGAATTATGGATTTGCCTGGCTCCACACAATGGTCGCTGAGCTTCTTCACAAAAACGGCTGGTTCTGGTGAGCAATAAGAAGTCAAGTATTGGCATCAACGCTGCACAAACACCTAAACAATCCAAACCGAAAAAGTGCAACCTATACCAACCTTTTACAGAAAGATGTGCCGTACAAGACACTTTGCCAGCCTCATTAGTCACAACACAAGTATATTCTCCACTCTGTTGTGGCTCTACATCAAACAGCTCCAGGTCTGTGACCGAATCTTCCAAGTAGATGTTACATTTATCACTTGGTACGAGTTCATTGACGCCTCTAAACCACCTCACCTTAAATGGTGGTGTTCCTCTAATAACAGCAGAAAATGTAACACTTTTGCCTGGTAAAATATCCACAGATTCAGGTACCTTCTCAAAAGAGGGTGGTTCTAAAGAAGCATTGAAAGTGACAACAGATCAGTCGATAATGAAGGAATCATAAAGTGAAAATAAAAATTTCCTCAAATCACGGCACCAAGAGAATGCAATTTTGCAAGAATAAAGATTATGGAAGATTTCTGCAAAGTGTTAGCCACTTATTGAATACTGACCTTGTACAATCAAAGCAGCCTTGGTTTCATCAGAGCCTGCCACATTAGCAGCTTTACATGCATAAGTTCCTGTATCAGATGAGTTCAGTGAACCAATCTGCAAACTGCAAACATGGTCTGAAAATGAGATTTGATGTTTTTCCCCACTGGTGATTTTATGTCCATTATGGAACCAAGCGACTGTAATGGGAAGGGAGCCAGCCACTTTGCACTCAAGAATCACTGAAGAAGCCAGTACACCATGAGTTTCTTTAAGTTTTCTTGTGAAAGAAGGTGGAATAATCCGATCTGTGTAAGAGGAGGTAAACAAAAGAAAATGAGGACCCCACAAAGGAGAACCATTTTCTGGTGGGAATACAATGAAGAGAAGCAACAGAACTGACCCAGAACATCAACGGAAGCTGTGCAGCTGCTTTTGCCAACATTGTTCTGCACCTCGAAAGTGTATAAGCCACTGTCTTCCATTTCTGAATCAATAATTTTAAGTGTGGACACTTTGTTGTAGAAGGTAATTTTGTATTTGTTGCTAGTGGTTAATTCTTTTCCATCCTTAAACCAGCCTATTGAAAGTTCTGGTGTTCCACCCACTTTGCACTCTAGGGTACAAATGTCTCCGACGGTGACTTTCATTGGTTCTGCCTTCTCAGTGATGACAGCTGGCTCTGGAAAGAGATTCAAGCAATATCTACCTGTGAATATCACTGTCTCCTTAGCCACATGGCTTAATACTGCAATTACAGAAATCACTTCTCTAAAGCCACAGTTTTCTGCTTTGGAAAGGAGCCACTACAAAGCTATTAATGGCTTTTCTTTTCTAGAATTGAGAAACACTGTAAACACCACCATGCCACTTATCTGTCTTCCAGAGAAGAGGAGCTGACTGCCCAACCAATAGGAGCAGAGCAGTACAAAGCCCCCAATGGGTTACCTGAACATTTTGCTTCAGAACCTGTTCTCCAATACTCTGTAATGCACCATGTACACTGATGACATGCCCCCCCTCACAACCTCAAGGCTCTGAATGTTATTTAGCCTTCCCATCTTTTAAAAGTAACTCTCTCTCTCTCTTTTAAAGAAAATAAAAAGCTAAGTTTGTGTCATTACCAACCTAGAACGGTTAAAGTTGCTATGCACTCCCGGGTTCCAGCATCGTTACTGATTTGACAGATATACTTCCCAGCGCTTGCTGGTTCTGCTTTGGCAAGCTGCAAAGTGGCAACATTTTCCACGTATGTTATTGTCCTGTTAGCACTTTCTCTGATGACCTCTTCTTTGTCCTTGAGCCACGTCACCGAAATCGGCTGAGAGCCTTCCAAGGTGGCCTGCAACTCTACTGGTTCACCCACCACAACAGTAAGGTTGTTAATTTTGGTCACGAATTTTGGTGGTTCTGAAGAGGAAAGAGCCAATGGGCATCAAGAGTTCCAACAAGAATTGTGCATTTTTATAAAGACAATGATGATTGCACACCGTATTTCCTCAAATAATACCTACCTTTAAGTTTTACCATACAAACGCAAGTGTCGCTTCCGACATCGTTCTGAGCTTTGCACTGGTATTCACCAATGTCAGATACTTCAATATTCAGAATGTGAACACTTGCATGGTAGTTTTTGGATGCGACTTTGTACTTTTTACTGCTACGGATTTGCCTCTTATCCTTATACCACGTAATATCAAAAGGTGGTGTCCCAGAAATCTCACATTCAAGGCTAACCTCAGTACCCTTGAGTGTATCTACTGGAGACGGCTTCCTGCTAAAGATGGGTGGTTCTAGGATGAAAGGAAGAATCAGGCATCATTTAAAGAAAGTTACCTCAATATATATGTTGCTAGTTTAATATGAATATAATGTGAGAATTGCCATATATGTATCTGTTCCACTGCCAAGGCATGCATGCAGCTGAAGAAGCACCTTTTCTTTTCACAGCTGGTTTTTAAGGGTAGCCAACGGACTGGAATGGAAACATGCATGTCCCAGTCTGCCAGCAAAGCTCCACCGACTAAGATGCCCATGATTGGGCAGTTTAGTGTATTTGGTGGGCAATCCCGCCCTGCAATGCGGCTGGCCGAATGATCTTCAGTGTGCACGCAAATCCCAGCACTTGGGAATGGCTGGCAGCCAGCCAGCCCGCAAGAGGCTGCAACTGTTGCCCACCCGGAATAGGGTAATTGGTCATTTCAGTAATAAAAGCAATGACCATCCTAGAATGCTGAGCCAAAAGGGTGAGTGCAGGAATGCATTTAACAACCCTTTTCTCCTCCTTTCACATGGAATGTTGTCCAACTGACTGATTACTTATCCTTTCTGTAAGAGGCAGAGAGCTGTGATGGTCACTGCTGCCTCTTGCAGATTCAGTGGACGCCAACTCAAGCATTTGATTAGTTGACTGGAGGAGGAGTTTTGTCACCCTCTCAGTGTTGTGGTGCATATTTGATTGACTGATGGTTGCAGCCTTGATTTAAATACCCCACTCATTGACGTTAATGAAGAGTGGGTTATAATTGCCACCAAGCTTATGCGGGTAATTAAGAAAACATCTTTCTGTAATAGCTAATTGATTATCTCTGGGTTTTGTTTTTTTTTAAAAAATGAAGTTTTTACTATGTGGTTGTTGTAGACCACTTTGGTTTTTTGGTTTAATAGTGGCATACAAATATTGTAATAATTAAATAACCTAAATAAATAATAGTAAACACACCACATCCCTTTGAACATTCTTGAAGGAAAGAGTGAAAGCCACAGGTTAGAGAATACTTGTTTAAAATTAACCTGGAGGCTAATTAGATGAGAAATAGGACCCTGTCCACAATGGGCAGTTATAGCAATCTAACAGTTAGCTTAGCCATACAAGAATCAGAATGAGCTAATCTCAATCTTTTTAGAGACAGTTAGTCAAAGAGAAGGAAGTCCGCCAAGGCATGTTTGCTAACCTTTGACTAGGAGTTTAGTACTGCAGCTTGCCCTGCCAGCAGGGTTCTGTGCTTCACATATGTAATCTCCACTATCGTCTGCACCAAGATGCCTCATTTCAATGACTGCCACAGAATCTGTGAATGACATCTGGAATTTTTCGCTAGCATGGACTTCAGTGTCATTTCTGTACCATACCACTTTGATTTCCGGAGAGCCACTGATTTTACATTCAAGTCGTGTGGAGTCGCCCTGTTTAATCACTTTAGACGGGTCTAGCTTCTTAATGAACTTTGGAGGTTCTGGGAAACGGAAGAAAAATGAAAGCAAGGTAAATTGGAAGAAAAGAGGGATTGTGTTGAAAGGTATATAGAATAAGAGGGGAGAGAAATCTAAAAGGGCGCTTAACTTCTAGTTTTAGCAATGCAGGAAGAAAAGTAACTCAGAAACATTTACACAAAAGACTGCAGAAGACAATTAAGAAAAGAGCAACACAGAACACATTAGCACACCTGTTATGCTCAGTGTGGTTGTACAAGAATCACTGCCAACATCGTTGGAAACTTGGCAAGTATAGTTTCCACTTTTTGATATATCCACAGAATAAAGATTTAAGAAACCAGTTGACCCTTCAATCCCAAATAAACAGTTAGGTCCAGACACAAGTTCTAAATCTTCTTTAAACCACTTTATTTTAAAAGGCGGTGTTCCCTTTAAAGATGCCTTAAATTCCACTGTTGAATCAGGTATAGCTGATTGACTTTCTGGTTTTACCAAGAAGCTTGGTGGCTCTAAAGGTTTTAAGAAACAAAAGAAAACTAATTAGGTTCCGGAGCAAGAAATATGGCCTGGCAAGCCACAGCAAACCAATAAAGAGAAATAAAACATGTGTCAAAGTTAATAAGAAAAGAAAGGTTCCATATAGATAACATTAAATGGGATCTACATTCAAAGATATTAAGATAATGATGTGAAGTTGAAAAAGATTTATATTTTAATACAGTGTATAGAAAGAAGATAGAAATCCAAACCTTTCACAGTTAAGACGGCGCTACATGAGTCACTTCCTGCAACATTTGTTACGCTGCAAGTATAATTTCCAGAATCTGTCAACTCTAGGTAATTAACCTCAAGCGATACAGTGTTCTCATGGCACAGATGCCTGTATTTTGCACTCTCGGGTATCTCTTTTCCATCTTTAAACCATTTTGCAGTAATTGGGAGTGAGCCAGAGACTTTGCACTCCATATGAATAGATGATCCCAGAATTTTATCCATTTTTGGCAATTTTTTGGTAAACGAAGGAGGGATTGCTTGATCTGCCCAGAAGGGAGGGAAGAAGGCAAGTAGCATCAGATTCCTTGTTTTATTCTTTCTTCTTCATGAAAAATACACAGGCAATTAAAATGTTGATTGAAAAAGAACATGCTCCATTTTGACCAAACAAAATACAAACCTAGTACAGACAAAGTAGCCTCACAGGTGCTGCTTCCAAACTCATTTTCGACCTTAAAGGTGTATGTGCCGCTGTCCTCCTTCATAATGGATTCAATCCTGAACCTAGCCACATTATTGTCAAAGCTCATGGTGTAATATCTACTGGGCATGAGTTGTTTGCCATCTTTGGACCATTTTACTTGAAGTTCTGGTGTTCCAGCCACAGTGCATTCTAGAGTGACTGGGTCTTTCTCCGTAACTTTAATTGATTTAGCTTTTTCTATGATCTGAGCAGGTTCTGGAGTAAGAATAAAAACACAAATATATTAAAGTCTTCCGATGAGTAACCGGCAGAAGACTGGTGCTTACTGAGGAATCAAAATAGGAATCAAAACTCACAAACCTTGCACTAAAAGTAAAGCAAAACACTTCTCAACTCCTGACTCATTCTTTGCCTGACAGGTGTATCTCCCACTGTGACCGAGGTCAACATGCCTGATCTTCAGTCTCGCCACATTGTTTTCAAATGTAATGTGGAAGCTGTCATCGTTTTCGATGATTCTTTCGTCTTTTATCCAAGACACTGTTAAAGGCTGAGAACCAGCCACAGTACATTGAAATACAGCAGAGCTCTTCAAAACAGCGTGGACGTTTTCTAACTTCTTGATGAAGGATGGGGGTTCTGTGTTTATTAAAAATATAAAAAAGCCGGAATGAAACCTGGGTAAGGTTTAAAATTTGCTAAAGGAGGTGAGAGAACAAACGGAATGTTTCTTAGGCTTTTTCCCTACTATGATTACTGAACTGACCTTTCAAACTGACTTTTGTGCTACAGGAACAGCTGCCCCCTTCATTTGAAATAATGCACTGGTATTCGCCAGCATCCTGAACATCACAGTTCATGATATGAAGGGCAAAAACAGATTGCTGATCAGTCATGGTGTATTTCTTGCTACTTCGGATCTCGTTGTTGTTCTTCAGCCAGGTCACTTCAAACGGAGGAGTCCCTGTGACTTCACATTCTAACAGAGCATCGTAGGTTCTTACTACTTCCACAGGTTTTAGCTCCCTCACAAATGTGGGAGGTTCTAAAGTAGTAGAAGAAAACAAAGCAACCTCAGAAATAAGGGTAGGAACCCAACTGCATGGCTGAAGGAACTATAAAAGGAATTCTTAGCAACTAACCTTTCACTCTCAGTTCAATGCTGCAACTCTCACTACCTGCGTCATTGCGGGCCTCGCAGATGTAAGTCCCGCTATCCTCCACTTTAGCATTGGAAACTTTAAAAGTCGCCATGTTGTCTACAAACGAGACTCCATATTTAGCATGGTCCAGCACTTCGTTCCCATCAAGGTACCAAAGGACACGGATTTCTGGTGTACCTGCTACCTGGCATTCAAAAGTGGTAGACTGTCCTTTTCTCAAAGCTACTACAGGGCTAGGCTTCTGAAGAAACCTAGGGGGCTCTAAAATAAAATTTAAAATAATTATTTAGAAAATAGTAATTGGCTTTAAAAAACACAAACCAACCAAAAAAACTAAGGTAGATTGCAATCCTATGCACATACTTACTGTAATCCCCATCTAACACAGTGGGACTTACAGTCAAGTAGACATGCATAGGACTGAGCTGCGCAAATCACAACTGATAACCCGGGATGTAAAAGTGCAGACCTTTCACAAAAAGAGTTGTCTTGCAGGTTGTTGTCCCGACGTCATTGCTTAATTGGCAGATATAGTTCCCTGAATCAGACGTCTTGGCCGAAAAGAGTTCCAGCACGCTTGAAGTGTCATCTTTGTAAACTGAGCGAGAAGCTCCCGAAAGGAGTTCTTTGCTATCTTTGAACCACTTTATTTGTATGGGAGGTGTGCCGCTCACGAGAGCTTTGAGTTGGACTCTGGCAGCTGGTACCACATCTTGCGACTGTGGCTTTTCAACAAAGCATGGGGGTTCTACAAAGAGTGGGAAGAAAGACCAGGAAAAGAGGGAGGTCATTCATTTTGGAACGATAAACAAAAACCAGAATCAAAGCAACGTGGCAAATAAGCCTGCCGCCTAGGAGAAAAAGTACAAGATGTCCAAACCTTTGACGGTTAAATGGGCACTGCATTGGTTGCTTCCAGCTTTATTTGTTGCCTCGCAGGTATAAGAGCCACTATCTGCACCTTCAAGCTGGTTGATCTCCAAGAATGCCATGTTGTCATGGAAAGAATACTTGTGCTTTTCGCTAGCAGTTATCTCTTGGCCATCCTTGTACCACTGAATACTTATTGGATGTGAACCAGACACTATACACTCAAGGTGAACAAAAGAGCCCTTAATGCTATCCATTTTCTTTAGCTTTTTGGTGAATTTAGGCGGTATGATCAGATCTACCCAAGACAAACCAAAAAGATATATATTAGATTAGGCTGCCACTTTGCTGGTCTTTGGCATAAAAAGAAAAAAAAGAATTGCAGTTGCGGCCAGCACCCACCCACCCACCCACCTCCAAGAGAAGAGGGATACACAATACGAACCTAAGACATTAATGCTAGCTTTACAGCTGCTGCTTCCGACATCATTTGAAACCTCAAATGTGTATTCGCCGCTATCTTTCTTTTCTGTAGAAACAATCTTTAGCATAGAGACTGTATCGGTAACACTGATTTTATATTTGTGTCCCAATGTCAACTCCTTTCCATCTCTGAACCACTTGGCAGTAATATCTTTTGTTCCTGAAAATCTACACTGCAATGTGGCTGGGTCGCCTTCCGTGACATCAATTGAAACAGCTTTATCAGTGATGGTGGCTGCCTCTGTGGTAAATACAGGAGCAAATATGAGTCTGGGTGACTTGAAGTGTAGATGTTAGCAAAACACGATGCTATAAATTAAGGAGGTGGGAGGAAGCTCTACAAACCTTTTACTGTTAGTAAAGCAGAACATCTTTGGATTCCAGCATCATTTTTAGCCTGGCAAAAATATTTCCCATCGTGCTTCACTTCTATGGCCCTGATCATAAGAGTGGCCACATTGTTCACAAAGGTCATTTTGGTGTTATCGTCTTCAACAATGTCATCATTATCTTTCAGCCAAGAGACTGTTATAGGCATGGAACCTTTAATAGTTGCTTGAAACACTATTGTGCCTCCTCTAAGCGAGCTAATGTTCTCAATCCTCTTCACAAATTGTGGGGGTTCTATTGAAAGAATAGGTGCCTTGGTGAGTATTAGCCTCAACTAAACATCAGAATTAAATTATTATATTTTCCAGGCGGTACTGACCTTTCAGAGCCAACTCAGAGCTACAGACACAGCTTCCTACATCGTTTGTTACCCTGCACTGGTATTCTCCTGCATCTGAAGAGTCAAACTTGAAAACCTGGAGGCTAATCAAGGAATTCTCAATGCTTATTCTGTGCTTTCTACTGCTCCTCACAGGTTTGTTGTCCTTTAGCCAATAGACCTCAAACGGAGGGGTACCTAAGACCTCACATTCCAGTATCACATCTGAGTCTTTTAACACTTCCCTTGGTTCAAATTCCTTGACAAAGTAAGGTGACTCTATAGCACAAGACAGAAGGAAAGAGTGGGGGTTGTTAATTGGTTCTGGGACCTTTAAAAGGCTTGAAAGACTTGCTGAGAAAATTGAGTGCAGGGGTACTTTTGCACACACCTTTTACAACCACGACACTACTGCAGGTATCTTTCCCAGCATCATTTTTTGCCTCACATGTATATTCACCACAGTCTTCAAGAGTGACATCCAAGAGTCTGAGTACTGCTGTGGAGCCCACCAAAGTCATCTTGTGTTTGGCACTGTCTTTAATCTCCCTGTCATCCTTGAACCAAGAGATTTTAATTTCAGGCGTGCCTGTAACTTTACATTCTAATTGGGCGTATTCTCCTTTCTTAATCAACTGCGACGGCTCAAGTCTTTCCACGAAAGTAGCAGGTTCTGTGGAATTAAAGAATGTTATTAAGAAGAGTTGTAGAAAGAGGTTAAGGAAAAATAAGAGGCACCTCAAATCGCCACCCAAGCATATCATCATAAGAGAAAGAGTTGTGCAAACCTTGGACAAACAAGTTTGCACTGCATGAGGCTGAACCAGCCGCGTTGCTGACTTTGCAAGAATAGGCGCCAGAATCAGCAGGTTTCACAGCGTAAAGCTCCAAGTAACTTGACAAAGCTTCCGTCATGATGTAACAAGCTCCGCCGGTTGTTAGCTCAGCATCACCCTTAAACCACTGTACAGAGAGTGGCGCTGTTCCCTTAAATGTACTCTTCAAGCGCACTGTTGACCCGGGAGATATTTCTTGAGACTCTGGCTCTGTCACGAAGCTAGGTGGCTCTACACATTGTTTGAAAGAAAGAGTTGGAAAGAATCAGTAGTGCAACTTAATGTAGTGAGGAGTTTAAAAGGGGGTGGGGAAAGAACGGTTAAAAGAGATACTGAGAAGAGAATGCAAAAGAAGATGTCAAACCTTTTATCGTTAAAGTTCCATGGCTTTCTTTGCCCCCTGCAGAGTTAGTAGCTCTACAGGAATACACTCCTGCGTCATTGGTATCCAGGTGTTTGATGTCCAAAGACGCTGAACCTTCTTCGTAGCGTATTGCATACTTGGCACTGGCAGTGATCTCTTTGTCATGCTTAAACCAAGACACTTTTATTGGAAGAGAACCTGATACTTTGCAGTCAAAGTGGCAGGAGCCACCAACCGCGCTATCCACGTTCCGCAGAGGTTTGGTAAAGAACGGAGGAAGGGTGCGATCTGTTCCAAGGCACAGCAAAGAAAAGAAAACCAATATATATCAAAAAGAGTGTTTTAGGAGTGTCCCCTTCCACCTCCCGCCTTCTAATTGTTCTACCATCTAAATCGCAGTAGCGCTACTGGATTACCAACCTAACACAGTAAATGAGGTGGTGCACGAACTGCGTCCAACATCGTTTGAAACTTCAAAGGTGATTTCGCCAGTATCGTGCAATTCGGCGGTGTAGAATTTCAACTGAGCAACATTGTTCTTAAAACTGATTCTATACTTTTTGTTAGAAGCCAGAGGCTTTCCGTCTTTGAACCATTTCGTTTTTAGCTCTGGAGTGCCTGCAACAGTGTATTCCAGAGTTGCTGGGTCCCCTGCTGTCACCTGAATGAATTCAGCTCTCTCAACAATGGTAGCAGGCTCTATAACAGAATTAAACAGTGGTCATTATAGAGCTAATGCAAACAATATGCCTGTGTATAAGAAGAATTGTGTGATCTTAAAGTGCTCCTACACTGACCTTTGACTGCTAATTCTCCAAAACATGTTTGGCTTCCTGCATCATTCTCAGCCAGACATGTATATTTACCACCAGAACTAATCTGGACATCTGTGATTTGCAAAGTTGCAATGCCATTTTCAAAGGTCACTTTGACTTTGTTATCTTCTTTAATAATATCTTTCCCCTTCATCCAAGTGACAGAAATAGGAGCTGAGCCTCTCACAGCTGCCTGTAAGAAAACTTCATCCCCAGCGAGTGCAGTAACATCTTCGATTTTCTTAATGAAAGAGGGAGGTTCTAATTTGAAAAAGAAAGGAAGGAAGAAAAACCCTTATCTATCATTGCATCATATGGTGCTTGGTGCTGCATTTAAGGCTTTTTAAAGAAAATAAATTGCCTTCTGGATACAATGGCAACGTCTTTTATGGATTTCTACCTCTGAATGTTAGGGGAAAATTTACCATTTCAATCTGGAGACAGAGGAACGAATCATTATTTGTTGAGCAATAAGTAAATGTCTTCCATTTGACAGCAGGCAAATTAATCCAGGTGAAGTAGAGGTGAGGAACCTGTGGCACTCTAGATATTGTACTCCAACTCCCACCCCATTAGCCAATGGTCAGAAATTATGGGGTCCAACAACATCTGGAGGGCTACAGGTTCCCCATCATTGAAGTAAACCAGGAGTGGAGAACCTTTGGTCCTCCAGATGTTGATGAACTACAAATTGGACATGCTGGCTGGGGCTGATGGGAATTGTAGTTCAGCAACACTTGAAGGACCACAGGTTCCCCACTACTGGTGTAAATGAGGGGACTAGGAAGAGTAAAAGAGGAATTCTTTTACTGGGCACCAAAGCTTGCTTCTCAGAAGGATGTCGGGAGTAGAGATTTTGCCTTTTGGCTATGCTTTATGTTGGAATCCCTCTGATTTGCATGACATTATACTCCTCAACGTGGGTGGCGCTGTGGGTAAAAGCCTCAGTGCCTAGGACTTGCCGATCGAAAGGTCGGCGGTTCGAATCCCCACGGCAGGGTGCGCTCCCGTTGCTCGGTCCCAGCGCCTGCCAACCTAGCAGTTCGAAAGCACCCCCGGGTGCAAGTAGATAAATAGGGACTGCTTACTGGCGGGAAGGTAAACGGCGTTTCCGTGTGCTGCGCTGGATCACCAGATGCAGCTTTGTCACGCTGGCCACGTGACCCGGAAGTGTCTCCCGACAGCGCTGGCCCCCGGCCTCTTAAGTGAGATGGGCGCACAACCCTAGAGTCGGACACGACTGGCCCGTACGGGCAGGGGTACCTTTACCTTTACTTTATACTCCTCAAAGGAAAGGCTAATAGACCAACCATAGACGTTGCTACTCAGAGGTAAGTCCCACTGAGTTCAGCGAGGCTTACTCTTAAGTAAGTATGTGGGAATGCTAAGAGAATTTTTTACATATGAATTGCCTTTGGGCTCCTCTTTCATTACTTGGTGGAACTTTGAGTACTGATAATGTGGGGGATGAGAGATGAAAAGATGCATTAGCATTGCAAATTAGAATTCTGACTTGGGTAGGTTTTACATTTGTATCACAAGCTGACAGAAGCAATAAACTCTTTACATATCATGTGTAGGGATGGGCAAACCTATCAGTTCCTCTTTTTAAAAAAGTCTTAAATTGAGTCCTCACATTTCCACATCAGTTTGCAGTTTTTAAAAGAAGTCCTCGTGAAAATTTATCAGCATTTTAGTGTGCATTTCTTCTACCACACACATTTTTAATGCTGTTTTGCCCAATATTCACTATTTCCCAAAACTATTTTCCATTTTAGTATTCATTTCCCAGCTGCAACACTGCATTGCAAAATTCAGAGAAGTGTGAATTTGAAAGGCTAGCCATGTTCTGGTCCGCATATTGTCTTGAAAGGTAAGGTCACCTTTAAAAGAGAACTGAATTGACTTTCTCCTCCACCCCTAAACATGTGTAAAACAGCCTCTTGCTTGGGAATTAATTTCAATGAAATCTGTTCTCTGCCTTTATTCCTGCGTTCAAGAATATAAGAAAAGATTCCAAGATGCAACAAGACACAGAAAGAGAAGGAAAGGAGACAACTAAAAAAGAAAAATTGGTTTCCACGAAAGAGTTATTTTCTCCTTTTGCACTATGTTAAAAATAGGTTTTGTTTGTTCACTTGCTCACTAACCTTTCAGTATATATGTTGCACTGCAAACACATTTTCCAACTTCATTCGCTATGGAACATTCGTATTCACCAACATCTGCACTATTAAATGAGGAAATCTCCAGAGAGATAAGAGACTTTTGGGAAGTCAACCTGTATTTTTTACTACTGCGAATTTGTTTCCTGTCTTTAAACCAACTGATTTCAAATGGTCCAGTACCAGAAACCTCACAATGAAGAGTGGCATTCATTCCTCTCACTATGTCGCCTGGCTCAAGAGTCTTGATGAAAGTAGGAGGCTCTATAAAATCATCAAAGCATGAATAAAGAATTAGTGACCGATAGTACACTTGCAGCAGAACAGAGCACCTTGAAAAGAAAGCACCCCTGGGTTTAAGAACAAACCTTTGACAACAATCTCTGTACTACAGCTGTCACTGCCAGCATCATTAGCTGCTTCGCACGAGTAACTTCCACTGTCATCAACTTTCACATTGGTAATATCTAGCACAGCCACGTTATTGGCAAAAGACATCCTCTGTGTGTCGCTCTCTCTAATTTCTTTGTTATTTTTGTACCATGTCACCTGGATCTCAGGAGACCCTTTGATTTTGCACTGAAGATGTGCTGACTCTCCAGGAGTCAACAAGTAAGAGGGGTCCACTTTCTTCAGGAACGATGGTGGCTCTAGAAGAAAAGTTCAGAAAGAAAGAAGCCTGAAATATAACACCTTAAGAAGATCGATTTGATAGGACAATTACAAAGACAAGCTATTGAGAAGCATGCAGATATCTATCCAGGACAAAACTCCAATTCCTGCCATTGCTCTTAATTCTGCTTTTTATCATGGTAACCAGAACTTCTCTAAAGAATCACCTAGGATGGAAAAATAAATAAATGACAGTTTTAGTCAACACTGGAATAAAGTTTGCACATTTAAGGAAATCAGACAATAAGCTTTAGTAAAGACACAAAGACGAGTGAAAAAGATTGTAGCTTTTCTTTTTACAAAGAAACACCACACCACACTTGGAGAAATGTGCTATGATTAGCTTTTTCCTTCTTAATGTTACCTCTCACTTCTTCATTATTTGGAACTAACAAATCGGTTCCGCGTGGGACCGGGTTGCGCTCAGGCCACCAGGCCCCACCCGCGCCTCAGCATGCTGCAGGATAGCATCCTGCGTCACGTTGAGGGTGACCCGGCCACACCATTTGCCAGGTGGCCAATCAGGGTGCTGTGGGGGTGTGGCGGGGCCCACTTCAACCCGTGGTGCGACTCTGGCAGCTCCTCTCTGAAGCGCAACTACTATAAATAAGAGGACATAAATGGCACCAAGTTTAGCAGGCCGACAATTTCCTTACCTCTGATTGTTACAGTGGCCGAAGAAGAGCTACTTCCAGCCTCATTTGCAGCAGTGCATGCATATGTTCCTGAATCTTTAAGTTTAGACAGAGGGATATCAAGTGATGCTATCTTGTCTTCAAAGCAAATCTTGTAATCTTTGCCTGGAGGTATTCGGGTTCCATCCTTGCTCCAGGATACTGTGACTTTCCTGTCTTCATCCACTTGGCATTCAAGATGTATCTTCTTATTGACTGCAGACTGAACAGACTGCAGTTCCTTGACGAATCGTGGTTTATCAATGACAGCTATTTCTGCCTGGCAGATGTCTGCTCCAAATTTGTTTGAGGCTTTGCAGGTATATACCCCCCTGTCATTTACTGTGAGGCGTGGAATCTCTAAACTGTGCTTATTCTCAGAAGCTGAAATCTTGCAGTGTTCTGTGGAAGAAATGGCGGCACCATCTTTCTGCCACACTGTGTCGATTACGGGGGTGCCTGCCACTGTGCAGAGGAACCTGGCACTCTTACCCACAAAAGTAGTAATAGATTCGGGTCTGGTTAGAAAGGTTGGAGGAAACGCTTCTGCAAAAGAAAGGGGGGAAAGTTGACATGGACTTGGCCAATACAGCAACCTTTTCCCCACACCCCAGCACCAAAGAAAGGAGACAGAAACGCTGTCTCCATATACACACATTAAATTGCCTAGAAATAATGTGCAGTAAAGATTCCCAAGACTCAATACATCCAGTAAATCATTACGATGATCTAGCAGTTTTAAAAGCCATCTAGCCAGAGTTATTTGTTATCTAAAAGAGCAGTTTTAAAAGCCATCTAGCAAGAGTTATTTAGTCATGAAATTAGGTTTACATGTGACGATTTGAAGTGCATGTCATGAATTAACCAGCAATACAGATTCCAGTAAGATGAAAGGTATAGGCAATTATTATAGTAATAAAAAGGCCTAGGGAGATCTTTTTAAAAGAGCGATGTCATTATGTATCCTTTATTCACTTCAAGATGGCTCCCACCACCCACTACGTCTGTAAGCATGGATCTCAAAGAGTAAATAAAATCGACTGCATCCCAGGCAAGATCATGATCAGACGACTCAGTTAATACTATAATCTTTTTGAGAAGCTTAAGACATTTAAGAGCGAATGTTTATAGGTGAATATGACGGAATCAAAAAACATTTCAAATGCCTCTGGGCACAATCCATGCCATTGCTGCATTCTTCTCTCCTCCCGACCCCAGTGTGAAATGCTTTAAGTGTGGAAGTTCTTGCCTACAATCTCCTTCACCAACTGCAGTTCTTCCATCACTAGAGAGAGGTGCTTTTAGTGTGTGTGCTTGTACCAAATGGTGCACATCTAGAGTATTCCCTTTATTATTCGTAAGTTTTCCTCCACACTTAAAAGAGTTCAGAAATAATATACAATAATTACAAATCTGTTCTTTGACTCAGCTTCCGATGAAAATACATTTTTTGCTCCTGGATATGTACGTTGAACCTGGGGGCCAAATACCTGGTATTTTCTTCTATTTCTATATGCACAGAAATGGAAATCCTTAGTCTGCTATTGGCCGTAGATGCATTTTACCACATGCTAATGGTGAACACGTTCAGTTACCTAACAAGGAAGCAGCACAGGGTTCATGTCTCGCACTTACCAGTTACCGTTAAGGTTGCTTTGCTGCTTACGCTGCCATACTTATTGGAAGCTTTGCAGCTGTATTCGCCACAGTCAACTACTTGCGGTCTCGGGATTTGAAGAGTGGATGTATAATTAGCGGTGTGTATGGTATACTTGTCGCCATCATAGATTTCCCGACCGGCTCTGTACCATTGAAACCGTACGTCTGGCGCCATCTCGATCTCGCAGGTGAACTTGGCAAGGTGGTTCACAGCGACTTCTTGGGATTCCAGCCTTCTCCTCAGTATGGGTCCAACTGAAGTTAAAAGTGAAAGAATAATGTGGTTACAACCATCCACGTTCATGTGGATATTGTAATACTAATAGCATGTATGGTGCTTATAAGTGTACATTCCAAAACACTGTTAATAAAGTGACCAACAGAAATGAGATGTGTGGTTTCATGAGCTATCCAAGGAAAGTGGCTGTAAAGAAAAATGGTTGTCAGAGGTGAAAGCAAACCGAAAGCAGTGCCCAGTCTACCAGAGGGCTACATACACTGCAGTGCATAATGGAACTCTGAAGATACTCTGATGTGCTACTTACTATTAAAGGCATGCAAACAACATGATATATGAAATTATACCAGGTTGTACCAGAACATTTTCAACATGAAATGTGTGACATTATGCTAGAATGGTGCAATGACTTCTACAACGTGCTGTGCAATCTCTTGGCACGTCTACTCAGAAGCAAGTCTCACTGTGCTCAGTGGGGCTTCCTCCCTAGTAAGCGTGTTCAGGATTGCATCTTTATTGTAGCAATGAAAAGGAAAAGTGAACCAAGTTGCTCTGTGGATATGGGGATGAAAGTGCTCCTAAGACATGCACTCTTTTAAAAAAATCTGAAATTACAAATAGTTTTATTTAACAATCATCATTCATGAAACAAAAGTTGATTTTGTTTCAGTACCAAAAAGTGCAAAATGCAAATAAAAGGTGTGAATAAGAAATATATTTAAAGAAATAAAAGTTCTAAAGAGGAAACAAAAAGTGGAGGATTTGTGATTAGTTTGGTGATGCACAGCTGAAGTTTATATACTTCTTATATCTGTATCCAAAATGCTACTAGAGATACAAATATGTATATGTGTGTTCTATTCAGTTAGCAAATGAGTGAAAATAGGAAAGCAATATTTTATCCCCATATTCCAACCTCTTTTTACAACTGTGAGTTTCGCTGCTGCTGTTGTTTTTCCACCTTCATTCAGAGCCTCACAGGTGTACTCGCCTTGATGCACTTCCTTGAATGCTTGGTTGATTACTAGTGTGTATGTGTCATGGTCTTGCAAGCACTTGAACTCATTTCCTGAAGATACCAGCTTATCCCCAAAATACCAATTCACCACTTTAACATTTTCTATAATGGAAGTAAGACTTACGCTGTCACCTTCTTCAACAACAGTGTCTATAAAACTTTGGCGCATGATGGGACAATCCCTGCTCACCAGACTGTCTTCTTGTTTGCTAGCCTTAACTACATGTGCCTCCTCTTCATTTTCCTCAAAAAGTTCTTCCTTTCTCTCTTTCACTTTTAGAGCATCTATTAACCTCTCAGCTGGGGCTGCTGCTACAGGAATATCAAGCGTGAGTGTGGTTGTACCTACATCTTTAATGTGCTCACTTAGAGCAATAGTTTGGACTTCTTGAATAGACACAAGTTGCTCCTCCTGTATTTCTGATTCAGTACTCAGGTAAGCATGATGTGGCTCAGGTGAACCAATGATATTACTGACAGATTGTTGCTGAACAGGTGTCTCAGTTACAGTAGCAGACTGCATTAGTTTGGAAGGTGAACAAGAAGCAAGCAACTTGTGGTGTTTAGGTTCTGCTATGGCACTGGGTTCCTCTGCTGTCAGAACATGTTTCTCATCATAAATAATGGAATGAACAGCAGCTTGCAATTCACTTTTGAAATCAGCTGTCTGAGAATATATTCCATCTAGAGAGAGAGCTATTTCTGCAGTATTGGAACTTTCCAAGATTATAAGGCAAGTACATGTTGCATGTTTAGGTTCTTTGATCACTGTTACAGTTTTTAATTGAACACTCTCAATATCATCGAAAGCATCCAATGGAAATAAGTGCTGTTCATTTGTCAGAGCTACTTTCAGGGCCCTTCTGATCTGAGCCTTCATATCTAAGCTACAACATACTGGAGTCTCAACTGCAAGTTCTTCTTCTTTCCGAAGCACTTTGTTTTCCCATGTTTCAGGCACATCCATAAGCAGCCCCAGTTGCTTTTGGGCCTTTACATTCTCAGCATCTGGCCTTGCGATCTTGTCCAAGTGCTCTTCCTTTAATGGCTGTTTTTCCTCCAATAACAACGGGAGCCTGACTGACTGACCTTCTTGGATGCAGGCTGCAAATTCTTGCTCTGTGGCTTCCAAGAGATCGATGCTCTCTATCGGAACACCTTGCTCCTCAACGCAGGTGGATTCTGAAGGCAACCTGGGCTCAGACACCACCTCACAACTCATGACCTGAACAGCCTCAAATGGCTCAGCATGTCCGACATCCAAGACCCTCTCTTCAGTCACATCAGATACCTGCATCACTGTTTGAAAGTCTTCCTTCCCCAGGGTAGCTTTCTGCTCTTTTCCTACTTCGGGGAGGATTTCCTCTTTGGGCAGAAGCATCTCCTCAGCCACAGTGGTCAGACACTTACGAAGCTGAGGCTCTGCTATAGCCACAGGGTATTCTCCAGCAATGCCACTCTGAAAGGCCTCTAGGGCCTCGGCAGCTATCTGGTTTTTTTCCTCAGACGCCACAGAACGTTTGAGCATTATTTCAGCTTTCTGCAAAGCATTTTGGGGTTCAGGTTCTTGTACAGCCAAGATGCCTTCCTTAGGCAACACTTGCTCAGTTTGGCTCGTTTGGAGATGCAACACAGAAATGGGCTCCTGGGTGACCTGAATGCTAACTGCCTCTGCCAGAGGAGGAAACTGCTTAGCATCTTCACAAGAGGTGGAGACTTGTTCTTCTGTTACTAAGCAGTGTAGCAAACATGGGCTTTTCCTAGACAGCGCCTCATCTTCCAGGGGCACCTCAGAACTAAAATGCTCTTCTCTAGGAAGCGAGTCTTGTCCATGTACAACAGGCAAATGCAGTGGCTTTTCACCCTCTCTTTGGATTTCCGCTACCACCACGCAGTCTAACCTGGGAAGGTCCTCAGTGTGTTCATCAGAGAGCTGCTGCTTTTCTTCAGCAACCAGAGCTGTTTGGACAAGCCTGTCCTGTTCCAGCGAGCCCTTCTGCTGCTCTGCAATGGTTGCATCAAAGGCGGACTCTTTGGGGAACATCTGTTCAGAGGCAATCGTAGCCACATGTAATACATTGGATGATTCTTGGGTTGGACGAACTTCTGCAGGTGAATCAGCATAATCAATTGCCTCAGCATGAGCTTCACTTATCTTGCATTGTTCTGCTGCTACAACAGACTGAAAAAAGCTGCCTTGTTCTTTAGCTGGTGTGACATTCTCCCACTTGTGTGTGTGGTCTGCCAAAGAACTTTCCTTGGACAATTCTTGGATGCCCTCAATTCTAGGAACACACACTGCATGTTTAGGCTCACTGGTTTCAATAACTTCCTCAGCTCCTGGGACTGAGAATACAGCAGACTCACCGGGGCTTACCACATATTTCTCCTCAGATATAATGGAGGCAAATTGAGATGTTTGCTCTATAGCTGACATTGGCCTGACCATTTCTGGAAGCTTGGTTTGCAGCCCCTTTTCTTTGTCTTCTTGGTTTATTTCCTCCACAACAGGTAAACAGATGTCAGAAACTTGGTGGCACCAGGAACCTGGCAATTCGACTATTGGTGGGCTTTGAATTGGTTCAGAGTGTTGCTCTAGGAAACCGGGGTGCTCCTTCACCTCACCTGTGGTAAAAGCTGAAGAAGCCACCTTTTCATTGGCCTGAGATGATGGATCTGCAATTTCTCCAACTTTGTGAGACTCAAGCAAGGCTACTTGTTGGGTCACAAGGGCTTCCTGCTGTACAGTAGCTGTTGAGTAGGAAGCCACCTGCAAAACGTCTACTACTTCACTATGTAGTGAATGCCTATCTTCAGTTCCAATTGTATACATCACATGCTGCCCATCATGCCTATCATCACCAGGCAGTTTAACGGCATATATCCGTGAGACAGTAGCCTCGTCACTTACAGTTTCTTTATATGACTTGGTGCGTGTTTTCTGTTTACTCTTCTGTTCCTTATATGGAGCCTCCCCAGGCACGTCTAAGAGAACAAGAAGTTCTGCACTGCTAGAGGCTTCACCTATGAGGTTGATTCCCTTACAGATGTATAAGCCACCATCGACCCCCTGGCAGTTATTCACCATTAGTGACCCAGAACCATCTCGATTATGAATGATAGTGTATTGTGCACAGGAGAAAATCTGGTTGTTTCCCCTAAACCACTGAATTTCTGGAGGGGGATCCCCAGCCACTTTGTACTCAAACACAGCAGGAGCACCTTGTGCACACTGAACAGGATCTAGGTTCCTAACAAAATATGGAGGTCGAGGACTTCCTGTCTTCTCTGCAGTGAATTCTGCCTCCAGTTCCCTTTCCTCTCCCTTAGGATTGACCTTCAGATAAGCAGAGCAGGCCGTCTCTCCATGGATATTACTAGCAATGCAAGTATATTCCCCTTCATGGTCAAATTTTGTGGAGAGAATAATGAGGCTATAGTTTTCATCATCAAACACAAACTTGTAGTCTGCAGATGATGTCAGCTTAACACTATTGAAATACCATTGTATCTGTGGTTTTGGATCCCCAGTAACTACAACAGAAAGTCTAGCTAAATCTCCTAAACTTATTTCAACATTTGACACATGCTTGAGGAAGGTTGGGACATTGCTCTTCTCCCTTTTCACCTCTAAACTGCTAGAATAAACTGGATCTTCAGGCATGAGTTCAAGTGTTTTATCTCTATCAGATAATTGTAGGCCGCTGGTGTAACTCTCAGTTCTTTCTTCCTCAGAAGACACAATAATAGAGCTAGAAATCTCTGTATGGGGAAAAAATTATTTACATTTTACTAAAATGCTTTCTTGAAAAATTCATCTTGTATCTACCAGATACTATCAATCAATTATCATGTTAGGACAACACTTTGTAATGCTGCAAGATGATTAAAACATTCATATATTTAAAAATATACCTTGAATCAAAGGGTGGACATTATTTTAGGATTTAGTTTACACAGTGGTACCTCAGAAGCTGAACGTAATCTGTTCCAGAAGGATGTTCAACTTCCGAAACGTTCAATTTCCGAGGCATGGCTTCTGATTGGCTCTTGCAATCAGAAGAGCCAATCGGAAGCCACTTCTCTGTCACGTTGGACATTAGGCGTTCGAAAAACATTCACAACCTAGAACACTTTTCGGGTTTGCGGCGTTCTGGAGTTCATTTTTTTGGGAACCAAGCCATTCGAGTACCAAGGTACCACCGTATTGACAATTTCCCATTTAATTAGTGCATGAATATTGGGGAATATCTGCATATAAACTGAAGGCATAATACAGCACAAATATTTGGGTTGGTGTTTAATATGTGTAGACAGACTCAGATGTTCACTTTTCCATTAGTACTATAAAAGCAAAATCACAGCTCCCATCATTCTAGAACATTGTGGCTGGGACTGATGGGAATTGAAATCTGGCACAGTCTGGAGGGCCACAAGTTCCCCATCGAGGGCAGTCTTCTCTATCCTGCTGTTCTACAGATGTTTTGGACTACAATTTCCATCTGCTCCAACCAGTATGGCTGCTGGTCAGGGATGATGGGAGCTGAGAGCCTCAGACATCTGGAGGATACCAGGCTGAGGAAAGCTGATCTAGGAGATACAAGAGTCTGCAATAAATGTTTGATGATTTAAGTACTCCCTTAAAAAAAAATATGGTACTGCAGATCCATGAGCTGAATGCTCATTATGGGGGGTTCCTGCTGACAGAAGGGAAAAAGGAAAATTTTGCTGCTTCACCCTGCATCCCCCTGAAAATTTGCTCTGGCAAATTTGGGGAACCCTCTCCTGTGACATGAGAATGCAAGGGGAAGGAGTAATCCACAAAAATTATCTCTCACATTTTCTGTCAGCGGGATCCTCTATTGGAACAAAGAAACTTCTGCAGAAGAAAGGAACCCTTCTATTAATGGAAAAGGAAATCTCACTCCAAGTCATAAAGTCATAAAGAGAATATTAATTGGGATAGGGATTCAGTAACATATCACACAATAATAAATATTTAAACTTGTAATAATTTTTTACACTGGTATATAATCTTCTACGTATGTTTTGTGTGACTTAAAGTACACTTAACACCTGGAGGTAGATTCAGCAATTATTCTTATTGGATTTGTTTTATGGGGCTGTTTTATATCTGAAAAAGGAATGTGGTCTGAGGTGTAGGATGGTAAGTGAAATAAAAAGGATTCACTGAAATGGTGCTACTGATTATACAGCGCCAATCCAGGAGGGGAAGATGCTTAAGTCCCATTGAAATTGATGAACCATAAATCCCATTCATTTCAACTGAATTAAACAGTCAAGCACAACTAATGCACTCCACTTCATGCCATTCAGTAGAAACATAGAATTATGGTGTTGGAAATAATAATAATTTATTTATACCCCGCCCATCTGGCTGGGTTTCCCCAGCCATTCTGGGCGGCTTCCAACAGAATATTAAAATACAATATTAGCCCTAAGGCAGGATGTTCTAGAGCTCAGCCAGCAAAAATTAGTTCCAAGTCAAAGACACAGACAACTATTTTATGCCAAGTTGGACCATCAACCATATGTTCAGTACTGAGAGTGCCAGTGTTTCGTTTTCTACCCAGAGGTATTTGATCATATAAGGTCTCCTAGACAGAATAGCCTTCCTCTGGAAGGAAAACATTCATCTTCTTAATACTCAGAGGCCACATGGTTCTCAGCTCTTGACCAGAAGACCTAAGGCTGCTCTGCGGTCCACAAATGGTCCACATACACTGTGCCAGGCAGACAAGCAGTCAGGAAACAATTTGGCTTTTCCCATCAATTGGTTGCTATCCTTTCTTATGGCAGTTGACTCGGCCATTTCCCATGTTACTTCTGTTCATGCACTGGTGTTTTGTGCATGAGCTTCTGTAAGTCCTCCAATAGGGGCATGGATCAGTTAGCTATTGACTTCCTAATCCATGCCCTCACTTTTGCCACACTTAATACTACAAATTCTACAAAACTACAAAACAAAGCAGCTCAGTGTTTCAAAGCAAAGCTTCCGTCTTCGCCCTATGTAAGATTCTGCAATGAGAACCACAGATAAAGTTGATGGTATGGAGGCGGACATGTTTTCGGGACTTTTACAAAACCACTCAGTTTTGCTGCACTAAATACTACAAATTTCCCCCTTTTTCTAAAATGGCAATTAAGATCCACAAATGGTTAAACTATGACATGAGGAGGACTATACAGCTATTACTTTCAGGTCAAGTGGTACAATAAAGATATTTTCTTTTTTTTATTATGTATTTTGTGTTTTTATATTATTGTGATATTACGTTGTAACTGTCCTGGGACCTGCAGGTATAGGGCGGTATACAAATTTAAATCAATGAATCAATCAATCAAACATACAAACAATATAGCTCTACCTAAAAACCATGGGGGGGGAAGAATCCCTGGCGGCACAGAATTCTCTTTGTCTCTGTCACAGAGAACCATGGGAGTCTTGTGTACCTTCAGGGTTCTAGCGAGGCCTCTATACCTTTGGGGCTCTAAAGTGCAGGTATGCAACATTACATTTCCCCTACAAACATTTAAAGTACTCTGTTAGAACACTGCAGCTGTCTACTAATGATTAATTGAGCATGTGTGCAAATGACTGGTAAATTTAAATGCCAGAGTAAGTTATCTGTTCTTTGTTTGACAGTTACAAAGAGAACTTTCCCAACATCCCACCCTCTGTTGAACTCTAGAAAAAATGATGTGTTTCTAGTTTCATATGTCTAGAAGGATGGGCATAAAGGTTATGACCTTCACATACATACCACCATTGTTTAAAGGTCGATAAGTAATTCATCAATGTATGCTCAATGAAGAATACAAAACCAAAGTTGAGTACTGTATTTTGAACTTTTATTAAAACAATATATACATTGACATTTAAAATGTAACATCAAATATGAACAAATAAAGCTCTTTCGTTCCTCTTTTTTTTTTAAATACCCTGTAACTATGAAAAAAGACATCTGAGTTGACACTGGAAAAGTGTATAGCTTAAATGCTAGCTTTGGAAGATGGGAATTGTAGCCAACATTAGTCCTACTTAGAGCCAACTGAAATTAATGGGTATGACTAAATCACATCCATTAATTTAAATGGGTCAACTCTGAGTAGGGCTTAGTTGCATGCAATGCTACAGGTGTAGCTGCCAGTCTTTGCTTTCATCACAACTACTTGGCCATGATTTTGACCTTAACCAATGGTTTGGATTTACAGGATCAGGCCGCAGATAAAGTGAATGCAAAGATACTACAAGCTGGAAGTGAGTGTGAGAGGTCAGATATGGTGGCTGAACTTCTTCAGAGTGAAACACCGTGGGCTTTCTGATAGCATCATATAATACATTCAATGCATATTCCCTAATATGCTGGGATAGCTGCACTTCATTTGCTCCAAAACTGCTAGTCAACTATATCGGGAATGACAATGGACACAATGCTATGAGCAATTTCTACCCAGCTCAATGTTGGATCAGAAATTTCATTTCTCTTATACTCTTACACTATTGAAACATTTTAACTGCCATGCAAATTATTTTAATGCCTACTGTCAGCACGTTGAGAGTGCTGAAATACCCTGTGATATCCACTGTATCAGTTTAGTGTTTCCAAAAGGAAACACCCCCCCCCTTTACTTCTTACCTTAGGTTTTACATATAAATGCCTAGTATGTTAACAGGTGTCTAAACTGTTTGAAATTTCTAGTCAACTGAGACTGAAAATGGCTTGGCTGGAAACAGAATCAAACTTGTAATTTTGAAATCAGTGGCGGCGAGATTTCCGTTCTGAGGGTCCTGTGATAAAGGAGCCATACAGGCTGCTTTCCACAGATCACCCAAGCTATTTGACAAAACATGTTATGCATGTCTCAGGCAAGAAGCTCTGCGTTTCGAAGCAAAGCTTCTGTCTTTGCCCTATGTAAGATTCTGTGATGAGAACCGCAGATAAAAGTTGATGGTATGGGGGCGGGCATATTTACAGGGTGTTGTTGTTTTTTTACATGACCTGCTCTATATTTTGAAGAGTAATTCTAACATATTTGGGAACTTCAGCAATTCCTAGTAATATAGCATCAGCTTTGGGATTATGTGCTGCCTAAAGCCACAGATTTTTGATGAAAGACTGAGCACATAAATATAGAAATAAGAGCATGCATGTGCACAACTGAGTATATAAATGCACCAATTTATTTAAGTATAAATTATCATGCTTCTTTTAAATATCAGTGTTGAAAATAATGTAAAGCAGGAACACTCAAAAGTACAGTTTCATATTTAAAGGTAGCTGTCTCTGAGTCAAGTGGTATATTCTTTTCTAGTGTTAAAAGGCTATTTTCGTTTATCAATATGTCTGAATTAGAGAATGTGCTTTTGGTGCTGATTGCAATAGTGACTAGATTACCTATGTATTTTCTTTTTCCTTTTTTCATATACACAGAGAGTGAAGTCCTATACGGATCAGGGGTGCCATCTTGAATAAAATATTGAGGGGGGTAGGTAAGCCTCACCCCACATCATTGATCACAAGACATGGCACACACACACACCATTTGAATGACAATGCCCATCAACTTTGGATAGCCACCAACCTCCTCAAATAAAATATGGGAGGGTGAAAGGAGCTCAGCCCCTAGGAGTTGGCTCCCATGATACAGATCAACATGGAGGTAAGCCCCATTGCATTGATTTAGGTTTACTCTCAGGCATATAGGGTCTGGAACTGCAGCCTTAGAGTCCCAAACCTAGGCATGTTTACTCAGGAGTAAAATCCCATTGTCTCCAATGGGATTTGGTCCCAGCTAAGCTTGCATGCAACCACAGCACAAAACATTTTACTGAATGCAATTTGTACAGTGGACAATATTCATATGAATCTGTTCATATACTGAAAAACATGGTTTTAAATTCATACTTCTTCTAGTCTATGATGACAGAAGTTTAAAAACATCAAAGAGTTTTATGATACTTGAAAGACTATCAAATTTATTATGGTATAATTTTTTTGTGAATGTGCCATAATAAATTTGCTAGCCTACTAGTTCGCAAGACTACTATTTTGCTGCAACAGAATAACATGAATATCCCTCGATAAAGAATTGTATTTTTAAAAAAGTTGGATATCAAGGCCTTGGCTTGAGATGGATTTCAGGGTTCTGTTTCATTTCATCCATTGCTAGAGATTAATTGACCACCTAAAGTGTAACCATCTCTAAGGAGTTTAATTTCAATATATTTTATTTATGCTAGCTTCACATTAGCATATTTGCCTGTTTTACATTGCTTTTTCTCTAGCTAACAGGTAGTTTTAACTTGGTAAAAGAAAAATAAATCTGAAAGTTTTTTCTGCAATCTCCACTGTGACAGAAAACCCAAATGGGCCAATTTGGTCTCTGATTCTCTTTGAATCAGGGTATTTCAACTGGTGTCATGTTAATACTCTTCATTTGAATTGGAATGAGATCAACATAAGTCTCAGTTACTTCAGTGGGAGAGAAAGAACATAAGATTTCAGAATCTGTTCAAGAGAGAATGTTATTTTCTGATACAACATTGAGAGAGGGAAATCCTCATTTCCTTTCTGGTACTGCATTTAAAATTGAGTGTGCATATAAAGTACAATTCCAAACAAGTCAGTTATAAGAAAAAAAGGGGGTATCAAATATTTCAAGACCCTCTTAACAAAAATGTGAATGCACCTTTTAAATAAAACAATCATATTTACATGTATCAGACAAAGATGGTGTACACATGTGGGTGACAATTACAATGATATCATTACAAGGATGCATACGGTGTCGGGATCAATGGAACTCGCTTTGAGTGAAGCTTAGCCTGTAATAAGAGCTAAGCATCACTTCATCTCCACAGTAGTTCCCAGTAGGGAGAGTCTTGGGGGGGAACCAGTGAACCCCACTCATAAGGTTGCTTCAAATATCAAGAAGCATCAAAATTACTGCTACATAGTCTACCAGGATGGATCTCTAAATGTGGTGCAAATGTGCTGTCTCTTTAAGAATAAATACATTTTGAAAGCAGGACGTTCAGCAGATTGTTAGCGAAGCACTGCTATAGGCAGTCCCTGCTTTGTTTGTTGCTACACACTTATACTCGCCTTCATCAGTTTGGACTAAGCTTCTTATAGTCAGGCTGTGACAACCTTCCTGACTTTCCTCCACACAGTATCTCTCTTCATGAATCAACGCCCCATTTTTAAACCAGCTTATTGCCGGTTTTGGAGAACCAACTACTAAACACTGGAAACTTGCAGAGGTACCCTTGAAAGAAGCACAATCAGAAATATGTTTCATAAACTTTGGAGGTGCTTCTGTAACTTGAAATTCAAAGCTGCAGCTGTCTGTGCTCTCACCTTTAAATTCAATCTGCTCTTCTTTGGATGGTTCAGCAAATACATCAAAGTTAATATTTACACATGCTTCTCCTTCCTCTTCCTGCTCCTGTTCTGTAACAGCTACCAATTTAACAGCTTTCTGAGAATCATCAGTGTCACCTTCAAACTCAAACTCCAGCTCTATTTCCGTCTGGTTGCCATTTTGGATAGTATTATCAACAAGCAAATCAATCTTTTGAGGCCTACCACTAGTGCTATCCAAACTTAAATCTGCCTGACTTCCATCATTGGTCACTGCAAGAGCCCCCTGGCCCTCAGTTACAGCTAACAAACACCTGCATATAGCTTCTCCAACAGCATTAACAGCCTTACACAAATACATGCCACTATCAGAATGCTGTACATTCTGAATTTTAAGACTATGACTTCCATTCTCACTTCTAACAGCGTACTTCAAAGCGTCTGAAGAAATGCACTGATTTGCCTTAAACCACTGCACTACTGGGGTAGGACAGCCCGAGACTGTACAATGAAACAATGCCTCAGATTTTTCTGGAACCTCTATGTCAAAAACAGGGGTGGTAAAGCGTGGAGGCATCTCGGTGACTTCAAAGTCAATTGTAACATCTTCGTTCTCTTTCCCAAAAGAAGCCGTTGTGTGTTCCACCAGAGATAAAGGGAGAACATCAAGAGACACAATCATACTTTGATTATCAGAAGTGAGTTCAGGAATAGTGGCTATTTTCACTTGCTTCTCACATTCCTTAATCTCAGTTTCATCCAGCTCTACTTCCAGGAGAATTTCCTGAGGCGAAGGTGTTCGTGACGCTGACCCTTGTTCTATATCAAACTCTATAACATGTTGATGAGTTACTGGAGGAGGAAGAGCCAAAGCTCTTCCATCATGGGGTAACACTTGTACTTGTGCGATATTCTTGGATTCGCCTATGATATTTATTGCATGGCACATATATTCCCCTCCGTCTGTTTTTTGAATGTTGCGGATTTCTAAGATACAAACATCACCTTCTTTTTGTATTTTGACCCTTTCATCTTGCTCAAGCAATGACTTATTTCTATACCATTTCACATCAGGTATGGGAGTCCCTATGACCTCGGCAATAAAACGCAATGTGGTATTCTCATAGATTTTTCTTTTAGTCAATGGCTTAATAAATGCAGGGGGAACTTCGTTTCCCTTTGGTTCCAATGCTTCACAAGGTGTACCGAACATTTCAGCACGTAGCTCTTCGAGAGAAGAACTCCTGTGTTGCAAACGAGAGCCATGGGGTGTTTGATAACGTTCTGCTGGGGTACTCACCCTTACTAGACTTGCAGGAGACCTCATTGAAGTTCTGTTTGACTCTGCAGATGGTGTAGAATATCGCTCCTCTGATGGTGTAGAATATCGCTCCTCTGACGGTGTAGAATATCGCTCCTCTGATGGTGTAGAGTATCGTTCCTCTGAAGGCGTAGAATATCGTTCCGGGCTGCCAATTGGTGTGTGATAAGACTCAAAAGACATAGGAGATTCAAAATTATCCACTGACGATGGTGGTGTGTAGAATCCCTCAGCCTCTACCATTTCGTCTCCGCTCATGCTGTCAATATCAATAGACATTTCTGACTCGGGAGAAAAAGGGCGAGTCAGTTCTTGCTGTTGCTTGTAATAATCATAAACGGTGCTAAATGTAACATCTTCAACCTCCAAGGATGTGATAGATCCCTCCCTGGTCAGAGTCCTGGATGAGCTGTCTCTGACAACTGGGATCTCCTGTTCTCTGGCAGCAAGCAAATATTTTGTAAGAGAGAAATCTGCTCCTTCATGAGGAGGAGTAGGAAGTTCTTGAGCGTGAAGAGTAGTTTCTTTGGTAGCCCCTTCAGTTAGATTTCCTAGAGGAGGATTCATGAATTCAGTAGTTTCACATTCTCCTGTCACACCTCCCTGGCTTATAAGTGATTCATCTTTTAAAGAAAGAAGGAACTGGGCCAACGAGGGTTCCTTGGCTGAGTTGTGTGATGATGGTTGTTTGTCAGGCATTATTTGGCTATCAAAAGGCTTCTCGATATCAGTAGCCCCCTCAGTGGAAGAGCTCCTCGCTTTGATAATGGTTTGCTCAGTAACATGTGCCTTTTCTCCCCCTGTTTCATGAACGCTTTGAGGCTTCTTTCCATGCGCAGCTTTTTTCAAATCAGATATGAAACTATCCGCTTCGAGGACACCAGTTTCTTTCACTTGGTTTTGAAAATACTGACTGAGAGGAATGGGTTCTGGCTGCCCCCACAGAAAGGCTTCATCTGGCATCCTAAGCACTTCCTCCTCAGAAATTTTCCCCTCCTGATCACAATGCCGTTTTGTAGCAGGCTCCTGTTCAGTAGAAAGGCTAATTGTTTCTAAGGCCTTCTTCAGTATTTGTGTCACTGTCAGCTCTGCTTCCGCTTGTAATTTTTGTTCTAGGGAATTATCTCCCTCCAGCCGCGCCTTATAGCTCTGACGAAGTTCCTCACTTAGAGAAACTCCTTCCTCTGGTACGCTTGCCTTCTGTAGCTGTTTTATGAAACTTTCTGTCTCTGTACCCACGGTCTCAAAAGCCGACCTCAGATTAAAGGAACCCACTTCTTTCTCTGGTAATGTTTCAGCTTCCTTCAATGAAAAGCCTCGTGATAAAGATGCAGCGTGTGCTTTCAGATCAAACATTTGCTCTTGCGTTTGTAGTTCTTTCCCTGGGGACAGGGTGCATTCTTTGCGGTCGCTGCTCTTGTAGAGGACATTGCTTTCAGTGGATTTCAGCTGCTGCCCCTGAAAGGCTTCCATTTCCTCTGAAGCAGAATACAGGAATTTGAGAGGTATTTGCCCCTGTGGCAACTTCTCTTCTTGCTGTTGATCAACATTTTCTAGATTCAGAAAAGTTAATTTTAAATCAATGTCTTTGTTTTCTGGGGATGCACGTTCCTGAACATTTTCTTCTTCCATCATGGTTTTCAAAGAGAAGGAATCTTTTTGGCAAGAATGCATTATTTGACGTGCATTTTCCATGGTACTCTGTGTATCAGCCTGAACTCCTTCAGAAGCGGAATAGAGGTTTTTAAAGTATGTTTCTTCTGTCTCTGGTAGGTGGCTATTTTTTTCTATATCTGAGTAAGCTTGCTTTAAGTCAAAAATGCCATTTTTAGGGGGTAATGATTGTTGCAGTGCACCACTTTCTTCCTTTATAGTTTCATTTATTTTGGAAACCTCTAAATCCGATTTTTTGTGTGCATGTTCAGCCACGTCAGTTTCCAGGCTTTCAGCAACTGAATATTCAGTTTTAACATATTTCCCCCCAATAATTTCTATGTCTGGAACAGTAAAAACAGAATCTTGATCCTTTTCATGAGTCTGTTTTTCCTCAATGTGAACTTCCTTTTGAACAACAATTTCTATGTTATAATTAGATTGTTTGGAGGGAAATTCTTCTTCAAAGGATAAGATAGCTTCCTTGAAACTATATTCTGTCTTTACTGGTTCAGTGTCTTGGGAAAGCTCTTGCTGAGAAGCTCTTTCTTGCTCTAGAAACAAAGTGGGAGATTGTACAATTTCTGGGGTTTTGTTGACATCTGGTTTCATTTCTTCAGAACCGGAATGCAGAGCTTTCACAAGGACATCGTCCTGGTTTTGACTATCATTTTCTACATGCAGAGAAAGTTGTTTTAAATCAAATATTCCTTCTCCCAGTTCCTTCTCTTTGTTGATATCCTGGCTATAACTCTCAGCTGATGTGTCCACTTCTGCACTTTCTATTATCTTGCCTAGGTCTGTTCTTTCAAAATCTGAAAGTTCTTTGATAACGATTTCCTCTCGTTCCTCAACAACAGTTTCTGTGCCTAAGGAAGCTGGATGTAAACCAAATTCTTCCTTCTCTAGGCATAATGCATCTTCTTTGGCATAATTTGCTTCCTTTACAAGTTCACCCTCTTTAGAAATACCTTGACTAGAATCCAATCTTTGTTCTAGAGCTGATATGCCGATTTGTGCTGATTCTGTGATTTTGTTTGTATTAGCTTGTATTATTTCAGAAACCAAACATTTTTCTTTGGCATACACTTCCTCTGACTTAAGTCTGTTTTGTTGTTCATCAGCAGTTTCTGTATCTGCATGAACCGGCATTCCATCAAGTGAGATATCAAGTTTGCCAGAAATTGAGCTTGGGCCTATGAGTTCCTGAGTTTCAGTTTGTTCTTGAGCATTCTTATCTACGTTGTCTTCAATAGTAAGCATTTGTTTTAAATCAAATACAAATTCAGGCACACTTACATCTGCTTTTCCTACCAATTCTTCACCACAATGGATTTCCTTCTCTTTCCCCTCATCAAAGCTAGTGAACTTTTCCTCATGGATCAAAGTGTCTTTCTCTTTGTCAGAGATAGAACTTCTGAATGCTTGCTCTTTTTCTACTCTGAACAGTTCTTGGTGTTCATTGGCTACTGCCTCCTGCAGATTTTCTTTGTTTACAACCTCATCGTCAAGTTGTTCTTCCTTAGGTGCACTTTGGAGTTCATTGTTTATATTTTGCAGATGTAACATACTTCTCTCTTCTGTGGCTGACTGATCCTGAGAATTCTTGCTTAATATATCAGTAAAACATTGATCCTTCTCATGGATATCACTGTCTTCTTGCAGCAGTGTGGAAAACCTATGATCCATAGATTCTTTTGCACTTAACTCCTGCTCAAAGGTGCAGATTTGTTCTTTAACATCCTTAAATGGTATGTCTGTGATTATCTCACTTGAAGGTATTTCCTCGTGTGATATACCTTGAGTTGGTCCATACTGAAGACTCTCCGATTCTGGTTCCAGATATGCTAGTGTGAATTCCTGATCTTTAGAAATATTCTGCATCTTCTCAAATATGTCTCTTACAGTTTTCCCTTCATCTTTTACATCATGACTTACAGAAATGTCTTCTCCTGTAACTGACTTCTCTCTTTCCGTATGACTCTCTACAACCATTTCAAATTGACAGCTTGATGATATTTCCATAGCTGCGTGTTTATATATGCTTTCTACTTTGGCTTGCTCAGCAGCTGTATCTCTAAATTCCTCAACAAGTGGAGTGTCTGCTAAAATTTCTGAAATACTAGCTACCTTTTGTTCTTCTTTTGCATTTGACTCCATCTCTTTATATACTTCTTTTTGCTCCCAGATCTGGAAATGTGGGTGTTCACTTTCATCAGCAAGTAGAGACTTCATTACATCATTTAGATAATTTGGCAGCTGGGATTCCATTTCCTGGGCTGGTCTACCTGTTTCTTCCCCTCCGAAATCCAGTTTACTAACACTGTGGAACTGCTGGCTTACAGAATATGCTTTATCGCTAAAACTACTTTCCGTAAGTCCTACTGAGGATTCAAAATAACTCCCCAAATGTTCTTTTGCAATCTGGTCCTGAGTTCCTCTGACTTGGCTTTCGACAGCTTTGAGCTCAGTTTCATCCAAAAATATTTCCACGGTGGGATCAACTGAAAGATAACAAACAGTTTCGACTATGCCAGCTTTGTTTTCGGCAACACATTTGTACGTGCCAGCATCAGATATGGAAACCTTGCAAACGTGCAACCTATAAACGCCATCTCCCTCCTCAAAGTAAAACTTTTCAGTGGGGATTAAAATCCCATCATTCTGCAGCCATGTTACAATTGGCGGCGGTTCTGCAGATATTAAGCATTCAAGTACCACCGAATCCCCTTCTCTACATCTAACGTGTTGTTGAATTTCTTTTAAGATTTTGGGGGGTTCATGAGCCACATCAAATGAAAATTTAAACTTATGCTTTAGTCCTGCAGAAGTTTGTTCTTCAGGGGGTTCTTCAGGCACAAACTCAACAAACTGAGTTAATTCTTTAAATTCTTCATCTTGTTCTGGAGTTGGGGTTGGAGCGGTTATTTTTATTTCCACAGGAAGTGAAAGCAGATCTGGATCAGAAATGCAAGGTCTGGGCAGGTTAATCTGTGGAGGCAAGAGAGTGGCTCTGCCATCCATACTTAAATCAGGTTCATCTTTTTTTGAATACTCAAATGCCAAACTGAGTTCCTCTTCCTCTTCTGCATAGTCTGGTGAAAGCTCAACTTTACATATACTGAATGGTTCAAATTCAGGCTTTTCCTTTACTTTCACTTTTAGCGTTCCTGAAGTTGTAGCAGTCCCATGCTGGTTAAATATCACACAAGTAATGGAGCCTTCCTGATCACGGACAATGGTGGAGAATGTCAGTGTAGAACTATTTTCTGTGGTTCTGATGTTACATTCTTGGTTACGTGACAGCGGCTTGTCATTGTTATACCAAGTGACTGTGACCTGTGGATGGCCTTGGAAATCACAATTAAAAATACAGCTCTCTCCTTCGCTTACTTCTTGTGATTCAATTTCATGAACAAAGAAAGGGGGGCATGGCTCCAGATATTTCGGAAGAGGCCTCACCAATTTGTCAGGTGGTTCTGTTATCTCCGTTTCTGTTTCAGTGACCTCAGCCAACGCAGACTCTTCAGTTTCAAGGGAGCATTTGTTTACTGACATTGCCATTTCTACAGTTTTGCTCATTTCCCTGATCTCAAAAACAGGCGCAGGTTCATTAATGTTCAATGTGATTGTATCAGACATCATCATATCAGGTTTCCCTCTCTCATTGACATCGTCTTTCTCTCTCACACTGACATCATCTTTCTCTCTCTCACTGACATCATCAGTCAAAAGTACATATACCATGGGAGAGGGGTTTTTCTTAATGGTTTTTGTCGCCTTGAAGTCTTGAGTATCCATTCTTGCTTCTTCTGATTTTCCATGGGTATAAGTATAGTTCATCCATCTTGTGTTCCCAATTGCCTTTGGATCTTTTTCTGGAACTTGTGGCTTCACGTTCCCTTTAGAGGCTACTACCTCCTGTCTCCGAAACATTCCTCCCCTATTGCTTTTATCAGGAAAATCCTGGAGAATCTGAGGAGGTCCAGGAAGGCCCAGGATCCGTTCCATTCTAACCTGAAATTTTTCTGATGTTTTCTCAAGCTCCCTGCTAGAACTTCCTACAGTAACTTCTTTAGTGCCTGACGCTGTCGGTAACATGGCCTTTTCATTAATCTGCTCTATAGTTTGGAAAGCAAGTCCCTTTGTCTCTACATGAGATGCTGCACAGATTGAACGAGCCAACGGGCCTCTTTTATTTCCAATTCCTACAATTTTCGCAGAGGGAAGGTGTTCCTCTGTCGATCCCTGTGATAGAAGCACTTTTTTCTTTTCCAGCATGGCTTTTTTTGCCTCGCGAAGTCGCTGCAACTTTACTTTTGTTTCCTCGTCAAGCAAAGCCTCTCCCTCACTACACCCCCTACCTGCACGCCTGTTTCTTACCCAATCCTTATCGTATACAAATCCTTTTCTTAAGGACGAGAGGCTTTCAAAGCTTATGGTCCTCACCATACCTTTGGTAGGAGAAAAAGCTCTCAGCGCTTTCTCGGTTTCCTGCTTCTTATCAAACGGAGAACCAATACACCGCAGATCAACTTTGAGCCTATCGCCTCTCCTTTTCTGCACCAGATGCTCTATACGTTCACAAGTACTCTCTGACTGTCTCAAAAACTCTAGGTATTTGGCATTTTGTTTGCCACCATGTGCTACCAACAATGAAGCAGTGGACTCAGCTGAACCCTCACTGTTAATAGCAAAAACCTTGTAACTCCCTGAGTCCCTTTCCTGAACTTCTTTTACCTCTAGACTGGAGCTGTGCATATCCATGCAGCTCTCACTCTTTATTCGCCTTCGCAGACTTTGGGGGATTTGCCTGTTGTTATGGTACCATGTTATTTGGGGCAAAGGAAGGGCACTCAATTTGCACTGGAAAACAACTGGCTCTCCAGCCATAACAGACCGATACTTTAACTTTTGTGTGAAAGAAGGTTTCTGTTTCTCAGGCCAGGAATGCATAAATGACATTCCACTTGTGCCCTTCAGATCCGGGAGAGATCCATGTTGCGGAAGATCTATGGAATCAGCAGAAGCAGCCTGTTTGCCAGCCGGGTTCTCTGCATATTCTGGCTCTTCACCGAAGAACAGTTCTGCAAAAGAATACCATTACATTACAGCGTACTCCGTCCTTTCCATCACACAGTTGGGAAAAAAAATGAAAAGAAATGAAATAGCTATAAATGAAATTAAATAATGAGCATGCAACAGATTCATCACAAATCCATTAAAAAAAAATTCACTCACCATATTTGTTCGAATAAACGCAATGCCTTGCTCTGTTTTAAAGATTCTGACACGAAAATCGTTCGCTGTCGGTTCTTTCTTCCAACTGCGGAAATTTCTTCATCAACAAGCAAAATGAATCTCAAAATGACATGTTCCTGTGGGTGCATGTTTTACTGCCTGAAAAGCTTTTTATTTTTTTGTAATTTTTTTGCATTTCTTCTTTGCAAAGAAGGGGAGGGGAATCTTACCTGACTTGCAGACAGTAGAATAAACGCCCTTTCTGATCCCTTTGATTGTGGGTTAAAATGGTCAAACAATAGAAAAGATATTTTTCAAAGATATGAAAAAAAAAGTCAACTGTAAGTAATTTGCTAAAACAAAATGAGAAGGCGTTTATTCGAACTAATACAGCTGCTAACTTCACAATGTTATGCAAAAAAAGAAAAAAGGAAAGAAAGCAAGCAACATGGCCCAACTATGCTATCTGCAAGCCAGTGTAAGAATTTCCATAAAGGAGAATTAATATCATGTTCATGAAATGGGAGGGCAACAATGGAAACAGGCCCCTTTCCCATCTTGCAAAGTGTTGCATCTTAAACAGATGCCAGCCCATGGTTTTTGACCAACTCATTCATGTTAGAGGACTAATGTGTTCTGAAACCATCCGAAGCAATTCAGTCTAAAATTGTCCCATGCATTACAAGAAGGTATACGAAAGAAAAGCTTTTGCAACCAGCTGCATAGCACGACGTGAAAGTAAAGACGGGCAAATCTGTGAAAATGAAAAGTTTTAAATGGACTTTAAAACTTGTATCCTTTTTGTAATAATGCAGGTTATCCTGAGCATATTAAAACAAAACATGCGGCATATTCAGATATGCTTCAGAATATGTTTTGCTCTCTTGGTCATACGTAACAGCTTTTCAAAGGGGTTACTGGGGTTTTTTTTATGCTAAACCTTCCTTTCCATATAAACGTTTGTGTGAGACTGTACCTTTCACTTCCATTTCAATCTGTTGTTCTATCTTCTCCTGCAGAACTCTTTCCAGGGCTGTAATAAAAATAAAAGTGTGATTTAATGGAAAGCGAGTTGAATGTTGCAAGAGAAGAAAATAAAAATGATGCATTGATAGGGGGAGGAAAAAACCACACAAACATACATACATACATACATACACATACATGCCAGGAAGTGCCTGATAAGTTGAAAACAAATAGTGGGAGGATGCTAAAGTATTGAGGATTTCCCCCCACAGCATTTTAAAGGAGCCTTTCCCTCTCCCCACCCTCTCCCTCTCTTTCTTTTTCTAATTCAACATGCCTTTAACATGCTTTTAACACCATGAGGAAAATATTCAACAATCCACAGCCGCTTCATTATATCACGGACTGTGGATTGAACAGGTTTCAACGACGGTACGCAAGAGGAGTATATGGAAGGAACATGCAGTTGCCAACCTGTCACTCTCAGATGTGTGCTGCACTCGGCTTGTCCCGCAGAATTAACTATTCTGCACTTGTATATACCCCTCTGATTCTCCTTAACTTTCAGTAAGTTTAAACTGCACAGTGGGCCATCGTGCCTTAAAGAGCACAATGCGGAATCCTCAACTATTAGCTGGTTATACAGCCAGATGACACAAGGTGTAGGGAACCCCTTGATTACACAGAACAGCGAGACATTATCTCCTTCTTTGACAAAGCTTTCTGGGGGCAGAGTTTCAAGGAAGACTGGTACTGTGGCACCAGTTTCGGCGATGTCTTCGCACGGCACAACATCAGGGTAGTAGTCTCTGATCCTCAGTTTCTCAGCTTCTTGTGCTTTGGGGGCTGTAGATATTGTCATGCTCGTCGTTTCCGTGGAAGACTCTTGTTTATATTCATAGGCTGTTTTAATCTGAGACTCTTTGCTTGTTTTAATGCTTTTAGTATCTGATTCAAGGGTAATTTTTGTTACTGTTCTGGCTTGTGCTTCTTTAGCTAGGCAAGAATAAAGTTAGGATAAGATTAGATGTTTTGCAGCAAAAAAAAAAAATCTATACTCAGCAATATATATGTATATAAAAGCCATTAGTATGGTAAAAAGAATGTTCAGCATGTTAGTGCAAAAAACAATTGAATTTCCAGTCTTTTATACTATCCTGTTCCACATTTAAGGGCTCTATTCATGCCAGGTTAAATAGAAGGTGCAATTAGATCCACAGGATTTGCGTCACTGACATCAGAGGAAATAGGATTGGCCCACAGTAATTTTTACAAGTGCATCTTCAGTTTTAGTCAAGGCTTCTTCTGCATAGCCTAGAAGGCAGCTGCAGCTGCAATGCTTTTCAATGATGTGTAGAAAAGTCAGGAAATCCACCAGTTTGTAAAAGCAGGATATATGGCACTGTTTGGGGTTCAGGTCGTTGTTCCTACTCTTCTGTGTGCTAATCGTGCAGCTATTTCCATGCCATGAGAAGAAAACCAAAAGTCAATTCTTAGTCTTCATTGCTTAAACACAAGAGAGGACTATAGGTAAAAACATTTGTGGCACCTTCATCATCTGGTGTTGGTTGGAAAAGCAAGGCACATGACACGTGAAAGTTTCTTTGCCTTAACCGTAACAAATTGTTGTGGTCAATAAAAGAATGGAAAAAAGATGCAAAATTCCAATTTTAAAAGAAAGCTGGTATGGGTGGAAAAGGGCATTCAGAGAATGGCTCTGTTAATGGCAGTCAATATCTGCATAAAACCCTTTGTAAACTAGAATAGCCTACATTAAGTTAGACTACGGTAGCTGTTTTTTGTTTTTTTTTAAAAAAAACTTTCACAAAAATTAACAGGAGAAATAATTGTAAACAATTTCTTGTACTTCTCTTTGATCCTATAGGAAACTTCCAAATTGCTTCAGTATTTCACTGCAAATTGACTAGTCCTTGCTTTTGGAGATGTAACTTGGCAGGGGAAGGTATGGTTCCTACTTTACAAGCAAATTGCACAGAGTACCTGTGCATGTGGTTACTTTATGAATAGAGCCCGAAATGTAGAGGGTTGGGGGGAAATGGAACTCAAAACTGTAATTCTAAATTAAATACTAGCACAGGAGCTATAGGCAGTGGTGATGAGGATGAAATGAAGTAACATCACATAATGTTAAAAATCAGATAACCACCTTCTACGGTTAGTATAGCAGTTGTTGTTACTTCTCCATAGTCGTTACGAACAGTACAGCTGTATAGTCCTTGATCTAAAAGTTGGACATTGCTTATAGTGAGGAAGAGAACACTTCCATTTTGTGACAGCCTTATTCGTTCAGATTCCTGTAACGTTTCTCCCTCGTGGGACCACAAAACGTCCGAGAAGTTTTCGCTTTCCAAAGCGCACATAAACTGAGCAGTGTCGCCGCATCTCACAGTGAGATCATGAAGTTTCAGAAGAATCTTTGGGGGTGTCTCTCTCAGCACTTGAATTGCAGTTGCAGATACCATGGTGCTTTCTGACTTCTGAGTAATGGCTGTGGCACTGAAGCTTTCTCCTTCCTTCCCAATCTCAGCTTTCACAGTAGAAGTTCCAGAATGGTGTTCAAAGGCCTGCACAACCATTTCCCGTGATGCCTCCTGCTTGGACTTAATTTCTTTTACATACACTTGAGTTTCCTTCTTTGCAAAGGGGGAAGCAATATGCACTTCTGATTTTGCCTGGATAGACTCTTTTACATCTTTCCCAGAACTTAGCCTATCTAAGGCTTGCACTGTGTAATCAAGTAACAAAACATATGATTAATATCTAATGCACTGCAGTGGGCCACGTTAAAAGCAAAACGCTATGCCATAGATGATAAGAATGAAATGTCTTCGTTTGAAAGCCTTGCATGCCAGCTGCATTCATTAAAGGTGCCCTCAGGAGGCAGCAAATATTTTACAGAAAAGAACAGCCACAATGATGGATGGGAAAAAATGAAATATGCTCATGCTGGTAATATGTGGTAATTATTTGACTCTTCTTTCCACTGCAGTTGTCCATGGCAATTTGAAGGTATTTTTTTTTATATACCCTAACAATATCCCTTCTTTCCCTTTAAAAACCGAGTAGAGCAAACGTCAGAGAATGCTACCAACTGCCAACAACTCACTGCCTTGAAGTGTGTGCGTGTGTTTAGTCTACCAAAAAACAGGTGTATTATCTGAACAATAGACCAGGATGCAAGTTCTAAATGACATGACACTTTGAAAGTACAGGAAACGAGAGTGGTTTATTTGGTTACCGCTAGGACTACTGACATTAGTGACGGCACTGCTAGTTCTAAAAATAAAATAAAAAAGTGTGAAACGAGGAAGAAGAGAAGGTCATTAGTCACAGTGTAGAAAAAGTGTGGTTTATGCAACAAACAGAATTCCCTAGGAACAAAAGCGGGGCTTTACCTTCAGCAGTCACTGTAAGTGTAGCCATGCAAGTTGCATCTCCAGCACTATTTCTGGCTTTGCAAGAGTACTGCCCGGCATTTTCTGAGAAAGCATCTACTATTATCAATGTGGCTGTGCCTGTCGACTCATCAAAATGGAAAACTACGCCTTTGGTTGGCAACATTAGCTGTTGATTATGAAACCAGAGGATTTCTGGTTTCGGCATGGCGGAAACCCTGGCTTGGAATCTGACTGTTTCCCCGCTGCATACGCTGCAGCTTGAGATAGGCTGGATAAAGTTGGGCCTTTGGGCAACGGGGTCCTTCTTAATGGAGAAAGATGAAGAAACATGCCTTTGGGAATGTGAGGTAACTTCTTCAACCTTAAAGCCTGAAAAGAAGCATGTCAACTTTTAATTTCTTACCCTGCACACCAGTCAATTTTCTCTAGCCGCCCTACATGCCCTTTCTCTTTATTTACAAACACATTCTTACAGCATGACACTCTTCCTTTCCCTAAGTGACAATGTTTAGGCTCTGGGTACAAGCACAGTGGAAGGCAAAACATTTGAAAACCAGCTGAGTTTAAATGCAAAAATGCTCTTCGTGTCACGTATCTGAATATTTGTTTCCTCTGACAAATATTCACGTTTGAATTGGCATGATGCAAGTCAATGAAATCCCAATGATTTTAATGCCTGCTACAGGCATTTCAAATCATTCTAGATATATTACCCTGAAAAACAGCAACAAAATCAAGATTGTATTGCAGGTTCTGGGCTTCCCCCTTGTGTTTCAGCAGGTGTTGGAATGGTAAGGAGGTTAGACATTTCTTTTCAACGGGGCATTCATTTCTAATTTCAGTGTAAGGTGCTCTTCTTTTTCATACATAAATGCAATTTCGCCAACATTAGCGATGCCTAATTATTTAATGTCATTTAATTAATGTGGAAATGGCACGGAGTCATGTGTGAAAGTGACACGGACAGAAAATAAACAGATTCGCTCATCATCCACATGCCATATCACAATTTGCTTTTTAAGCACCCTCATGCCTCGCAAAACTAGAACTAGATATTATGGCACATGCATGGTGGCTGCAGCCATCCCAGCTCTACATCTTCTCTTTGTTCCCTTTTAGCATGTATTAATGTAAAAACCATGTGATGTGGCCTCATTTTGTGATGAGCTTCCCACTTGTAAATAGGCGGAAATAACAATCAGCACATCACACATTTTTGTAATGCAAGATACAAAAAAGGAGGAGGAGGAGACTCTGGGACACTGATTTTTAGCATTGGCAGCCAATAGGCATCCTTCTGACCTCAGTCTCGGAATTGGTTTGCCACACAACATGGGACTGGGAGTGCTCCTGTTTGACAAACCTAAACCTAAACCCCCATTGTCTGTATTGAGTTATATCGCACAGTTCTTTAGATACACGCCTTCACTTCATTTCAACAGAAATGTGATTTGGCATGACAAATAAATTCTGGGAATCTGGTTATGTCAGAGGGGGTTTATTTATTCGTTTATCTTTGGTGCGTGCTGGATACTCATTGGAAACAGAATGGAAAGATGAAAACTATGGAACACTGGAACAACGTGAAATGACACTCTGCAGAATTTATACTGCGGAGACCAGATGGGCGCTATCGACATCAGACAATGGGGTTGGTTATTTGAGTTATAAGACACTGACATGACAGACAATTACACATAGTTTTAAAGATATATATAAATATATATTAATGTTAAAACACATGCAAATTTACACAGTGTCTATTTAGACAGTACACTGTACCTTCCAGCTTCAGTGCAGCTGTACTTGACACCTGGCCAACAGAATTGCCTGCGACAAAGGTGTAAATTCCTTCATCCTCTGGGTATGCTTCTGCAATCTCAAGCTGGAAAGTGTCTTCAAACTGAGTCATCCTAAAGAAGCGGGATGGCTTGATCTCTTTGTCTTTGCTATACCAAGCTACTTTGAGGTCTGCTCAAGTGAAAATAAACAAAATAAAAAAGAGAGACATATACATGTAAGGTTTCTCGTTTCACTCTTGGGGAGCAAACTGATGAACAAGTTGGGAGATCAGAACTAAAGAGATACTTGATATGGCAACACTGCACTGAGTTCTTCCCCCTCCACTGTAATGTTTAGGCTGCAATACACAGTTTTCTGGAAACAAGTCCTATTGAATTCAGCAGGACTTATTTCTGAAAAGTGAAGCCTAACAATGCACTGTTAGACCAATCCATGTCGTTTCCCGCTGCCCCCTGTGCCACCCACCCTGCTGCCTCCAACCGCTGGTGGAGAAGTGGTACCAGGATTGATGCCAATTCTGAGCAATATTCTCACTGATTTTGGGAAATCCACTTCTCCCCACCTGGTGTTCCCTTACCCTGCAAGCAACAGCCAATGATGTGGAGCCAGCAAAATGGCATAGGAAGTCTTATTAAAGTATTTCAGGGGAAGGCAGGGGAAGACACAGGTCACTGTTGGTGGCAGTCCCATGTTGAGCATCACGTGTAGTTCTATCATCTGTGTACACCTAGTGAACCTCAAAATTTTGTTCTCCTTCCATTTCATCCAGAATTTCAGTGAGCATGAAAAATGAACAATTCTATTCTGGAAACTAGCAGCTTTGGATATTTGGGGGCAGTGGAGGAGCACATGAGCAGGTTTGATCTGGGCCATGACACAGAACTATTCTAAGGATAATTTCATGCTGTACTGAGTAATACGCAGAAACATTCATGAACAATACAAAGAGAGCGGGCGTTCCCAAGAACAATTCCCCATGCTCTGGTTCCACAAATATATACATATAGAAATGCTGTAGCTTTCAACATGCACATCAAAATGATATATATACCCATATGAGTATATATATGTATATATACATAAATCATTCTGACATGCTTTTGCACAGCTCAAAATTTGCCAATATTTTCAGTGTAAACTCCTACATGCTTTTTATGATGACATGTTTTTAAAAGTCCTATCAGAATTTTCTTTTTGTAGTTAGGGACATGATCCATATGCACCATGAGCGTAGCGCCAACCAATGCCTGGAAGGTCCTCTCTTTACCTGTATATCCCACCTACATATGAACATGGGCACATGGAGAGGCAGCATAGTTGTTATGTCTGGGGGAAATGAGTGGTCTGTGCATGCCTTCTTCATCCCCAAGCTACCTTCCCTCCTTCTGCCCTCTGCACAGTGCAACTCGTTTCTGCTTGGTGTATGTGTATCTCTCAAAGCAAGAATGGGGAAACGGTGACCCTCCAGATGTTGTTGGATTCCATTTCTCATCATCCCTGACCGCTGGCCATGTTGGCTGGGGCTGATGGCAGTTGGAGTCCAAAAGGCCACAGGTACCCCATCCCTGTCATTTTGTGCTCTCTGTGGATGTGCAGGCTGGAGCAGGGCAGGTGGGGGAAGGGAACTTTTTGAGCCCTTTTCGGGATCCTCAGTTCATCACCGCTACACCCATCGTGCAAATGGATCGTACGTTCACGAATTGTTTTCCTAGGGATAATATCTCATTTCGAGTACATCTCTGTATTTATCTAATTTAAAAGTGAATCGTCCATTTGGATTTTTATGTGCGTCTTATTAAAATCTATACTTATACTTAAAAAAATCTATCTAATCCAAATTTTAAAATATGCAAGAGGGAAGTATTCTATGAGTTTCAGTAAGTTCACTGGGGGAATTAAAAGAACTATAATGAGTGTTTTTATATGCGAGTTGAACTATTGTAGCAATACTGATGGTTTTAAAATTATGACGTGGCACTTCATTCTTCTCTTAAAAATATATAAAGCTCAGTGTTTTGGCGGGTAGGGGGGCATTTACCCAGATATCTAGACTGCTCAATTTCCCCCCCCTCTCTCTCTCCATATATCTGTAACCATATGCAAACAGTCAAACTGATCAGAACTGCTGGTGACCCAGGACTGTGGATCAAGAGGTCTATGTACTCTCAGATGTACTCTCCATTCATTTCAACAAAGAGTACATAGCTCTTTGTTCCTATAGAAGCTCTTTTATAAGGAGCTCTGGGTACATATTAGGGATCCCACACCAGCAAGATATTGGAGCATACGTGATTTTAATTTGCCCAAGTCTTTTGCATATATGATGAGATCATTCTGCAGTTAGATATCTGGTTTACTGGGGGTACTGGTTATCAATGGTTCGGTTTCAGAGCTGGTTTAGCTGATCCTTGGATTCCATGAAATATGGTGGACAGGGCAGGAGTAACATAAATACTTTTAGCCATAAAATGTCTGAAGCATGGGCTGATTCTCACTTTACTTTTGGTACTCAAGTATGTGTAACTAAGTGCTAAATTCACATCTGACACTGAAGTATTATGAAGTTGAGAGGTCAGAATGGATTGCAAGTAATATTTTGGATAGGTTCTAATCTCTCTTCCACATTCCTTTTCAAGCAACTTTCCTAGTCATGTAACGCCTTTCTCATACATATATTCCCCAAAAAATGAGAGACATATGAAGTGTATGTCTCTCCTTTAAAAAATAATAATTGTATGTGTCTACTAGGAAAAGCACATGATCCTTTACTGAGAATTCCTTTTGGGGGTTTTTAAAACAATTAAAGGACACATTCCTAATTATCTTCTTCCTAATTCAACCTACATACTTAAACGCACATGAATTTCTACTCGAGTACATGTACCCAAGTGCAAAAAATAAAGTGAGAATTGATGCTCAGTGAAGATCCATTCTTTCCACGGCAAAGTTGTGTCAGAAGCTGACATCCAAGGCTTTGTTCATTTTTCAGGCTCATTTGAAACCTAGGAGAGTGTGGCAAAATGCCGCTTTGAATTAAAAGTGGAAGGATGATTACAACTGTGCCTACCTTTTTAATGTTTAGCACTGCAAAATGGAGTCCCTGGTTATGGAACCTCTCGGTCAGTATAAGACAAATTAGGTTATTGTATACACACAACTGAATTTACATGGCTATGGGGAAGCCTGGCTTCAGTAACTGGTTTGGTTGCTTGTTGCTGTTTTTTAACCTACTAAGTGCACCAGATCGAACAAGGAGTACAAAAGTGTTTTATGACTTTGTTAAACTAACCTGTCCCTGTAACTCTGCACTGAAAGCAAGCAGACTGTCCCTCAGAAGTAATAGCATCGCGGAGTGGTGCGATAATAGTAGGTGGGTAAATTGGCACTTCTACATCAGGAGAAACAACTTCTGGGACTAAGGAAAAAGATCAAAGAGTGATTATTAGCCTCCATGGAAGAGCACACAGTGCAAAATATTGACAATGCCAGTTTCAAAAATGCTTGAGATTGCTGGGAGAGCTTGCCTTCCACAGAAAGGGACGCAGAAGAAGTGGCGACTCCATAGTCGTTCTTCGCTTCAATCGTGTAAACGGCAGCGTCTTCTGGGAAAGTCTCGATCAGCAACAGGGTGTATTCTTGGGCATCATGAAGAAATTTGACCTTAAAGCCTGAAGAAAGAGGCTGTTCATCTTTGTACCACGAGATCTTGGGCTGCGGCTTTCCTGACACAACAGCACAGAAGCGGGCTGGCTTTCCAGACTCCACGGTGGCTGGCTGAAGCTCCTTCTCAATCTGGGGTGGCTCTGGAGCTATAATTTAAATATATATATACATAATAATGCAACTAATTTCTAGAAAGATAGATTCCATTCCTTCCTTCCTATGATTGCATGCAGGTTTTTCAGCATTTATGTGACACGTAATGCAAGGTAACTAGATCTGGAGGAGAGAGGACCAGTTGCTAGCTGTAGCTCAACAAAGAGATGTTGGGCAACAGGCAAAGGGTTGATTTGCTCATGAACAAATTAGCCACAGGTACTGTGATGGGAGATAGCATGTTTGAAACCTCTGTCGTATTAAATCAACAACTTCTTGGCTGTAGGAAACTAGCACATCAGGACGACGACTAGGCTAGAAAGCTTTCCCTGACACAATGGTTTTCAGTGGTTGGAACATTCAAACCTATAATGTCCCACCACAAACATGAAATAATATGGTCCTTGAAAGACTTCATTACACTTTTCTCCCCTGAGTGTTGCTATTCAGGCCTAAGTTGCAGTTTAGCCTTAATCATGGGGTTGTTCCAATGATAAATGGGGGGTGGTGCTATAAAGTAATGGTGAATACTAGAAAATAATCATTTTTATATCTCAGATTAGGGCTGAAGTGTAGACACCTCTAAGAAAAATAAACCTGTCTGATCAAGATGACCAAGTACATGCAGAAGGATACAGCTTAACAAATAGCTAATCACAAGCAGTGCAAGCCTATGGATGTCTGCTCAGAGTCCAATTGGATTTACTGCCCTAAAATTGTGTATAGCAGGGGTGGGAAATCAGATGTGGCTAGACTACAATGGCTATCATCCCTAATTGGCCGTGCTGGTTCGGCTGATGAGAGTCCAACAACATATGTAGGGCCAGAGGTTCCCTGCATTTGACAACACAGGACTGAACCTTAACTACTTGCGTACTGTTGCTGGAAAGTGCAGCTTGAAATAGTTCAAAAGAAAATAAGTAGTGCAAAAAAAGAGAAAGCGATATAATGCAGAACACAAATCTTGGCTGGCCTTGAAAGTCAGCCATTTCTTTTGCTTGTCACTGACTGCAATGTCATGCTGAACTTCAGCATTGGCAAGTGTGTCTGTGGAGACTACTAATGTAGCTTCTTATATGAATTAGTATTCCAATAAAAGCAAGATAAATCTGTATACACACCGTTCACATGGAGAGTGATGGAACTCCTGTTTCTTCCAGCTAAGATGGTGTATTCTCCAGCATCGGTATATCTAGTTTCAGTGATTGTCATCCGATGGACTTTTCTTTCCACCACATAGTGATATCTCTCCTCAATGTGGAAGTTGATCTCAATTCCATCCTTATACCAGCGAGCGTCAACGTCGTCTTCATTGACCTCAAACTCTACCACGGCTCGCTGTTTCTCAATGACCTGTCAATAAGCAGACACTAATTATTTCCCTCATTTCTGTTAGTCTATTCTATTCATCAAACAATACAAAATAAATCTGTGATGCAAACAAAACAAACACCAGTGTGTTGTTTTTTTAATAAAAAAGGACTGTATAGATGTAGTTACATATTTCGCCTATCATTTCCTATTTGTATGTACAAAAATAGGGACCCACAACAATGGGTTGTGTTACACCCCCCAACCCTAATAAGTGTATCCTTGTTTAGGACTCTAGTAGCAGTCTTGCAGCCTTGTTCAGGGGGATTTTTTGACCTCGTGGGGTGCCGCCCTGCCATGCTATTCCCAAGCCACTGCAAGTCCGTGGGAGCTCAAGTAGATCAATTCCACACACACCCCTTTTCATTTGTTCCTTTGTTTGTTTGTTTGTTTGTTTGTTTGTTCCTTCCTTCCTTCCTTTTTTCCAATTTTTCAATTGGCACTCAACATTCCTCAGCCCCTTGAAATCACCAAGCAGAAGCCCTTGAACCTTAACAGACTATCTTTGCAGCTGATCTTTTTCTCATAGTTTACAAGATGAATAACTTTTCAAAATAAGTGGGGAAGCACATCACAATGTATAAGCAGCTCCAGATCTGGGTGAGATCTGCCAACAAAATGATCAGTTGTCCCTATACTACAGTCTTCACTTCTCTAGACACCAATGAAGGAATAATATCAGATCAACGCAGTGTGCACTTGGGAAAATAAGAGGGTTCTCATAATTTTGCCGGGGGTTGAAGAATTCTTAAAGGGAACTATAAGGTTTTCTTGTATGCGTTGACATTAACTGATTTAAATTAAGCTAGGAGGGGAAATGTAGTTTTATATTTTGTATTTTGGGGTGTGTTAAAAAATATCTAAGAGGACATGAATACGTGTGAGAGGGGCCTGTGCACAGAGTTTTGTTCCAACTGCTGAAGAGAAAGATCATTGTTCAATCTAAGAAGCGCTCAGTCCATGAGAGCAATGCTCCTCCACATGGCTGTGTACCTTCTTTGGCATCTGATTTTGCTTACATTTTCACAATGGGGAATTCAGTATTTTTTCTAACTGAGATCTGGGAGGATCTTTGAGCAAAATGCTTCTGCAAGTTAGTATGGTTGTTTCTTTCTTTTTATAATTAACACCTGAACATTATTGTTTGGTGGAACCGAAGTTTCTCCACAGATTTTTGGCACCGAGTTTGGAAAATCTATTTGAGAAACTGACGTTTCAGTGATCAGGGGCAGGTCGGCTGTATTGGTCATCAAAACAGTAGGAAGTACTATACCTGGACGGTTTTTTGAAGGCTCCTGATGCGAACATCACGCCCTTCCACTACCAAATTAGCGCTGGACATATTTCCTCCTGCCACTACTGTGTACTTCCCAGAATCAGACATCTTTGTGGTGGTAATCAGGAGGCGATGAACGAACCGTTCTCTCTGAACTTTCATTCTAAAAATAATGCAAGCAAATGAAACTTAGAAAGTGTGGTCTCTTAACATATCAATAACTATATTTATATGGTATCTTTGTTTGATTCAGAAGGTCATGCTCTTCCCTCAAAGCTTTCCCTCTAGCCCAATGAGTTCTGTTGTGTCTGAAAGTTGTCATATGGCAGAGTTGATGACTAGTACAATGACTAGCCAGTGTTGCCAAGTAACATTTGAATTCACCATCCATGTCCTGTATGCTTGTCACAAGCAGCAGCAGCAGCAGCAGCAGCTCTCAGGTCAAAACTTCAACTTTTCTTTATATTGATTTTTTAAAACAACAACAACAACACAAATTACCTGTCTTCAAGCTGTAGCTCCTGTCCATCTTTCATCCACTGAACAGAAATGTCAGGTTCTGAGATCTCACATTCAAAAACAGCTTTTTTCTTCTCCACAACTTTTATGTCTTTGATGTGCTTTCTAAACTCAATGTGGCGAGCTAGGAAAAAACAATCCATGAGGGATATTGTCATTATGAGCCACTTTATAGTCCCAGACGATTAATAATTGCTTAATTTATACTCCTCCTTTCCACATCAGAGCTCAACAATAATTAGCTGACAACAATTCCCTGTTTGTTATATGCACATTTACAAAGCACGGCAAAACGTTTTGTATTGAAATTAAAATAACAAGAAACAAAATAAGAAGCAGGTAGAGTAATTTCAACAAAATAAAACAATTAAGACATAGCAGTAAGATTAAAGAAAATGGGTTTCTTTAAGCATTTCTTAAGTCACTTAACCAGTTCAGCCTGTCGTATCTTTTGGCTGACATTACCAATTTCAGCCACATTTGGACAGTCATAGCTTGGTGAGCATAGGCAAAAAGTTCATTTATTAATAAGCTGAGATATGAATGAGTCTTTAGCATGTGCATATAGCTCCTTCACTTCAATTAACCACAGTTTTCTGGTTTGTCCAAACTGGGAAGCTATGACTACCACCTTTGGAACAAACCAGGGTATTAAACTATGGCATGAAGTTTCTTTAATATCATTTCAAAAAAAGAAACTCTGCTTAATTAGAGGCTTCCTGGTATAACTGCAGCTCATGCAAAGGAAGGAGTGAAGGGGCTACATGCATTCCAAAAAGGTTAGGTCACATGTCGGTTCAGGATTATCCAAACCAGTTCAGTAGTGGATCTGTTATTGGCATGCCACTGTAACGGCTCATCCACACTGCTCGGGATTGATGTTTGCTTCAATTTAGTGCTAAAGAGCTAAAATGGATGGAAGAAAACTTAATACCTTCCACATATAAAGTTGCAGATGAAGCAGCTTTCCCAGCAACAAAACTGTATTCCGCAGCATCTCCAAAATGCACATTTCTTATCGAAAGTGAATGTGTAAGTTTCTTAGTTCTAATCTGGCACCGGTCCGTGGATTTTATTTCCACACCATTCTTCAACCATTTGTATGTAATGCCTTCATAATTAACAGTCACTTCAAAGGTTATTGTATCTTTCTCTTCTGCGTTGATGTCCTTCAGCATGGATGTTATCAAGATAGCTGGTTTTAAAGGAAATAAAAGGGAAAATATTTCATCATTGTCATCATCATCATCAAACTTATCAGTTGCTTTTCTTACAAAAAGTAAACTCAAAGTCACTTCCCACAACAAAAATAAATAAAATAAAATAAAATAAATAACATATATATTAAAACCAGCAAAATCTAAAAAACCCAACTCGGATTGATTTCATATGCATGTTTTTGAAACACGAATCAATGAACTTCGCAAAGAAGAGAAAACATATTGCAATTTTCTAGAACAAAAAAGTTTGGAAATTGAGGGGCTAAGTCAGGGGTTGTGGACAGGATCCAGCTGCTGGTCTGGATTCTGAGGTCCCCCCCCCTCCTGTTGACCACTTAGACTTGTGGAAAGGGCTTGCTGCCTGTCAATCATCTGACATCACCATGATGTAATTAAGTCAATGGATACATTGGCACCACATAGATTCAGTGAATCCCATGAAAGTAGGCCGGCTAAACTTTTAACCCCCTAAATGTACAAAGACTGAGAATAAGAGGCTGTGCAATGTTAACTTCACTTCAGGCAAGCATTCTGTGTTCATGTCCATTTTAAACTTACGCTTCACTGTCAGGGTTGCGCTGACTTTGTCATTTCCGCAGACAAAGGTGTATTCGGCAGAATCCTCACTGCTGGTGTTCATGATGTTGAGTTGATGAAGCTTTCCCTGAACCACTATTTTAAACTTCTCGCTCATTTCAATTTCTACTCCATTTTTCAGCCACACAGCGGGCACATTGAAATGAGACACCTCGCACTCAAAAGAGGCAGTTTTGGTCTCGGCAACCTCAATATTTTTCATGGTCTTTGTTATGTGCACAGCTATAGAAAATAATATTGACAAAACACACAATTAGATTGTCTTTTATAACATATCGTGAGGTACTTTCAGTCTGATATTTGATAATGGAGCTTGATTCTAATGATAGATTTGTTTTAACTCACTTTCTACAAAGAGTTTTGCTTTGCACTCAAGTTGTCCTACTACTGCTGTGTATTCTCCAGCGTCAGCGGGAGATATATTTTGCAAAGTCAGCTTGTGGACTTTCCTCTGGGAGCTTAGTCGGTATTTGTCGCTGGGCTTCAGCTCGATGTTCTTGTGGAACCATTTGACTGGGACGGTGTCATGGGACACACTCACTTCAAATGAAACAACGGCATTCTCCAGAGCAGTCACATCCTTGGGCTTCTTGATTATCTTGACAGCTTTAGGGAAGAAGTAACCAACAATTTAGTTAAACGCTTGGCTTCAGTTAAAACCACTGTAAGACAATTGGCTTCAGAACTGGAAACTGCCAGAAGTTTTTGTTTCCCCGAGTTGAATGTAGCATGGAATAAAAGAGGCAGCACTGCCCATAATGAAAGCCAGTGTGGTATAATAATTAAGAGGGTTGGACTAGGAACTGAGAGAGCAGGGTTTGAATCCTCCCTCAGCCACGAAGCTCACTGGGTGACCTTGGGCCAGTCACCATCTCTTAGCCTAACCAATCCCACAGGGTTGTTGTGAGGCTGAAACGTGGAGGAGCAGAACCATGTACACCACACAGCTTGAGATCTTTGGAAGATAAAGGTGGTATACAATTGAAATAAATAAATGTTTTGGGCTCCCAGTATGTTTCCAAGCACAATTTAAAGTGTTGGTGCTGACCTTTAAAGCCCTAAACGGCCTCTCCCCCATGTTCAGCCCAGACACTGAGGTCCATCTCCAAGGGCCTTCTGGTGTCTCCCTCCCTGCGAGAAGTGAGGTTACAGGGAGCCAGGCAGAGGGCCTTCTCGGTAGTGGCACCCACCCTGTGGAATGCCCTCCAGGGCTGTCTTAACCATAGGCACTAGGGGTGCGGTGCACCTGGGCAACGGGATCTCAGGGACAGCAGGCCGAGAGTCCAGGGCCTGAGAGTTGAGTCCAGGGAAGAGCTTGCCCATCGGTCGGAGCACCGCGGTGGGCTCTTGCGTGCTGCGAGTTTGGGGGGTGACCAAGCCAGCAAGATGCTGAGGTGGATGGCCAGCTCCACCCTCCTGTGCACCTGGGACTGGGCAACCCGGGGCAGGCGGGTCGATCTTTGCACCCCAGTGTCACATATGCTTAAAACAGCCCAGATGCCCTCCCATCAGATGTCAAGGAAATAAACAACTACCTGACTTTTATAAAACATCTGAAGGCAGCCCTGTTTAGGGAAATTTTAGTGTTTGATGTTTTATCGTGTTTTTAAAATTGTGTTGGGAGTCACCCAGAGGGGCTGGGGAGGCCTAGCCAGATGTGCGGTGTATAAGTAATACATTATTATTATTATTATTATTATTATTATTATTATTATTATTAATGCATGCATCCTTCCTGCCATCATCTCTGTTCACAGTCCCCCCCATTTTTTTAAAAAAAAATGTTTGTAGCGCTTAAAAATACATCCCAAAATCTTTTACTAGAAATGATAATAGGACAGAGCAAATGAGTGTTGACAGTGTGGGGAATGATACTATATCATGATTCTTTATGATACTTTATGATACTATCATTCAACTTGCTTTAATTCTTCCCAGCCTATTTATTGTGTAGAGGCTGACTTACTTTCAACATGGAGTCGTGCATTGGCTCCTATCCTTCCCAGTTTAAAGCTGTAGACGGACTCATCAGTTACAGCGCATTTCTTGACTTTCAGTGTGTGGGTTGTCCCTTCCACCTTGATCTCATATTTGTCACCAGAATGCAGCTCAACACCATTCTTGATCCACTGAGCTCCTTTCACATCAGGATGAGTAAGTTCCACTGAAAAAACTGCATCTTGTGTTTCTGTTACAGTCAGGTTCTTCAGCGTCTTCTTGATTTTGACAGCTGTTTGAAAAGAGCAAATCAAATTGTTGACGTTATACAGGTAGATATTATTATTATGTATTAAATTTCTATACCACCCTTCATCCAAGGATCACAGGGGGGTTTACAATATATAAAAAACAAAAACACCATAGTAACAAACCCCCAGTTTAAAAGGTCATAGATTGTTTAATTACCCATAGGCCTGGTAGAAGAGGAATGTTTTTGCCTGGTGCCTACAAATATGTAACAAAGGCACCAGGTGAGCCTCCCTGGGGAGAGCATTCCACAAGTGGGGAGCCACCCCCAAAAAGGCCTGTTCTTATGTTGCCATCCTCTAGACCTATCACAGAGGAGGCACATGAAAAAGGGCCTCAGATGATGACCACAGGGTCTGGCTTGGTTCATATGAAGAGAGGCAGTCTTTGAGGTATTGCAGTCCTGATCCATTTAAGGCTTTATAGATGAAAACCAGGACTTTAATTTGGGTCCAGAAACTAATTGGCAGCCACTGCAGGCAGTTCAGGATCGGTGTAATACGCTCAAACCTGGCTGCTGAATTCTGCACCAGATGAAGTTTCTGAGCCATCTTCAGAGGCAGCCCCACAAATAACACGTTGCAGTAATCTAACCTAGAGGTTACCAGAGCATAGACAGCACACGTTAGGCTATCCCTGTCCAGATAGGGGCACAGCTGGGCCACCAGCTAAAGCTGATGGAAGGCACTCTCCCCAGTCAAGATAGTCCTATCCTGAGAAACCCCTCTAAAAATGGTGTTAAGGTGGGTGCCAGTGAGAGGAAGGCCCTGCACCCCCTTTCTGCTGAACCTCTCAGGACTGAAGCTATATTGTGCTGGAGTGTTGGCTCATCGCATAACTGGAGTTCCCAGTTTACACAACTCTCAGGTATTTTGTAATAAAAATGTAAGAGTATTGCATAGCTGAAATATACTGTTAAGTTCAGACAAGCAGATTCCATAGAGTTCTTACAGTCCATTCCCCCCCCCCCAAATATATTTTACAAAATTATTAACCAGAATATCCATTTTAGGAGATTTTTTTTCCACTTGTCCAGTGTGGAATGGAGACAAACTTTCCCCACTGATTACTCACTTTCAACTTTCAGCTTAGCAGATGTTTTTGAAGAGGCCACTTGATAGGTATATTCGCCAACATCATCTACTTTGCTGATTGGGATATTAAGTCTCCTCTTCAAACCATCGGATTCACTTTTGCAGCGATCAGTCATTGAAAGTGGTTTCCCATCCTTCAGCCACTGGCCCTCAGAGTCTGGATTGGCTACTTCACATTCAAAAACAGCTTTCTGGGATTCGGCCACAGTTAGATCAGTGAGGGGCTTTGAAATGGCGCCACCTGTGGGGAAATAAAGGACAAGCTTGTATTTGTTGTCCCTCTGATTAGATGCCTGCTGACTACACTAATAGTCTATGTTGATAGTGTTCCTGGTGCAGTAGCTGCTGCTATCTATGCAGACAGGCAACTGCTGCTACCATAACCAGGGTGAGGGCGACGTAGATAACCTTAGGAGGGTGATGTGCTCCATAGCACTCTGAAGCATTGCACATTTGTATGTTCCTGTAAGTGACATTCCTATAGGCCACATTAAGTGGTGGTCCCAGAGAAAAACTGAAAAACAGAGGACCTTCTCAGTAGTTGCACCCACCTGGTGGAATGTCCACCCTTCAGATGTCAAAGAGTTAAAAAATTATCTGAACTTTGGTAGACATCTGAAGGCAGCCCTGTTTCAGGAAGCTTTTAAGGCTGCGTATTTTGTATTATCCCTTTATATTTTGTTGAAAGCCCCCCCCCCCCAAGTGACTGGGGCAACCCAGTCACATGAGCGGAGGTATACTTAATTAATTAAACCGTCATCATCACCATCATTGCTGTATTGATCTCTTGGATCCATAGACCGTGTTGACCTGGATACTCTCCTCCCCCATGTTTCCATGGAGACAAAATGGATTATAATGCAACTACTCCCAGACTAGGAGTTGGAAAGGAATTCCTCTTCTTAGGAATGTCCACTTTCCTCCAACTATCATTCACCATGGTTTGTTTGTTTGTTTGTTTGGCAGGTCTCATGGACTTAAGTATGAACTGAACTAACAAATATAAACAGCAGGGCATTTGACCTTCAAGAAAAAGTCAAGTGCTTTATAAATAACTAACCTGCTACAACCAGTGTCCCAGATGTCTTCTTTTCTCCAGCATAAAATGTATACTCTCCTTCATCGTCTTTCATCATGTTTACTACTGTCAGTTTATAGATTGTGCCATGTGCTTCGATCTTATACTTGGGCCCAGCTTTGAGCTCTTGGTCCTTAAAATGCCACACAACATCAATCCCTGCGTGGGACAACTCAACTTCAAAGGTTACATTCTGAGTTTCGGTGCAGGTGATATCGTGAAGACCTTTAATAATCTGAATTTCTGTTGTTTAAAAAAAAAGGCAACTTAGTAGAATCAAGTTGTTACTTGTTGCACGATCAGAATATGTATTTTAATAAAGCCTGCATATCTGAGGAATACTTACCTTCAATTGTGAGATTGCAGCTGGTTTCAACTTTGCCTACTGCCAGTTTACAGTGTCCTTCATCTGACGCATGTGTCCTGGTAATCACTAGCCTCTGCTTTGTGCCTTTGGAGACAGCTTGGACACGGTCATCAGGTTTTATTTGCTCATCGTTTAGGTACCACTTGGATGAAGACACATCAGGGACTGAAATTTTGCTTTCAAGGATGGCTCTTGTACCCTCAATAGCATGGACATCTTTTAGTGGTATAATAATTTCCACACCTGCAAATTGCAGATAAGAGATTACATGGAAAGATCAATACATGGATTCTGGTGCTTTTAACTTAAGCATATAAGAATGTGAGAAACGTACAAAAATGGATGGAACCAAGATCCTCCTCCCAGTGTAATTATCTGAAGCATCAGGTGTCCAAATGTCCCAGGAGGCTTTACAGATGGCATGCAGAAGGTCTCCAGGTTCAATCACTAGCAATTCTTGGTAGTGCTGGGAGAGAACCCTCTCTAAAACCCTGGAGAGCCACTGCCAATCAGTGTAGACCAGGGTTTTCTAAAGCTGTTTTGGGACTACAAATCCCATCATCCCTAGCTAGCAGGACCAGTGGTCAGGGATTATGGGAACTGTAGTCCCAAAACAGCTGGAGATCCAAGTTTGGGAAACCCTGGACTGAGCTAGATGGACCATGGTCTGATTCAATATAAGGCAGTGCCCTAGGTTCCCATATAGCTATCCCCGGTTATTGTGGTGATGGCAGAGATATACTGCTTGTATACATATAGGTTCCATTCTGTACATGCAGGTTCCACATAGTTGTCATAACATGCAGCTCATTTGTCATCCTTTTGTTAAAGCTACATAGGATGGCTGTCCTCCCCACAATTAGCGCAGCAAATTTCGCAAGACAGTTATGACTTGCATTTTGTTATACGACTTCCGAAACATAGGCACTTACTATAGACTGTGACACGGCCAGTGGTTGAGAGGAGCAGGCTAGGGATGTTGAAGGAGTATGCTCCGCTGTCTTCCTTTGTGACATCTTCCACCAGCAACATATGTGACTGCTTATCTACTACAATGTGGACACGGTCGCTTGGTTGAATCTCGACACCATCCTTCATCCAGACACCTTCAACGTTTTCTTGGGAGAGTTTCACTTCAAGCTGCACAATGTCGCCCTCGCAGACTTTCTGGTCAGCAAGACCTTGAAGGACAGCGACAGGCCGTGCTGTATGGAATGGGAAAGAGAAGCAAGAAGTTATTAAACAATGATCAGGAGCTTCAATAAAATAGGGATGGGGAACCTTTCTCCCCTAACCAGGCTGCACCTGTCAGTAGCCCTGCTCTGGGTGCTCCTCAGTTGCCTTTGACTGGCAGGAATGTATCCTTGAACTCTGAAAATGTCTCTTGATTGCTTGGACAGAGAGCTGTGTGAGGACATCTTGGTTGCAAGTCCTGGGGGACCTGCTCCCTGCTTTACAGACCTTTTCCCACATGGCCAGGGTGGGCAGAGCCCGGACTGACTCCAGCTACAAAAGCTGAAGCTGCTGAAGATGCCAGAGACCATCTTGGTTGTCTTAGTGCAGACCCAGGTCACTTAGCCTGAACTTCCACAGACACTGCCTGCCATGAACCATCATTGACAAGACTGGCAGCAACAGCAGCAGTTCCATGGTTATGATAATGTTTTATTTTCTTGCTAATTGTGCTGTTTTAAATGTGCATTTGATATTTGACTTCCTTTAGTAATGTTTTCTTTCAAAATGTTCTAAGATTTTTTTGTTAAATTTGCTGCGTTAAATATGCATTCTATAGTTGACCTTCTTTGTAATGTTTTATTTTGCAATCTTCAAGATAATATTTTACTTTCCTGTTAAGTATGCTGCTTTGAATGTATACTTTATAGCTGACTTTCTTCTGTCATGTTTTGTTCTGGATTGATTTATTTGATGTTTTAATGTAGGATGCAAACCTCTTTGAGTTTTTTTCCTTAAAAATATAAAGTAGTATAGAAATGAAATAATAATAATAATAATAGTAATAATAATGCGTGTCTGCACACACACACACACACACACACACACCCCACACCACACCATTGGAATACTGCATTGTTGAATGGGAATGTTACCAACTACACAAAGACAAGAGCTAGACTTGTGGTTCCACCCATCTGCACTTCTGGCCTCTGCTTCCAGCTCCACCCACCACTAGCATGATGGAAGGCTACTCATGATAGGATATGGTCTTTGGGCTGGGGGGGTGGAGGTTTCCCACTCCTGCTCTCAAGTATTTAGAAGGCAGAACAACTTACGCTTCATCTTCAGTTTACAGGAGGTCTTTTTCCCATCTGCCACAAAGCTGTATTCTCCTTGATCTTCTTTAGCAACATCTTTAATGGTGAGGATTTGGCGACCTCGGCGTGAGGTTATCAGATACTTATTACTCGGTTTGAGCTCCACCTCATTATGATACCATTTTCCTTCGACATCTTCAGGCGAAAGCTCGCATTCCAGTTCCCCCGAGAAGGTTTCTGGGACTTCAATGTCTTCCAGTTCTTTAATAAACTCAATAACAGCACCTGCATTCAGATGCAAACATCTCGGTAAGTGATTTTATTACTTACGAACGTTCCATAATGTCTCTTAGCAACAGAATTAAAAAGAATGCCCAATTCAAAATACTTCCATATTTTCAAAATGTGGACTGATCCAGCAAGCTCTTCTTATGTTTGTACATTCTATGCTAATCTAGGGCCATGCCCATGCGCCAATGATTTAAATACAAAGATGGAGAATCTGAAGCCCCTCCCACAGATGATGTTGGACACCAAACTCCCATCAGCCCCATCTAGCCTGAAAATAGGGTTGTTTGTTTTTAACCATGGGCCAATTGAATAGTGCAAGGCTGGCTATTTTAAAAGTGACTAGGGTTGGGCATCAGAATGGTTACATGATTGCCCAAGCACTCATTTTGATTTGGGTTCACTTTGTTGCTGCAAACCTTCCAAGACTTAAAGAATCAGGCACTTGGGCTCAGTGCTCATTAGTTATGCAGAATGTGCAGCTGATCAGACCAGTTGTTTGAGCTGGCCACAGGGGAAATCTATGGTCTGAGAAGCCTGCACTAAGAGCCACTCATTACACAGCACCACCCATATTTCTATAGTAATAAAGAGTGACTGAGACAGAAATTACGTTGTACTAGAGTAACCTTTAGGGATGCGGGTGGCGCTGTGGGTTAAACCACAGAGCCTAGGACTTGCCGATCAGAAGGTCAGCGGTTCAAATCCCCGTGATGGGGTGAGCTCCCATTGCTCAGTCCCTGCTCCTGCCAACCTAGCAGTTTGAAAGCACATCAAAGTGCAAGTAGATAAATAGGTACCGCTCCGGCGGAAAGGTAAACGGCGTTTCCGTGCGCTGCTCTGGTTCGCCAGAAGCAGCTTAGTCATGCTGGCCACATGACCCGGAAGCTGTACGCCGGCTCCCTCGGCCAATAAAGCGAGATGAACGCCGCAACTCCAGAGTCGGTCATGACTGGACCTAATGGTCAGGGGTCCCTTTACCTTTAGAGTAACCTTTGCCCTCACCTTCAACAATTAGTTTGGCTGTTGTCTTTACAGACTCGTCTTCCACCAGGGCACAGCTGTAATCGTCTTCATCGGACTTATCAATCATTAGCACTGAAAGGAAGTGAGCCTTCCTGTCAGAGTGCGTTCTGTATTTGTCTCCATAAGAAATCTCCAGACCATTTTTGTACCACTGCACTTTAACGAAAGGCTCGGAGGTTTCACACTCAAAGGTCGCCATCGAATCTTTCTCCTTAGCAGTGACATCTTGTAAAGTCTGTGTGAATGTGATATGCTGCTTGGCTGCAAAGAAAATAAAAAGAGAAGCCAAAAGATGAGAATGAATATTATCTGATTTGAGCGTAAAAAGAAGACAACATTTTGGAAAGGGGGCAAGAGGCCCCCTTTTGAAAAGGGATATTACCTTGTACTAACAAGAAAGCATGACTTGAGGTTTCACCAGCTATGTTAACGGCTTTCACCATGATGCTGGCAGAGTCCTCTGCTGTTACATCTCGGATGACCAGCTCACAAACATTATCTTCCGGCCAGAACCAATAGATGCGATCTGACCTCTCAATCTGCACACCGTTTTTGAACCACTGGCACTCTGGGTCTGGTTTGCCTACCACACGGACGCGGAAATGAGCATCACTCCCTTGGCCAACTGTCTGGCTTTGGATGCGTTCAAATATTTTGGGAGCCTCCATGCTGGGACTGAGTTGAACCTTCTCTGGCTTGATGGTTGGAATAGTGACTTTGCCTTCTTCCAACAGGGCTTTCTTCTCTTCCTCGGTTAACTCTTTGGTCCAGTGAAGAAGTTCGTCCTTTGTCTTTTTAAGCAGCTCTTCATAGGACTCGTCCTTCTTGCGAGATTTGAGCTCCACAGCGGTGATTGCTTCAAAATAGCCCTCCTCGGTTCTACGCTTGAATTTACTGCGGAGTTCTTCAGATTCTTCAGACACTTTTTCGTGGCTCACTTTTTCAGCCTTCTTCAGAGTCACCACCTCCTTGGTAGTTTTCTCAACGGGCTTGTCGACCTTTTGAACTTCAAACAAAAGTTTGCCAGGCTCCGTTGCTGGAGCTTCGTGCTTAGGCTCAGGTGCTCGGCGAAGAACGGATCTGAAATCTTCCCGCTGCTGAATCTCAAGTTTCACCTTGTGTTCTGTTGCACCTTCGGGGTTTTCAGCAGCTACTTTTACTTCACCTGTATCGTAGGATTTGCAGTCCACAATATCCAAGTAATAGATCCCATCGTAACGGAGTCTAAACCTCTTGCTTTTACGAATGAGTTGGCCATTGAGGTACCAGTTGACTTTGGGCTGCGGATAACCAGTCACCCGGCAGCGGAACCGTGCTATTTCACCCTCAAGAACTCTTGCTGGTTCAGGAAACAAGACTATTTCTGGCTTCTGTTTGACTTTCTGATCTTCTGTAACTCCATGAAGAGCGCCCTCATGGGCCATTCTCTCGAGTTCTTCAATGCGTTGCAGCCCCATCCTGCCTTCTGGCAGTTGGGATTCTTCAACAAGGCTCTTCTCGTCCTTAACAATGAGTGTCGCCGATGTGTGATCAGTGCCATATTTGTTTGTGGCTCTGCAGGTGATCACTCCACTGTCTCTGGGATAGGATACGTCATAGTCAAGGCTGCAATATCCAAATTCATTAATCATTCTAAGCCTGTTGGCTGCCTCCAAGGGCTTGCCGTCGTGCAGCCACTCCACCACCATGGTTGGGTCACCAATCGGCGTGAGTCTGCACTCAAAATGGGCTGGCCCAAAGCGCTTCAGCCTTAAGGAAGTGAGCTTCTTCTTGAAAAACGGCTTCTGTTGTTTTTCTTTGTCGTAAAGGTCACCTTCCTCCCACTGCTCTTGACCATAACGCAAGTGGAGAGGTTCTAGTTCTGGTGCTGCAATCTCTTTTGCTTTATAAGTCCCCTTGGGAATGATTAATCTCCTCTCTGGTTCGGGTTCAGTGAGCTCAACTTCAACATTCACTTTACACCGTGTAGTGTCACGTCCAGCTTTGTTGATGGCTGTCGCAGTATACCATGCAGCGTCATGTCTCACAGTGCGCTCAATTTTCAGGGCAGCTTCTCCTTTTGTTCCTTCAATTCTGAAACACAGAGTGTCAAAAGTAAACATTTGCTCTTCGGTCACTTCAATGCAATTGTTTTTTGTTTTAATGGTTAGCAAATTCACAGACACTGCTGGAGAATTTCACTGAAATCTACATAAAATCCAGCTCACCCACAATATCTTATTTAGTAGAAGAGAAGAAGAAGAAGAGTTTGGATTTGATATCCTGCTTTATCACTACCCGAAGGAGTCTCAAAGCGGCTAACAATCTCCTTTCCCTTCCTCCCCCACAACAAACACTCTGTGAGGTGAGTGAGGCTGAGAGACTTCAGAGAAGTGTGACTGGTCCAAGGTCACCCAGCAGCTGCATGTGGAGGAGCGGGGACGCGAACCCGGTTCACCAGGTTACGAGTCCACTGCTCTTGACCACTACACCACACTGGCTCTCTAGTAGTGCTGTGGAAGTTCTTGAACTGGTGTATGAGCATTGGTTGGAAATGCCACGAGCCCTGGGGAGCTCGTTTTATCTTACAAATAACTCTCCTTAATTTCCTTACTCGTTTATTGAGTTACATTTCAATTGCAGTGTAGCCATTGCATACGGCATTGTTTGTACATGTGTATGTATACAAATAAATGATTTCTTTCACCCCATTACAGATGAAACAAACTAGTTATAGATTTACCGAACAAAATCAATACAGACTCACTTTATGTTTGGATATTTGTGGGGTACGATGATGTCACTGTTCTTCAGCCACACAATGTCAGGATTAGGGTTACCCCTGGCCCGCACATTCATTTCCAGTTTATTTCCCTCCTTAACACTCATGTTCTTCAGCTTCTCTACAAACAGTGGTCTCACTAAGTGTTCCTTAGCTAAAAAAGAAGAAGATGACAGGTTATCAGATGACGATACTGAGGTGGTAGACTACTATAATCAAAGACCCATGTCCAAAAGAGGTAGAGCAAATACCTTCCACTGTCAGGGTCATTGTGATGGATGTTTTGCCTGCTCTGTTTTGGGCAATTACAACCCATTCCCCGGAATCATCAGGTGTAGCTGGAATAATAATCAGCGACTGTGTGCCATCTTCCTTAATCACGATTTTATGTGTATAATCGTTAAGGACTTGTTGACCTATGGAAATAAATATACGTATTATTTTAGACCGGAGTGATGTTTTCCTTCAGTGTGAATCTTTGATTTTGCAAAGAGCTGCACGACGAGTGGTGAGTGTCATACCATTGTGGAACCAGTATGTTTCTGGCATGGGTCTGCCCACAACTTTGAGGTCAAATCTCGCCGTCTGCCCTTCTGCACATTTAAATGAGGTTGGCTTCAAGACAAACACTGGCTTGTACAACCTCTCCAGCTGTGCTTCGTCCGTCTCCTCCAGTCTCCGTGCAGGTGAGCGTGAAGGGGAACTGCGGGCAGGAGAGCGGCTTGGGGAGCGAGGAGAGAGAGACCTGCAAAGATAATAAACCATCCTATTAAACACATGCCACCAATGATGTCTGAAATGTAGCAACCTACAGGGAACCTCCACTGAGTAATTCCATTACAGCCATACAGATGGCTTAAGGGGGGCTTATGTCAATTAATTAGAGAGTGCTGTGTTGTGGGACATACAAAATACTACTTGTATGTGGCCATAGTCATCCTAGGCCAGTGGTAGTGAACTTGTAGCGTTCCAGGTGTTACTGGACTCAATTTCCCATCAGCCCCAGCCAGCATGACCAATGGTGAGGGGAACTGTAGTCCAACAACATATGTAGGGTCACAGGGCCACCACCTGTGTTTTGGATATAATATAGTGGGCCACTCCTCTCCCCAGACTATCTTGGGGATGTGACTTATTCTGCGGTGGCTGCCAATTAGTTTCCAGGCCCAATTCAAACTGCTGGTTATGACCTATAAAGCCTTAAACAGCTCAGGCCTGCAATACCTCAAGGACCGTCCCTCCCCATATAAACTGTGCCATACTCTGCGTTCATCATCTGAGTCCCTTTTTCATGTGCCTCTTCCACATGCGGTCCAGAGGATGGCCACACAAGAACAGACTTTCTCTGTAGTGGCTCACTGTTTGTGAAGTGCTCATCCCAGGGAGGTTCGCCTGGCGCCTTCATTGTATATTTTTAGGCGCCAGGTGAAAACATTCCTCTTCAACCAGGCCTTTGGCTGATAAATATTCTACAACCTTTTAAATGTGTCTGTGGGAAGGAAGTGGTTATTGTTTTGCTGTTTCGTTCTAATCATTTACTTGTGTTTTTATCTTGTATTCTATTCTGCGAACCGCCCTGAGATCTTATGAGGAAGGGTGTATATAAATTTACTAAATAAATAAAATAAAATAGATTCTTACCGATATCTTCTAATCATTTCAGGCGATGGGATATAACCTGGAGACCCACTTGGTCCAACAGGCTCAACGTATAATTTTGCAGAGCATATGGCATTTCCTTTTAAGTTACTGGCAAAGACAGTGTAAATGCCTTCATCTTCCGGTAAGACAACAGGTAAACGGAGGCTGGCTCTGCCATCTTGTAGAACCTCCATGTGGTAATGGTCTCCATGCTTGATACGCTTGCCATCCTTGTACCATGCAATCTGCATTTAAAAAAAAAAAATCAAACTTGCAAAACTATGTAGGTGGCAAGAATGAGGTTCCCTATAAATGTCCTAAAATTTCCCATGACATACTCAGTTGATTTTCACACTCTTATAGTTGGTTTGGTAACATGAAAATGTGTGGATATGTGTTCTCTCTTTCCTTTTCCTTTCTTTACAATGCATGAAAAGGCACATCAAGCTTAAAGAATGAAAACACTAAAATAAAGCTTCCTCAAATTATATCTGTTTTCATCTAGGTGTGTGCAAAACTTTAGATGTGTTACTTTTGTAAACTATGAAAGGTGTTACTTTTACAAATTGGTTTTTCCTGTTGAAGTCAAATGAATGAAGAAATGTCCCCTATACAAACATGATTTAACTGGTGGTGGTGGGAGGCGTACAAATAGCACAGTTTGTTCTGTTGTAAAGTACACACACACACACACACACACACACACACACCAGTTTGCATTTCTTAGTGCAGAAAGTATTGATCTGATGTATAGAGATCTTTCCTATTCTGATTAATTCAAGAGGGTTCTGGAAGTTTCTGGAAGCTTTTCTGTGTGAAAGAAACCTCATGATTGTTTGGATTATATCTTCAGAGAAGCTGAGTACAGCTGGCTTGAACTGGTTCTCTTATCTCTTCCAATTAAGGTCATGCTGACTATAAATATAGGCCGGAAGGAGCCTATATTTCTCTTTCTATCTCTCTTCCTTCTGGTGTGGTGTTCTGAACATAGTATGTTTAGGGCAGTGGAGTCCAAACTTTTTTCAAAGAGGGCCAGATTTGATGAAGTGAAGGGCCATGAGGGCTGATCAGAGGGCCAACCAAAGTTGTTGACCTTTTTTTAGGATTGAAGTTGTTGAGGTTTTTTTCGATTTTAGGGAATAAACTGCCACAGGGGCTGAATTAGGCACCCATAACGGACTTTGGACATGCCAAAATTTAGTCTTGTTATACATTTATAAGCTTCGTAAGTGTTGCAACTGGATTTTTATGGACTGTGCCAATCCTGAATGTACTGGATTTGTGACCATTATGCTTATTTGCCTTCAGTAGCAAGTAAAAGCTCTGCTGAATGAAGTGCAATTGCCTCTGGTCTATTTTTGGGAACTCTGCTACGTGTTTAAGTTTTTCCTCCACACATACGACAATGCATACCTTGGGCAAAGGATATCCAGTCATCTTGCAATGGAAGGTCACACCACTTCCCTCAAGGATTCGGTAATTCTTCAGCCTCATTTCAAATTCTGCTTCCACTGTTTCGGATTCAGAAACATCAACCACCATTTCTTCTCCGTCTTCTTCAAGGAGTTCCTCCAAGGTGGTCTTAATAATTCTGTATTCAATTTCTTTGATAAGTCTTTCTTCAAAGGAGGAAATGTGAAATTCCTACAACAACAACAACAAAAGAAGAAGTGTTCAGTCTGTTTAATGAGGGTTATATTCCAGTTCTTAGGACAACCACAAAGCAAGGAAAGAAGCAAAACAGAACTGAAACGCCTTGAAATTATAAACGACTACTTCAATAGACTTACCTGTTCTTCAGCAAAAGTTCTGACGAGCACAGTATCTTTTGCCATTTTCTTCATAATTAGAGCTTGTTCTTTTTCATATTCTTTTTCGTAGTCGGCATATAAAGTCGGTGGGGCTACCACAGCCACTTTAGGCTCTTGTACATATGCAGTTACTTGGGTTTGATAGAGTGTTTCTTGAGATTTTAGGTAGACCTCGTAGTCAGCTAAAGGCAAAAATATACTCATTTTAGTAAATTGACATATGAGAACATGTTGCCATCTGAGTGCTGGTTTGATGGGGGGAAAGGGTCCTAAAACAGAATATTTTTGTGCTGTGTTAGGGACACTGATTCTGCCCTTCCTTTAAAGTTGCATTATAATTAGAATGCCTTTTTAAAAAATGAATGTTATAAAACAGAGGCCCCTAAGCGATTTGCTGGGGCTCACGTGGGAATTGTTGGGTCTCGGTGATTGTGCCAAATATATGTTGGAAACAATATGGATCAGATGCAAGGTAACAAGCACAAATTACCAATGATGTGTTCTGATACTAAAAATGTTAACCAATCTCTGGTTAAGTCAACATCTAAGATTAGCCAACACCATCCTTCTTGCGGTATCTATGTTAACTATCATTGCCATATTCAGCTATTACTTTAAAAATCCAGGGATCTTTGCTCTTTGCTGTGTGTAAGAAATCCTTGTCACTTCTTGCCATGTTAATCTGGACAAGCTGGACAATTGTGACAAGCGGGAGACCTACATTTGGGGGCCCCCGAAGCTTGAACTGTCATGGGGGCCCCTTCACAACCAGCAATGAAGTCTGGGTAACTGTTGTCTTCCTCAATGGGGTTGTTCCATGACAGATCCCCACACATTGACAACATCAGTGCTACAGTGGTGTGAGGTCAGTGGACTAGGGGGACAGGGCCTTCTCGATAGTGGCGCCCTCCCTGTGGAACGCCCTCCCACCAGATGTCAAAGAGAACAACAACTACCAGACTTTTAGAAGACATCTGAAGGCAGCCCTGTTTAGGGAAGCTTTTAATGTTTGATGTATTACGGTATTTTAATATTTTGTTGGAAGCCGCACAGAGTGGCTGGGGAAGCCCAGCCAGATGGGCGGGGTATAAATAATAAATTATTATTATTATTATTATTATTATTATTATTATTATTATCCCCTAAATGTTCCCAGTAAATTAGAGTATTAAAGTATTAAAGCCTAGTGCCTCCTTTTCAAAGCCTGGGAAGCTTCTGCCTGGCTTAAGGAGGAAGGTGCAGTGCTTTCCAACAGGGAGAGAGGTATGATGCTCCCATACACATCCCCCCCCCCAATTGCCCTTGCAACCTGGTGCCTCTGGCCCTAATGGTTCCCCTACGAAAATATTCACTGCACGCCAACGTGTTCTATGGACTCTCAAATCTTGTGATTGTTGAAATAGATACAACAACAAAAAATTAATCATTTTGTAGTTACGGTATTTATACTGGGTCTACTGGAACCCAACATTTTAAGCAATATAGACTAAAATAGCTTCTGGGGCCCCTCCAGGATTAGGGGCCCTGGAGCTTAAGCTACATTAGTTTCATAGTAGACCCACCCCTGTTGTGACTTTGTCAATTCTTAGACAACAACAGTGTCTCCTTGCCTGAAGTTTGCCAATGCAGTGCCCAATGCAGACACACACCCACAGAGGCCTTTCCTCATGCCCAGAGGGTGCCCTACCCTCTCTGAAATTAGGAAGCATTCTATAGAACAAACTAGCAAATGCCACTTTGCAAATATGCCCATCAGCCCCAAAAGGTTGGCAACCCCTGATACTAGCCTTCCTCTTCTTGATTCCTCCCCCCCCCCAAAAAAAATCACCAATTCCCTGCTCACATACCTTCTTCCAGTAAGGAAGCTGATGCAGAAACTTCCCCGTGTTTGTTGCGAACAACAATAGTGTATTCTCCGGCATCGTCGGCAAAAGTCATCGAAATTTCAAGTCTGCATTCCCCAGTCTCTTTTTTATGAAGCACTTTGTATCTTTGGGAACATAAGGAAAGAATAACCGTAAGAACAAACAATTCCAAAGGCATAATAGGCTATGAAAGTATAACATCTGTGATGGGGAGCCGAGCCACTGATTCAGTACTTCAAGAAAAATGTGCTGTCCAGTGCTCAGGGTTGGCCCTAGCATGCAGCAAGGTGTAGCTGAGAAATGCAGGGGGACAGAAGAAGGTAGATATTAATAGTGTAGCAAGACTTATCCAAGTGCTGGCCCTACTATGAGGATGGGGTGACATTTGGTGCTATGCTTCAGGCAGAAAGAATGTATTGGGCCAGCATTGATAATGCTCTCAAGACCCTTCCAGTGAAGATTAGGGTCCACATGGTCTCCCACATTAAAAGTTCTCCAGGTGCGAAGAGCCACTATGTTAACAAGAAGATTCCATCCTAGCTTTTTGTCCAATCAGCTAAATATCCACATTCACCATGTTTCTGATGTGGAGGGCAGGGCATCCCTATCTTGAAATGATAGAGTCCATCTACAGTATTTGAACATTTGAGTCAGGTCTGAGATGCCAAGATCACACTACCATGCTAATTTTGACCTGGTTTCAGTAAGCAGGGGTGTACCTAGGGGTTGGCTAGGTTCTCACCCATCCAAGGGCACAGATCCAGGGCGTCACAAAAATCATGCCTCTCCACCCTGACTTGGAGTGGCTAGGAGCCCAACTGCCCATCTGTTCATTCCCTGGGCTGCTCCTCAGCCACTCTGGGTGGCCAACATCTCCTTGCCAAGAACGCAAGGGATGCTTAGAGGATCTCCTGGCGGAGACTTGAAGCAAAACAACTCTTTCTGTTCATTGAAAGGAATCTATGTGTTGTACCTAACACTGATGAATGGAAATGAGCACGCAGAACACATATTTCTCTTCCCCTATCTCTCCAGGGTGTCTGAAGGGTCTATTGAGCAGTGTGGGTTGTGTTGCACAAAGCAAATCACCCAAAATTGGGTGGAAGAATCTTGTAGTCTGTTCCCTTCCCTGATTCTGTACAGATATCCCATTCCTGCTGCAGCTGCACCAGACACAGCTTTGGGATGTTTCATAGCTCCTCCTGACAATGATGAAGGGTTTGAAGATGGGGGCATATAAGTGGCTGCAAAGAGGAGGAGGAGGAGGAGGAGGAGAAGGAAAAGGAAAAGATGCCTTGAGCAAGCTGCCTTCTGTTCACCCAAGATTGGATGTAACCAGTCTTGCAGCAGTTGAGCAGTACTGCAGAGCAAACAAATTGTTTTGTGTCTAGGTACCATACCATGTACCTGGGATGCGGGTGGCGCTGTGGTCTAAATCACAGAGCCTAGGGCTTGCCGATCAGAAGGTCGGTGGTTTGAATCCCCATGACAGGATGAGCTCCCGCTGTTCTTTCCCTACTCCTGCCAACCTAGCAGTTTGAAAGCACATCAAAGTACAAGTAGATAAATAGGTACCACTCCGGCAGAAAGGTAAACAGCGTTTCCGTGTGCTGCTCTGGTTCACCAGAAGCAGCTTAGTCATGCTGGCCACATGACCCGGAAGCTGTCTGTGGACAAACGCCGGCTCCCTCGGCCAGTAAAGCAAGATAAGCCGCAACCCCAGAGTCGTCCGCGACTGGACTTAATGGTCAGGGGTCCCTTTACCTTTACTGTTACCATATCATATAGACAGTGCACACAACTGTAAAATTCATATTGTACCTGTAGCCTGTCGTAAGAGGAAGCCCAGCTTTCTTCCAGTAAACATGTGGCTTTGGGTTGCCCCCAACTTGGCACTCAAAAATGACACATCCACCTTCAATTAACTTCTGTACGATCGGTTTCCGTATGAAGAATGGAGCAGCAGCTTCTCCAGATACTTCTTCTGCAGCAGTGACCTCAGCCATCACTACATCTTTCGACTCCACGTAGCTAGAAGAGCAATCACAGAAAAAAAGGTAAAATGAAAATATCATGACCCATCAGGCGGTAAGTATGAAAGGAGTCACCACAATCCAAACACTTTTAAAAATCATTACCGTTTTTCTTCTGTGATCACTTTCGCAGAAACAGCTTCCTTGCTCTCAAACTCTTCTGAGACTATTATAAAATAATAATAATACTGATGTCAGTATACTTTCCACGATGGGGAATTGGCACTTCTGAGGAGGTCAGATAATGAAGAACTTTGTGGCCTAATTTAGATGAAATGCTAAACTATGGTTTAGCATTATGAGGCCAGGTAGGCATAAGCCTCAGGTTTACATGCTCCCCTTCTTCCAGTCATTGTTTCCCACAAACCATAATTTCCTGTTATGTCTAAGTATAGGAAACTGTTGTTTTCCCTAAACCACAGTTAGTTAAATCAAACCATGACAAAATCATGGTTTTAGACCCTTCTTTGTTAACTAACTGTGCTTAGAACCACGGTTATTGCATAGTTTACTCAGCCATCTACTTAAGATACCCAGAAAACATTCTCATTAAGGGGGCAGTGCCCACCTGTCAGCTATTGTGAATAAAACCTCCCCTCTGTTATTTTTCTGTACTTGCCTTGTACGGTCAGGTGGCATGAAGTGCTTACACTTCCTGCCTCATTGGTAGCAGTGCAAGTAAATCTTCCGCTGTCTTCTGCAAAAGCTTCTCGAATCACAAGGCGAGCGACTCCTGCCTCAAAGGTAATCTGAAAATCTATGGAACTCTCGATGCGATAGTCTTCTCTGTACCACGAAATGGTTGGTGCTGGATATGCAGAGATGCGACATTCCAGAGTGACAGACTCTCCCTCCATGACAGTCACATTTTTCAGGACCTAGATAACACAGACACACACACCCAAATTCATGTAATTTCCCTGCTCACAATGAATGGTGTTTTTAAGACGTGGCGGGAAATAGCCCTTTGCTTTAAAATGACTAAACTTGGATTTAAATTGATGCTCCCACTAAGATCACCGCATAGAAACTGAACATGCCATTTCAGCCAAGGGAACAAAGCCATATATGCATTCCTCTGTGCTTTGAGTCTGCTCCCTCCATTGAACTGAATGGGGGGAACCCCTTGCATACAGAAATTTAATATTTGATCCCGAAATGTCCTGCTTTTCCTTGGGACATCCCTAATTTCATCGCAGAAATATTGGAAGGTATGGAGTTATGCGACCCCCAAGCCAAAGAGATAAGTAACTCTACAAACTTTAGAAGATATCTGAAGGCAGCCCTGTATAGGGAAGGTTTGTTTAAAAAATGTTTTATAATGTTTTTCTGTATGTTGGAAGCCACTCAACATATGACTGACATTTTATATGACTAGCTGCAAAACATCTACTGATTGATCTTGCTTTTCATCCAACTGGCTACATACACTAGATGGCGCCAGAGCTTCATCGTATTTTGAATGTGGGAGGGAAGGAAGGAAAATAACAGAGCAGATTACAGTCGGAAAAGTGCTGAGCATCAATTACTTACTGTTACTATGGATGGAGGTGTGGCGGGAACTTCTACTGGTACCGCTGGAACTCTAGGAGCTTCAATCACCTAGGGATATATAAAGCCAAGTTAATAAAGGACACGCAAGGCTGAGGAAGTCAAGGGCATCATGCATGAGAGTGGAAGTAAGACAATGGATCCTCGCCCGTCCTTCTCCGCTGCTTGCTGTGACAAAGTGGTGTTAGGTTCTTTAGGGATGAATGGTGCAAGACAAAAAAAAAAAACCAACACCAACACATGGTACACAAAGGTCAGTAAGGGAGAGATATTGTCAAGGGGGGTGGGGAAGAGGCTGGTAATGGAGGAGAGTTGTAAACACATCGGGTTACTCCAGATGCAAATCAAGATGGTTGGGGGTGACCTTAGTGACAAACCTCTGGTTCGCCTTCTTGCATTAATTCAACGCGCTCCCGTTGCATCAGGCCACCTGTCATGCTCACACCTATTTCTCTCTTCATTTCAGCACCGTAGCGCTTCTGATAGGTGTCAGCTGTCTCTACAAAAGGAAACTGCGGGGAGGCTACTTTCTCCGGCAGCATTCTGGGTTCGGGTGACTTTGCAAGAGGAGGCCTCACAGGTTTGGTGATCTTTGGAACAGAAGTTGCTGACAACTCCTTTTGCAGAGTAGCTATAGCAGATCCTGCTATTGAAACCTAACCAACCCAAGAGAAAGAGAGTTACCACTTTGCTACTTTTCTGCAAAGGCGCACAATGAATTAGCCAAGCAAATACATGTAAAAAGAGAGAGAAAAGAAAGGAAAGCAACAGCACTTTTTCTTGTAATGGGCAGTTTTAGAAAGATAAGAAGTAATCGATTATTATTTTTTGTGTACCAATAGTTAGCTGTTATAATTTTTGAAATAATGAAAAATAATGTTTTAATATTTTGGCATTATTCAAATCAAAATCATTCCAGATTTGCTATTAAGCAGCCAGAAGTCTCATAGAAGTCATGTGACTTCTAGGCTTGTTTGACAGAAATTCAAATGATATTGCCCATGATATCATGGTAAATTTTCAAACATACAAAGGAAGGTTGCTAATTCCCTTTCAGTTAAAATGCCCAGATTGTTACATTAGGTATCCAGTACCTATCTGTATTTTATTTGGAAACCATGTTACAGTAAATTCCAATCATTTTTGCCTTATTTACATGTACTTGAGGCTTTAAAAAAGGGTGCATTTGTAATGTAAAGACGAAGAGATAACACAAATCTAAATTCTAAAAATGAATTAGCTGGGATCATTAGATGATGAGGCCTGTAAAGGAGACAATTAAAATGTCAACTAGAAGTGGAAAAAGAAGAAGATTAAAGTACTGCAAAAGCATAAAGTACTAGTAGAGACGTATGATATAGTATGGATTATGTAGGTGTAGCACGTTAATTCCTAAACTGATTTAGTATGCAGCAGAACCATTGAGGAATAAAGAATAAATGGTCTCATTTTAGGAATTATTCGATTAATGCACGGGGCGAACATTTAGAGAGAATTCTCTACTCTTCTTGAGAAGAAAGGTGTATGCCAGGCACATAGCATTTTATTCAGGATTGATTTCCTTCCCCCACCCACCCACATTATTGTCCCTTTCTGGACAATAGCTAGTATGATTATGAAATAATAATTCGGAATATGGAGTTTCTCTGGTGATTTTAGACTGCTTATGCAGATAGATCTACAGTATTTTAAGAGAGAACAGCCTAATAAAATATTAAAGAACGACACATCTTTCCCAGAGGTGTTTTCCTATTAGATTGGGAGGAGACAAGGAATGATTTATGGGCAAGATTCACAAATAAACCTCCTCATTCCCCTTGCGTATCGGCCACTTTGAACTCAGACCTGTATACAGAAGCACACATAGTGCTTGTTTCAGGTGATATGGCTGTTTGCCTGGACACACCCTTACTCCTCCTCCTCCTGCTCCTCTTACCTCATAAGTGTGATCTGGTTTAGGAACAGAAATTTTTGAAACTGTAAAATGAGGGCTTGCTGTGCGGGGACGTGTGTGTTCCACATGGATTGATTTTTCGACGGACGTTTCTGCAGTCCTTTTAATCTACATTAACCAACAAAACGTTTTGTTGAGCATAGCATGGCGCATACCGAGCGGACGAAACAGAAACAAATATTTTCCGGCAGCCATCGGAATGGCCGCGTGGTTATAAACGGGAGCCTAACCTGTGTTGAGACAGACATCCCCATTTTTTCAGCAGCTGTTATGTGCCTCTCAGGAGGAATATGAACCTCCTCGGTTTTCATTACTTTGGTGACCACATGATGTTCTGGAGGCAACTCAACAACGCGTCTTGCTAAAGTTTGTTCTTTGTATCCAAGTTCCAAAGCTGCCTGTTCAGAATAAGCTTCTTCCGCATAATCTGCCTCTCTTGGTTCTCTAGTGCGTGCTTGGTCAACTGCGTGAACAACTGTGGCTACAGCTTCAGCTCTTTTGCCAACACCAATCTAAAGGTAACATTTACAGAACACCAGCACATATCTAGGTTACTGACACAGAATGGCTAGCATAGAAGACATACATGCAAGCTTAACTGGCTATCCATAATCCAGGTGCTTCTGTATTCCATGTTTATGTTTTCACACATTCCCTGCTACTATCATATGTATACATTATAGCCCCCCGTGTATTCTGGAGCTCCTTTTCCTTGAATACAAATTGAAAAGTGCATTTGAAATACATGTATCTGGATATGGAGGATAGAAGATTGCACTGTACACTATGCAGACAGATAAATGCACAAATACAGTATGTCTCACATGAAATGTTCAAATACTGTATTTGAAGACCAATGTGAGCATTTCCCTCCTTCTGGGGGTCTGCTTCGATTGAATACTTGTGTATATGTACATATGCATACAGAAAGAATAGCATTTTCTGAAACCCATATGTATAAAGTTCAATGCAAATGAAGATTTACAGACAAAAACATGTATGTACAAACACACTAGCTTGTCAGATAAGTTTGCAACACATATTTCAAAAAGATATTGGATGGTTACATGGGACCATTTTATTACACATCTGCTCCTCATGAATGGTAAAATTGTCCTACAGGTGAATTGCCTCAAAGCTTTAGGTTCTGGGGTAGTTTGGTCTTTTGCATGGTCTCTTGGCTAAATTACTGTTTGTTTGCCTGAGCTGAGCCTCTTCATACTTTAAAATAAAGTGCATCACAAATCCCACTTCATTAAACTGTTACTTATTTGTTTAAAAATGCACTGTATTATTATCTTGTGGGTTGGTAGATCTAGATCATTCATTTAAGCAAGTTATTTTGGAACCTCAAACCTAACGACAAAAGAATTTGGAAAGTAAGTTGTGACTATTTTCTCAGCATTCTGTTTCATCTAGATATAAGCGCAAGTAACAAAAAATATACAGTGGTACCTCGCAAGACGAATGCCTCGCAAGACAAAAAACTCGCTAGACGAAAGGGTTTTTTGTTTTTTGAGCTGCTTTGCAAGACGATTTTCCCTATGGGCTTGCTTCACAAGACGGAAACCTCTTGCAAGTTTGTTTCCTTTTTCTTAACACCGTTAATACAGTTGCGACATGACTTTGAGGAGCAACTCATAGAACGCGGTGTGGTAGCCCTTTTTGAGGTTTTTAAAGACTTTGGTGATTTTTGAAGCTTTTCCAAAACTTTCCCGACACCGTGCTTCGCAAGATGAAAAAAATCGCAAGACGACAAAACTCGCGGAACGAATTAATTTCGTCTTGCGAGGCACCACTGTACATGTGAAATAACTGTACTTTGGAAAAGCTATCTGTTTCAAGGGGGGCCATATTTGCCATGCTCTGGAACAATGTCACAAGTGCAGATGTTGCAGAGTCTAAAAAGAACTTTGATTGGTGCGTTTCACATTTTTGAGAGCTCTATTCACCTGTTCGTGAACTAGATGTATCTGTTCTCTTTTGACAGCAGCTTCTTCTCTAGCTCTGGATATTGTCTCTTGCTCCCTGCGTTTGTCAACAGCAATGATTTTCGGAGCTACGACAGTTTTTTCGGCTTCCTTTCTTATCTGATCGTTATATGGCAAGAAAAGAAGTTTAAGTCACGTTAACGCCTCAAAAATAAAAGGTGCCAGAATGAGAGATGACACTGGAATGTGCGGGCAGGGAAAGGTTAACAGGATTAAGCGCTTCGTGCCTTGCAGAATGGCCCCGGTCCTCTGCTGAATAAATACCGGCGCTTGGTTATTTAACCGGATGGCTGGTTAAACATAAGAAAATTAAAACACCATTTAGTATATGAATTTTTTAAAGCCTGAAATGTTATCACAGGGAAGCTGTGAAAATATTAGGGCATACTGTAATGAACAAAAAACAGCGCCCCACTTGCCATTTCTCTTAAGGGACCCAGCACCAGCAGGGTATTAAAAAAAATGTTAGTACATTTATTGAAGGCATATGATAATGTCAATATGAGGATGGGATGTGAGAATGACATCACCCAGCAGGTCTATTCACCTTTTCTTGGATAAGGTGGACTTGTTCTTGTTTGGCAGCCATCCCCTCTGTGGTTTTAACTACTGTAGTGGGTACTTTGGGTTTATCAGTTGTAATTACAACCTTAGGTACAGAAGGTTTCACGGGCTTCACAACTTCTTTCCTCATCTAATTTTTTTTTTCCGTAAAAAGAGAGGTGTGATTATATATGATATGGTGTTGCAAAAATATTAACTGGACATCAGGGGAAAGCAAGGCAAAGCATATGGAGCAAAAAGAAAAGAAAGAATTTCTATGCAGACCCTAGAATTAGTGCTATGTAAGGGCTGCACACAGTCCCGTCTTAATCCTTTGTGGATCTATTGGATTCAGTAGAGTTCTGTCTAAATTGGGAAAGAGGCAACCAATTTATTATTTAAGTAACGAAACTCCTTTTGCTGATTACTTAAAATGGCCTTTACTTAAAATTCCAGCAATCAGTGAGAGTACAAGGAGTTTGCTTTCAAAGATCCAAAAGGTACATTTATCACCAAAAGCAGACTTTCTGTAACTGCATCATGCTTGACATCCATGTGGAACCATTTGTGGAAACAGTCTAATATTTGTTGGACTTGCAAGCCAATTTTGCTATCTAGCAAAATTTATGAGCATTCTGGTAAGAAAAAAACAAACAGTTTATAATCTTACAACCTCTAAATATGCAGGATTCCTCTTGAAATCACCAAAGCTTCTATTGTTGCATCATAATACCACTCATAAAGAAAGGGAACTTAAAAGCAACTGGCAAAGAATAAGGTTTGCAACCAAGAGGTAGATGGGTTAACGGCACATTTTTAAAAGCTGTATTCACCTTTTCATGATGCGTGATGTGAATTTGTTCTCTTGCGGTTGAAATTTCTTCTCTGGTTAGCGAAATCTGTTCTTGCGCCTTAACAGTGTCGGCGGCAATTATTACCTTGGGCACAGGAACTTTCACTGGTTCCTTTTTTATCTGTTGTTTATGGGAAGGAAGGAAGGAAGGAAGGAAGGAAGGAAGGAAGGAAGGAAGGAAGAGTTTAAGTTATACCAAATCTCAGCAATAAATCACACCACTTTATCCAGGAACAAGGAGATAAGCCCCAGTGGCCATAATCCTAGATAGAACTAAGTGCACTTAAGTTTATGGAAATCAGTATGCTTAACTCTATACTGCCTTGTGGCCAGCAAGCTAGAGCTGGAACAGCTACACATTCTATGCTTGAATAATTGTGGGAAGCATTAAATCCTATAGATGCCATCCTAAACACACTGCACACTGATACAATGATTCTCCATAGAATAATTTATTTGGGGGGGAACTCATGGTGTAAACTATTACCATGTGATAAAACTGAGGGGGAGTTAGCAAGATTAAGAGTCTGAATAACAAAGAGACCATCCACAAACAGCTGCAGTGTATCCTCACATCCCAGAAAGAGTGTTCCTGTTGTGTGTCCCAGAAGTCAATTATGAGCTCTCCCAAAAAACTCCATTCTATTTCCCTTCTCCTCAACTAGCATCCAACTGAGTATACTAAATCCTCATTCAGGTGCTGTTGTTGTTTGTTTGTTTGTTTTGGAGGGAGGGGGCCTGTTGCCCCTTAAAAAAAAAGATTGAGGAAGGTGTTACTTCAGATTTCCCGCTAAACATGCTGATTCTTCCCTCTTTGTTTCTCAGCAGTCCCCATTTGGGGTCCTGTGTTTGCTTTTCAGTGGAGTGACACTACATCTTTACCTCTAGAGAAACAAGAGCATTTTAACATTTAGGCTGCATTCCCATAAACAAAGGGTTTTATGTGAAGAAAGCGAAACATCTATAGACACATTTTTTTCCTGAGGGCATGTATTACTGTTGTACTGATTGCATATTCTTTTATAATGGAACAATCCTCACAAGGATAATTCTATTGTGTTCTGAAAAGCAACAAGAGCATCTTCTTCTCTCTTTCAATACAGGAAGTTGTATTGTGAACTGTGAACTGAGGCACAATGGAATTTGACAGAGTGCATAATATTCACATGAGCAAGAACTTCAGGAGGTACTCATCTTTAAAGAGGAGTCCACGCTCCTGTTTCCCTCCCACCTTAACCTCTCTCCATGGTCCTGATTTAAAGTACTGTAAGTAAATGTGAAATCCGGCATGAAATTATCAGACGCTCACATATAGATCATGTGACAGCAAGCTCTACGATGTTACAGAACACTTCACAATGAATGGAGGAATGGTGTAGCATGGTGAAACATGACTCACAGGATGGGGGGAGTGGGCATCCCAGAACTATCTCTCAGAAAAGACAGCAGGGATACATATTTTTAAGCTTAAAACTTTCAGTCATATGATGAAGAATCAGGAAATATTGGCCTGCACAACAAGGACGGCTCAGGTGGGATCCAGTGTAGCATTAGTGCCTGAAGTTTGAGAGTTGATGTTGTTTTGTAAGTGGTTGTGCCAGAGGCAGTACACAATGGTTAACTGCCATGAAACAAAACAATAGCAGTTGTGCAACATCCTATGTAAGTGCAAGGCACCCACTGGATTTGGCTGTTGTGTGGTGCTAAAAACAAGGAGTTCACTAGTGGAATGGCTGTTGCATGCCACAACTGGATATCACTGCTTAGTTTCACGGTGAGGGGATTATGATAGCCCAGTGAAATTTCTGACATCATTTTTTTTCTTTGAAAACTTCCCTTATTTTTAAAATCAGTTCGCCATGTGCAGCAAGGAGAACAGTTACCGGTCGAAAAAACAGCAGGGGAAAAATTACAGCTGTTCTGGGCTCACATAGCTAATTTCATGTTTCTTTGAATTCTGCCCAACATCTTTAACATAAGACCAAACTTTAGAGCATTTTCTGTGTTAGACGCTCATTGTTGGTTTGCTCTCAAACCAATAAAGTTCCTGGGCATAACCAGCCCTCTCTAGTCTAGACACATACATATATATAGATCAGCCACAACCAAGAACGACTTGTATGAAAGCTAGCAGTGACAAATCAATGGATTAGGGTTTGGAAGAGTGATGTCACAATAAGCACACGCACTCTCTTATGAGCATAGCTGTCAAGGTTTCCCTTTTTTTAAGGGAAATTCCCTTATTCCGAATAGGATTCCCCTTAAAAAAGGGGAAACCTTGACAGCTATGATTATGAGGCTCTTCCAAATCCTAGCAAACAAGACAAAAGGAAAATGGATGCATGGCTTATCACTGATCACGAGGTATACAGCTTGCAAATGAAACAAAAGTGACAACAAGTGACCTTCCCACTGGTAAAATAGGTACTATTCACCTTTTCATGAGTGATGTGTATTTGTTCTTGTTTAGTAGCAACTCCTTCTCTAGTTCTTGATATTACCTCTTGTTCTCTGGCTTTACCAGCAGTAACAACTATGGTAGCTTCCTTTTTAATCTGATCGTTGTGGTAGAAACAAAGAAAACCAAGCCTTAACATTTATTTTCAGCAAACAGACACTTTGAAAAATAAATAAATCACAAACATCATGACAACTGGAGGAGTATATGCTCGGGGAAAAGTTATTTCAAGCTCAGGCCAGGGGGTGGGAAGATAAGTTAAATATTAGGAACACCTTTGTCAGTATGATAAAAGTAATGTTAGATTAACCCAAACTGTCTCGTTGAATCATTGTTTATTGGGGTTATTAAAATCAGTCCTGGGACATCTGTACAGTATAAAATGGTTTAAAAACTGTTAGCTGGTTCCTGCCATTAATATAAAATGGATTGGTGTATTTATATTAGTTGACCCCAATGGTTTATATTCAGATGTTTTTCTTTACCATTAACACATGCTTATCTGGAATGCTTGCTAGTATTGTGTTAATTGTTTGCTGATTCATGCGGTGGTTGTGTGAATGGCAAGGAGAGGATGTTATAGATACATATATATAGAGAGAGAGAGATTGCTGTTTTATTGTGCTTCTACCTGCTCCTGGACAGGTTGAATGTGTACTGCAGCCATTGCTGTCCTTTTAGCAGTCTGTTCTACAGCGCTTGGATGAGGTTCTCTCACTCTGGCCATGTCTACAGCAGCAACTACTGTAGCAACAGCTGCTGTTTTCTCAATGCCCTGTGGGACCCAAATGAGTCACATGAAAAGACATATCTTTCCCCCCATAGGCATAAAACAACAACAGCAGCAACAACATAACAACATGGTGCTGAGCACAAGGCAAGCAGATGGACTTACTACTCAGTCCAGGGATGGGAATCCTTGGTCCCTCCAAAAGCTGTTGGACTCCAACTCCCACCATCCACCATGTTGGCTGGGCCTTGTGGGAGTTGCGGGCCGAACAACATCGACAGGGCCATAGGTAAGCCATCCCGGACTTAATTCTATTTAGACATTATGATTCCACTGCCTAAATAGCCATATAAGCAGGGACTGGTGCACAGCTTTCTCGTAATTCTACGTGAACAGGCCAAATTCACTGTCAACACCTCACAAGACGGAGCCAATGAGCTGTGGTCTTTCAAAATGTTTCTGAAGAAAGGCCTTACCTCTGCTGCCGCTGCTGCAGCTGCAGTCGTACTGGCAGCAGCACCAACTCCGATAGCAGCCGCCGCTGCAGCTGTGCCACTGACAGTGATCTGTTCCTGGACACCATATCTCCCCTCCCATCTCTCTTCAGTCTTCATCTGGGTCGTACTTGTCGTTATTCTGGTGTCTCTCATTCTCGTTTCAGACGTGGCCACGTAGCCTTCCTGCTTCCAAGGAGGAAGGACCTCAGAACCCTCCGCTGCCGCTGCCTGCGCTTTACGCACCAAGATTGGGGATTTCACAGGCCTGATGGGCGAGGTGGAGACTGAGAGCCTCCCAACCCCAGCAGGAGACACGGACCTGTGGGATAAACATAGCACATTGCTGATTCCATGAAAAACAAAAGCAACAATAGGGCAGCCTAGTATTTAAGCACTTGCTTGGTGGTCGTGGGCGAGAAGGAACTGCATGCAATGGAGTCAATAAACTGGAATTATTATTATTATTATTATTATTATTATTATTATTATTATTATTTCATTTAAATGCTGCCCATCTGACTGGGTTGCCCAGCCACTCTGTGTGGCTTCCAGTAAGATATTAAAACAGGTATGGATCACTGTGTCTTTCCTCAGGACCTAGTACAGAAGCCAAGGAGGCTGCCAAAGAAGGGAGGCATTCTGCTAGCTCTGAGCAAGCTAGTAAGCACTTTTGTGGGCTTATTTGCAAAGTTGAGTTAAAACATCCTGACCTGATTGCACAGGCTTCCATACTCGGTGTGCTGTATACGAACTGATAGTGTTGAGTGCTAACAGAAATCAGCGGAATATGTTCAGTATTGGAGCGTAAATTAAACCGGTGCCATGAAAATTCAGGGGGAAAGCATATTGATTATTTAGCACCAGCAACAAAGAAAGTGGGGTAAGTAGGCCGGAGCTGTGCAAGAATAAGACATTAGTTCAGTTTAGACCTCTTAAGTGGTGTCCCACTGAGGATTCAGCTACATTAGTAAAACAAAAAACAGTGTTTTGAATGCATTTTAAATATGCAACACCAAATCGTGATGTACAGCACAAAACTTTTCTATGCAATTTTACATGGCGTTCCCCCCCCCCCCTTTTGTTACGATTTAATTTATGACTTATTTATAGCGGGGGTTTTTCCTGTGTGTAGATCCACCCTAAGTCAAACCTGAAGTAGACTAAATGAAATCAATGGATTTAATTTAGTAATTAAATCTAGAACTAGTATTCTATATATCTACAGATTTTATTAACATCTGATCAGACTCTGAATAACAGCAGTGTGGGCTCAATACTTATTTGTAAAATCGACTTATTCAGAGGAGAATAAAAAGCAGAACTGTGTCCTGCAGGGGACACTGTTGCATCAATGTTGTATTTATATATCTTCTCAGAGGTAGGTTATCTATGAAGTAAGCAATTGTTCCCCCCACCCCCAAATCATTGCTATCACATACACATAATAAATTTATTTAACTTTTCTTTAACAAAATTTGCAGGCTGCTTGATTGTCTAAAAAATCTCCAAGTCGTTTACAAAGGCTATAGAACGTACATGAAAACTGTCAATAATAACTAAAGTTTAAAACAAGGTTTTCGTTTGTTTTAAATCAAAATATGAATATAATCGCACCATAGACTAAAATTGCAGATTGAGATACATGTGAGTTTTATGTGTCTGGGTAGGCTTGCCTAGAGAGAAACGTTTCTAGAGGTGCTGGAAAGAATACAGTGAAGGCAATTGCCTAATGCCAGTGAGCAAGGGAGATACAGAGAGTAGGAGCTGCTAAACTGAGAGATGAATTCTTGCAAGTGTGGACTGACCATTATGTGGCATTTGCAAATAAATTATTATTATTATTATTATTATTATTATTATTATTATTATTACCACCCTACCCATCTGGCTGGGTTTCCCCCAGCCACTATGGGTGGCTCCCAACAGTATATAAAAAACATGATGAAACATCAAACATTAAAAACTTCCCTAAACAGATATCTTCTAAAAGTCAGAGAGTTGTTTATTTCCTTGACATCTGATGGGAGGGAGTTCCACAGGGTGGGCGCCACCACCAAGAAGGCCCTCTGCCTGGTTCCCTGTAACCTCACATCTCACAGTGAGGGAACCGCCAGAAGGCCCTTGGAGCTGGACCTCAGAGTCCGGGCAGAACGATAGGAGTGGAGACGCTCCTTCAGGTATACTGGGCCGAGGCCATTTAGGGCTTTAAAGGTCAGCACCAACACTTTGAATTGTGCTCGGAAACATACTGGGAGCCAATGTAGGTTTCAGTGCCATAGGTTGAAGTGGCTTAGTGGGCATACTGAGGTGAAATCTTACCCATGTGCAGAAAAGAGTCCCTAAGTTCCAAGTGAGAATGTACCTCATTGTCTGGTATATTTTATCCCTCTTGCTAAACAACAGAAACAGAAACACGCAAGGCGTGTGTGCCTTGCTAAGGATTCCCACCCAACAAAAAGGGCATGGAACCAAATGCACCTATCCAAACCATTGGCTTCCAGGCCATAGCATTTTCTGTGTATCTCATTCCAATTTGTATTAAAGTTGCCAGAGGGAGGTTGGGGAGAAAGAGAACTTTGCATAGGCGTTAGAGTGGTTTACCTGACTGGAGATGGTGTTGGAGCTCTGACATGTCTTACAGGAGATGGCGACTGTCTAACCGGGGATGGCGACTGCTGTCGTGCCATCTGTACTTTGGCAGCAATTATTGGCGGAGTCGGTGATTTAGAGGTAGGCCGCGGTGGCATCCGCGGAGGAGCCTTGTGTGGCAGCTGTTGCCCAGTGGCACTCGCTTCTATAACCATCTCAGCAGTTGCAAGTGTTCTGGCGTCAAAGTGGGCTTCTATCTTCTGCAAATGCAAATAAACAGTCAGGAGAATCTGCAGCAATAAACACAGGCATCCTGAAAACTTCCAGTAAACCCGCCTGCCAAAATACAAACCTTTTCAACTCTAGTTTGTCTTGTAGCTTGTGTAATCTGAGCAGTCGAAACAATTGTCTTTGTCTTTTTAGCGGGAACAGCTTCTTCCTCACCTAATAAGAAAGGGAAACCAAACTCTTAAATTGCAATATAAGCATTAATTGGTTTTGTGTGTGTGTGTGTGGGAGAATAAAATCTGTTGTTCCAATTTTTTATGTTCACATATAAACACCACCAGTAAAAAAAACCACAAAAAACCCCCAAAATCCTGCCATCTGTTTTTCTTGGGCATCTAGACAATTAATGGAGGAACTGTTGATATAAGATTAGTCTTTTTGTACAACTATGTAATTAGGCCAATTGTGTGATGCATAATAATGAAGACATTGATGTTTCAGAATCATGGCAGCATGTCATATAAAGCCTAGAAAAACAAAATGACTGAAACAATGACTGAAGTAATAGTGCCACTGTATTCTGCTCTGGTCAGACCTCACCTGGAGTACTGTGTCCAGTTCTGGGCACCACAGTTCAAGAAGGACACTGACAAACTGGAACGTGTCCAGAGGAGGGCAACCAAAATGGTCAAAGGCCTGGAAACGATGCCTTATGAGGAACGGCTAAGGGAGCTGGGCATGTTTAGCCTGGAGAAGAGGAGGTTAAGGGGTGATATGATAGCCATGTTCAAATATATAAAAGGATGTCATATAGAGGAGGGAGAAAGGTTGTTTTCTACTGCTCCAGAGAAGTGGACACGGAGCAATGGATCCAAACTACAAGAAAGAAGATTCCACCTAAACATTAGGAAGAACTTCCTGACAGTAAGAGCTGTTCGACAGTGGAATTTGCTGCCAAGGAGTGTGGTGGAGTCTCCTTCTTTGGAGGTCTTTAAGCAGAGGCTTGACAACCATATGTCAGGAGTGCTCTGATGGTGTTTCCTGCTTGGCAGGGGGTTGGACTCGATGGCCCTTGTGGTCTATTCCAACTCTATGATTCTATGATTCTATGAAACATAGAAATATGTTCTGTGTGAAAGTATTATTTGGTGGCTTCCAAATATTTGGCTCAGTTTCACCAAGTTTCATGTGCTTTCTTGAATCTAACCTGTATAACTAAGGATATACCTGCACCTAGAGGAAGTGGGGGGGGGAGTCCTGTTGTATACGTATAAATCCTTTTGCTGATGGGATGCATTAGTTGGGCACTGTGCAGAGCTCCCCCAGTCCAGCTGGGACCAATGTGCACATGGGAACAAGCTCCTACTCATGTATCCCTAGCCTGATGGGAAATCTCATGTGATATATGAGATTCCCCCACTGGAGTGCCTGTAAGCATATTTCCAAGTGAGTCATTATGAAGCGACAATACACAACAGGACAAGCCCTGAAGATAAGAAATCAAACCATGCTTTGCTGGGTTTTTATAGCAAAACAACTTTCAAAAAATTATAGGAGAAATGGATTCAATGACAAAGATAAACCTTTTGCCTAACACATATGTAAGCGATGCCTAATTATTATTTTTGTATACAAAAAGGGGAAGAACTGCAAACAGCTATGTTGATGATTGAGGGGTAGGAGGGTGAAGAAATACTTTCTCTCACGCTGAGGTATTTTAGGATAAGTTTCAGTCTGGAGCAAATTTTTTTACAACCCAGTTACAAATGCTTGAGAGACACGATGTTGATGGATCTGTTGACGGAACAGTAATAGCCGTGTAGGCACTGCCATGATGATATAGTAGGTATGTGGGGGTTTTTTGTGTGTGTGTGTGGCTGACACACTTCTGATCTATTATTACCTTGAACCAGAAGTTCGGCTGTTGAAGTTGCTCGTCCCACGCTATTTGTGGCATTTACTGAATAGGTGCCGGAGTCTTCGGGGTAAGCTTCTGCAATTATTAAACTGTAGAGGTCTCCTTCATGTAAAATTTGGAAATCAGGGGAGCTTTGAATTTCTGCTCCATCCCGATAGAACTTCACCACAGGTGTAGGGATTCCAGTCACTCTCACGTCAAGTCGAACTTGACTTCCTTGTCTTGCTGTTGTGCTCTGTAGTCGTTGTGAAAAGTTGGGTGGCGCTGTTTCAGCTGTGGTTTAAAGAACAAGAAGCATGCTCAGATAAGAGGGGAACAAAAAAGACCAGTTCCTGGTCATTTTAATCGATTGTATTAAAATTATGTTAAAACAGGAGTGGCCAACCTGTGGTCTTTCAGACATTACCAGGCTACAAGTCCCATCATCTCTGCCCATTGGCCACACTAGCTATGACTGATGGGAGTTGGAAGTCCAATAGCATTTGGAGGGCCAGAGTTCACCCATCCATGTGTTAAAATATTAACTATGTATTAAAGATTATCAATAATTGTTCCAGTAAAGGACTCCCTGATTTTATCTTTCATATACCTTTGCGGCAACAAAATTGAATTATTATTATTTTAAAACGTTGTTATTTTGATCCTATTTATAAGTATAGTGTCACTAAATCAGAGGAAATTATTGTGTCAGTTTTGACTGAAGCATTTCAGTGGCAAACTCTTACAAGAAAAACATCAGTTGAGATGATCAGAAAACAAAGGGATTTCTTTGTATCGGTTAAGTAGTTCCACTAAAATCAGCGTAGCTTCTGGTATGTTAAATATTATTCACAAATTATGAGGCAGGATCAAAACATGCACCCAGAGACTTTACATTCTCTGGCTGTAAGGATATTTGTCTCCTGAAACACCTGTACTTTGCCTTTTGGAAATTCTGTCTACATGTGCTGAACAATACACATAAATATACATAAAGTAATATGTTATATGAACACAAATGCTTGATTCTTTGGATAATTATATCCTTTTCAAGGGAAAAGGTTCATGGGGGTCCAGTGAACACAAATCTGTTGCCTCTGCCCAGTATACCTCAAGGAGTGTCTCCACCCCCATCGTTCTGCCCAGACACTGAGGTCCAGCTCTGAGGGCCTTCTGTTGGTTCCCTCACTGCAAGAAGTCAAGTTCCCTCACTGCAAGAAGTCAACACTGCAAGAAGTGAAGTTACAGGGAACCAGGCAGAGGGGCCTTCTCGGTAGTGGCACCCACCCTGTGGAACGCCCTCCCATCAGATGTCAAAGAGATAAATAACTATCTGACGTTTAGAAGACATCTGAAGACAGCCCTGTTTAGGGAAGTTTTTAATGACTGATGCTTTAATGTATTTTTAACCTTTGTTGGAAGCCGCCCAAAGTGGCTGGGGGGACCCAGCCAGATGGGCGGGGGTATAAATAATAAATTATTATTATTATTATTATTATTATTACTACTGCTGATTTACATGTGCATCTTGGGGACATCATGTGCAGGCCTCATGTATCCTATAGTTGACTGGTCCTTACTTCCAAGCAAAAGTATTTAGGATTAAGGGGTAAACTAAATATGAATAATCTTATAATGATGTAGTCTTTGAATACAGAGTAGGATTTAGAAGTGGGGAAGGAGATGAAGCAGCTTGCTTAATGGTGTTGATCTCTTGCGCCTTTCTTAATTTCATGCTTCTAAAAAGTAGTATTTGTGGGTCATCTCACTGGGTTGGCAGGTGTCAGAAGGAAAGTGCCAACTGTTTATATTCCCCTAATTGCAACATACCTGTTACAAGTAGTTCAGCGGTGCTAGTTGCTTGTCCAGATCCATTGGTGGCTTGTAGGGTGTATCTTCCACTGTTAGCGGCTGTCACGGCAGAGATCACAAGTTTAGCGCGGCCATCGCTATATGAGATCTGCACACCGGGCAGAGTTGCAGCAGAAATAACCTGACCATCCCGATACCAGCTCACCTCAGGAACTGGGGAACCTTTAGCAGGAGAAAGACAGTTAAAGTGTTAGTGTTGTTAATAAGGTTGCCAAATATCACTGATTGTCACCCATGAAGTTTTCAAATGACATAGGGCCTCAGATCCTGATTAGGCAAGAAGAATGTGATTTGAAGGATATTGCATTTTGAGAAAACCAATGCTGGCTGTGCCCTTGATTGCCAGAACATGTCAATATTCATTTCTGTTGTCTATGCAGTTGGGGCCATCTGGCAATCTTCTTTTCCACCTTTTAATAATTAATTATAATAAACTCTCAATATTTCCATCTAAATTTTCAACTGAAAGAATAGCTGAGATGCAGATGATTAGAAGGTAGCTTTCCTAGGTGACAAGTAGAATTTAACTTGTATTGCTTAATCTTTTTTTTTAAAAGGGATAGTTCAAGAAAACTGAAGGAGTTGAAATTATTTGCACATTTGCACTATACCCTATAAAGTGGTTGCATTATAAGGGAATTCCATATCCAGCAGCATAGGAGGTAAAATTAGAACACTTGAAGTCCCTGTTTCAAGTCTCAGGCTCTCTGTGAATATACTAGGTAATCTTAAGGAAGCAACAGTCAACTTTAGCTTCCCACCTGTAATGAAGGGATACTTGTTCTGGCTAAGGCCAACCCTATTGTTAGCCAGAGTAAGGAAACCTTCTGAGCACCATCAACCATTCTCCATTGTTGGAGGACATAAACTATACATGTGCTATATGGCCTGTCCTGCTGTATAAGCTGTTGTCCTCAGGGGCAGCGGAGGGTTAGAGTCTATCCTGCTAACAGTACTGAAATAAGATTCAACTGGCCAGCACAATTGGCTTCTATATATGGAATGGTGTGGAGATGGGTCATCATTTTGTCCTTTGCCTCAGGCGGTAAAATGTTTTGTGCTGGCCCTACATCACATAATTTTTGCAAGACTTAGCGGATGCATGTAAAAGTGCTATGATCACTTAGAAATGTGATGTATAATATAAATAAAGTAACAGCTTTATGTTGTAGTCTGAAAGATAATATTTTGCGATAATTTGGGGGGAAAGCCCCGATTTGCTGACATTAATATACAGTTTACAACCTAACTTTAATATTTGACCTGTAAATATAGATATGTAGTCCGGTTTTGCATTATCATAGGTAGAGAAAGACTAAATTTTAAATGCCTGATTATAGAGAAGAGGGAAAGAATTGCAAGTGCGAAGTTATCCTTCTTTGGTGATTTAGGGGCTCAGATTTCAAGAGATAAAAATTGCTCACAGATTTTAGTGCATTAGAAACCCAAATCCTGAATCACTGTCAGCCCTGTCCAAACTGATGAGCGGCTTTGGGGAAGGAGGGATTTACAACACCTTGCCATGTGAGTTAGTGTTAACAATAAGATTACTTTGTGCAAAGGACTGGATTGGAGACACAAGCAAAAGAGAAACGGTTTCAGAAAACTAGCTCTCTCTGTGATACAGAGAGCCTAGGAAAATACACCCAGCCTGTGCTACCATGCTCTGGTCTCACTGATATACCAAGCAGTCCAGTGAATGTGGCAGATGGAATAAATTTGAGGGATAAAAGGAATCTTAACCCATAAGATGGGGAGTGGGGAACATTTTTCAGACTGAGAGTCACATTCTCTTACGTGCAACCTTCTGGGTGCCACATGCAAATAGTGGGAATGGCCAGAGGCAAAAATGGGGGACACAATGGGTTTGACTCTTAGGTACATATGATAGGCTACATTCTAGCCATGCAAACACCAGTAGCTTTCATACTCTCACCAATCCCACAGACCTCTCACAGGAATTATCACCCTTCAAGGTCTATTTTAGCCAGGCAAACCCTACTTTGACTCGGACAGCAAAATAGGAGCTCAGTTGAGAAGCCCTCCGCCCCCCGTTATGATATACCTCACTGCATCTAAGGCCAGATTAAGGCATGCTGAGGTCCTAAACTACCGTATGTCAGGTTTAAGAGGACCCAGACCGTCACACGCACACACAAAATGTATCATTCTAACAGAAAGGACAACAGAAATCATAAATATCTGTGCATGCATATACACTGGTGCATAGGCGAGAATGCAACTGAAAACTAACAATTTAACTAGAACGTATGGTATATCTTGCAATAGGCCTGTTTGTTGTATATGAAATGGCTTTTACGTTTAATGAGCAGAATTGGTGGAATATGGTACTAAGTGGGCAATGTGCTTTGAGGAACAAGATCCACTTGCACAATGGGACTTCCTCCAAACCTTTCATTGCTGATTTGGGGATTGCCGGGAAAGAATAGGGAACATGGTTCCATGCATGCAACAGTTTAGCTGAATCCCACCCATTTCTTTTTATATATAGGGGCCCCTTATAATCAGAGGCCATAAAATGCAGCTAAACTGAGCTTGTGTATAAATCTAGCACTGAGTGCAGCTTCTGTGACCAAGAGATCGCCACACCCACCACGGCTGAGTTCTGATACTAGAAGTGACCTCAGCAGAGAGAAAAGGTGTTTGGGCAGAGGGGCTGCAGAGAGGTAAGCATCCCTCTATGCCCCTTTTGTTTAAAATGCCCCTTTCCTTTTGTGTGTGAGAGATCGAGGCAGTTCCATGTTTAAACTCATGAGACTGTCGCCACCAACACTTCAAGCTTAGCCTTTGGGTATAAAGGCAATAGAATTTACTTTCAAGTAAGTGTTAGGCAATATAGATTCCCACAGGCGAATACACAAATCAATGGTCCCAGGAAGGATTGCCTGCCTTGCCCTGGCTCACACTGCAAAATATATAGTTTCTAGCTCAGAAGAAGGAATTAGAGTAAGCAAGGATGGGGGCATAGGGGGAAATGAAGCCACACAGATAGGACTTTGCAGGAGGGGCTATGGGGGAAAACTTCCAGCAGCACAGAACCGAGTCCTGGCAAGGCTGCTCATGTATCTTAGGCTGGTTCTTCTATTATACTGTGGCTCATGTATCATGGCTATGCATGGGAATAAATATATATTATGTTGCCTATGCCCAATGTGTGGCCTATGATCTACCTAAGGTATGTATTCTGAGTCATGGGGTATTTCCACATCGTGTTCAGTTCCAGTAATATGGCCCTTAACTTTAAAACATGTGGGCTGCTATAAGCTGCACCATGATCTCATTTGGCCTGGCAATGCCTGCAGCACATCTAAAACAGGACCTGCCATAGTGAAATCTGGCTTTGTGGACAGAGACTTGGATGAATTTGGGCCACTTTGGAGCATGATTTTGTGGAAGCTTAAGATTTAAGGGATTCAGTCATGGAACTCCAGCCTTTGGTGTGATCCAGCGGGGCTCCCCTTCTACGTTCTAAAACCAGCTTACTGCCGATTCATCCCATCACCAGCTATTTCAGCCTGTGGCAGCTGCATCACCACCACCCACTCTAGTCAGCAAGTAGCTTTTCCTGGACAGCCACTCTGAGTAAAGATGCAGAGCATCAAGACCCCAATTATTCTCTCCTCCAGAATGGCCCACTGCCATAGATATTTATCTTGATTGTGCCTTCCTCTTTATGCTTCATTCTCCCTTGCTACTGTGCAGAGGCAACAAACCATGAATCTTGGCTTACCATTACATCCAAACCAGAGATCATGGTTTGACTCCCTTTCACCTCCACTATTCTAAGTTTTCACTCTAGTAAACCATGATCTCTTGCCAAAATGTGCTTTTGGCTTACAACTGTACTTTTTCAGAATGAGAAACAAACCACAAACACTGGCTTGGATGTATCCATAAGCCAAGGATCATGGTTTGTGTCCTTCCAGTGCAAGCAGGGAGGATTGAAAGAACATTCTTTAGGCAGGTTCGGGGTACTTTATTTACTGTGTAGTGCCAGTTTACCATGATGTGAACTGGTTCTTTATCTGCTAAACTGTAACTCACAGAGAAGGAAGGAACTTAATTAACTGAAGTATTTCACAATGGTGCGCCTTGACTGTATATAGTATATACTGTCGAATTAAACCCCCCACCCAAAAAAACCCCTCACCTCTCAGCACCCCCTAACAAACCACTGTTCCCAGGATTACTTGGGTGGAAGTAATGACTGTCAAAGAGGTATAAGAGTCCTTTAAATGCATGGTGTGTGAGAAACCTTTACGTGGTAAATAAATTATGCAAAGTAGTCCCCACAGGAATGTGAATGGTCAGACTAAAGCCTTGCTGTACATTGACAACTATATTTCTCACTCTACCAACTAACAGGGAAAGTCTTCCCTGAAGCAGTCCATTTCCGCCATCTTAGCTTAGGGCTGAAGTTTTCCTCAGGATAGGGAAAAAAGGATACTCAAGGAGGACTGGTATCTGCCTCTATCGGTGGAGGCAGTAATGCTTCTGAACATCAGTTTCTGGAAGCTGCAGGAAGCAGGTGTACTCTTGTGTTTGGGCCCTGCCTGAGGGTTTTTCCACAGGCATCTGGTTGGCCACTGTGAAAACAGGATACTGGACTAGATGGGCCTTTGGCCTGATATTCCAGGCTCTCATGATGTTCTTATGGAATCATGTGGTGTCAAACTGAGGCGTCAGTGGAGGAAGAACCAACGTTGCCTTTGACGTTTTATGCCTTTGCACCATAGGGGGAGCTAAACCCCCATGAAGACACCTAATACGCTGATGTTGTTGATGATGATAATCCTAATAATCAAACCCTTCATCTGATCCTCCCTCAGTGGGCCACCACTAGTGCAGTCAGTCACCGCCATCACCCCGGTGCAAGCAGGCAGGGGACCAGTGTGGGATGGAAACAGAGGGAGTATAAGAAAGCCCCCCCCCCCACACGTCAGATGATCTGATACACAGGAGAAACACTGAGCCCCTTGACCATGGTGTTTGGAGAAACCAGCAAACGAAAAGGGAAGCCATGATTGCGAGATAAAAGCCTTACCACTAATGTGAGCCTCAAAGGTTGCGGCACTACCCTCCAGTGCCACAACGCTTTGTAACGGCTGCGTGAACGTCGGCGCTTTGGTTGACATCTTTAAAGGCACTCTGAAAAGAAAGACGGAAATAAAAAGCGTATGTGAGATGTCGATCCTTCTGAAGTCCTGAGCATAGAGAGCATGACCAGGTGACATGAAACTCTTTGCCCTACACTTCCCTATGGAGTGATTTCCACTGATGACATTCTTGACTGAGTCACACCCTAATAGCAGCATTTTATGGAGGTTGATGCATTGTAGTTATCCCGACTATCTACAGCTCTGATTAGCACAGTGAGTGACCTGGTTGCAAACGGCTTAAAGGGAGCTGCACATAGAATCATGGAGCTGCAAGGGATGCTGGGGGGTCATCTAGTCCAACCCCCTGCAATGCAGGAATCTCAGCTAAAGCATCCATGACAGACAGCCATCCAACCTCTGCTTAAAAACCTGCAAGGAAGGACAGTCCATATTGCCAAATGGAAATAAGCACGCCGCTTAAGAGCCTCCTATCTCATGCTGCTATTGCTTTATTATCTGACATTTGCTGCACTCCTTAAGCCAGAGCTTCCCTAACTTTTCATGTCAGTGACACCCTTTTCAGACATGCATCATTTCGCAACACAGTAATCCGGCTTTACTAGCAAACCGGAGGTTAAACTAAGCCCTTTCCAGCTCCGGAATGAGCTCAGGGAGCGTTACGCGACACACCTACACGCTGCAGCCGACACACAAACGTGTTGCGATTCACCATTTGGAAAGCTCTGCCTTAAGCCCTTCTCAAACCAGAAGTGAAAATGGAGGGGTGGAGGGTGGGAGGAAATGATTTTATTCAAAATCACAAGACTGCCCTAAAGTGCTAGTATCATTTCCCCATTCCACGTGCCTTTAAATGAGTGACCATTAAAGTGTACTGGAAATCTTCAGTCTATGTGGAAATTTAGAAGTGTTTAAAAAGAACCTCCTTAGAATGCTTGATAGTTTCCTTTCATACAAAAGATGAACTCTGTGGGGAGAGGTGGGGGGAAGCAGAATAAAAATGTACTTGTAAAACATACAGGCAGCACAGTTGAATCTAGGTTAGAGAGTGAGGAGCCCTGTGAAATGTGAGCTAGGCTATAAGATAACTGACACTGATGGTTTGAACAACTGCAGGAAGGTGCAAAATCTGACCCCACCCCACCCCTAAAACATTTGTTGGTAAAACACAATGTCCTCATTTTCTGGCAAACCACATAAAAAAAGCATACAGCCATGTAATAATTCAACTCAGTATGCAGGACCTATAATATCCCTCTGTATTTACTTGCCTGCTGGATTTATCATAAAAGAGGCAGGATCAGTATTCCGATATCTTTAATGAATTCCCACAAAACTACAAACTGAGGTACCAGAGATTTTACTAGTGGCATATGGGAGGCCTATTTCTCTGAGCTATCTTAAAAACTCCTATGCCTGTAAGTTCAGACAGCAGAATTCCACTGAGATAATAATAGAAAGCTTCATAATAGCAATATGAACATGCTGCCTTTTTCTGCATATGGCCCCCTTTCTTCTTAAATAGTTAAAACTTCCAGATTTCTAACAAGTGAATTCCTTTACATGAATTCGTTGCAACGCTTAGTTTTAAATTGAGAATATTTAGATGACTTTACGTCATTTTCCAAGTTGGGTTCCTCACATTATCTGAAGCAGAAAGAACTGAGCTAAAAGGAAAGAAAGCAAAGACTACTTAAGGTGACTTAATTCCATAGCATAGATGTTTCAGTCCCCAATTTGTTTTCTTCTCTACCTTAATGTAGCGGGGGAAATTGCTGTTTATCCAAACGGTAATCTTATATGACTTTTGTATCATTAGTATTTCGAAAGTATGCCTGTGAAATGTCACATTCCAAAAATAACCACCCCAGGTTTGACTGACAGCAGGCAAGTGGTCCAGATCTGCAGTGTAACGGATACCCCAGCAGCTGATTCCCTTAAAAAGTCATCAGCGACTAGCCGATGCCATGTGCATTTTATCAGAGCTATTCTGGGAGCATCTCCGTTTATCTGCAAGTAATATAACCTTGAGCACTCCCTGGAAGCATTAAAAGTTAACCAGACATTTTAATAGGCATATATATATATATATATATATATATATATATGAAATAGCTTTTCACACTCAAGCACATTTAAAGACATATTAGCCAACTATTACAAAGACCTAAAAATTCATTTGCCAAGAGATCTCTACTTCTGCATTCTGGTTTAAAAGAATCATGTAGGACTTCATGCTTTTCCCCCACCCCACCCCCTTAATTCAAGCTACTAGACACTCCTAGGTACATGCATTTTGTACCAGGGCTTTACTTGACATAGAAAACACAGCTCAGTCAACCCAGGCATGCCACTCACCTGATTGCACAAGAGTGCCTAAATTGGGTGGGCTACGCCCAAACGTAAGTTCCTTAAACGACGTCCTTATCCAGAGTATGATTTTAAACAATCCCAACATGAGAATGGTTGAGCCTCTAGCCGAAAAAAACAAAACTACACGGTTGAGACGGTGTAGTTTTGCTTTTCCCTGCAATCCCTACACCCGAGGCGAGGCTGGGAATGCACGACTGCTCAGAAGTGCTAACATGGTTGTTTAGCTTTTTATACCCCAGATCTGCTGACAAGTCTGCCTCTGTCACCTCGGCGCCACTTCTGATTGGCTTCCCCAGCAAAAAGGGGTGTATGTCCGCTTAATGCAATGGGCCACCTGTTTGCCTGATTGACAATGCTAATTTTGGCACTAGAAAGAGAGGCCATACTGAGGAACAAGCAACCAGGTTTTTTTCCACAAAGTATAGTTGTGTGGGGAACTGGGATTGTATCCGATGCTACTAAGGAGTTCATGCCTTAGGTATCTTTTTTTTAAAAAAGTGGGAGAGTAAAGAAATGGGGTCATGTGGGTGGGTGTGTTAATAGAGATGTTATTAGCTAATTGTGATAAAGAGTCAACTAAGTAATGGGCTCTTCTAGTCCCAGTCCAGCCAAACCATCCATTTGCCTCCTTGCGAACAAAAAAAGGGCAAATTCAACTGTCTATCTCCAGGTCAAATAAGTAAGCTGGTTGCATACCAGGTGGACTTATTATACTGGAAGAATATATTATTTTGACTTAATAAAGCCTTTACATGTCAGAGTGATTAGCACTTCTGAAGAAAGTTCATAGAATCATATAATTGAAGAGTTGGAAGGGACCCCAAGGGTCATCCAGTCCAACCCCCTGCAATGCAGGAATCTCAGGAAGTTAAGGCATTGCTTCTAAAAAAAAAAAAAAAAAAAAGGTAAAGGACCCCTGGACAGTTAAGTTCAGTCAAAGGCAACTATGGGGTGCGGCGCTCATCTCGCTTTCAGGCCAAGGGAGCTGGCGTTTGTCCACAGACAGCTTTCTGGGTCATGTCACCAGCACACGGAAACACCACTTACCTTCCCGCTGGAGCGGTACCTATTTATCTACTTGCTCTGGTCTGCTTTCGAACTGCTAGGTTGGCAGGAGCTGGGTCAGAGCAACGGGAGCTCACCCCGTTGTGAAGATTCGAACTGCCAACTTTTTGATCGGCAAGCCCAAGAGGCTCAGTGGTTTAGACCACAGCACAACCTGCGTCCCACATTGCTTCTAGGATGACTTAAACGAAGCATGTTCCGATGCAAACAAAAGCATTTGTTTATTTCATATAAATTGGAAATAATCCTTGATCAGAGATCAGAGGTTGGATTTAGCAAAGAGGAATAAAAACTGTGCTGCAAACAGCAGAAATGTTCAAGAGGGGTGGTGTTTTGCAGTCCACCTCCCCACTTCGCAGAAAATGAAAGCAGAGATAAGACGTTGACTGCAACCGTGGTGCCCTTCTGTTCATGGAAGGGCCTTGGATGCAATGAGGCTTCCATGGGGGAGAGGAGGTTGGTTTTGGTACCAATCTTGCCTTCCCCATGGAACCTTCTGGATAAGGGCCGGCCCAAGACATTTTGGCACCTGAGGCGAACCCCAAAATGGTGCTCCCCTCCCTGCAAGGGAAGAAGGGGTGAGTGAAGATCTACATCAGGAACATTAGGGGAAGAAAGATTGACATCGGGATCTGCTGCACCTGTGGATCTTGCCATCTGAGGCAGTCACTTCACTTGGCCTCATTGGTGGGCTGACCCTGCTTTGGCCCACCAAAATCTGCTCATTGGTGTTCATTAATTTCAGTGGGTATACTCTGAGTAAAATTTAGTTGAATACCACTTAAGGGACATTTTAATTTGAAAAGTGGGGTTGTCTCCATCATGATTATGAGAGATAGGTCACCTTTACTCCCATTTGTTGGATGGGGAACTGAGGCTGAAAATAGTGGTTTACTCAAGGTTTCACGATGAACTGTGACAAAGGTTGGACACAGCCCAGCTCTCCAAGATGGATGGTGAACACAACTTGTCTAGGAAGTTTATGATGTTCTGGATGCAAAGCTGGAAACTTAGCATCATGATTAAAGTTTCATTATGTGGACAAAACACTAAATTATTGCCGAAGTGTTAATCCATATTACCAGGGGAAACAGCCATGTTATTAGGGTAGTAGTTAAAATCTGGAAAGTAACAATTTTTAGCAAGCTCCCTCTTGAATGTCTTCTTAAAGACTGAACCATTTTTAGAGGAAATATTAATTCATTTATTTATGAAATGTATAGCCAGCTTTTTCATCTAGAGAAATTCCACTCAGTTCACATTTAAACGCACCCACTTTTCGGAACAATAGATGAACCAGAACACAGATACCTTTTTGAAATTTGCACTTTTCCAAATTTTGCAGTGGTGTTCTTTTGTAATGTAAACCAAAATGCATATACTCAGCTAAAGTGTGCATAAAGTTGCTTAGTGACCATAACATACAAAACTTAAGGAAAACTGCTTTACAAATATATATATATATATATATATATATATATATATATATATATGTTCTATTTATTAAATTTATATACTGCTCATCATGCAAGGGTCACAGTGTAGTTTGCAGTATAAATATGTATCTTAGTAGAAATTCACACAAAAATACCAAAGAATTTTAAAAATACAAACTGATACGGAAATGTGGAAAACTGAACTTAAGACTGGGAAAACGAGAGAAGCGTTTTATTTTCGCCATGTGTCTCAAAATGGCTTCTCAACTATTGCCATGCCCAGTTGTCACTGGATCTAGCACTGGATCTGACTTCAATATCTGAAGTAAGTACACCTCAGAGACTCTTCTGATTGGCTGGCCTCCCACTCTGGTGAGCTCGGCACGTTGTTGCTTAGCAACGAGACTACAACAAAGCATTAGTGCAAGGATTTCTCCTTGTGCAACTGAATCATCTCCCCTTCTTCTTACCCCACCCACACCCCATAAATCTGTTCTCAGATTTCCACGCAAGCCTCCGTATCATATTGGGGGACAGTGTTCACTTGTGTGTTTCCCTTGTGGTGTTAGTCCTTACACTTTTGCAAAAATGTAGAATAGTGCCCTATATAGTTATATATTTAGGATTAAAATTACCTGTACTCTCGCCTTTTTTGACAACCAGGGCTGGTTTGATCTATGGCTATCGCCTCAACTCTACGGTGTCCGCGTAGGATCTTACTTTTCCCCAAGGCAGCAGTAGCATTACAATAAGGGTTCAGTTCAGGCCACAGGGGACTTTTTGTCTTTTCCCCAAATTCTACAGACTTTCCCCTAGACCCTAGTTATGTACAACGGCTATTCCCTTGGCTAGTCAAGCAAAAAACAAAAACCAGAGCATCAAAACTGTGTCAGAACTTCTGTGGTTGTTTCTACTAAGGAGACAAAGTTTAAGCCTCCCGTGTGGTTGTGTGTCGGCTTGTGTCAGCCGTAGGCAGCTGAAGCCAATCTTGCTAGGCCTTCAGCCCAGGCCCAATTTAAAACATGGCAGCTACTAAAATTAGTCGCTGACTAGAGCACCAGAGTATATGAAGGACTGATACCAACCACAATGACAAGGCACAAGTAATTCAAAAGCTCTTCTAAGGGTCAGCTTTATTCCCTATAACTATAGCCCTTTTCAGACATTCTTCTCTACTTGGTTTTAAATCTCCACACAGAGGAAATAGCAAAATATATGTGTGTGAGAAAGATGGAATTTAAAAACCTGTAGTCTAGTAAGCGGGTTGTTTTATTTTTTTTGCATTCCCAGTGATTTACAAATAAATTACTTTCATCTCTAATGAACAGTCATCATTAACCACATGGTTTATTACAGAATGGCTACAGTGTAACATATGATTTATTGTCAAACCATGAATTGTGGGTGTTGTCTGAATGAATATGCATTACGTCTAGAAACTGAAGTTTCATTTTTGTTTGCTGCTTTTTCAACAAATCAATACTTTTGAAAGATAAGGAGAGGGATGTGTCTTCCCAAGTGTTGTTTATATGCACATAGTCACATTCTGATGTGTTCACAAAATGTAAGAGGAGAAAAAATAAATGAACTTTTCTATAACATTTTCAAGCAAAATATTTATTTCTTATGGACAAGTTACATTTGTTAAGTTTTAGTTCTTGCTATGCGGTTGGATATAATATAATCATAATGGGTTATGTAGACAGATTTCACTTCTGTGCTTTTGCTGTGAGGAGGAAATGTGTGATAAGCTAAAGGAAGCAAACAAGAACATAGTCCACAACTTTTGTGACAGATGAGCAAAGCTCTTTACTCTGGGCTAAGACAGAAGAAGTCATAAACAAACCCAAAGGTGCAGGGCCTCTCCAATACATCCCATCTCACACCTAAAAATCAGAGAGCTCAGTTGATGTGCTCTTTTGAGTGGCAATTTCCAATATCTCTAACCTCCTTAAAACTGAAGACATGGGATCATATATTGTGGCACATTTTCTTATTGGAGAAACGCACACAAAAGTGAAAATTGCTGGGGGGGGGGGAAGTATACAGAATAAGTTTGCAGCTTTTTGAGTTAACTGAAGTTAGTCAGCATGGTCATCCCCTGCCTTCCCCTTATTCTCATTTGTGGTTTCAGTAATAACTTTTGGGTCGGAAGAGAGCAACATGGCAGCCTGGAAGCTGCATGGAAGATGCTAGAATATTGCCACCTGCCTGCTCGACTCCTTCAAACTGATTATGCAACAGTATATGAATTATTTGTAACCACCTTTGTCCTTGCTTTATATTTTGTAACTTGTTTCGTACTTGTTTACTTTTACACTGAATTATTTTCTTTAAAATCATCTCTCTATATAATATATAACAAACATGGTCTTATCATATATTACCATGTGAGAAGGGTAAAGGTAAAGGTAAAGGAACCCCTGACCATTAGGTCCAGTCGTGACCGACTCTGGGGTTGCATGCTCATCTCGCTCTATAGGCCGAGGGAGCCGGCGTTTGTCCGCAGACAGCTTCCGGGTCATGTGGCCAGCATGACTAAGCCGCTTCTGGCAAACCAGAGCAGCACACAGAAATGCCGTTTACCTTCCCGCCGGAGCAGTCCCTATTTATCTACTTGCACTTTGGCGTGCTTTTAAACTGCTAGGTTGGCAGGAGCAGGGACCGAGCAATGGGAGCTCACCCCGTCGCAGGGATTTGAACCGCCAACCTTCTGATTGGCAAATCCTAAGCTCTGTGGTTTAACCCACAGCGCCACCCGCGTCCCTGTGATAAGGGTAACAGCCTTCAAATTGTGAAGCTTCAAATTGCGTACACCCGCATGACAAAATCATCCCAGTGATATACAGCCACATTCAAGCAAGGATCTGATACTATTGTGTTGTGAATTTCACCACCCTGGCAGCCAGTAACAGGGGTGAGGAAACTCCCAACATAATGATGAGTGCTCCGGCACGTTATAAAGTAAAGGGGGGAGAACTCATTATAGAGGTGCCATTTTGTATGTGTGTCACTCACGTGTGTTTCATCCTGAGCATCATTGACATTTCTTTTAAAAAGCTCGATATAAAGAGCAGGATAGGGACTCCGTTGTCAGAGAGATGCTTTGAGTTAATTGCTCTGATGTGCCAATCTGGTGTGTTTGGAATAATAGCCAGCTTTCATTTTGGTATAGCTTCCAAGTCTGGCTGCAATGCTAACTGTCCACTCAGAACAAAAGTAAAGCACTTTTTTTCCCCATTTGACGTTTTCCTATGAAAATTGGGTGGAGAAATAAAATTTATCTTTATACACCAGACTAGTTTCTACACACCCTCACACATCCCTCTCTATCCTCCGCCCAGGTAACTAAGAGGCAAGATCAGAGTTCAAGGACATATTCCAGCTAGGCAAAAACACTCGAGGAGGATGTGGAGCAAGACTGGGGGGGGGGTGTTCCAAGGACCTGGAGGGCCACATTTGTCTTGTATTTTTATGCTGTGAACTGCTCTGAGATCTATGGATGAAGGGTGACATAGAAATTTAGTTAATAAAATAAACATTTGTCCCCAAGGCCTGAGGATCCCCACCCCTGTTGGAAGGGATACTGCTTGTGTACCTTTGGAGTGCAGACGGTTTCACTGGTGGTCTGAAAACACTGCTGTCCCAGGAAAACTACCTGGGTGGATGCAATTGGGCCAACCCAATTTCCTCTCTGCTATGAAACTGTCTTTAAAGTTGATGGATGAACACAGTAAGCCTGCAGCTTTAAACACATTTAACTTGTGTGCATTCAGCTTTACGCATATGACAAAAAATTTAAAAAGGGGAGCATGGTTCGGGTCGGGGGGGCGGGAATGACTTTGCCAATCCTGCCAGCCATTGAACCCAATTGGTTTTGACCAAACACAATTTGGGCTTTGAGTTCGATCCCTGGAACTTAATCACTGCATAAGTTGTGGACTTACTGTAGACAATAATATGATCACGTAGTGCAACTCCAACCTGAACCTTTTGGATAGAGAAAGTAATAAATTTAAAAAAATTGAATATGCCCTCACTGGGCCCAAATAAAGGTTCACAGGAGCTGATGATGATCAAAAGTCTTTACGATCACATAAAATAAAACTTCTGGGTATACTGAACACAAGAGATGACCACGCAATCTGTGCCACCTGCTGTGTGATAATTCTAAAACCATTTTGGGAAACATTATGTAGAGCTTGCTGAGGAGGCCATTTCTGAATATCCTCGTGATTCTGAAACTAACATCTTGTACTGTATTTCTCCATTAATGTTTGTTGCTTGAATGACTCAGGCTACATCTTCCAACTCTTCTGCTTGCAGTCTTGATGGAACTTTGGGGTGGTGATTAAAGGACAGCTGTATGGTTTTTCTGTAGTCAAAAGAAGGAAGTCCAGTTTTCTAGTGCAACCAGGATAGCTGGAGATCACAACCAACCATTACCACCAGGGCTTAAGTTGTTTCCAGGCTCACTAGAGTTCAGCCACTCTCTGAACAACAGGGCTGTGGTTCTGGAATGCATGAAGTCATATTTAAAAGTGCCACCACTGGGCAACTTCAGTCTGTCTCCACATTCTTGGATTAAAGAGGAGGTTTTTCAGGACACATGGCATAGTTCGCAGGCAGGTTTAAGCCCCGACACCACTATTTTTAGACACTAAGTGCTGATTATCACTTCCTCTATGTGGGGCATTCCAGCCATGCGCCATACAAAGAAAAAACCACGCCAAACTTTATCGGCTAGTATTATTGGTGCTTCATGAATGTTAATAATCACCAAATAGCCACATCTCCAAAGTGCTGTGAAAGTACGTGGTAAACCATTTCAAACTGCTGGTGGGAGAATCACATGACTAGATTTTCACAAATGCTAAGTTAGCTGGCTGCCTTAGTGAAAAGTTTTGAGTTGGTCAGAGGCAAAATCTGAAACAATGCTTGAAAACCCACATGTTCTTATTGACCAGAAACCCGATTCATTAAATGACACCAACACAATTCTCAGTGTTTCTCCCTGCTGCCAGAGGGGGTCAAAGGCTATATGTATCCCGTTGCCCATCTTGATTTCTGAGATAACCTTAGCGTGCACACACACATTCAAAAATTTTGTTAGGAAATAATTGTTGGGCTGAGGCACTTATGTGCAAGCCCATGAGGGAACAGCTGGTTTCCCTTTTCACCTACAGTACTTTGCTCCAGTACTTAAAAGGGACCCTCTGCCTTTAGGTGTAGCTTTTCAAGGGGACGTGTTAGTGTGCGTGGAATAGTTTGGGACAACTGGGGTGCGCACAGCACGCAAGACACTGCACACACCCCTTTGGCTCCTTTTTGTGTGGCATTTCCTTTGATTGTTCAAAATAGTACAGTGCTAAAAGGAGAGAGCGGTATGAAATCTCTGTAAATGAAATGCTGAAACAGCTGCCGCAGGACTTGACAAGGTAAGAAAACATAAATTGAAGTTACCTCACGGAACAGTTTTTAGTTTGCCTTTGACCTCTCAAGCAACGCGAATCCTGACCTTGCAATGCTTCAGGTGCATCAGCCTTCACTTTTCCTGATGAATAGCAGCTCTCCTGCTTTGATTTAGTCTCAGTTGCACTAGGAACATTTTTATTCTGCTCTGAAACAAAATGGGGATGTCAAGCCAGAGTTGGGAGCAAGGTCTTCATTTATTATACTAACGTGACCCAATAATGTGTGCCAAGTTACCTATTACTCTTACGAAAGCTGAGCAAGAGGCCTCCCCGACTTCATTAGTGGCAATGCAGAGATATTTCCCAGAGTCAGCAAGGACCGCGTTTCTTTTTAAAAGGTAATAGGTGTCCCCTAATTTCTCAATCTGCAAAACAATGAAATACAGATAGAGGGAGATTAGCTGTGTGAAGCCAGACATGTGGTGTTCTTCCCAAAGGAGCATTTACAAAACACTGTGACATACACTCGTTCCTCTGGCTGCCACCCTGATGCCATCTTTTGTCCAAATGACATTTGGCCTTGGTCTTCCAGATATTGTACAGTGCAGGTTTAAATCATCTCCTTCTTGAAGAGTAGCATGTCTAAATTTTTTAATGAAGCTTGGCTGCACTCCTTGTACTAGGAAAAGAAAAGAAGAGAAGGGGTATATTGCTTTTTTAAAAAAGGCAAAATGCTGCTGCTGAGATTGAAGTACCAGTAAATGACTTCCCACAGCAAAGATTCCTTAATGGTTGAATTAGCTCCCTTTGGGTATTGCGATATACAGTAGTACCTCTGGTTGCGAACTTAATTCGTTCCGGAGGTCCATTCTTAACCTGAGGTACCACTTTAGCTAATGGGGCCTTTTGCTGCCACTACGCCACCGTGGCGCCATTTCTGTTCTCATCCTGAGGTAAAGTTCTTAACCTGAGGTACTACTTCTGGGTTAATGGAGTCTGTAACCCAAAGTGTTTGTAACCTGAGGTGTTTGTAACCCAAGGTACCACTGTAGTGGGCATGAGAGAAAGTTTTCATACTGTGTACAGGATGTAAATTGTTGGAGGTAAGTAAGCATATTTGTGTGGTGGGTAGGAGGGATGTTAATAACCAGCAGCACACTTGGTATAGCAACTGTGATCTGCCATGTGCTTGGGGACGTGCAAGAAAAATGAAAAATGAATGAAGTGGGGGCAGGCAGGGAGGAGAGAAATCCCTTCTGTGCTATTCCCCTGCTAACCAACTCCTGCATTTGATCTCTTAACATGTTTAGAAGACACACCAGGAAAATTCAGCCCCCTTTTTGCTGCCTTCCTGCAGTGCTGTGTCTACAGGCAGTGAGGCTATGGAGAAATAAAATGCCCTCTGCTTGATGATTTATGGCACGATAAAAAAAAAAATCTGTATCCTTTAGTTACCTAAGCTATGTATTCCTTCTGTATCATTTGGATCATTTGGGATGACAAACGGCTGAGTGCAAGGGGGCAGAGGCCTCAAAAGAGATCAGCGTCAAAGCTTTGCTAGTAGCTTGAAGCAGACTGGCAGAAACAGAATGTAGGGTTGAAAGAGGAAAGCTTCATGTGTTGCGCAACATAGAATGACGGCTGTCAATCACCCCTATGCAGGGGTGCCAACTTGAATAAAACATTGTGGGGGCCCAGGGAAGCCCCACCTCGCATAATTGATCACATGACATGGTGCACACACACCATTTGAATGGCAATGCCCATCACCTTTGCGGGGGCCCAGCCTCCTCAAAATATTTTACTGTGGGGGCTAATTGGGTCCTATGCCACTATGTTTGTACGTGGCATGTAAAATTATTGTTTGAATGACATATTATTATTAGGTGGACATTATTAGGCAGAATATTTGCTGTATTGTTTTCAGTGTGCTGCTATAATAATAATAATAAATTATTTATTATTTATACCCCACCCGTTTGGCTGGGTTGCCCAAGCCACTCTGAGCAGGTTCAAACACATATAAAAGCATAATATAACATCAAATATTTAAAAAATTTCCTGATACAGGGTTGCCTTCAAGTGTCTTCTAAAAGTTGTGTAGTTCTTTATCCTCTTGACATCTGATGGGAGGGCTTTCCACAGGGCGGGCACCACTGCTGAGAAGGCCCTCTGCCTGATTCCCTGTAACCTCACTTCTCGCAGTGAGGGAGACACCAGAAGGCCCTCGGAGCTGGACCTCAGTGTCCGGGCTGAATGATGGGGGTGAAGACGCTCCTTCAGGTATACAGTTTAAGCAATCCTATCCGGACAAGTAATTTTACAATATGATGCTATATATCCGGATATCACTTACATACTGACACATTCTCATGTCAATGTGTTTTAAAAGTTTTATTTTATTGGCATGTTTTACTGTACAGTTGAACCTTGGTTTTCAAACATAATACATTCCGGAAGACTGTTTGACTTCCAAGGCGCGTTTGAAAACAGAAGCATTTACTTCCGGGTTTTCGGCGTTCGGGTTCGGAAATGTTCGTCAATGGAGACATTCGAGAACCGAGGTTCCACTGTATATGGTTTGATGTTCACCACTTTGAGGATTTTGTTGATTAAGAGGCTGATAAATAGTGTTTAGAAAATCATATTATGAGGACTCTGTACTTCCTAGTTGGGTGGGGGTACAGCTGGGAAATAGTTATCCGTTATTCGCTCATGCCACTTTAGCACGTATCTAGATTTCAAAGTTGTCCAAAGAAAGAGCAACTCTGACTTGTTGGCAGTAATCCAGTAAGACTGACTGCAAAACAGGTGGCTGCTCACTATGGGGTCTAGTATGCTGAAGTAGTTTCAAACTGCACAAATCTGCCAACTTGCACTTGTTGATAATACAAATTCAGGCAGTGGATAGGATCCAAGGAACCAGATTCCTAGTTCGGTTGCACTTGAGAGTTTTCAGTCAGCCATGCTCTATACTACATGCCTAAGAGCTTTTAAAACGAAGAGAATTTCGAAAGTAGTTTGTGATATGCCACGATGATCAGCCGTTCAAAGTGGGAGGCTAAGTCACAAAATCCCATTGGCCACACACCAGTCCCTGGAAGCTTTTAAAGTAGCAATTTGCATTCCCCAAAATGTCTTTGCACTTGTTTACACACATGGACGTTATACAGAATAATCATCGTGTGCCAGAAAGCATAATGTGATAAGCATTCCAGGAGGGCAAGGAAGAAAGGAGTCTGCTTTCATTTTTTTTAATTGAAATTGCCATAGCTTATTTAATTTCTTAACTTGATTTGGTCTTTGAGGGACTCAATGTTAGTGGTCCCCTGTGGCTCAGATGAACCAGGGACCACCTTAATGCTGCCAAAGCTATGCCACAAGAAGAAATCAGCATAGGGTTCAAAGGAGCCCCTCTTACGTCCCCCCTTTGGCAGTGCTTAACACGGAAGCTTACTTCCCATAAAGCTCTGCACCCACAAGTTCATAAAATCATAGAGATGTAGAGTTGGAAAGGGACCCCGATGGTCATCATTCTAATCTAGCACCCTGCAAGGCAGGAATCTCAACTAAAACATCCACGGCAGATGGCCATTCAATCTTTACTTAGAAACCAAGAAAGGAGAGTCCACCACTTTCCAAGGGAGTTGAACAGCTCTTACCTTCAGAAAGCTCTTCCTCATGTTAAGTTGGAATCTCGTTTATTGTAGCTTGAAGCCACTGGTTCGAGTCCTACCCTCCGGGGCAAGAGAAAACAAGCTTGCTCCATCCTCCATGTGACAATTCTTTATATATTTGAAGATGTCTATAATATCGCCTCTCAGTCTCCTCTTTTCCAGGCTAAACACACCCAATTCCCTCAACTATTCCTCATATGTTTCCAGAGACTCAGCTACATTAGTAAAAAAAAATAGTGTTTTGAATGTGTTATAAACATACAACACCGGATGGCGCTGGGGAGTATTAAAAAATGATATGTGATTTTCCATAGCGGTTTTGTTGTTGTTGTTATAACAATTTAATTTCTGACTTATTTATAGCATCCCCACCCCCGGTGTGTCAATCCACTCCGGTGTAGTCTGACCAAGGCAAAAAATAGTGGTACTGTGATTTCCCTTGATCAAGACACTATACTTCTGTTTATGCAGCCTAGAATAGCATCTGAATCTGGCTTCTCTAATACCACCTAACTTCAAGTTTCCAAAGATTTACTGGACCGTATTTTCATCTAGATAGCCTGTTTAAGGTGTAAAATTTAAAAATATCATTTACCCTGGACGAAGCAGTAGCACACAAAAGGTTCTCCTGGCTAATAAACAGTGCAACATGTTTAGAGCCATGTTAGGAAGTCGAGACAGCTTCATAATTTGGAATATTATTTCAGAAAAACACAGAAGCTATGGTTTTTCTACTCCCCTCCCCGAAGCTTGGTAACACATCCATTTTAATAAAATAGATTTTGCTGGTTACAGAGGCTCGGCTGGGATATTATTTTTGCTTGGTAGTGTGTAACTATGTAACTGAATAGCTATATAACTGCACTCCCTGGTTGAGCAGGGAATTACAGGGACTTTTTAAAAACTTACCAGCCTCATTGCCCTGAATCAAGCCTTATAATAAGTATATTTCAAACATGTATTACAGTGACATCTCTGCCCAGGCTGCAAGAACACAGCTCTTGGCTTTCGCTTTAAAAATTGCTGGCCACTCTTATTCTATTGCATAGTGTTTGTACAGGGTTTTTGCGTCAGTGTCTCGTGGGTAGGCCCTTTATTTATATAGTTATTTGTTTTTATTGGCATTGTGAGAGAGTGGAGAGTCCATAGCTTGGTTGGTTGCAGTATGGTTTGTTTGTACGTGTGCATGGGGTTGTGGTGTGTGTGTGTGTTGTGTCAGATTAGCTACATGCAGCGCCAGATTTACGTATAAGCTAAACAAGCTATAGCTTAGTGCCCCACTGTTTTGGCCCCCCCCCAAAAAAAAAAATTAAAGAAAAAAAATGGATGCACATTTCCAAAATAGAAGATAAAAAACAAATAAAACCTACATGCAGCAACAGTGTTTTGTGTTGTGTAGACTCCTATGATGTAAGTAATGGGCCCCGCCTGCTAGCCTGCTCCCTAAAATATCACTGGTTTGCTCATTTCTATATACAGGGTGCCTACATTCTGCATGGACTGGTTGCATGGCAACATGTGCAAATGACTTTAGATAACTATTAGGTCCATAAATTACAATATAGCATATATTCAACACACAAAAACTGCAACAATTTGTTGTTGACAAAGGACAGCTGGACATACAGTGGTGCCTCGCAAGATGAAATTAATTCGTTCCGCGAGTTTTTTCGTCTTGCGGTTTCTTTCGTCTTGCGAAGCACGGTGTCGGAAAAGTTTTGGAAAAGCTTCAAAAATCACCAAAGTCTTCAAAAACCTCAAAAAAGGCTACCACACTGCGTTCTATGAGTTGCTTCTCGAAGTCAAGTCGCAACTGTATTAACGGTGTTAAGAAAAAGGAAACAAACTTGCAAGACGTTTCCGTCTTGCGAAGCAAGCCCATAGGGAAAATCGTCTTGCAAAGCAACTCAAAAAACCAAAAACCCTTTCGTTTTGCGAGTTTTCTGTCTTGCGAGGCATTTGTCTTGTGAGGTACCACTGTATAAAGGGCCCCATTACCTTCAGTAGCTTTGGGCCTCATCAAACCTAAATCCGGCCCTGGCCATATGAATTGAAAGTGGAGACGCTATAGGTATTTTTCCTTGTTTGTTTTTGTATCACAAAAAATAAAAACTTTTTTAAAATTGCTGGCTGCAGAGACAGAAATCAGGCAGGTGATCCCTAGGAAGAACTGGGTGGATTGTAGGGCAAGGATGGTGAGCCTGTGGCTATTGTCCAAATTTCGCTGGACTACATTTCCCCTCATCCCCAACCATTGACCGTGCTAGAAGGGACTTATGGGAGTTGGAGTTCAGTAACGTTTGGAGGGCCACAGGTTCACCACACCTTCTGTAGAGATGTGACAGAAAGAGCCAAGGCAGATTATTATGTGCCGGGAGAGAACTCAAGCAAATTAGAGTTCACTGACTTTCTCAGCTACCAATAAACCCCTTTCAGTTGTACAGAACTCTTTTTATGGAGCTCCTTCCCCAAAAACGTTTGCCTGGCACCATCCTTGTTTGCTATTCCATGCCAGATGAAAATTCTATTTATCCAGGGCATCCAAACACTATAGATATTTTATGACAGAAAACCTCGTGAAGGTTTTGTTTGTACTGCTATTAATTTTTGTGATTATTTGCTTGGCTTTATTGCTTTGTTGCTTGTTTTAGTTTTTGTTGATTACAGTATAAGGGTTTTAATGTCGCCTGCTCTGGGATTCCTGCTGAGTGAGGTAAAAAGATCTAAAAGAAATAAACAAGCCTGATAGAACACAGTTTTACCACATTTGATTGGCAAGCCTGTACATGACTGTCATAGTCCATGGGTTCATTAGGAAGAGATGCCCATGAGCATGAAAAAAAGAGAATATGTTGTATCCTGCCTGCTTGTTAATTGCTTTTATTTTCCACCACAACTCCTTTATCTTCAGAGTATCTGTTAGGCCGTGCCTCTACATCATCAAAATGTGCCCTTTATTTTATTGAATTGGAACATTTCCTGGGATACCAGGAAACATATACCGACTCGCCTTTGCACCTATCACAGCTCTGCTTCTTATACTCCTGGCCAGGTTCCTGGTTATTTATATTGCTTCATACCAGGAAATCCTGACGGCTAATTCTGTCCTGCAGGGAAGGAATAGGCACCATCTTCTTTCTGAGCTGAGGAGGGATTTTAAAGAAGCCCGGTAAAGTGAAGCATCCCTGGAGGATTTCATAGGAAAAACAAGAATTTGTCTCATGCCAAACCACCAGGTCCACCTATCTCTCACTACTGCATAACCTCTCACATTTATCTAATGAAAATTGGGACATCCTATTCCATACCTTCCAACATTTTTCTGATGAAAACAGGGACGTCCTAAGGAAAAAATGGGAGATTCTGGGATCAAATCTGAAACTGGAATGGCTTCTGTGAATCCAGGGCTGTCCCTGGAAAATAGGGACACTTGGAGGATCTGGATTGTTTACTTTGACTAGCAATGGCTCTCCAGAGTTTCAGGTGAGGATCTTTCCCAGTCCAACCTGGAAATGCAAGGGATTAAGCTTGGGGGTCTTGTACCCCACAAAACACCACTGTTGCCCAAAGCATTTTCCCACAGCAGAAACCTAGAATGCGCACCCACCATACCTCTGAAGCACATTCAAAGCATATTTCCCTCCCTCAAAGACTTCTGGGCCCTGTAGTTCCTTAAGGGTTGCTGGGAATTGTAACTTTGTGAGGAGTAAGCTACAGTGCCCAGAATTCTTTGAGAGAAAGCATGTAGGCAGCCCCAGTTGGGTTAATGTCTTAGACCAAGGGTGGGGGAACTTTTCAGCCTGAAGGGATAAGTCCTTGTCTCCACGAACTCTGCAGGCCAAGCTTGACAGCTGAGTACTGTCTATGGCAGATCCATTCCTTGATCTAGACCAGGATTCCAGAATGTTCTGGGCTAAGTAAGCCTTGACTAGTCCACCTCAGGGCCTACAGAGTATTGTTATGAGTTTTTGGGTACCAGACTCCCCTAATTTCCTGGGTACAGTAAGGGTTCGAATTTAATCAGGGCATATGTTAAAATATAAGCCCAGGGCAGTTTTCTGACCAAAAAATAGCCTGGGGTAATAGGCCATTAGGAGGACAAAATACAAGTGATGAGCCATTAGGACAGCCAAATAGAGGGAGCTTGGTGCCCGATGGCAAATGGGAGGGGTCTCCCTCAGCTCTTTACTTTAAACTCTCCTTTTAAGAGTTGAATTAGCTGTGACATGATCTAAGGGGGAAAGGTGGCAGGCTGTTAAAGTCGCAAAGCTAGAGAGAGGGTCAGAGCAGAATATCTGGTGATTGTTTAGAATCCAAAGCTGTGACTATGGGAGAAGCAAGACCCTCTTGCTGTGTTAATCCTGTGAACCCCTCCACTGTAGTCTCGGGTTGCATATATGTGTAATTAAACCATGTATCCTAAAGTCTCCACAGTCTCTGCTGTGCCTCATTTCCGAAAGGAAGCACAGAGCCTGGAACCCCTGGAATCTCTCACCGCTTGGGGTGGCATGCAACAGTATCCTGGAAGGGAGAAAACCAGTCTGTAGTAACTGTGGGCACAAACAAGGACTCTAAAATTAACCTCTGTGTCTAACAAGCACAGCCTCAGTCCGGGTTCTTATTTCTAAGACTCCCAGGCCTCTTGAGCAAAACAGGTGCACTCACTCCTCAGTCACCAGGCCTCTGAAGCGTGTTTCTGAATGACTTCAATTGAAACCACTTGGAAACACACTTCAGAGTAAAGGCCATGTCTTAGCCTACCTGTCATTATATTAGGGGTGGGTCAGGTGGGTGTGGTTTGGGGTTTCCAAATGGAATATTTTGCATTTTCAATGCCGTGGGTATTTAAGTGTCATACTGTCAAAATCTCATTAGTCCTATTTAACCTGCTCAGATTAATAGGAGTCCTTTTTGTGCTGTTAGGGCCGGTTGTTTAGGCCCTGTTCACTAGGCTTGAAGGGAGGTGGTGTCAGGGGTGCCAATGTGAATAAAATATGGGGGGGGGGGGCAGGTCAGCTCCACCATACATGATCAATCACATGACACGGTGCCTGCACACCATTTGACTGGCAATGCCCATCAACTTTGCCCCCACTGGCCCCCTTAAATATTTTATGGGGGGCTAGGACCCCTCAGCCTCTTGGAGTTGGCTCCTATGGTTGTGTGGTGTAGTCAGAATGTTGGGCTTGGATCCGAGAGACCAGGTTCAAATCCCTGCTTATAACTGAAGCTCACTGGATGACATTGGGCCAACCACAGTCTCTCAACCTAACCTACCTCGCAGGATGTTGTGAGGATAAAACTGGGAGGGAGACAACCATGTTTGCCAGCTTGAGCTCCTTGGAGGAAAGATGAGATCTAAACGGAATAGTACATATTTTATTTTTTATTTTACTGGACGTTCCCTTGGGTTGCCAATAATTTCAACCGGTAAAGCTTTTCCCAGCATAGAGATCCAGTGTTATGGTTTGGGGCTGGTTTCTTTCGCAATTTGTTTGTGGCCATTTGTTCATGCATTTTAGAAAGAGCTTAAGTCACAATTATGAATGAAAGCAGAGTTGAGTTGTCACACTACCCTTCCAGACAGCATTTAACTTTAAGACATTTTGTGCCATGTAACTGCTGTGCGACAGGCAAAAGTTAAACAGGTGTCGCTTTCCTAGCCAAGCCATGAACGTACAAAGCGAAAGCAGCACCTGTCTGGCAGCTGCGAAAGACCTCTGAACTCTTGCTGGTGGAAAGGAGAGAGAAACGGGTGGACTCCAACTCCAACACTCTGTTTATAAAAGCTTGAGTACAAATATTGACTCTTTAACTTCACAAACTTTCTCAAAATAATTTAGACACACTATGCAAATAGCCTTAAGGAAAAGGAGCTCCCCACAGAAGGATGTTCATCCCCATTACTTTGTAGGGGAAAGAGTTTCTGTTATGTACCAGGAAAGGAGTCTCCAATCAATGAAGCATCTAATAATAGATCTGCATAGCCATATGCAGGCCTGCAACAGCATTGGCAGAAAGATGGATGGAAGCACATTTTATGTAGGGGCAGATCTGACTGCTAGACAAAGGAAGGGAGAGTAACATTGCCACAAGTAAACTCCAATCCCGCTTCTATGAAACACCACCTCCTCTCTCTTCACATAGCCAAGAAATAACTGAAGGAGTGAGAACTTTTTGCTCTTTGCACTTAGAGCCAGTTCACATATGAATGCACATTGCTTGCACCAGATGTGTGAACTGACTCCACTGAAAAGGATTGCATTTCAGGAGAGGCATGATATGAAATACATGTGTTGTGTTAGAACTGTGATGGTTCACTCACATGCGCTCGTCTTCGACTGCTGATGCAGCTATCGTCAACGCATGTGTGAAACAGCTGTGTTATCTGAGACAGCATGTGAAACTATTGCCAGCGATTTTTGGAACACAACTTTTCCCCTACTTTGTTACCACCTGTGCAGTATTCCGAAAGGAGCTACAAGGAGAATTTTGTTGCAGTGTGATTCATGTATAAGGGTGGATGTAAAGGAAGATCCATTGACCTTGAAATGTGAAGTGGCAGTTATGGCCTCCTCCTGGCCGTTGGAAATTTGAATTTCCCCACCCACCAATCAACCAATTGTGGGTGAGTCCGGAGACAGAGCTTCAGAGGGTGGAACTGACTGGGACTCCATCAGGAGTCTTCAATCAGGTCCCTTCCCCCAAGATATATTCAGGTCCGCCTCCAAATTCTGTTGCCAGTCAAGAGTTTTATCTCCCACCCTTGTTAGCATGGTTTGCTGTATGACCTTGCTACGGATGTTTCAACCGCTGAATTCAGGGCCAGGGAGGAATTTCTCCTCCAAACAGATTGGGCCTGCCTACCTCATAGCAATCATCACAACTTTTGTTGACTAAGGCATTGGATAGGATCCTGAGTCAACAGCGGAGGAGAGGGTTATAAAAGTCTCTGCCTTCCCTCTCCAAGGAAATGGGGTATCCCATTAAAGGAATCCTGGGGGAGGTGCTTCTGTTTGTAGACCCAGACAGGGGCTGAGGGCCACAACATTCAACAAATTGGTGGTCGCGAGGAGTTGCTTCTATTTGATGCATGCTTTAGGGCAACCCTATCTCAGGAACCAACCCCCAATCAGGAGACTGGATGATTCAGGATACCCAGGGCCTAAGCCAAAACCTACTTACATCTGTAATCAATAAAAGTTGTGGCGTGTTTTAATCCAAGAACGTTGTACTGTGGTAATTCTGCTTATGCATCCCTGCTGCCTTGGCTTCTTGGAGGCAGCCTTACTGCGCCTGTGCCCACAAGTGTAGCACATCATCTGCCCAATATATTCTTTTCATAGAACGATGATAAGTTGTTGTCTTGGATCAACTGGCCTCCCTCCCCTGCTTTCTTTGCCTCAAGGACAGGGCTGCCTAGAAGACTGATCTCCTTTCAGTTTTACATGTCTCTAATAAATCTGCAGCCAGTTGGCTAAAACTCCTCTTCCCTCCATCTTCATACCCCCTCCCTCCCTGCCATTTGTAACAGATATTCTTTCCACAGCACACTGTGCACTTGAAGATTTATTTTCATATTGTAATTTTCTTTTAAGAGATTGGATTTCTTTAAAAAAAATTAATTTCCCTCAAAGCAGTCATTATAAGAAAGAAGAAAGTTATTCTCCAAGAAAAAAAGTTACACTAATATTTATCAACCATTTTTTAAACCACATAGATACCATATATGTATGTCTCCTCTTCCTAGGAAACGGAAGGAATTAACGATGATCAACTTGTCATTTGAATTTGGTGAAAATGTACAGGTGAACTCTCCCTTTAAATAGCATCTTTTCCCCCCTTACCTTTGTCAAAACTGGCAATATATTATTCTATGAATCAAAGATATTACATCCTTCAAGGCAAGAAATTCTAATAATACAATGTTGCTCTGGCTCCCACATTTAAAAATAAAAGAAATGCAATTCCCAAGCAAATTCCTTCTAAGACTCTTAGCTTGCTTTAAAAAGTATTACTCCTTCCTTATTACTTTAGCAAGGGCGTACTCATTAACATTTTATTTGCTTTATATTTTATCATGTTTTAAACTACACGTCACCCACAAACATTTCTCCTCCTTTTAAACATCGTTCTGAATTTCTTGTTCTATTTGAAAACATTCAAGAGTGAATTAAAATGATAAATGCATCAACTATTTTCATATCTTCTCGCTTTGACAAGTTGACACGCAATCTGAAATTGGCAAAACCTAGCATTGTGCATTGTCTTAAGTGTCTGAGCTGCAAGTCGGAAAATCCCCTTTTCAAAAGCTTCTACGTGGGCCTTAAGCAAACCACTATTCTTCCAGGCTCACCCAGCACCGCTTGCAACATGGGGATAACAATACAACAATACCATCCTACCTTGCAGAGCTGTTGCACAGATTGAGACAATGGGAGTAAAGCCCTTTGAATTATGCTACAAATATTCTAAGTGCATGAAACCTTGGTGCATTTTCATTAAAGCATTCACAGTATGATTATTTTTTTTTTTAAAAAAAAGGAGATAAATTGAAGTGGATGCCAGCAATCCAATCGTAACCCATAAATAATACATTTCTTTTTTATTGCTTGTGTTTAGTTCTAAAGCACACACAAAAACCTACTAGGTGTCTTTACAAATCTCTTTCCCACCCCCAAGTAACATTGATATAGTAATGAATGAATAACGACAACCAGTGTAGCTGTGATATTAATATCAGAAGAACTATATTCAGAGTGACTCATAACCAAAGGGGGTGAAAGTGATGTGAGGTGCAGCGAAAGGCGGCCATTTGCTGTCGTCTCCAAGTGTGAAAGTTAAAGTCCCGTGGTGCTGGTGTGCTGCTGTGCTAAGTGAACAGCCAGTACGCAAGTGAAACAACCAAGTAGAGGGCACAGATGATTATCCAGTCTATTCTTTTTATAGGTGGCTTGTTACCTTGCACATGGAGAATGGCACTTGAGGAAACCGTGCCACTAGAATTTTTAGCCCGGACCACATAGAGGCCAGCGTCTGTGTCACACACCTTCTCAATGAACAAAGCATACTTTGTGTCCTTGTGTGAGATTTTTAAGTGCTCATCTCCAGTCACTTTCTGGCCCTTCTTGTACCTGAAGCAGAGAGTCAGTTTTCAAGTCAGGTTAACATGAATGTTTGTCAAAGCAAAACAATCTGTCGCCTCAAACAAGCTCTTACAGACCTATGACAGGAAGTTGGCGGTAAGGGGCAAATCGCTAACATTAGTTCCCTGCCTTCTGGTGTCTTTTATTAAAAAGAGAAGATTGGGTTTGCAACTATTTAGGGCAAGTTCTTGTGGTTAAAAAAAGGGGGGGAAAGGTGTAATTAGCAGGAAAGAGGTTAAATAAAGCCTGGGATCTTGAAGTATGTGTTCTTAAAGGGGAGCTTCTTGTGACATTTTGTTTGGCTCCATAAAGGCAAGGCAAGAGCCCCTGTTTCATTTATATTTGGGAGCATTTATTTGACCCAAAGGAAACTGTCCTGCTGAATTGACTGGGGTTATTCTGTAAGTGAGAGAAACATCAGAACAGGGGATTATTATTATTTTGTTTTGCTTTTCATTGGGGAACATGCCCCAAAATAAAGTTTGGCAATGTTCTGTGTCTATTTTGTGTTACTAGAAAACTGTTACTGTCCCCGTGTCATGGCTAGGTATGTGCCTCATTCCACGGCTAATACCATCCTGTGACTTTGAGTGGGGAAATAGGCTATGAGAGGGAGAACTGTCACTGCAAAAACACCCAAGAATGGGTGGACATTGATACGTTAAGAAGTAGCTATGCCAAGAATTGTAGGAGGCAATTTATGTAGTCCCAGCAAAATCTATGAATTTCCTATCCCCCGGGCTGACATCTTATTTACCAAGAGCAGCCTATCATTTAAAGTTGACTTGGTGGAGGGGGGCACCGACTGCCCCATCTTTTCCACCACACATTTTTGGGAACCACTCAATAGGAAATGAATAAATGGCACTGCAGATCAGCTAATTACTTCTGCCCCCATTGCCTTCCAACATCTGCTCTTTTGTTTACATATTACCTTAGGTCGATTAATGTTGTGTATATATAGCAGGCATAGGCAAACTCAGCCCTCCAGATGTTTTGGGACTACAACTCCCATCATCCCTAGCTAACAGGCCAGTGGTCAAGGATGATGGAAGTCGTAGTCCCAAAACATCTGGAGGGCCGAGTCTACCTATGCCTGATATATAGTACAGTGGTACCTCAGGTTAAGAACTTAATTCGTTCTGGAGGTCCGTTCTTAACCTGAAACTGTTCTTAACCTGAGGTACCACTTTAGCTAATGGGGCCTCCCACTGCCGCCATGTAATTTCTGTTCTCATCCTGAAGCAAAGTTCTTAACCTGAGGTACTATTTCTGGGTTGGCGGAGTCTGTAACCTGAAGCATCTGTAACCTGAGCTATCACTGTATTCCTTTCTTCTTTTTTGGCAAAAAGCATATTTTGTTGCCATCAATATTAGAGCATCATAACATCCGTGCTTAGTTCCCATCGTGAAAATTCCCTCCTGGACTTATTTTTAATCATCTTTCTGTTGTAAAAAATTATTTTGTTCAAAAGCTGAACAAGCTGCAGTAACATTTTTGTATTAAATAAAATGGTGTAAGTATTAAGGTCTGCTGAAAGCTGGCAGAAGGTTTCCCAAAGGAAAGAAGATTAGGGTATTTTAAAAGCAAAAATAATTTAAGAATTGGTTAGTGACAACACAGGGATAGGTTTTAGCTGTTCCATTTGCTTCTCAACTGCATTCTGATAATAATTCTCTTCAACATGGGTTAGTTTCTGGTTTCAAAGATGTTATATGCACACACATAAAAATGTTGCCTCTCTACAATTCTGCTTTCTTTCTATGTGGAGTGCAGGTAGACTAAAGTAGCTGCAAGAGCATACACTGCCATAAAAGAGGCAAGGAATAAAGGATAGAGGAAAGGAAATAAGTGACAATGGAGATGATCTTAGAATCAATCTACATTTTACTTAGCTAACTAAATGTGGATTTGCAGCAAAATATATGTGGGGAAATGTCTTACTAAGATTCAGCTCGTCCTATCTTACTATGAACCCAAGAAGCTCCATTTAAAGATGAAAACAAGTAGAAATTCCTCTTCTGCACATTCTCTTCCCTCTCTGATTTCATTACCATGAGTCTTTTATTACCTTTTATACTGGATTTGTCCCCCCAAAACTTGTCATCAGCTCTGTATCATTCCAGAGCAAGAATCAGCAAAATAAAAGCTGTTGGCCCATATCCCGTTTTCCAAGGCCCTCCTGCTGGAAACGCATTTTCTTTCTAAGTTGGCCTGTGGAAGAATTGCCACAGAGCTGCAGTGTGGTCATGGATTGTGATGTCTGGGACAAACGCGTTGTTGGCTGGATACAGCCAAAGGACCTTGGAGTTGCTTGACTCATAGCTTTGGCATGGCTGCATTGGAATATCTTGAGCAAGACAGTGGCCTCAGTCCAGAAGATTGAGTGACCACCTCTGAACTTTCACTGGGCTTTGGGGCTGTCCCTCTTACTTTCTTTTAGGAATGTAGCAACTTGAACTTGAAACTCAGGGTGTCTGGAGTACTTGTTGTTGAAAACGGGAGATTTTTTTTTAAAAAGCAAAAATCCTCAAGATTGATCACTGCATACTGTGTTGGGGTTCTTTGACAGGGAGACTATCAGCCCCAGTTTCTCATCTGGCAAAGTGGCAGTGCCCAGTGTTTTGTAGCAGGTTGTGGTGTCAAAGTCTTCTTGGGCATGCATAAATAGTAATGTGGTGCAGCGAACCCAGGACAAGGTAAATAATACCCCCATTTTTCCTCTGCTTTCTGGGTAATATGGACATTGGTCTGTCAATGTAGAGCAATTCACTCATACTCATAAGCTCTTTGAAAAGGAATTTCAATACACTTTTAGCAACTGGAATGTTTTGTTGGGAAATTGAGATGTTTATCATTTATCTTAATTTTTTTTAAATATTTCGGGTGGGGCATGCTTTAATCACTTTGACATTTGAGAGTTATGGTGGCATCAAGGCCTAACATTGCATGCATATTATGACTTTTGAATTGGGCTTTGGCTGGAAATGGAATCATGTGGCGCAATCCAAACAAGTAGCTCTGGTTTTCTAATTGGCGCTCGGTTATATGTGACTCCGTGGGGATTTCTCTATTTATATTTAGGTTTTCTCATTGTAAGCTACCCACCAGGTCAGCGTTGGCTCTGGGAATCCTGTTACTTCTACTTCCAAAGTCACCGGAGAACCTTCCATGACAGTTACATTAGACAGAAGCTTGGAGAAGTTAGGCGCCTGTCCACAAAGGCTGACCATGCTGTTCTTTTCAGATATACTTTTAATCTCTTCTCGGGTGACCATCTGCCTCTGGCAGCTTCTGGTGGTGTCTGATTGAAACAGGAGATCTGAGAATGCGTTGGGTGAAGCATGCAGCCTATCTTGGCTTTTAGTGAAGTTATTTCCGTCATGCAATTGTCCCTGTGCTTCTGTCATGCTTCTGTGGACCTCGTGGCGTTGCAAACGGGTCTCGCACACTTCACTCGTCATGCAATAGGCAGGCTCTGCCTTGAGCATGCATGTGAAGGGGCTGGCCTCAGGCATTTCTGGTGGACTGTGAGCAAAAGGGGACTCTGCTTTGTGTTTTGAGTGGCAGCTTAGGGTAGAGGAAGAAAATCTCCCTGGCTGATCTGACATGTGTTCCTTTCTGTGACCAGGCGTGTCAGCGTAAGCAACGGAGGTTAAAGGATCGCATTCATCCATCATTCTTTTGCCGCCAGCATTTATCTGCATTTGCACGCTATAGGAGCTGACATGCAGGCTACGTGAGCTACAGCAAGGTGGCTCTTCGAGCTCTGTTTCAGAATGCAGAAGGTTGGACTCTGGTGTCTCAGAAAGCGGTGGCAGAGAGATATCATCAGGAGATATACACTCATATTCATCTCCAGAGGGCACTTCTTCTGCCAGCAGCTCGGCCTGAAAGCTATCCTCTTTGGCAGAAGACAAGAGGAGATCTGAGTCTCGTGAAACAGAATCCTCACCAGCTGAGCAGACAACTGAAATATCAGCCAAAATCATCTCTTCCTAAGAAAAGAGAGAGAGAGAGAAAAGGAGGGAGGGAGAAAGAGAGTGACTGAACAAAGATAATTGAATTATTATTGTTTATTGTTTCCCTGTTATGCACTGAGTTGAATAGGATTTTCATTCCCCTTCAAATATTTCTACGACATGTTTTATTTTACAGGGGAATTTAATTTCTGAAAACACAATAAATGAGCTATGTGACTGGTAGAATGTAAAAAGTATTCGTTTACAATTTAGTTACAGTATGAAATCAAGCTTATTATCATGGGACTTTTCAGTTCTATCAACAATAATAAATCCTTATAGCAATTCTTTTTAAATAAAGCAGCGCATCCTGTCCAAAGGGCTTGGGGTGGGCAACAATTACTGGTACCCCTCTCCTTCCCATTTCCACTTCTGTAGTTCTTTCCTAGGAGTGTTCCAGACTTCTGATATCAATCCCACTCCTTTAACTCTCTTACAAATTAGCCATTTCCCCCTTAGGCTCAATCAATGCTTCCCATTCTCAAAGGTAGTCAGTCCCATATCTATGCTTTAGCCTCTTTCCTCCCCAATCATTTTGTGATTTATTAAAAACAGCTGCAGCTCAGAATTCTCTCCACTCCAAATGAAATCAAAGAATCTATACTGCTAATAGTCCTCAACTGGCCAGTGATCTAATGCAGAGGCTGCAAGTTCTTTTTCCAACAAAGAAGTTGCAGCTGTAACTCAGGCAAGTTGCCAACTCTAGGTGGGTGGAGGTGCTGTCAGCCCCCTCACTATTCCTTTTGTAGGGGGCTCAGCCCCCCTAATATTGAGGGGGCGGAGGAGGCTGAGCCGCTAAGGCCAGTGCAGTGCAGCATCAAAAACATGTTCTTTCTGAGCACGAGAGAGGAGGATCCTCAGCCATTAAAGCTGTGTGTGGCACTGGGCAAGGCTTCCGTGAGCCGCAAGGCACCCCAATCTTCGCCCCAAGGTGCCACCTCTGACCTCAGCTTTATTCAGTGAGTGAATACTCGCAATTGAACCAAGAAAGAAGGGTGCTTGTCTGTAAGTCATGCCCCTGGTTCTTAATCATTATAATGATAGGGTTGAAAAGCACCTGTCAAAAACTTTTCTACTAATAATGGACTTGCGTACACACATGATTTCAGGCAAAATTTCAAATTCATTAGCCGGTATGACAAAAATATGTTACAAATCAGTGATCCGGACTATAGTATGCTACCCTCAATAATAATAAATCATGCTGTGCTATGTAAAAGACTCTTGAAGAATAAATGCAGGTGGTTTAGATGAGACAATTGTATTTTTTAAACAGCATGTAAGAAACTGAATTGAGAGTTTCATTGGGCTAGCACTTTTAGAGGATGTTTGTGCCAAGGAGCTAATTATGTAAGCATCAGACAAAAGATGAGCCCAGTCACTAAAGAAAAGGAACACAAGGAAACACTGCAACAAAAGTAATCTATATAGGTAGGTTGGGAATTTTTCTTATTTTTGTTTTCTGAATGCAAGTCATTTTGCTTTGAATAACCTTGGTTTACAAACATTTTAGAACAAAACTGATTACCTTTCTAGTGTTGGCAGAGGCAACAGTGTTCAGAGTCTTAGTTGCAACTGGGCTTTCAGCTAATGTGCTCGACTCCATCTGTAAGTAAGCCAGTAAGCAAATAAAATGAGTGCATTGAACATGGACACTAAGAAAGCTAAATGGCTCAATATGTAATAAATTGTTTCCCTAAAGATATATTTTCAAGACAAGGGATTATTCCTTCAGCCGAATCCCACAAGATTCTGGATGAGTGTCTGTATGTCCCAGTTGCATTAGGCAGAGGTAAACCAGCTTGGCAAATGCACTGGCTAAGTATCCACCTTAACCAGCCCGCCTACTGGTTGAACTCACAATTGGGTCGGAAATGGATCAAGTGTGCCGTTCATGCGAACGCCGCATCATGGAAGGGGTGCTATGGCCCCCATGTGGGCTCTCGGACAGTACTGCTCCTTCCCAGATCCTTTTAACAGGCTACCCTGATGTTAAAGGATGCCACTCAATGGCTTATCTACCAAAGTCATTATGTTTTGTTGTTGTTGTTTAGTCGTTTAGTCGTGTCCGACTCTTCGTGACCCCATGGACCAGAGCACGCCAGGCACTCCTGTCTTCCACTGCCTCCCGCAGTTTGGTCAAACTCATGCTGGTAGCTTCGACAACACTGTCCAACCATCTCGTCCTCTGTTGTCCCCTTCTCCTTGTGCCCTCCATCTTTCCCAACATCAGGATCTTAACCAGGGAGTCTTGTCTTCTCATGAGGTGGCCAAAGTATTGGAGTCTCAGCTTCAGGATCTGTCCTTCCAGTGAGCACTCAGGGCTGATTTCCTTCAGAATGGATAGGCTTGATCTTCTTGCAGTCCATGGGACTCTCAAGAGTCTGCTCCAGCACCATAATTCAAAAGCATCAATTCTTCGGCGATCAGCCTTCTTTATGGTCCAGCTCTCACTTCCATACATCACTACTGGGAAAACCATAGCTTTAACTATATGGACCTTTCTCTCTGCTTTTTAAGATGCTGGACGCTTTGTTACCTGCCAACAATTCTATAACTATGTCCTCAAACTGTACAGCCTGGATGGTCTGAACTCTGTGTCAAGGAGCTCCATGTGGGCAAGAGGCCGTGCCTCACCCTCTTATGGGGGAAGGTGGTCCTGGTGGTCCCCAGGCCCCTAACCCCACAACACTCACCCAATTGGGCAGTTTAGCATGCCAGGTGGAAAGGAAGGTCTTGCATTCCCCCCGCCCCCAGCTGTGTGAAGTGAACCCTCCAGCTCCCGGCTCCCAGCCTACCATACTGGACAGGAAATGGCAGCCCCCGCAAGATCGCAGTAAGGCAATATTATGTGCCTGTGTGAATAGCTCCCCTAAAACCAGTTTTCATTGACCTGAGATTAATTCACCCAGAAGTAAGATGGTTGAAAAGGTTTGCAAACCTGTTGTTTTAGCTCATTTGTTTTTTCTTTTAGATTTTCCTTGCTTGTCATCTGTTTCTGTTCTGCTTCTTGCTCATCCTCAAAATTACCAGAATTTTGTGCTTTCCCCTTTAGTGAGTCTTCCTGTCAAATGGAAAAAGGAGCTATGGTAGCTGAGCAAGGCAATAAAAAGAATGACTGACTTTGTCAAACATATCCTATATAGTTATTCCTTTTAGCTTTAATTATGCCAGTAGCTTTTAACACAATAAAATATAATACAATGAAAACCAAAACTACAAGTGAACGGACATAAATGAATAAAGACACAGCAGCATCTGAAACAAAAAATTGAGATAAAAAATTAAAGTAGGTGTGGTTCCCTCCAGTGTGGTTCCCTCCAACCCTCCAGATGTTTCTGAACTACAACTCCCATTATCCACTGGCTTGGGACGGGTAGAAGTGATCATCTAAAAATGGACTATTTTCACATGCTTTTTTAAAAGGATGATGATGATTTATTGAATTTATATACCGCTCTATACCCGGAGGTCTTAGGGCAGTTCACAGAACAAAATCAAAATATAAAGCCACAAAATATATAATCAAAATAAAATCAACCCAATAACCGCCCCCCCTTTCAAGGCTTAGAGGGAAAAGAGTTAAAAACAGGCCTCATAAATTTCATTTTTATTTTATTGACATTTATGAGGCTAAATAAAGCAGGACTCTTCTGAGTAGATCAACTGGGTTGACCTTTGGAGGCATATTAATCTAATTTTTGCCATCGTAATAGGTTATGAGTCACATGGTAGCTACCCTAATGATCATAGTGTCGGATGGGACATACATATTGCAGGGACTCCTGTAAATAGACAAAATTCAGCTGTAGAGATCTTCTACTGTTTTTGTGAATTATGATTACATAATTTGTTGTTTGAATTGCTCTTTTGGGGACACCATTTTATTCTGTTCTGGTTGGTGTCTGGAACATTTTTATTTATGGTTGGTGCCTGGAACGATTTTATTTATTTAGAAAAGCAGCATATAAATGCTTTAAAATAAAGAGCCCATTGAGTTTGAATGCCCAGGTGATGTGACCCGCAGCCTGCTCCAGTTAAAGAAAAGACTTGGACAAGTACCTTGGGTTCAAAGTAGGTCACAACAGATGTGAGTGAGTTGGACATGGCACTAGACATCTCCCGTATTATCCAGCCTGCCTGCTGGACAATTGTGTGGGGGGTGAGGGTCAAACCTGTTAAAGGATGGCCTATAACATGCACCAGATACAATCTGACTCGTTTGCCATGCTGGGAAGTGCTTATGGCCCTCAGTCCCCACTTGGGTGTTTGGCCAGAAGCACCTCCGCTGAGATATCCTGCTGCCATGGAGGTAGATGGAAGAGGCCTGAATCTTCACCTCCAACAAAGACTAAAGGTCATACCCAATGCCATTGCCATCAAAGCTGTGATGGTTGCTAGGAGGAAGGCAAGAAACCCCAGACAGACACAAATCAGCCTGAGGGCAAAATTCCCCTCCGACCCTGAATATGTCAACTGAAGCAATCCATATTTGTTCTAAGCACAGGGGCATACAGAATTGGTGTACAGTACACAAATCAAATATAGGTTCCAATATGGAAAACTAATTACCCCAAGCTTGTCTTCAAGTTCTGTTAAGGAGCTACACAGTTCACTGATAGAATCAAGAACTTCTTTGTGTTTCACTCCTATTTTCTCGATGTATTTCTTTCCATCTTCAATACCTGTAGTTTACGAAAAATTGAGCAGGAGCACAACATTTATATTAGCCCGATGTAGTAAAAATGTATCTAGCTTTAGGTTTAGATTTTTAATATATATATTTTTACAGTATAGACCGACATCTCTGTGTAACAAAGTGCATAATTTCTTATCACGGGAGGAATTCAGCATCACATTCTTCTAATCCTTCCTTCAGTGTGAGCATTTCTATTTGCCAGACAGAAGAATCCCCCTCTCTCTCTTCCAGAGGATATTTGGGGGGAGTCAGGATAGTGAATGCAGAGGGGGACGTGCGATTAATGGCAGCAGCAAGAAGGAGTTTGGCAGTGGTGATTGGGTGGGTGATTGGTGGCTGCGGCAAGGCCTGCTGGCGATTGGCTGCGGCTGCGGCAATTGGGCAGGTGATTGGCGACTGCGGCAAGTGGGCGGGTAGGCTGTTGGTGGTGGCGAGCGGGCAGACAATTGGCTGCGGCGAGGTGTGCGATCGGCAGTGGTGGGCTGGCGGACTGAGCGATTGGCGGAAGTGACCTCCCCCACTCCCCCCAAAAGCTAAACAACTTAATTTCGGGTTAAAAAAATAGGGGTCATCTTATACACAGAAAAATACGGTAAGCTCATCTCCCTTCTTCCCCCAAAATGTACATAGAAGTTCCAAAATAATAGGTTCTTACCATATAAGTCTTTAGCGAGGTTTGTAATCTGCTGAATTCTTTCCTCTTGCTGAGGAACCATCGGCTCAACAAACTTGTTGAATTGCTTGTAAAGTGTTTCTACTGCCTCCCTCGTCTTACACTCTGATGAATATTTTTCAACTCTAACTACTGTAGCACTTGCTTCTTCACACCAAAATAGACACTATGAGAGAAATGAAACAGAAAATCCCAGTATATTAAAACATATTTTCCAGTTAAATCACTGATGGCTCAATCAACGATGTCAAACCATGTCTAATCCTTTCCATAATGCTAATTGTTGTGTTTTTATTTTGGGGTCCGTGTGATCTTTACCGATATTCAAGAGTACATGGCAAAAAACTATCCCAAAACTGAACCCTGCTGCTTAATTTAGAAAAAGCCATTATATTATCGATAGCCTATAACTTTAAATAGGGTGTGTGTGTGGTTCACATATGCTAACAAAAAGAGTCAATGTAAGAAATACAATGCAAATTCAACATTCAACACCAAAAGAATACTATGGTGACAACCTATTACTACTATTACCATTAATGATAAAAATTCTACCTTTTAAGTAACATAATTAAACAACAATAAATATAAGAATCACAAATCAAATCATATGCAAAACATCAATATGCATCAAGATGGAACATCAGAATGCAATATAATGCAGAAAGTCTCATAAGTATTACAAAAACAACAGTCACAAAAATCATTTCCATACACTCTACACAATACTACACAACACAATCAAACACACCACTGGCATTTACATAATCACTCAACTTTCACTCAATAAACAAGTCTTGAAGTCTGGGGTGTGAACAGGCATTAGATGAATGAGAACTATTATAGTAATTTAACTCCAGGTTCTTTCCACAAAGTCTCTGGTCCATTTAAAAAAAGTATGAAATGATGGATGAGATGCACATAGGCAATGTACGTTAGTCCCATACCTCGAACTGGCCCCTTAACACATCTGTAAAGTGCATTTGTGGTTTTTGTATACCTCTTCCATCATCTGCTGCAGACGCTCCATCAGATCCAAATTTTGTTTGTAATCCTCCATAATCTTGCCAAATTCACTCAGCTGTTTCTCTAATTCGTTGATTGAGCCAGAGAGTATCTCAGCTTTATCACTAGGCTGAGTTGCTAAGGAATCTAAGATTTTCTTCTTTAGATTATCAGTCTTCTTTCTCAGTACCTGTTCCAAGGAACACAGTAAGAATAGTCAGAGACACGTTCAATAGAGCAAAAACTTACTCTATCTGAAATCGCCACAGATAACGGAAAAGCACAGGAAACAAACACACATTTCTGCATTTAGTAGGTATTTACAACTTCCGTGGAACTGAAAACTTTTTAATTAGTCTCTGAAGGCACAGCTTGGCCATTACTGCTCTACATTGTCTGGTTAACTTGGTGGGGCTGATAGCTAGGTGGTAGATTTCTCCCTAGCTTTAGGCCATGCCTGCACAATATATTTAAAGAATTTTGATACCACTTTAGCAACCATGGCTTCCTTCCACTATTGGTCTTGGCTTTTGTTGATTTTAAATCATATAATAATTGCATAATGCTTTGAAGACAGACATGAAATGTTGAGTCAGTTTTGAACTTGAAACACACACACACACACACACACACACACACAATACCCTAAGCCAATTGCTAAAAGAAAAAGGATGTGTGACCTTTGGTGTTCTGTTTCATCAGCTGTGATATGAAAACTATCTGCTGAATGTTGTCAGTCATCATGGTGCATCTTTGAGATACATATCATGCAGGCCATGACTCAACAACTATAATTGTTACCTGCATTTTTTCAGAATACGCATCAACTTGCTGAATCTGAATTCTCAGAGTCTTCAGATTTCGCGCTTTTTCAGTTTTCTTGCTATAGTTGAATTTCATGTTATTGAATTTCTTTTTGAGGTCTTTAAATGATTCTCTGAGCTGGAAACAAACCATTATTTATGAGTGATTGTTAACAGTGATATAAAACAAAGAACCCGTACAGAGTTAAATAAAAGAAGTTATTTATACTGCATTCCTATCTACTCAAAAGTACGTCCCACTGAGTGCAATAGACTTACTCTCGGTAGAACCACAATTACCCAGGACTCAGGAATAAAGCCCCAGTTGAATTCAAAAGTATGTACTTCGGAATATTTAGGTGGTTAAGATTACACTCAATGTACATCCTGAAAACATGGGGTGTCCCCCCCCCCCAAAAAGGGAGATAATCTCTCTCTGTGAAAGCATGTAAACCATAATTTAAATGCACTACAAGTTTTTATTATTCTGAGAACACAGTACTCTGAAAGGAAATAAGTTCCCAGGCCAAAATTTCTAAAAACTACCATGTGGAAATAGCTGATGCGCATCATCACCACTAAGATAAGTGTCAAAACTTGTAACTCCATAAAAATGCTATAATAGTATGAATGTGTACTATTTTCCGCTTGATGCAGAAGTGAGTTTCAAGACTACTCCTCCACTGCTATTTTCAAAGAGGGCAGGGAGTAGCCCCAAGCTGATGTTCCCCTGAAACTCTTCTGCTCATTTCCAACAGGACTGCAGACTCTGCAACATCTGCAGTGTATATTTTCCACTGCATCCTCGTTTCTTACTTTCTTGGAGGTCTTAAAATATAATATATGTTTGTTTCATTTTGGCCTTGCCACGTGAGCTCTAGTTTCTGACCGTCAACACGATGGATTATGTCCGTCATCTAGCAACTAATGGGATGAAACTCTAGGGCATAGAATTTGATACCCACTTGAGCTTTCATAAAGGTGTCTTTGGAAAGGAATGAATAGCCTTTTGAATTTTTCTGGCAAATTAGCACTGTGCTGCAAAACTAAATGCCATGGGATGGAAGCAGATAAATCCATGCTTTTCCAGTATTTTCATGTGCTCCTTGCCAAAATAGGCAGCAGGACACCTCCTGGAGAGTGCTCAATTGATCCCAAATAACCAAATATATTTTCATTTTTACTAGCTTGAGATCTTGGGGCTTCTTGATTATTTCTGAACCAAATTTGTGTCCTATTTTTAATGGGAAGGGGAAGGCCACACCCTGGTGCTGGAGCTGGGAGAGGCTGCAAGCCGATAGGCCTCCAGGGAGACGGGTGTGTATGTTGCTGGAATGCACAAACAGAAGTGGAGAAAGATGGAAGCTTTTCTAAGAAGTTGCAGCTATCCATGATTTTTTAAAAAAGGGCAGAGGGTGACTAATGGAAAGAGGAGGAGAGCATGACTGGGGACCCACTAATTTAAGGCAAACTGGAAAGGAACGCACTGCAGCCCTGTCTTGAAATGAGGGTTGGGGAGGAACAAAGGGCTTTGCCAATCTGCTTCTCTCCACCTAAGTCTCCATGCACAGTCTACCTTCAAAGCACACTTTCCCCCTCGAAGAATTCTGCGCATTGTAGTTTGTTGAGGGTTGCTGGGAACTGTAACTCTGTGAATGGTAAACTAGGGTGCCGGGAATCCTTTGAAGGAAAAGATGAGCTCTGAATGTGCTTTAAAGGTATAGTACAATATCGCGCTTAGACCGCAGGGCATTGTGGGAAGTAGATGGGAAGACACGGCCTCCCATCCCAGTCCTCCACAACATTCCGTTGCTGTCAAAAATAATTCCAAAGTATTATTGTCTATTCTAAGCTGTGTTTGCCTCTGCATACCCTTGGTGAAAATGATCTCTTGGTGTATTCCCTGGGATATGGTACTGGGCTTTGATGTGGGAATCCAGTGTTCAAATCCTGGCTTAGACTTGAAGCTTACTAGGCAAATAATGCCAAGTCCAAGATGCCAGATGGAGCTCCAGCAATGTCTCTCTAAACAGGTTTCTCCCTGGACTTCAAGGAACTGGAGTGATTGTTTCTCATTGTGGCTTACCGCAGAGTTGTTGCAAAGATAAAGTTTATGTTAATATATGCCTAACCTTTATATAGGGCAGGAAAGAGAGCTAAATAAGTACCACACTCCTCCTCATGATCCACACTCACACCAGCCCAGAATAAATGCACTTTAAACTTGAGTGTATGTGTGAGACATCTTTGAGTGCTGTCTTTACTTTCAGTTATAAATAACGCCTCCTTTTCAATATTTCATTCTCAGTTGGAGGTCCTAATTATCATTATCAATTTATCACAAACTGAATCAGTCACAACAGTCGTGTTTGGAGCCTCAGCTTCACCAAGAAACTGATTTTCAGTTTGTCGAAGTTGTCTTTTCCCCAAAAAGTGAAATTTGTACACTGTAGGCGATGAAAGGAATCCTTTGACCGAGACATACGTCAACAAGAGAATTCTCTTTAACAATACGTGTCAATTCACCACCGTTCATTAATTAATTAATTAATCTCTCCCTCTCTCTTTTTTGGCAAAGATGCATGAAATGAGATCTTGTTTCAGAAGAAACTGCTTGTATGCCAAAAGATCTGCAGCTGCTGCCACTTTTCTCTTTTAGACTTAATGGGAAATCTTAAAGCTCAGATTTAGACCCTTACATTGTCCTCTGTCATGTCTTCAGCTCCAACTCAGCACATGTCCCAGGCAAAGGAATGAATAGTTCTGCTTCAAGAGTGGAATTCTTTTGTGGTAGGAGAGCAATACTGCTAAGTGCTGAATTGGTCAGCATGGTCTCCTCCTAACATACCTGTTTTGTTTCTGTTCTCTTCTCCAACATACCTGCTATATTTTGGTTGCCTTTGACTGACCTGTGTAAACATCAAATAGCGGAACAAGTGCACTGACAAGGTGGGGCAGGTGAAGCTGGTAGACTTGATGTGGCCCTACTTAAAAATAAGGCAAAAGAGAAACCTCTGCATGCATCTAACACTCCAGTACTTAGTCACCTGAAAAAAGTAAACTCCCCTCTGATTCCAATAGTAAGCAAACTTTGGGTAGCCTTGTAAGCATTTAATGAGCAATATAATTACACCATTGTAGCTGCCATGCTTTCAGCAAATTGTAATAATAAAATTTGCTGAAACCACAACGGCAACAGAAATGTATTTATGCACTTGATTGCTTGTAAGGACAGCCCTTGGCTGTCCAATAAATTTTAACATGATATGGGGGAAAGGGTCATTTGAGTTAGCCACTCACTCTTCTAGTTATTGAAAAGTAGAATTGATTTTAATCAACTTTGCCCGCTAAGAAGCTTTTCTAGTGCCTTATAGACAAAATTTGTGCAGCTGTCCTGAAATATAGCTGCTTTGTCTTAGGTAAGGAATGATGGAGGGGATATGTGATGACAACTGCTGTGATTTATCACACAAGAAGGAGAAAACAAATAATAGAGAACAGGACACTGTTTTAATGATCTGGTTGTCATGGTTCACAAACAAAACAGAGCAACTCACTTTTTTACCACTCGTCTAGGAAAAAGGCTTTCAGGGACCAACCATTTAATTTGGCGTTATCTCCCTAACTGATTAATGGGGGACGTTTATCTAAAACAAAGGCAATATGCAATTTAGAACAAGACTTCCACTATAGATGAAGACAAAAGAAACAGTTTTCAACTTGTGGCAGGGTTCGGCTAAGTTGTTGTGTGGGTGGAACAAGGTCTGCTAATGCAATGGGATGTTTCTCGCCTCTTCTCCCCCTGCCCCCCATCTTCTCTGGAAGGTTGGGGGGGGGGACTCAGAAAAGGTTTAGAGGGCACACAGGGGAAAGAGAGAGGAGAAGTCCGGTTGCATATGCAGACCTTGTTCTCCATGTGCATCCCCACCACCAGCGACACTGAATTCTACCCTCGGTTTTCACTGCAGGGTTGTTTGTTCCTGTGAAATAAGATGTTGCTGGTGGTGGAAGATTACCATGGTGGAACACATGGTTCTTTAAAGATGAACGGTATAAGGACAACTCGCTCTAAACCAAGCTCCACCTTGGAACTAATGTGCATTTCCAAAGGAACACAAATATTTTGAACAATAAACATGAACATATCTTGGACAATAAAGCATTTATGAAATCTAGTACAGCCAATTGGAGATGTACAAAGAATGGGCAATATCCAAGCCCAGCCTACCCCACCATGCATGATCAGGAAGACTTTGTGCTCAAGGGAGGGACAGAATTGTGTGGATAGGCTGCTGCTGCTCTAGGAGGCCTCCTAACCTTTAGAAGGAGGACCTACAAATCCCCATGAACAGGTATGTGTTTGTTAAGTATAACCAGCTTTCCCCCAGCTACCAGTAGTATAACATTTGTTTGCTTCTATCTGGTAGGCAATGTTCAATTTATTGTTTGATGCATGTTTTACTACTGGAGGCAAAAAGAGATAAACTGCAACGGTGACAACTAATTTAATTATTCACTGAATTTGTAACTGTCAAAGGCATTCAAGCTGACTGAACAATAGCTACAATATGCTTCATAATAAACTCACTACTTTAATTATAAAATCCTGTTGGATTAGTGCTCCTAAAGCAATATAGACAAAAATAGTTACAGTGTAAAAAGGGCATCTTGCACTGCTTTATTTTATACGTGAATTCCTGCAGGTTATAGCTAGCAGATGGCAAACCACCAACCACTTAGGGGACCCTCCTTAATGGGATTAAACTAGTTTAAGAACATGCCATACGACTTTTAAGTGATTTATGAAGAAGACTTGGGCACTCTAACCCTTTTAAAGTTTGCACAAGAGTAGCATAACCACTGGCGGAGGAAGAGGAGTGAGGGGAGCGCACCGCCCCTGGCAGCGCGATCCCAGTGGGGTGCCATTGCGGTTGCCCCCCTGCCTGCGCTGGACGCCACACCCCCGCAGGTGATTTGTCATGCCCCCAGGACGCGCACCAGTCCCGCCCCCGCCTGCTCTCCACCCCCCGGTGCCAGAGCATGAAGCTCTGCCACTGAGCATAATATTCCTGTCCTGTGTGGCAGAATACTGCCATAATTTGTGATTGCTGGTTATGCATTAAGGAAAACACTACCCAAAGTCTCGCCCAGATGACAATTTCTTTTTAATTGCATAGTCCTCTGGATTTAAAACTGCAGTCCATAAATATGTTTCACCCTGTACCAGTTTCACGACAGGTTTAGTGGCTTTTCCTCTTTGTCGCAGAACTAAACTATGAAAGGCAAGGATGGCTACGATAAGTACTTCTAGGCTGCTGTATACGGAGAGCAAAGTAAGGAAGGTGTTGGCTGGAGACTGTTTCTGCGTCTGGAGATACAGAAACTCCCTAACAGAAGAATGAAACCAAACCTTGGCACCACTGAGGTGAAATTCACAACTTCATACAATGGTCAGTTTCACGCTTCTGCTGAGCTCAAACAGCTGGCTCAGAGGAATCAGATTCATCAAGGGAGGTGGAATTAACAGGAAGGTGAAAGAAATGGTGAGTTTGATTCTCCTGCTAAGGACTGGAAACTAGCCGAGTGCAGACAAGCTGATTGGGAAAAGTGAAATGTGATCACTAGATGTATTATGTAGACAAGCTGAGAATAGTACCAGTTGAGGGGACAGGGGGTGGAGAGAATCGCACTTAGACACAGACATATGCATATGTCCTCATAATTAGGGTATAAGATGTTCAACTTTCCACTGCATGACACAGAGAAGATGAAGCTTCTAATAATCTGAAAGCATAAGAAAAATGATGGTACGTTATTGACATACTGACGCACCTAATTATGTTTAGAGAACTGCAGAGGTTTCTCATATCTAAAGGGACTTTCTGCTGGTTTTTCTTGAACTATTGCCCTCCATTCTTCGTAGCAAACTGATTTTGAAATGAAGGAAACTTTGAAATGAGCAATCCATGATATGGCATTAGAGAGGGGCATCAACTGTTCCAAGAACAAAAGTCCTTCTGATGACGTTCAAGCCTATGGACAAATAGCTATTTGGATGACAACAACTATTAATTTATCTACTATGTATCTATCTGTGGGAGTTGTTTGTTTGCATTTGGACACCTCTTAGGACATCATAATCAAATTTTGCATGATTGTCCCTGAGATCAAGGAGCTGATGTTCATCTGTATTATTTGGCTCCAACTGGATGCCATTTTGAATCAAGATGGTGGACTGAACATTTCAGTACTGCATTGATTTTAACCACTGATTTCAAATTATTTGGTTTCTTAGAATTCCTGAGCAATGCTGGATACTAGCGCATCATAATGTTTGGAAGAGCTAAAAATCCATTTAACATGCTTCACTTGGCATCTGTGCTTCAGACTGTGTACTAGAAGGCTACATTTCTGCTGTACCAAAATGCTGTTCGTGCTCAAAGTTCAGTTCAAATATCTCTGTAAGCCTATTCCGCTTAACTGAACCACATAAAAGCCAAAGAACAGAACACATCTTTTCAGACTGTAGATGACACGCATGTATTTTTTTTTCTTTTCACACGTAAAAACTAATCTCTGTATAGTAAATTAGCATATTAGAAAGGAAGTATCAGGCACGCTAAATTAGAAACATCACGATAGCTTCATTGACTACATGCAGATAACTTTTTACATGGGACAAGAGGCATTTTTAAAAAATGAACTCTGCCCTCAGTATATATACCACAATAACGTGCAGTCTGGCTGTAAAACTGCAGAGAGCTGAGACCATTTCCAACCTATCTTCAAGAAAACAAGTGGCATCTCTAAAATGGGTTTGTGAATCACACCCCCCTCATAAACCTAACCAAATAAAGGTGAAAGGATAGCTCTACTGAAGACCACTAAACAGAAAGAAGTGAAGGGACACGACAGCTTTTGATCATTTAATATGCTTTTTTCACCAGACCTCACGTATCTTGTCTTTTGTGGTGCAGAAGTGGAGGATGTGCGACAAATCTTCCTCATACTTTTCGGCTTTGGAATCCCAGTTCACGCTGTCAGACTCAAGGATGTTGAGCTGCTGCTGCAGGTTCTTTACAGAAACATTAAAGGAATTCTAGAATGAGATGCAGAAATCAGGCTGAAAAAGTTGGCATCAGGGGCAGCAAACTGACCTGCAACGCTATTTGTTACTTCGGTTTTGTTATTGTTTTTTATTTTAAATAAACCCTTCAATTCAAAATTAACATATTTTACAGTAAGATTATGTTCTTCCAAGAGGTTGATGTGGTAACATTCTGGCAAGATTTGAAAATATGGGGTTCAGTTCAGTTCTGCATCTGCCTAAAAAAGGCGTGAAGCTTGACATTGGCATAAACTTGGGGAAATATATTCCCACCAGATTGTTCTAGTTAACTGTCTGATTTTTGTATTCTGAACCTGCTACAGTATCTTCTTTTTTTGTGTGGCACCGCTTTGAGGGATAGGAGTGAATCGTGTGGCTACGTCATGGAAGATACAGACAGAGAATCCCTCTGGACAAAGAAAACATGCCTCATTGCTAATACTGAATGCAGAGGAGCAACTGAGCACTGGGTCTTTGAAACAAATTATAATCTATCATTTTGTTATTTTTATTGTGTTGTTACCATTGTGTACTCTTTATATTAGGCCCTCTATCAAACTGCACATTGATGTACAATAGAAACATGCTTATTTGGTTTAAATGCCTGAGTCTAGTTCTACATTAGCCCTTCTTGAATGCTGAGGAAGTAATAGAAGAATATACAATTATGTGATGCTTGCTGAGCGATCCTGGCATTTAATCTCTCAGCCTGAAGGGATTTGGATGTTGCCTTTGGATTAACTCGTAAATAGCCTAGCTCAGTCATAGAAATTGTCATATTAAACAATATGGGAAAATAGGCAATTGTCAGGTTCAATCTCTGGTATCCTTCTAAATCTGTTGTAAACAGCCCAACCCAGAAGTAATGGAGAAAAGGAAGCACCGTGTCCCGTTATTATCCCTGCTTTCTTCCACCACTAGGGCCGTTCTGTTGACTTACAGGATGTTGCACTGCTGAAATTATATCCATTCCAAGAGAGAGCGCCAATTTGTACAGGTGTCTGATATGTGCGTGCTTCTCCTGAGCATTATTCAAGTGAATCTTAGCATGTGGAGTGTCGCTGGGCACATCTTTCGCTTCAGGGATCTTCAGTCCTCCTGATTTTATGAGGCCTTCAAGCTGAGGAGATTAACGTATTATCTTTCGTTAACAACCATTCTTCTGTCCCTCCACTTTACAGTCACATGCCATTATGTCTAGGCTCAAGACATACACAAATTTGGATCTGAATCCAGAGTTAGGAGCTGGTGTATGCTTTAGTATGGTTATTATATAGTCATAGGTGCTTCGTTTAATGTGTTCATTTATGGGACACAGAATACACATGCAAGAGAATTTCTGAGGTTAAATAAATTCTTGCCAGGTTAAAGGTGACTATACTCACTTCCTCTTTGACATGATGGAATTTGATAGTCTTGTTGAAAATGTCATCATATTCTGCCATCTTTTCCTTTATCTCCTTATGGAGATGAATAAGCTCGCTTACTTTCTCAGATTTTTCCATGTCAGGCACGCCTTTCAAGCTCAGCTGCTCTGATAACTTTAATGTGTATTCCACCTCAGCATTGAGTTGCTAACAAATCAGATGCAAGAAGATTATTGAAACTTAAAAGGGAAACACATATATAATCCAAGCAAATCACTGTTGACTTCAAGCCATTTCTTCTTCCTCCTTTTCTGAATGTGGAGTTCACACCTAGCTTGTGAATCCCCCCCCCCCATTTCCAAAGCTAACAGGCATAGGCAAACTTGGCCCGCCAGATGTTTTGGGACTACAACTCCCATCATCCCTAGCTAACAGGACCAGTGGTCAGGGATGATGGGGACTGTAGTCCCAAAACATCCAGAGGGCCAAGTTTGCCTATGCCTGGATTAAGATCTGAGTATCCTAAATTCTGCGCCACCTTTTGCATTCATGTTAAACCGGGAGTTGATTACTTGTTGTATCCCATTGGTCTGAAAGATGGGCACATTCAAAAGAAGGACTTTTAATTCAAGATTAAATTTGTCCTCTCAGTAGCAATGGAGAAATCAGTCCATTTCTCCTTTTGTATGTGCTCATTCATAAGACTGTAATATCATGCATCTGCATTAATCTCTGATTTACAAAACAAAACAATACACCAATCTGCATGGAAATTTGCATCGACATCCAGATTTGAATATGTATTTTCTAAATGAATTTTCTCTCCATATACATGGTTTTATACAAATTTGTTTTAGCTTAGATGTGAAATCCAAGTGGGCAACTAACTTCTGATCTGCACATTAATCCAGGGTGTGTGTAGCAAGACATTTCAGATCAGAATTCTCAGAAAAATATCTCAAGCATCCCTAACTTCTCATCTATTCTCTATATAAAGCAGATTATGGCAGAATGAGGTGGATTGTCTGGCACCTGTCTTAGGGCTTAGGCAGAAAGGGAAAACCAGAAGCTGGAAGACGCCTGCTCAGGTTTAAATCCCTCCTGAAAAATTTTTAGTCTCAGATTTTTATTTCTGTTTTTGTTGTTTTTTGTTTTGTTTTTTGAAGCATGCAAAATATAACTGGGGAGTGGTTTCGTGACCTTTCTGCCTCTTAAGCTAATTTCCCCCCACTTCATTTCACTCAAAATGCTATGTTCAATACAAACTTTATAAACAGCTTCTAGATAACTGTTTCAGTAATAATAATAATAATAATAATAAAATAAACTGACACATATTTCAACTTCGTGCAAAACAGTTTCATAAACTTATACCTGTGCACCCATCCACAATACCAAAAATGTGAAGTTCTCTCTGTCACAAAATTATTAAGCACAGCATTTCTGCTGAATTTAACATGGAGTGAAAAGTTTGCTTTAGGTACTTCTAGGAGCAAGCACTTAGAAATGATTTGTTTCACATACGGCATGAAGTGCTTAATTTCTCTTCTCACCTGAAACCGTGGCTTCATATGGTTAAATTTATTCTGCAGTTCTATAAGTACTGAGAGGTTACTCCCAAGATCAAGTGCTGTTGTAGACTTGAGTGCCTCTTGAAGAATGTTTAAGCTTTGGGTAGTCTACAATAAATAAATACAGATATGGTAATACATGCTGTTGAAGTAAGAAAAGGATCAGGTTGTTTTTGCAAAAATGCAAAATAAATCTCTATAGTATACAGTACTGGAGCAGTGAATGAAAACCTACACATCTTAAAAGAACACACTCATATAAATGCAATATTGTGTGCACAGCAAGTGCTTTACCACTGAGCTGTTTTTAAATAAAATTGTTCCATGTTTCGCTGCTCCTGCCCAACTGTTTTTCATATATATATGTTTGGAAACATATTATGTATTTTGTGTTTTATGCTGTAAACTGCTTTGTGGTCTCTTGATGAAGGGTGCCCATTCAACCACTTCTATCTGAGGAACCCACACTTGCAAAGTGCCATAAAATGTTCAGTTGCGTCCTGAGGCCCCCAAGCCCTTCCCCTGAAAATAACTTTACACTGACACGTAATTTTAGTTTAAGTTACAGTGGTACCTCAGGTTAAGTACTTAATTCGTTCTGGAGGTCCGTACTTAACCTGAAACTGTTCTTAACCTGAAGCACCACTTTAGCTAATGGGGCCTCCTGCTGCTGCTGCGCCGCCGGAGCACGATTTCTGTTCTCATCCTGAAGCAAAGTTCTTAACCTGAAGCACTATTTCTGGGTTAGCGGAGTCTGTAACCTGAAGCGTATGTAACCTGAGGTACCGCTGTATTGGGCAAAATTTAGGCCACAACTTCATTGATTACAGCAAAGTGAGCGGTGTTGGCTTAAGCATTGGCAACAGACTATAACTGACTCCTCTCTCTCTGTCTGGAAGTCTGAAAGGGTAAACACCAAATGAGGGAGCAACATCGATGAAGACCAACAAAGCTCACCCTGGGGTTCCTGTGGTCCTGGCATGGCCCTAGCCCCTCAGGCGGACTTCGGACGAGATCCAGGACCCCCAGATTCCTTTTCCGGAATACCCTTATTCATGGGGGGGCAGGTGATGGCCGCACCTCCCCTCCCACACACTTCAATAAGCCAATACCTAACCGCCAAACCTTACAAAGTTGTGACGATTGCTAAGGGGGTAGGCGAAAACCAAGTGGCTACATCCAATCTGCCAAATGGAAAAATTCCTACCCAGCCCCTGCTCCAAAGCAAGCAACCCAATCCAAAGCAAGACCAAAGCAGCAGCACCTAAAATTAGGGAGGGTGTTTGGCAGCGCGAAGCCAGTACCCCCAGTTACGTCGCGCTGCCGCTTTTATAGGCCCCAGGAATTGCGCCAACTGCCCCGATTGGCCCAAACAGCCTGGCGGGATCCCGGGGCCCAACGGTGAAGGCTTGGGCCACGCCTGGCAACAGCTCTCCCAGTGGGAGTGGCTTAGGGGCCCGTGCACAACTAGGACCCTCATTAAGGAGGATCCCATTTCCAAATCTATAAGAAGTCATTATTTTGGTGTGGCGGCACCTATGCTTTGGAACGCCTTGTCTACTTTATTTACTTGCTTTGGCAGGCAACCTCTATATTGTTCTAAACACATTTAGAAAACTTATTTATTTCAGCAATTCTAGACACATGTGCGCACATTTTTAAAACAAAGAATAAGATATGCTAATTTTATGTGGAGTTTATTGAAAATGATCTTGCTGTTTTTGTTATGAGCATCTCTTAGAGAGTTTTCTGATTAAGCAGCCTATACATTTTTAAATACCTAATACAATAAAAAAATGTACTGCCATTAGGAATAAAGAGGGATTGTTTTAAAAGTTCAACTACTGTAGTTTATTAGCCTCCTGAATATGCTTTGCTCGTTCAGGATATTTCTTGCTCGTGACAAGTATTGATTTTGATTCGGGGCCTGTTAAATGTTTCTCTGATCAGCTTAGACAAAATCAAAATAACTGGTAGACCGTAAGACACCATAAAAACCTCAAGCAGAAAGTCAGGAACAACCACATATTCTTCACTTACTGTTTTAAATTGTTCATTAAATTTCCCACACTGCTGCTTGATGGATTTCACTTGATTCATATTAAGTTTCCACGTTGCCCACAGCTGTGTCAATTCTTCCTTCTCTTTGTTCAGAATATCAATAGTATGTTCAGTTACTTGCACAACACTTCCCACATTGAGTATTAGATTCTCATTTATCTGTTAAATGAAGAATTAAGAAACTTCAATATTTTTTTTCTGAGAGGGGTGGAATCTAATTTTTGATACTTCCAAATCCCCATAATAGTAAGAGCCAAGAAAAAGCCAAAATTTCCTTCAGCCTCCACTTTTAAGATACCAAGAACTCCCACTTTGTGGTATAGAAAAGGAAGAGAAATCTGAACCCTCTCTCTTCCATAATATTTTATTGCACATGGAAACAAAGCCCATGCAGTCTATGATGCCAGCCTTATCCCTAACCTAACTAGCTTATTTTTTCTTTTTGACATTTCATCATACTTCTCTTTGATGTTGGATAAATAAGCAAAAAATCTCTCTTCTAAGCTTCCCTTCCTTGAGTTCTTACTTGTGTATGTGATTTCTCAATTGTAAGGTTAGTTCACTGTACATTGATGCTGGCCCACATACTTGTGATACTCAGATGGCTTCCTTGCTTTTGTCTATTAGTCCATCTAGCCCATTGTCTACGGTGATTGCCAGCTGTATCTGGAGATACCTGGGACGTTTTATCCTGTACCACTGAGCTGTCTTTTGAGAAATGGTTCCATGTTTCCCTGATCCTTCCCAACTATTTTCAATATATTTATGTTTGGAAATATTTTGGGGGAAATGGTGCCAAGATTTTTAATGGCGGTCAATGCTGGAGTCAGCAAATAAAGCATAGCTGAGAGACTCACCATGTTTACTAAATTTAGAAAGTCATGTCCCATGTCTTGAGTGGAAAGAATCTTCTTTAAAACCATCTGCCACTGGTCATCAGCTGACTGTAGCAAAGCCTCATTTTTAGCTTCACTATCTTCTTGCACGGCCTCCGTTATATAGAATTCCTTCAGCCTCTGAGCATCACCTCCGACCTAAAGGGGTAGAAATAAGCAAGTGTAGGTAACCTCTACATTTACGTTGGAGTTTCTCTGTGATTAACTCTGGCCTGTATAATCCTTGAATCCCTTCACTGAAGTCAACGGAAAGCAAATAAAGCAATTGTTCAAGAACTCACTATTTGTTGTTCTTTTTCAAATTAATTTCATCCTTAGTTAGTTCAAATGGAAAGGGATGCCGTTTCAATTTTTCCCCAGTTTCACAACTCCAAACTTCAGAAAACTGGGAACAGGTGGGGATTTATCTTTGTAAAACTCTGGGCACTTCATAGTCTCTTCTGAGATAGTTTTATTCCATTTAAAGGGACTTTGCCCAAGTGCATCATGGGATCATCAGCCCTCGCTTTTTAAACAGCCACTATATAATTATTTCCTGCGAGGGCTGATGATCCTTTAAATGAGCTTACTGTGCACTCTCCAATTCTCTGTGCCATCAGAAGTCTCAGGGGCAGCATTTACTAGGGTATGGCTCCCTTTGGTGGAGGCCTCATCACTAGCAATGCTGAGTGTTTTTGTAATATCTGATTTACTTACACACCAAGTGGGGCGTCATTGTCGGTGAAGGCTTTTACACTGCTGGTGGCCTAGTGGAGGCAGCAGACCTTCTAACTGCAATCATATTTCTAGAGATGTGTACCTGCCATGTCCCACCATGCTTTCAGGATTCAGCTCTCTGTCTCTGGGTGTTTCCAGATGACCTACTTATTTATCACTCATCCTAATTATTATTAATTTTTGCAGGTAGGTTACATGATGGCTTTCTCCAGTGTATTCCCCCATCACTCATCTTATTGCAAAAAGTTTGATCTTTTAAGAAAGTGGGCTTGTTGTCCAAGACCTCTCAAGGATTGTGAAACCTGAATTTGCCAGAATGCGATTGAATCCCACCTTGAAAACAGAGACTGTTTGAAAGTACCCTCTGTATCATTCTGTTTTCCTGTTTCTCTCATGCTCTCAAAGTGTTGTTTATTTTGGTAGTTTTCACACTCAATCACATACACGCTCCTCTCAAATCAGGGAATCACCTTCTCATAGCTTTCACATTCAAATAGTTCCACAGATCTCTGAATCAAGAAACCATATTCTAAAAGCCAGTTCCTAGACAGATACATTCGCTGAGTACTAAAGTAACATCTGCCAGTCATTCTGGTCCTTCAAGAGACTTTTGTCAAATCTTAGACTCAGACCAAATATAGTCTTAGAACAAAACCACTGCAATAATTAATTCCCCCTACCAGGGATGCCAAGGCGCGGCTTCTGATTGGCTGCAGGAAGCTCCTGCAGCCAATCGGAAGCCACAGAACCCACGCCAGACATTCGGGTTCCAAAGAACGTTCTCAAACTGGAACACTCACTTCCAGGTTTGTGGCATTCAGGAACCAAAACATTTGACAAGGCGTTCCGACTTCCGAGGTACGACTGTAAAATATTGGGGGGGGGGGTGGCGGCAAGCCCTGCCCCGCATAACCAATCACATGACGTGGTGCGCACACACCATTTGTATGGCAATGCCCATCAACTGGGGCATATTTTATTGGGTGTGCTGAAGACCCCCTTGGCCCCCAGGAGTTGGTTACTATGCCCCTTCAATACTCAGATAACCATCTCATAGGTACTTGGGGAGCTTGTAGTTTATTGCATTACATTCTAAACAACATTGGTCCATCTGGCTCCATACCACCTACACAAGTGTGGGCAACCTGTGAACCTCTGTCTAATTTTATGTGGGTAACAAGGAGGGAGGGTGGCAGAAAGTAAGAATGAGAGAAAGAAAAGCATCTACTTTGGGCTGTGGCCCCACCCACTGCTGGCTTCCACTGACTTCAGCCCCATTCACCAATGGCATGCAGCCCCTGACAGATTACCCCGAGGGAATATGACTCTCAAGTGGAGGGGGAAAGTACCTCATCGGATGACTTCAAAAATTCTACATACGGCTTCAGGATTTCCAGTTTTGAGCTAATATTTCTGTTAAGTGTTGTCAGTTCTTCATTCAGGAGGTCAGTTTTGTTAGAGAAAACGGCCACTTCCGTGGTTTCCAGTTCTTCCATCTCTTTAAAAATTCTCACAGCTAATTCCAGTTCAGTTGCCATCTCCTACGGCAGCATAAACAGAGAAACATAACGTGTAATGTGAACATTTGAATTGGCCTACCTAAAACTGGGCCACTCCTTGAAGATTTGCAACTCATCTGTACCCCCCACCCTCAGGTCAAAAAAACCAAAACAACTCCCTCCGCACAAACGATTTTAGGATATTAGCGTTGGCGAAAAGTGTTTCTGCTTGTGCGGAGTGGGATAACCATTCCCCTCTCCCCGCCCAGATTTCCTATGTCTACCACAGCACTTCCTGAGGGTGCCTTAAGCATTATGGGATATGTCACCAAGGTCTGTAGTAGGTTTGAGTGGGTGGGAGTTGTGATGGCAGATTTAAATAAAAAGCAAAAATTAAAGTACAATATTACAGTATTGAAAAATAATATGAAATGTGCTTAATATTAATTCTTCCAGCACCATGTCTCTAAGCAACCATAAAAAAGCAATTTAAAAATCAGTCCTGCTAAAACATTTCTTGCATTGCAGGGGGTTGGGATAGATGACCCTTCCAACTCTATGATTACAACTTTCATCGCAGCCAGCAGGGATAATGGGAGTTGTAATCAGGCAGCTTCTAGAGGACCACAAATTCCTTATCCCTGGCGTAATGGGACTCTGTTCATTGCAAGATTCTTCACTGGTGTGCAGGACTGGTGTAGAAAAGCAAGCCATTCCTGAAGTACCTGGGGAAATTTGCACAGTAATAACATATGGCTCAACACAGGTTTTTTTAAAAAATATATAGTGTAAAAAAAGTATTTTACCTTAGTTTGATTTGCCAGCTCTAAGTATTTGTTCAGGACTTTCTCTGATTCAGGGACAGATGATCCAGGATTTATTGCAGCTGAGACTATTGGACCAACATTCTTAATCTTTGTAGAGGCCTTTGGTTTTGAATAAAAATAACTAGTTAAAAACATTGAACTACTAAATTTGCATGCCACCAAGGCTTGTTTTGGACATAATGGCATAATTATGGATGAGAAGTCTTCACTGTGATGTAGGTATAAGCATTCCACAGGTAGAGAGGTTTTGATAGGGGAGGGCTTTCATATAAGTGATTCTCCCACATGCATTGTAAAATGGCACGATTCTTTGAGAGAGTGTGCCATGTGTCACCACATATATTTGAGTTAGTAAAAATGACACCATATAGTTAAAAATGAAGGCATGTTCAACTGTTCCTTTTTGTGGGACAGAGATTTTGCATGTGCACGATTAAGACCACAAAGACATATATACTGAAATGCCTAACCTCTAACTACATTTCCAGCATTACAATTCAAACACATATCAGTTACTGTTTCTTAAGCCAAGAAGCAAAAAGTAGCCTGGATAACTAATTTCACAAACTCTCTTCTCTCCATAAGAACACTGTCTTCATTTTTAAACTGAGTACGTTTTTGAGTCTTTGGCCTTATGGCTTGTGGACGTAATTGCGCATCATGCACATAAATTTACATTTGTGACAGCATGAATGGAAAAAATAGCCATGATGGCTTAGCATATAGAATTATATTGTATATATAGCAATTATGAGGATTCATTCCTGTTGCACATTTTTAGAAGCATCTAAATTGGATTAAGCTGTGTCTACCAAATGCCAGGGTTGATTTTAGCATGCAGCAAATATTTCATAGTGCTCTATGTTAGTAGAGAACTGTACTAGAAAACACCTATTATGGTTATAAAGGGTAGTCAAATTCCCCATAGAAGCAAGAAGCATTCATTATATCTTAAATTTCAGAAAGCATTCCCCAATTTTGTGAATGTCTGTTTTTTACAACAATGATCAAAAGCATCTTTTTTTTTAACCATTTGTGAGACAGGTATTAAGTGGTACTCTGCCTAAATGAAACACAACCTGCATAATTAATTCGGTATAAAACAATTGTTTTCAATGAAGGGCTTCAGGTTGTTTCTACAATAACAGTGAGTGTGAAGTCCTGGCAGGGCAATAGAAGCTGACTTTGAAAGGGAAACAGGCTCTGTGTTCAGTGCAGCTGTCTTCTCCCCAACAAGGCTGGTCATGGAAGACCAACTATGCTTGAGAGAGACTCAGACCACTTACACACCCTACCTTTAAAGCACAAATGACTCCCATTCATTCCCTCAAAGAAGAAGAAGAAGAAGAAGAAAAAGAGTTTGGATTTGATATCCCGCTTTATCACTACCTGAAGGAGTCTCAAAGCGGCTAACATTCTCCTTTTCCCTTTCTCCCCCACAACAAACACTCTGTGAGGTGAGTGGGGCTGAGAGACTTCAGAGAAGTGTGACTAGCCCAAGGTCACCCAGCAGCTGCATGTGGAGGAGCGGAGACGCAAACCCGGTTCACCAGATTACAAGTCTACCGCTCTTAATCACTACACCACACCAAGAATTCTGGGCACTGTATTTTACCTCTCACAGAGATACAATTTCCAGCAACCCTTAAACTACAGTGCCCAGAATTCCTTGAGTGGTGAAATGTGCTTTGAATGCATTCTCCATGTTTAATTACGGTACTCGTTTCTGTGTTCTTTTTTATTATTATGTTTCAACCTATTCTCCTCTTTTTTCTTTCTCTACTCTGAATATCTTTCCTCGTGGATCAATTTCCTTTGTGGTTTCAGTGTTTAAAGTGGAATATTATACATATTTATTCTTTTAATTGGATTTTGTTTATATTCTGCTTTTTCGGCTCACAGGCCACTATATATATATATATATATATATATATAGAAGCTTGTGATCCGAAAAAGCAGAATATAACAAAATCCAATTAAAAGAATAAATAAATGAGAGTGCAGACATTTCCTGGACTGAAGTGAGAGAAAGAGAGAAATACCTGATAGAAATCTGGAGGGAAGCACTATGAGGAACCTCTCTCCCAATTTCTCTTACACGTTTGCCTGCAGGAATTTGTGAGATCTTGTGACATATTTAGATATACTGTGCATTTAAATCCGTTTTGTATATATACTAGGAGCCCGGCACGTAGCATTCCTCAGGAATTCTTATAAACCAAAAAACTGGTGCAGTTTTGAAATCAATGGTTAAAATCAGTGCAGTTTTTTAAAGTTGGAGTCCACCATCTTGATTCAAAATGGTGTCCAATTGTATCCAAACATAGGTGAAAACCTGAACCTTGATCCTAGGAACCATCATACAAAATTCGGCTACAGTACCTTAAGAGGCATCCAAGCAGACATACAACTTTCCAAAATATATAGTGGATCTACCCAAAAAATCACACTGTCCAGACACAAGATCTACCCACTCTGGAAGAATGGCAGATGAAGGTGATGGACTATATGGAACTGGCGGAAATGACTGGCAGAATCCGAGACCAGGGAGAAGAGTCAGTGGAAGAAGATTGGAAGAAATTTAAAGACTATCTACAGAAATACTGTAAAATTAATGAATGTTAGAATGATGTTGGATAGAAATTAAGTGGTTTTCAGCTGTAATACTATAAGGGAATATGAAAAATGGATTATTAATAGGTAAAAATTTAACGTTACAATATTTTAAGATTAAAGACTAGGATAAACAAAGAGGGTAAGGATTTGCTGAACCAACAAACCGAACTGGAATACAAAAAAGGGAGGCGTGAGGAGGTCCGGGAAACAAGCTAATGAAAAATAAGTAATGGAAAGATTGAGTTGTTTTTAACCATTTTTATTTTGTATTTTCTTCTTTTTTATTTTTATTTTGTAATATTTTTGAAAATCTCAATAAATAGCTTATAAAAAAAAGAAAGAAAAATCACACTGTCCAATAAAATTGGACATCAATTTCTATTTATCATTCAGTTATATTTATCAGAATGGGTTGCATGTTTTCATATACCTTCTTGAGATAATTGTCTAAGGAGGTGGTTAAGTGCTGTTTTTCTGAGGCAAGTTCCTTGTAAGCAGTACACTGTTTGATCAGCCCATCTACTCTTTTGTTAATGCAGTTTACCATTTCCTGAACACCAGCCATCCAAGAACTGAAGGCAGAAACAAAATGACAGTTAGCATTTTTGCTGGTAGGTAGGATTATAGGAGGCAGATGAAAACAATTCTGATCCTTTGCACAGCTAGCCTTTGGAAAACCAACAATAATGTTAATTTGCAGCAAAACAGAGAAACTAGGACATGTACATTTGTGGATTTTATTCCAACACTTTCCCTTCCTCAAATGAGTTCCTCACCAGAACTTGTGAGGAAACAAATATGAACAAATTTACTTCAGATAAGTAAGCCTATCAAAATGTGACCCTGAATAAAAAGACAGAATGAGGCAGCTAGACTGGTGACTGGGCACAGCCGCCAAGACCAAATAACACCGGCCTTGAAAGACCTACATTGGCTCCCAGTATGTTTTCAAGCACAATTCAAAGTGTTGGTGCTGACCTTTAAAGCCCTAAACAGCCTCGGCCCAGTATACCTGAAGGAGCGTCTCCACCCCCATCGTTCAGCCTGGACACTGAGGTCCAGCTCCAAGGGCCTTCTGGCGGTTCCCTCACTGCAAGAAGCCAAGTTACAGGGAACCAGGCAGAGGGCCTGCTCGGTGGTGGCGCCTGCCCTGTGGAACGCCCTCCCATCAGATGTCAAAGAAAAACAACTACCAGACTTTTAGAAGACATCTGAAGGCAGCCCTGTTTAGGGAAGCTTTTAATGTTTGACGGACTATTGTATTTTAATATTTTGTTGGAAGCCGGCCAGAGTGGCTGAGGAAACCCAGCCAGAAGGGTGGGGTATAAATAATAATAATAATAACAATAATAATTACCGTTGAGGGGATATTGCAGCATACGAAACAACTTGTATTTCTTCCCCGTCACTTCCCCTTGCCTCAGTGAATTTGTGGGAAAGGGGCTGTGAGGAATGCTTTCAAGAATTTGAGGAAGAGAATTCATCCACTGGGAATCACCCTGGATTCAATCCTAATGAACGGTCAAGCTCATAAAACCCTGGGTTGCATTTCCTCATTTTCAGGATTTGCCTTATTTCTGCCTAAAAACTCCCCACGTTCCCCTTGATCATTGCTCATGTGGAAAAAGAGTATTCCGACCTGCTTAGAACCATGTAACTTCCCAGAAATAATTGATACCTGTGAGGCAACTCCTAAATGTGTATGGGGTTCTTCACTTACTTCCTTAACTTACCTGTGGGCATCTCCTTTGCTAAGCAAGGCTTGTCCCTTCTGCAAGGCGTCAGCTGATCCTTCTGTAATCTCTTTCTTCAGTTCCTCGTGTTTTATTGCCAAGAGAGGCGAGCTTATGCCTTCAGAGTTAAGAAGCTTAAGGGAGGCCTCTACATTTCTAAGTACGTCACACGCCTATCAAGACAAATACAGTTTTTGAAAAGTAAAAGACAGGGGCCTTTTAAATGAAACATATTACGAAACAGTTTTTCTTCAACTCAGCATAGAAACCATTTTGTTTTAAGAATTTATACCCCGCTTTTTACCATCTGAATCCCAAAGTGGCTTACAAAACACATCCAACATTTAAAATATAAATTAAACACCAGAGATTGGAATGTCAGAGCAGATTCATGGTGCAAAGTCCTTCTGGAATAAAATAGTTTTAACCAGGCTTCTGAAATTCAGCAGGGATGGATGAAGCTTTCTTGATTTCTACTGTGATTGAGTTCCATAGAGTTGGGCCCACTACCCTGAAGGCAGGACACCATGTTGTTCCATAGTTTTGGAACAAGTTCCCATATGCTGGCTCCTACCGAATCTGCATGGACAAAGGAGGCTCTGCTTCTGATCAAGTCCTTCTATGAAGCACCTTCAGCTGTGCACACTGCTCTCCTTAGTAGACAGGGAACTGAAGGAGTCATAGGTCAGTGGCTGGGCACTTGCTTTACGTGCATAAAGTTCTAGGCTCAATTCCTGGTTTCCCATAAAAGAACCTCAGGTAGCAGGACAGGGAAGGTCTCTCAAATGTGGTGGAGACCATTGGCAGTCTGAATATACTGAGCCAGATGGGCCAATGCACAGAGTCACTATTGAGCACATTCATAAGGCTACAGGGGCAGCACCAGACAAGATGGGCAGCACTGTCAGTTCTTACAATGCCAACCATTCATTTATGAAAGGGAACACTGAATCCAGATTCTCTCCTCCATGGTGAACTAGTGCTGAGAGCACAGATATCTTGTTACATGGCGAGAGTCTCATGTATAGCAGCAACCTGTAAAGCAACTTGCTGCTGAGAGTAATGGCAACTGGACCGGGGCCTTCAGTTTAAAATGCTCTTTAGTTAAATGTCAGAAACCAAATTATCGGCTTCCTGGCTTCGCGGTGCACATTTTTCTTTTTCTGAGTATCTCTAAGCATTTAGTTTCAGGTCACAATGTTGAGAGAGGAAAAGGACCCAGAATATGCCTTCAGTTATGAGGGAAATGTCTGAATTGCTGTATTACCAAAAAGATGCTGAAGAAGAAAGTGAGAATGTGGGGACAATATCTTCAGTCCTTTTTACAGCAAAAAAATAAATAAAATAAAAATGGATGCTTGTTTGACTTTCAAAAATGACCAGGAGAACGATGTCTGTGAGGGTAGGTGAAGAAGAAGAATGGATGGGGGGATATAATGACAAGATTATCACTTCGAGAGAAGACAGCAGCAGTGGAGGGTGAGCCACTTTATGTAACTTCCCTTCTCAAACCATAGAATTGTAGATGATGCTGATTATTTATATTAGCCTTCTTTAAACAAAAGTGACTTCAAGCCACTCACAACAATAAAATTACCAGTCAGTTTTGAAAAACTCAGGAGCCTTTGGATCAGAACTCTAGGCAGTATACAACTATATAGGTCCCATAGTGCAGGCTGGACAATGAAACTTCCCCTCCCCCTCTGCACTCCCCCCTCCCCCCCAAAAAAATCTGTTGTGGGTCTCTCCTCAACCTTCCAGAGCAGATTTAGGGGGCACATGACAAGAGGAGAGGGAGTGGAAATCCCATTGGCAGAGCGAAAAATGCTTACGTTGGGCTAGTAGAGCTGTCTACTTGGATACCATTCTCTGGACTTCATGACATAAACCATACTAGTAATGAAGTTTGTTCTTCGAAAGGTACTGGGTGCAGACAGGGAAAGATCTCTACCTGAAATGGCTTGCTGGAAGAGGAAGGTCTTCAGCAGAAAAGGCAACATTGAACTCAGTAGAAATTACAGTGGTACCTCAGGTTAAGTACTTAATTCGTTCCGGAGGTCCGTTCTTAACCTGAAACCGTTCTTAACCTGAAGAACCACTTTAGCTAATGGGGCCTCCTGCTGCTGCTGCGCCACCGCTGCACGATTTCTGTTCTCATCCTGAAGCAAAGTTCTTAACCCGAGGTATTATTTCTGGATTAGCGGAGTCTGTAACCTGAAGCGTATGTAACCTGAAGCGTATGTAACCAGAGGTACCACTGTACTTCCTAGCAAAGACACATAGGGTTGGGTTGAAAGAATGGTCAGAACCCTCAGATGACCTGCTCTAAAGCCACTACTCTTAACATTGTATAGAGTTGGAGGTTTGAAGACTGTAGCCTTCTGAAGTTAAGTTTTTCCATGACAGCTGTGATAACCACTCTGGCTGTCAGGATTGCCCCTTCCTATATTGCTACAGTTTCATAGATGGTGCCAACTCAGCATAATATGATATGGTAACATGGCCTTTTCATCCTGCTGCAGTTGATTAATGTAGCCACACACTAGGACGCTTGCTTCAAAAAGGGGGGAGACTCTGGCAAGTGCTGCTGGTTTTTTAAGGGGTTTTAAAGGGTTTCCAGAGGTTTAGATGTTGTTTACAGGCTTTTTAGATGGTGTTGCCCACCATACGTGATTTCACATATACACGCGGTAACCGGGAACGTAACCCTCGCATAAGCGGGGAGACGCCTGTACTGCTCTTGGACGTAATAATGTCATAGCGCTCTCCTTTTAATGGGTGAGAAGTGACGCAACAGGTTGTTTAGCGTCCTGCCAGGGCCATCTTAAGTATATCCGGCGCCGTGGTGCAAAGATCCCTCCAGAGTCCCCTCTTTCCCAGAGTTGCCAACCTTTTTATGGCACTGCCGGCAGCTTTGCGGAGCTGGAGGAGGCGGGCAGCGGCTGGAGGGTGGCTCCTCTGGTGGGGAAGAGGCAGAGGCTCCGGGCGCAGCACTGGTTCAGCGAGGCGGGCAAGGGCGGCAAGCTGATGCTGGGAGGTGCTGTGCCCAGCCTCAGCCTTATCCCTGGCGCCCGTGCCGCGGTGGCCACAGCAGGCGGAGGCTCTGGGCGCTGCTTCGGCGTGGCATGGCAGAGGCAGCCGAGGGCAGCGAGCTGATGCCAGGAGGTGCCACGCTCAGCCTCCGCCTCTTCCCTGGCAGCCTCCAGAACTTGGCACCCTGGCGCCCCGCACCACTTGTCTCTATGGGCAAGACGCCCCTGCGTCCCACCAAACAATTCAGCAGTGTTGTGAGATATCTTTCCTTTTGAGATGCGCTATTGCACATTGGTTCATAACATAAAATACAGCAAAAGAGCCAGAACTAATAGTTAAGCGCATTCACATTAGCATACAAACGTTTCTCCTTCTCTAGCAGGTAACATTACTAAATAAATACAGTGGTGCCCCGCAAGACGAACGCCTCGCAAGACGGAAAACCCGCTAGACGAAAGGGTTTTCCGTTTTGGAGGCGCTTCGCAAAACGAATTTCCCTATGGGCTTGCTTCGCAAGACGAAAGCCCATAGGGAAATCTCCGGGACAGCGGGGAAGCGCAGCGCGTCTTCCCCACTGTCCTCGGACCTCCTCCGAAGCCTGGCGGGGGGGCGGAGAGGTTTTTTAAAAACCCCGGGACAGCGGAGGACTTCTCCGCTGTCCGGGGCGATTTTAAAATGCTGGCGGGCGGCAGCGAAGGCTTCGCTGCTGCCTGCCAGCATTTTAAAATCGCCTCGGACAGCAGAGAAGTCCCCCACTGTCCCGAGGTTTTTTAAAATGCTGGCATCTTCCCCGCTGTCCCCGGACCTCTTTTGAAGCAAGGGGCGGCAACGCGGAGAAGCGATCTTCTCCCCTCCGCCCCTTGCTTCAAAAGAGGGGACAGAGGGGAAGGCGCGCGTCTTCCCCTCTGCCCCTCGGAGATTGCGGGGCAGGCAACGGGGAGAAGCAATCTTCTCCCCGCTGCCCCTTGCTTTAAAACAGGTCCGGGGACAGACGGGAAGGCACGTGTCTTCCCCTTTCTCCCCGGACCCCTTTTGAAGCAAGGGGCGGCAACGCGGAGAAGCGATCTTCTCCCCTCCGCCCCTTGCTTCAAAACAGGTCTGGGAACACCTCCCGCCACCGCCCGGCTTCGGAAGGCTCCTCCGAAGCCGGGCGGCGGGGCAGGAACACCTTCTGAAGGCCGGCGGGGGGCAAAAGTCTTTGTTCCCCCCTGCCTGCCTTCCCAGGGGCTTTTAAATCGCCCCGGACAGCGGAGAAGTCCTCCGCTGTCCCGGGGCGATTTTAAAATGCCGCCCGCCAGCATTTTAAGATCGCCCCGGACAGCGGAGAAGTCCTCCGCTGTCCCGGGTTTTTTAAAATGCTGGGGGTGGGAAGAAAAGCCCTTGTTCCCCCCCCCCCCCAGCCTTCACAAGAGGTCGGGGGACAGACTGTCCCCGGACCTGGTCTGAAGGCGGTTTCCATAGGAACGCATTAATTGATTTTCAATGCATTCCTATGGGAAACCGTGCATCGCAAGACGAAAAACTCGCAAGACGAAGAGACTTGCGGAACGAATTAATTTCGTCTTGCGAGGCACCACTGTACTTAGAGTAGCAACCTGCACTAAACTGCCCAGTCACTCTTCTGACAGAAATCAGCTAGTCTTCTCACAAAGCCAGATTATCTAAATGAAATGATGAATGCCTCTCTCACCCTGGGTATTATTCACTCTTTGTTGCTGTCAATTGCTATTGTAAACAGAGTATGAAATCTTTTTTTACAGTAAGGTTATTTGTGCACACACACAAAATATGTGACATACAGTAAAATATTATTTTGTTAGTTACTGTGTGTTTACAGAAACTAAACCTGCCAGTCAACATCACTGAGTCTTTTATAATCTCTGAATGCCTCAAAATCCATCCCCTTGTCTCATGCAACTTCTGTTATCTAGTTTTCTTCTATTCAAGTTAGAAAACAGTTGCTTGGTACAAGCCTCTTTAGGCATTAAGATATTCAGAAGTAATCCTGGCAGAAAGAGATTTTAAGATTTATCTGGGGGGGGGGGCAAAAGGCCAAGGATAAAACATAAAATACTTACAGATGTAAAAGATAGAGGCGGGTTTGCCCTCCCAGACCTTAAATTGTATTACGAATCTGCTTGTTTGGTATGGATCAGGGACTGGATGAGATTGGACAAGCAAGAGGCGTTAGAACTAGAAGGACATGATAACAGAATTGGCTTGCATGCATACTTATGGTATGGGAAAGGGAAGATTCATAGAAGCTTTTACAACCACATAATTAGGAAATCATTAATGAGAGTATGGGAGAGATATAAAGACTTATTGGAACAAAAGACTCCGTGGTGGCTTTCACCACATGAAGCATTACTGCTCAAACCGCTTGGAAAGAAAGGGAAATGGCTCACGTATGTTGATTTATTAAAGGAACATGAGGGAAAATGGAAATTAAGAGATTATGATGAGATCAAAGACCACTTTCAGAGTTGGTTGCATTATCGACAACTACATGAAACATATAAAGAAGACAGTAAGAAAGGATTTAGTTATACTAGATCTAGGTTTCAAATGGAAGTGATCGAAGGGAAAGTGAAACTACTGAAGGCCGCATATAGCATATTATTAGAATGGGAGACGAAAGATGAAGAGGTAAAATCAGTCATGATTAAATGGGCACAAGATGTAGGTCACAACATTATGATGGAAGATTGGGTTAAATTATGGAAAACTGACTTAAAATTTACAGATTGTTCCCTATTGAAGGAGAATTACATGAAGATGATCTACAGATGGTACACAACACCAGTGTAGTTAGGGAAAATGTAAAAAACTAGTTCAAATATATGTTGGAAGTGTAAGGAAAAGGAGGGAACATTTTATCATATGTGGTGGGATTGTAAAGTAATTAAAAAATTTTGGGAAATGATATACAATGAATTGAAGAAAATGTTCCATTTAACATTTGTTAAAAAACCTGAAGCTTTTTTGTTGGGGATTGTGGGGAAAGACCTTTGCCCAATGTGGTCCTCGAACCCACCACTCTGAGATTAAGAGCCTTATGCTCCACTGATTAAGCTATGGGATGCATCATTTTTGTGCAGGTCCCACTTTTACATAATATACTTTCATTCTTATGTCGGATAAATTGTAAGCCTCATTAAGAGCCTACCATGGTTGAGAAGCAGGTCAAAAAGATATAACGAAAGCAAACAAATAAGCAAACGGGAACTCAGTACAGACTCCTAGAGCACAAAGTTCAAGAAAAGGTCTAGTATTTCTGCAATTTTAATAGGACTCTCAAAACATTTTAAAAAAAGTTTTAAGAACAAGTACGGTGTATACTAAAGCCTCTCCTTTTCAGGGAGGGGAGGGATTGTGCGCGGGCCTTGCGCTTCCCGCCCTTAGTGGGGGGCGTGTTTAGTCATCAGGGAGTCCCGGCGCGTGTCACAACCCCGCCAGCCAATCCGGCTGGCTGGGGTGTGTGGCTGTGGCTAAGCTGCCACACAGCCGAGAGTAATTCCTTCTGCTCCCTGCTACTACGGATCTCCCGCCCTCCTGCCCTTTCTTCTAGCGTTAGTCACCTTGACCTTGCTATGGACTTCAGTTGGTCGGCTGTTGAAGGGGCCTGGTAGGAATTTTTCCACTTGGCAGATTGGCACCAGCCACTTGGTTTTTGCCTACCTTGTTGCAAATCATCACAACTTTGTAAGGTTTGGCTGTTAGGCATTGGGAAAACTTGGTTTATGGGAGGGGAGGTTGTGGTCATCAGCTACCCCTCCCATTTAAGGGTATTCCGTTAAAGGAACCTGGGGGTCGTGGATCCTATCCGAAGCCCGGGAGGTGGCTAAGGCCATGGCATGACTTTCCGGTGACCCTGGGGGAGCTCCGAGTTGATGTACATAAACAGGGCTCCCCCTAAAAGTGGTTAACCCTTTTGAGACTTCCTGCATGGCGAGCGGGAGTCAGATATAGTCGGAATGGGTCCAGTGCCTAAAGCCAATACCATTCACATTCTGTACCCAATAAAAGTTGTGGCCTTTTTTCGCCCATTAACCTAAATACTGGTGTCCATGTGTTTTCATTCCTCAAGGGAGGGGGTGCGGGGCCTTGACGCACAACAGCCCCACCTGTTTCTTAGAATATAAACTGCTGGAGGCAAAATCCTTGGAGGGACTCCTCTGCCCCTCCCAGAAAGTTCTGCATACAGAGAAATACATACAAATGGATGCAATGTTTCTCTTTTTGAAACTAGAAACAGAACTGTGACAAACTGAAAACAAACGTGGTGCGATATGCATAGTGTAAGCAACTGGACCACATGTTGTGGGTTGGTTAATCCTTTGACTAACCTTCGCTGCTGCAGTGAAGAATTCATTGGCTTCTTGCAACAAGGTTTTCCGCTCCTCCATACAGCGGTTCACTTCCTGTTGCAACAGGTTCATTTTCTGATTTGAAAGCTTCAGGTGCTCTTTTTCAGCATACTCTTCTGAAAACAGAATCTTGAGAGCCTCTGATTTCAAATCTTCCACACTGGAGCTCCATACCTAGAAAGAGAAGGGCCGCCTCAGTTAGCTATCTGCCTGCAGAATAGCCACCCCACGAAAAAGACAGACAATAGCACAGATTTAAATAAAACTTGCACATGCTAATTTACATGCATAGATTCCATACCCTACAAGTGTCTTGGAAAAAATAGGACATTGTTTTTTATTGCAAGAGAACAGTGGTCTTGCTCTCTCGATTTTGCAATGCAATTTCCCTCCAAAAGCGCTTTTTTCCAGGACCCTGTTTTTGGTTGCCATGCCTGCCCAAAATGTGTTTTTTTTTTGGGGGGGGGGAGGAAACTGCGGTGCAAAATTGCAGGAGATTACAGCAACCCAAATGGCTCCCATGCTCCCGTGATAAAACAAAACAAAATAGGAAGCTGCCATCCTGGATTCTAGCTTCAAAGTGTTGGAAGGTAGGAGATGCAAATTCAGAAAATTACTTTTTAAAAAAATTACAGCTCATCATGGTGAAGAAGATTGTGATCAGGTGACCTGTGTGCCTGCTTGGTGTGCTGTCCAGGTGATGGGCAACCTCAAGACCCCAGCGTTCTCCAAGGAACCCCAGATAGGAGGGGGGAAAGAACATGGCAGTGTGAGGGAGCATCAATGGCTAGGTAGGCAGTTAAACTCGCCTGCTGTGCAGATGGTCCCAGTTGTCATACCCAAAAGTCCAGCAAGGACATTTGATTCACACAAACGTATTTGAGATTATTATTATTACTAGTCATTAAATTTGTATACCACCCTTCATCCGAAGATCACAGGGCAGGTCCACAAGATAAAAACCCAAAAATGAAAGCACAAAAATACCTAATAAACTAGTATACTTCTGTTTCTTTTCCTGTGGATAGTTAGGCCTACATGGCAGCAGGTAGTCTAATTTCCCCATGGCTGGACACCTCACAATTCCTTCAATGCAACTAGTTTTGTTGTTGTATTTAAGAAGAGTTTCCTCCACCCTTTTAAATGGTTTTATGTTTTACTTTGTATTTTAACTCTCTTTTTCCCCGATTTATTGTAAACCACCTACAGAGGTTTATGTAACAGGATGGAATACAAATGCCACAAATAAACAAACAAAGCCATATACCAAGGCAGCACTGGCTTACAGTGTAGAGATAGTGTAAAGAGTTACAGCAACTACTTCCCATGCATAGGTTATTATATGGCTAATAAACAGGAAAACCATTCTTCCGGGATGAATTGGTAATAGCAGCAAAGAAGTACAAGCCTTTTGTTCAATTACCTATCCTGCTGAACTGCAAAATACCCATCCTACTAAATAAGGGACAGCAACTACCATGTTCAAAGTAGTGCTAATATGAATGGTTGACAGTACCCTCAAAATTCAATTACATTGCTTAGGAACAAACATATGGGCATCTTGCTATTATTTAAAATACAACCACATGCATTCAGTTATTTGACACAATGGCATTACCAACAATTTGCCAAGATTCAATACTGGGCAATCCAGCGCAAGCTATGCATGTCAATGTATTCTTGAAATCAATGAGCCTAAGTGTTTTACTGTAATGCTTAAATCCCATTGATTCTAATAATGGTAATCCTATCTCCTTAAAAATGGACAGCGTCCAAAAGTTAGTCAGCGCAGTGACCCTCTGCCCTTTCCTATGAAGGGGAGCTATTTGTGTGCAAGCATTCCAAGATCGCCCACTGAATATGGAGACGCTCCCTGAACACAGAGGCCTTTGCAATCACATCAGATCTGCTGGATCAGAGCCACACACTGGTCAAAGATCACCAGGGCTCAGTTTCATTCCTATGTGACTTCATTGTGGGTCTTGCGTGGCTTTAAAAAATAAATAAATCTGTTCAATAAAGAAGAAAATATTCCCCATTATATTCTCTTGCTGGTATGGGTTATGGTAAACTTGACACACTTTGGTGTTTATTGGTGGTGTTAGAAGATTTCTAAATGGAAAGGTTGCCATCTCAGAGGTAAAAAGCACAGAGGATTCCTGTACTGCGGGAAGTCGCAGGTCCATTCTCTGGCAGATCTAGTTAAAAAGATCTCAGGTGTCAGGTTTGGGAAAGATTCTTGCCCGGTACTTTGGAGGGTCAGTACTGAGCTAGATGTGTGACTGGCCTAGTGTCACCCAGTGGACTTCATATCTGAGTGTGGATTTGTACCTTGGTCTCCCCAGTCCCTGTCCAACATTCTACTCACTATATCATGTTGGGTCTCTGCACTCAAGAAAGAAGCTCTACAGGAAAGGTTACAATAATAACATTTTTAAAAAAAAAAAACAACACACAGAGAGAGAGAGAGAGAGAGAGAGATAAACACACATAATCTTTGCCGTGTTGAAGAAAAGTGGTTGCATCTGAATTAGCCATGTGTGATGTGTCTTATCCCTCTGGCAAGGAGGAGGCTGCTAGATATCACAACCGTGGTTTCCATCCCTATTCGGGAATTTGGTGCTACACATGTAAATGCGGGGGAGGGGAGGGTCCCTCAACAGAGACAGGGACATGTGCATAAGGCCCTCTTTGGGTTGACACCAATTTTGCGTAGGCCACGGGGCACAGACAGCATGCGCACGGGTGTCTTAAGAGGCAGGAGCAGGGTTGACACAAGACATTTTGGCGCCTGAGGCAAACCACCAAATGGCGTCCCCTCCCAGCCGGGGAAGAAGAGGTGAGTGAAGATCTACATCAGGGATGGGGTGGGTGGTATAAAGATCGACATCAGGATCTGCTGCCCCTGTCCCTTGAACACCTCACTAAAGTTTATGTGATGCGGGTGGCACTGTGGGTTAAACCACTGAGCCTAGGACTTGCCGATCAGAAGGTCAGCGGTTCGAATCCCCGCGACAGGGTGAGCTCCCGTTGCTCGGTCCCTGCTCCTGCTAAGCTAGCAGTTCAAAAGCACGTCAAAGTGCAAGTAGATAAATAGGCACCGCTCCAGCGGGAAGGTAAACGGCATTTCCGTGCGCTGCTCTGGTTCGCCAGAAGTGGCTTAGTCATGCTGGCCACATGACCCGGAAGCTGTACGCCGGCTCCCTCGGCCAATAAAGCGAGATGAGCGCCGCAACCCCAGAGTCAACCACGACTGGACCTAATGGTCAGGGTTCCCTTTACCTTTTAAGCTTGGTAGGTATGGTTCATTGTGTAGACTGGGGGATTTTCTCTTCGAAGCCACAGGCAGAAAGCCCTTTTCTTGCCTCTCTGCAGGACTGCTGAGATAATGATTTGATCTACAAGGATGAACTGCTACAAGTGAGCTGCTTAGCACAGAGGATCAGCTGTCATCTGCAGTGATCCACAGCAGCCAGAGACATTACTGTTTTAATACTGCGTGCTATTTGGTGGCATGATATCATTGTCACTTCTTTCCACCAAGAGCTGGAAAAAGCCTGATGTTGCCATGCCTCTGCAGATTTCCTGAGCTACCTAAGTACCTCTGAGGACACACAGCATTATACATAACCTGTGCTCAGTGTTTCTCCACAGACAGGTCATGCTATTTTACTTTTTTGCCTGCTCAGTAAGTAGCCTTTAAAATTGCAGTTCTCAATATTCCATTTGGCACAGAAATTGAGCCCCTTTGTAGATCTCTTGATTGATCTGGCACTTCTTAAAAGATTGGTGCACACAGGGTGAAATTATACTTTGGTCTTTAAAAAAAACAAAAACTGGACCCTTTTGTTCAAAAGAGGCTGTGAGACTTTCAAAAACATGAAGCAGCTGAGAAAAAAGAAGCGTTCCTATGCACCCTGAATTGCAGAAAAATACTGGGTGTGATCCAGCCAAAGTTAATGACTTTTAAGTGTGATTGTATCCAATTATAGTGATTAACTCTTTCCCACTGAAGTCAATGATACTTAAATTTGTTTAGCTTTCTAGACTGTATTGAGAATGTTTATTTTCTTAAAAAGCCATCATTGGGACAGACACTCTTAGAGTTGATTTCTTCTTCTTGAAATTTAAGGATACATAAATTGAAATGAAGCATGAGACTAAGATTTTGCTAAGGATGAAGAAAAAACTGGGGGTGGGTGGAATATGTAAAGCAACATGTAAAATGATTATTTAAAACAAAATAGCTGACTTTATCAACAGCCACCCCATATGTAATAGGTAAAGAAGCTCTAGTGTGCATTCTTCTTTTGCAATGGGGAAGCAGCCCCAAACCTCAGTGACACATTGAGGTTTTGCTTGCATTTCTTAACTAGTTTAGCTAACCGCCATTCATATATTTCCCCTTCTATTAATTTGTCTGGTTATGGAACCTTAGCACCATAGTTTTTAAGAGTGACCTGCCTTGAGAGGGGTTGCCACTTGTCAGAAACCTTGAGCAAATACATATTCTTCCCAAACTGGGCAAAAACATATAAACTAGGGCTGGATCTACACTGCTAAGAAAAACGCTATTAAAAAACCTGATATATATATATATATATATATATATATATATATCCCATTGACAATGGATTGCTGCTCTACAGCGCCCTCTGGTGTCACATTTTATAACGTATTTTTAACGTTATAACTCACCAGTGTAGATTAGTCCAAGCAATGAAGAGCCCATGATTTAATGAGTGAACTGATAATCCTCAGGGAAAGATGTTGCTATATCAATACAATAGTCCACTGTAAGAAATTGAAGGACTACAGTGAGCATGTTTTAGATAAGATGGTTCTTACTTTAACCTTATTTTCCATTTCCTTGTGCTCCTGGAGTAATTCTTCATTTTCTTTTAAAGATGACCCCAGCTTTTGCTTATGAAAATAATCCTTTATGTTCTTCTTGTACCAAGAGGTGATCTGAAAAAAGAAACAATATTTTGAAGGACTGGTATGTAACTACTGAAGTGAGATTAATCATAAGGATAGTTATGTAATAACCCATAGTGTGTTGAACGAGATTAATCATAAGCAATAAACATAGATGATTACGATCACATTCCCAGTCACTGAATGGATCCAGCACAATGGTAAGAACTCTTATATCCTGCTTACTGCTATTCAGGCCTATATCTTTTTAGAAATAACTCAGCCTCCTGTGAATTGGTTTGAACTGTACTACTACATTGCGAGTTATCTATTCATGTAAAAACAGCAACCCAGTTTAGCTTCATTTTTAATGAGAGCGTGTGAAAAATCTTGTCTTAACCGAAAGAATAGGAAATTTGTAAATGAGTCTAATAAAGGCTGGGTTTCCATAGCCCAGTCGTCTGCGCACTGAAGTTTTAAACAAATCCTGTTTACATTGAATGAGGACTTGTTTTCAGTCTTCACTTTGTTTTGTGATTTGCTGTTTTATTTGATAAAGAAAAGCATTGCCCTAGGAACTATAATTATTTCACATCCACGTCTACTCTATTTTAATCCTATAAAGCTGCAGGATGTTAAGACAGAACCTATCTTCTGAACTGTGGGCACAAAAAGAGGAAGGAAAACAGTGACCCCCCCAAGCAGAATGAATATACTTTTAGCTCAAGGCCTGCATGTAACTATCCTATGACAATCCCTCACCCTGGAGAATGAGGAATAAATGACCAGGGACCTGGAATCCTTTGCTTATGCAGTTGTGTGCACAAAGGCTCTTTCGAGAATTAAAATGAACATGAGGAAGTCAAGCATGCAAGATCCTTCCCCCTATTCCATTAATTCATATAATGCCTAAACAGAGTAAGAGGTATGTGGAATTTGATATCACATGGGCTAAAATGCAGCTATTTTATTTACTGGTGTATTGGATCATTACCTACATATACACCACAATCCAGTATAGAGTTATGCTTAACCTCCTTTAATTTCAGTGGGGCTTAAGCATGGGTACATAACTGTGTTAGACTGAGGCCCTAGTCTGCCCTTATATGTCACAATTGGAGCTATTAAGTATTCCTCTATGAATATTCTGAAAGTAAACAAAAATGCTTCCCACAAATCTACAACAACACACTCAGCGAATTACCTAAGGAGTTTGGTGTAGCAAGGGATATAAAGAGATAATTAATGTAATTAAAATTTAATTTGATGTCACACCACAAAGCTGCTTCCTAAGTGCTTCCAATTTATTCATTTTGATATGTTCCTCGTTCGAGGCCTGATTTCATTTTTAAATCACAGTACTGGAGAGGTGGGGAGAGATTATATATATAATATATATATAATGCACAGTGTTTCTTAACAACTAAAGGCGATAAGTAATACTTAAAGTAAATTTATGGGTCTACTCTGAGACTGGCTATCACTATGATTTGAGTGGCTCAGTTCAGATGCAGCGGCACACTATGGCATGCCCTTCAAGTGTCCCAGTTTTTCACGGATGGTTCCAGAATTGCAGAAGCCATCCCAGCTTCTGATCTGATCCTGGAAGGCCAGCGCCACCACTGAGCTTGGGGAGGGAAATGGGACGAGGGAGCACATAAATCTGAGGCATGCCACTGTTTATTCCAGCAGGAAATATTGGGAGGAATACTGAATGTGTCCAATATATTTTTCTGTAGTCATCAGAACCCCTAAATGGAAGTGGATCTGCAGCCATCCACTACCTTCTATGACAAGATGTTACAAAAGCTTGCTCCTAACACTGGGCTGCGGGTGGCGCTGTGGGTTAAACCACAGAGCCTAGGACCTGCCAATCATAAGGTCGGGGGTTCGAATCCCCGCAACGGGGTGAGCTCCCGTTGCTCGGTCCCTGCTCCTGCCAACCTAGCAGTTCAAAAGCACGTCAAAGTGCAAGTAGATAAACAGGTACCGCTCCAGCGGGAAGGTAAACGGTGTTTCTGTGCGCTGCTCTGGTTTGCCAGAAGCGGCTTAGTCATGCTGGCCACATGACCCAGTAGCTGTACACCGGCTCCCTTGGCCAATAAAGTGAGATGAGCGCCGCAACCCCAGAGTCAGCCACGACTGGACCTAATGGCCAGGGGTTCCTTTACCTTTACCTTTAACATTGGGCTACCCTACTTGGAATCGGCAGGACAAGAAAGGCAGGTTACGTTCAGTGCCATGTGACTGGAAAGTAAGCTCATGCAACAAAACGTTACCTTTCCCCCCTCTCCTCCTGCCCCTCTCCCTTGTAGCTTCTTTGGAGGTTGTGGGGAGCTACCAAACACTGTGTGCTGTGTCATAGGGGGCTGCAGTGGACAGAGGGAATGGCCTATAACTGGGTGGAGGAAGCTGCATTTTGCACATGTAACGTTGGATACAACTCTATATGGTTTTTAATTATATGGAAGCTGGTCAGAGAGATGACAGAATCTAGGGCCAGACAGGGAGGAAAGTGCAACATTCTCACTCTTTGAGTGCTAAATGGAATACACTGACCTCTCAGTCCTGGACAATAATGAATAAGGCAATGTCAGGGATAAAACTCCACGGAAGGAAGGACATCAAACTCTCCATCAGAAGCAATACTTAACAAGGAGCTGTAGGGTTTTATGCACACCTGGGAGGCGGAATTAGAATTAAAGTGTCTATTCCAGGGAGCTAGGGAAACAGACCTAAAAACTTGATAGCACTAGTGTTGGGTATTCATTCAAGGTGCCTTCCATACAAATACACCTGAATATAGTGTGGTCTCCTGATATGTGATCCATGGCAGCCTCTCCCCGCTCTGCCCCCCCCCCCCCGATACAGGTAACATTTAGGCTTCTGCTTTTTTAAAAAGGCACTTTGAACATAGAGATTGGGAGCAGAGCCAGCTAGCACAACACCAAACTCCCCTTTCCATGTGTCCATTTTGGCATGTTTGCAGCAGAGACAAAAGGAAGACTTAAAAAGTTTGCCCCTTGTCAAGCAGCAGAGGAACCAACCCCCACGGCAGGTTGCCAGGAACGGACAAGACAAGGAAAAGCCCTTACCATCTTCTTTTATTCAATATTCACATAGAGAGACTTGGGAATGCGGCCTCTCGGAATAATGGCGTTGCTCTGAGTGAATCTCCACCCCCCTCCATCTCTCCCACTTCCTCATGAATCATCGCTAAGAGTGCTAGAAAGTGCCCTCGGCCTTTGAGCTCTTTGCTCTCCTACTTTCAAGGCCCGCCGTGTTCTGGGAGGGGAGGCTGGAATGATTTCTAAAGACATTGAGTCTGTGGTGCTTCCTCTTCTTCCTCCTCCTCTCCCATTATTTTCCAGCTTTTCACTTCATCTGCGTCTGAGCTGTGACCTCCCTCAACCCCCTGTTGTAATTCTGAACTGTCTCCTTCTTCTTTGGAAGGGTCAGGCTGGGGAGGGGGACTCCACCATTCCTCCTCTGCCCAGTCCCTGACACCCCCTATTGAAATAACCTCTCACATCCCAGCTACTTGGCTATGTCTATCTTTCGAAGCTGGGCTTCCAGTGACTTAAGATGGGTGCATGAGTGCCCCCTGACTGTACACCTGCTCCTTTGAGAGGAGCGCAACTCCATGAACAGGCATATTACCCAATTAGGCAAGTGTACGATTGCATGGTAAGATATACTTACGCTGTTATAAAAATGAAAAGCCACCCAGCAAAATTGAGTAAGCTGTGCTAATTGATAATTGTGCTCTCAATGTTAACACTCTGAAATGTGCTGAAATGCAGTAATATATTCTCAGCTACTAGGCGGGTGCCTGCATCCTCACTGCCTGAGGTGTGTATTTGTTAAAGAAGATTTGAAAAGCAGAGCCACGGAAGCACTAACAGAGATAAGCATTCACTAAGCACTGTAGAAAGCTTACTCTCCCTTCACCCTGCTGTGGAGGGGATAGGGGATAGCAGATTTAACCAGTTTCTCAGGATTGTTAGAGGGACTCACAACGAAGTCCAACATGGATTTTGTAAAATAACTTGCTGAAACTGCACTGCTACCCGTGAGAATATGTGCTTTGGGTTAGTGGTGAATCTGACGAATGACTCATAAGAAATGACTCCTGGAAGACTAAGGTCCAGAAAGGGATTTGAGCACGTCAAAGTGCAAGCAGATAAATAGGTACCTTCCAGCAGGAAGGTAAATGGCATTTCTGTGCACTGCTCTGGTTCACCAGAAGCAGCTGAGTCATGCTGGCCACATGACCTGGAAGCTGTCTGCGGACAAACGCCGGCTCCCTCAGCCTATAGAGCGAGATGAGCGTGCAACCCCAGAGTCGTCCGTGACTGGACGTAACGGTCAGGGGTACCTTTACCTTTACCATCAACCCACATCACTTTAAAGAGGAAATATTACAAAGAAATGATCTTGTGGATCATGCCAGTTGCGTTCAGCATGCCTGAACTATTCAGAAGATTCCCCTCCCTCCAGAAACAAACCTTCAATTTGTTTCTGTGTATTGCTGTATCTGAAGCAAAGCAAGAAATGGCTGCACTGATTGCAACATGACAATAGAGAATTTGTACAGTGCTTTGCAAATTACAATCTTGACAAAAGATTCTAGAGAAGGTGCCACGTGAGTATGCTTATAGCAAACACAAGAATGGTGGCAGAGGAAGCCTTGCTGCCAAGGAGTGCGCCAATATGCCTTCCCAAATAGTGGGAATGGGGGCACTGCCACCAGAGGTCTCTGGCAGAATCTTCTAAAATGGGCCATTTTGTGGGATAGGGACAACCTGTCCCTGCTACTGTCACATGCCAGCACCAGGCCTGATCTAGGGACTCAGCTATACAGCTGCAGATAAAATGTTTTCAAGTGTGTTGTGAAGTGCATTATACAAATGTGACACTAGATGGCGATGCTGAACTATGGGAAATTCAATATATTTTTCAAAACGTTTTTAATAGCATTTTCATAGCGTTTTTTTATATGTGTCTACATTCCACCTAGATGCTTCTGCTACACCAGTATTCCTGCTATCTGACCTAGGATCTTCTATCCTAGGTAACAAGTGGTGGGGCTGTGGATGTGGTGATTGTTGTTCCGCTCCTTTAAGCCTGCACCACTGCTGGCCATGGCGTTTGGATTGTGGACTTAATACATTTATTATGTCCATAGCTTTCACAGGCAAATGTCTACTTCATCGGGGGCATTTGAGGATCTGAATTATTGTTCATAAAAGGTGTGCCAGGATTTTTACTTGTGGGCAATTATTTAACAAACCATAACCTCTGACCTTGCTGTCCACCTCGGAGCAGCAAGCTGTGAATCAATGAGCTCGGGAGCCTTGAATAACCGTGATTTAGTGGTTCTCCTCACAAAGACATAATTGGGAGCCATTGAGAAATGTATGAACACATATACATTAATAACGGATCTGCTTGCCGAACTAATTATGTACAAAACAGCCCTGCCCGCCTTTATTTTTCATTAATAAAAGGGATTTGCTGAAAATATTTGAGAAAGAATAGTTTGCAGCTGCCAGGGATTACGATGTTTTTCAGATGATTGCACTGCGGTTAGGGGAAATATGCCATTTTTAACGCATTATTACCTAAATGCCTGCTCCCAGCTGAGCTGTTTCTTGCTGTACAGAAGCAAACTGAGGTTGTTACTCTAGCTCCTAAAGTGAGATCGTGGGAAATGGAGCCGATAGCCAACTCTCTTTCACGTCCCATTTGTGATACCAAAGTTTACAAATTCTGGACACAGTATATAGCACCTGTGTGGGGAGGTGGGCTCCTCGCCTGCTCTGAAACCCTTTACAATCCTGTACAACCACTCTTTCATTCCATGCCCTCCTCCATGTTCCCGTCTGGCATGGCCATACTGTAGTGGACCAGTGTAAATTGTTGCGGACCCACTCGCAGCGACCCCTCTTCAGAGAGCAAGGCTTTTGTTCCCCTGTGAAGGTGAACAAAATGGACAGGACGGCATTCTGGAATTTAAAAATTGTCCACAACTTTTTTGATTCCAGGTGTAGTTTGGACTTGGCTCAGGCATTGGGTGCATATCCGTTTCAGCCCCCCTGGTGAAGGGCTGACACATGACAGGGTCGAGCCTAGGATTAATGGGTCGTCTACAAGATGCACATCTACATGAATGGCTGTCACAAGCTGCTGAAGGAATGTCTATGGCCCATCTGCTGCACGCCTTGGCTTTTGGACAGAGATCAACGAGACCCCTCTAATGGGGTATCCTGTTATTGCACAGTCCTGAGGTAGGGGTGATGCACCACTTCACCCCCTGCATGGTGTTAGACTAAAAGGATTCCACTCAATGCCTTATCTGCTAAAGCTGTGACTATCGCTACGGGGAAGGCAAAACCTGCAAACAGCGCCAACCTGTTTGCAGGCAAATTCCTTCTTGACTTGGAAGGGAAAGGTTAGCATACAAAACCCAAAGCATTACTGAATAGGGTGGGGAGGGAGAGATGTTCTTCAGCTGACTGCAGTCCCTGGGGTCAGGGGCGGGCAGCCTTTATAGGGCTGGGGTGGACCAGAGTGAAGCCTGCTCCACTTTGGTCCGCTCCCAAGCCCCGCCCACACAGCCTGGCGATATTGGCCAGGATTCAAATGGACAGATGGCAGGAAAGCCCTATCTACTATATTTTAAATGATGATGGTGGTGATGATGATGATGATGACACAAGTGAATTTTTCACACTGGAAACAAAATCCCCATTGCTGGCAAACTTGTACCAGATACCTTATTTTTTGCTCTATAAGACTCACTTTTTCCCTCCTAAAAAGTAAGGGGAAATGTGTGTGCGTCTTATGGAGTGAATGCAGGCTGCGCAGCTATCCCAGAAGCCAGAACAGCAAGAGGGATTGCTGCTTTCACTGCGCAGCGATCCCTCTTGCTGTTCTGGCTTCTGAGATTCAGAATATTTTTTTTCTTGTTTTCCTCCTCCAAAAATTAGGTGCGTCTTGTGGTCTGGTGCGTCTTATAGATTGAAAAATACGGTATTACCAAACAAAATGTACAGGATAAAGAATGAATACTTTTCAACAAGGTATTTTTCAAACTTATTTCATGAAATTTGTTTCACAACATTGGTTTTAACCAGTGAGAATCTATCTCAGTAATGAAAATATTGTATTCCTAGGCAGATCCTCGGTTGAGCATTTCTCAGGAGACAGAGCAAAACATGGCGTCACCCTAGGCCTTCTGAACTACAGCTTGTGGTATCCTCATGATTTGCATACCAATAGCTGTGTGGCTCACATTTTGTAATTTTCACACCAACCCTCTTTATATTATTTTAAAATGGGGATTTGTTCTCCCCTACCAGACTATAGCCAACGGCTGTGAAGTTGACACCTCTGAAGGAACACGGGATTTGTCATTCTGGGTACAGATCAATCTAGTCAAGAAACTGGTAAATCCAGTCTTCCCATGGGCAATTACAAGCATCTGATGGATGCTTCAGAGTTTCCTAGCAAGCCCAAGCAAATTCATAAGGCTTTACTTGGGGGAATGTTATATAAAAATGCAAAGAACAATTTGTGATTTATAATGTACCCATAGCGCATTACAAAACAGGTAATGTGATGCTCTCCAGGGGGCTATTTGAAGAGCTTTGAGAAAAACCCACGACAAAGTGACGCTGCTTTCATTTGCATATTTAATTTACATGCCCAGGCTGCCAACTATGTCAAAGAACACAAGGCACTATTTCCTTACATATTTGTTAAGATGATCTCTGTATAATGCTATACGACTTTTCAGTTTTAAACTAAACTTCCTTCCTATGCTATGACTTACAACGTCTTGGGAAGTTAATACTGATTGTCAATGAGTAAAAGGAGAGTTCATAGAACATATCTGACTGATACCATAAAAAGCATAATACAGGTGTGAGGCCCTTCTTGTCATCAAGGGCCACATAACATTTGCAGTAATCTTTTCAGTACCAGGTAAAGACTTAACTTTCCCCACAGGCTTTTGATGGACTGAGATGATGTTGGGTTCTGTTATTAGGGTGCTGCCAAAGTTTCCCATAGCTGTAACGGAGGGTTTGTTTTGTATGCATGAATGGAAGGTGTTTGTAGGAATTCTATTCATGGTATAATGTGATGTTTATGTTTTTGAATGTGCTGTAAGTAGGAAAGTCGGATAGAAAGTCCCAATAAGAAATGGAAACAGATACAGAAATTTCGTTTGTTGTCATGACCAGATTCATGCCATGTGAATGTAAGCAACATTTACAGTGGTACCTTGGGTTACATACGCTTCAGGTTACATACGCTTCAGGTTACAGACTCTGCTAACCCAGAAATAGTACCTCGGGTTAAGAACTTTGCTTCAGGATGAGAACAGAAATCGTGCTCCGGCGGCACGGCAGCAGTGGGAGGCCCCATTAGCTAAAGTGGTGCTTCAGGTTAAGAACAGAGCTCCAGAACGAATTAAGTTCTTAACCCAAGGTACCACTGTATTTGTTAACACTGGGGTTCCTTCCCCCTGCTCCGCAAAAAATAATAATAATATGTAATTAATTACGTTGCTGAAACTTCATTACCTCCCTCTCCTGTTATGATGCTAGGCACATTTACTTCTGCGTAATCTCCAATGAACCCAGTGGGACGTACTTCTGAGTAAATATGCACAGGATTACTTTGCAAATCTCATACATAAGGTTGAGATTTGACTCCAAACGCCATCTGAACACTAGCCTATGGTGCTGTTATCAGGATATTTACATTAAAAATTGAATGGATGGGAAGTCTGAGGGTGTGACGTGGCTTATGTAGCAGTCCCAGCTTTTCCCAGCAGGATTTTTGTGCCTTTAACAGCTGGATGGCATTGAATAGCACTGATAAGAAGGCTCCCAAATGCCAGGACTGTGTTAAAGTCCCATTAAACACAGTGTGACTTATTTCTGAATAAACGTGCAGAGGACTGTAGCTGCAATCCTAAGCCCCATTGAATTCAATAGCTCATTTCTGAGTAGACATTTATAGGGCTGCACTGTGACTGCTTACACTCCCTCTTCCACACAACGACTGAAGTAGCAGGAGCCTCGTCCTCTCTTGCATGTGGCTACCCAGCATCACTTCATCCTGTGGCAGCAACCTGTGCCATGATTTCTTGGAACCTGGAGGTGCTTCGAGCTCTGCCTCCGGACGTTGCATCTCCTTCCCCAAACAATCATGTTGCCGCAGTTGTCCGAAGGGAAACCCCAACACAAGAGTTCCTGCCCTGGCGTAGGGCTTTCATGTGACTGGGACACCCAAGAGCTTGCATGCTGGGGGGTGGGGGTTCTTCAAAGAACCACGGGCAGTGTGTGGTTGTTTGAGGAAGGTGATGCTACGTCAGGGGGGAAGCCACTCAGGCACCTGCGGCGGCCCAGGGGCAGGGTGAGCCGCCCATAGGGGAGGGGTACACCATGGGGCCTCCAGAGTCTGCCTGCCTCCTCCCACTCAGCCGGGGGGAGGCAGTGGGCAGACCATTTGGGCAGCGAGGAGTCTGCGCACACTCAAGAAGAAGAAGCGTTTGGATTTGATATCCCGCTTTATCACAACCCGAAGGAGTCTCAAAGCGGCTAACATTCTCCTTTCCCTTCCTCCCCCACAACAAACACTCTGTGAGGTGAGTGGGGCTGAGAGACTTCAGAGAAGTGTGACTGGCCCAAGGTCACCCAGCAGCTGCATGTGGAGGAGCGGAGACGCAAACCCGGTTCACCAGATTACAAGTCTACCGCTCTTAACCACTACACCACACTGGCTCTCTCCCAGGAGAGACGTGTGGCTCTGGCGCTCTGCAGGCCCCGTGGTGAGTGCCGCCCGGCATTTTGTCACCCCCTCAGTGGTGACACCCAGGGCGGGCCGCCCCCCCCTTCCTCTGCCCCTTCCCCCGCTCGAAGTAATCACGGTAAGGCCGTGCACATGAATAACACAATAAATAGGGCTACTGTTACTCAGATTTGAGTCCCACTGGGTGCAGGCCTAATGATCACACCAATATCGCATCCCATCCATGTGCTTTATCTGATCCGACACATTAGAGCCTCACTTCGCAGTCCTGTTTGCATGCATGCATTTATATATACAGCTATATATGTCTCTCTTTCCTACCTGGTTTTCCTGGTGATGCCACTGGCAGATTTGCAAGACCTGCTCCAGTCCTTGGCGCTGCAGCTTCAGGTATTTGTCCAGTTGCCTTCTCCTGTCCTGCAGGACTTCGAGGAGGCTGCCAATTTTCGTGCAGCTGCTGTGGGCTCCCTGAACGAATTCTGGGTTCACATTCGGCCCGTCAGATTTGAACTCCTCTATGAATTCGGTAAGGTCGTGGCTTTTGTTCAAGAGGACCAGAGACTTTTCTAAGAGCTCTGTGGCGGGGCAGGGGCAGGGGAATAGGCAGAGAGAAGAAAGGTGGTTAACTCCTCATATATGGTGTGATGTTCAGGGTGGACCACATGCAAAAGGATTATTGGCATATATATCTAAGATTCCCTGTCATATATCTAAGTAGAAGATAAACCATAGAACTGTCTCTCCACACACACCCCTTCGTTGTGGCACATTCAGTTTCCCTGGGTCTGTAGCTTCTATCCACATACTACCTCAGGTTCTAAGCACTGTATGCCTCAAACACACGGCAGCTCTCGAACTCAGAGCTTTCCAAACTGTGTGTTGTGACACTTTAGTGTGTTGGCTGCAGTGTGTAGGTGTGTTGCGTGAACACTCCCCGTGTTCCTCCTGGGGCTGGAAAGGGGTTAGTTTAACCTCCGGTTTGCTAGTACAGTGGTACCTCAGGTTAAGTACTTAATTCGTTCCGGAGGTCCGTACTTAACCTGAAACTGTTCTTAACCTGAAGCACCACTTTAGCTAATGGGGCCTCCTGCTGCCGCTGCGCCATGCTGCACAATTTCTGTTCTTATCCTGAAGCAAAGTTCTTAACCTGAAGCACTATTTCTGGGTTAGCAGAGTCTGTAACCTGAAGCGTATGTAAACTGAAGCGTATGTAACGCGAGGTACCATTGTAAAACTGAATTACGGTGTCACAAAATGATGCATGTCTAAAAAGTGTGCCACCAACAAGAAGTCTGGAAAGTTCTGCCCTAACTGATCTCTAAATGTGTAACTTGTATTTTATTGTGCTGTATACAGCGCATAAACTACCCAAGACCAAGGCTACGTATCTCTTCTCTGGCTTTCAGTACAAAAGCTGCATTATTCAGCTGTGAACTACACAATATTTGAAAAAAATGTGTGATCTGGCTTTCAGCTGGCAGGGGTATAAACCAAACCAAACCAAACCTGTACTGATAGGGATTCAAATACACATTAATGTTATATCCAGCAGAGGGCAGTGATGACATTCAGCAAACACAACATTTATTACCAGGTGACTTCCCACAGAAGCAATTCAGACACCTGCATATTATTGGGCAGGGCCGACAGCTTCTGAAGCCCAAAATATTGAGCATGTAATTTGCATATTATGCCAGTGGTATTTATATACATTTGCACATTTCCACTGCAATACTTGTTCAAAATGCCTTACATTTTGTGAGGGGGCGGGGGAAAGAAAACACTGCGCAGCAATGTGTAGCATCACAATATGATAATAGGCAGTCTGAGCACCACCACTAAAATTATTTTCTCTCAAAAACACAAAAGGGCAGAGTTCAGCATATAAGTGCCAACATTCTCTCTCTCTCTCTCGCTCTCTCTCTGGCAGAACAATTTGCTCAAGTACTTCACATGTTCATTACCACACAGACGCTCTTACCAATTGACATTTCCCAGAGTCTTGACAAATAGTGATTATTGCAACTGATGAAAAAATCACAAAACAGCAGACATGGTGTAATTTACAGGGGATAAAGCTTTCTCTTGATATAATGAGAAAAGCCTCAGAATGTGATTTGATTGGGAACGGGTGGGGAGGGAGAGACATCTTATTGCTCTGCTTTTGAAAGACATCTGTGCCTTCTCGGGAGAAATGCCCCTGAGATGCACGTTAATTTTATGTCAAAATGATAATACATAAATGCTTTGACAAAGGTGTTCCTCCTCAGAGAGTATCTGTCAAAAATCGAATGTGAAATGCAGCGCTGAATCACTTATACCTGGGGTAGCCAATGAGGTGCTCTCTAGATGTTTTTGGACTATACAGTGGTACCTCGGGTTAAGTACTTAATTCATTCCAGAGATCCGTTCTTAACCTGAAACTGTTCTTAACCTGAAGCACCAGTTTAGCTAATGGGGCCTCCTGCTGCCGCCGCACTGCCGGAGCACGATTTCTGTTCTCATCCTGAAGCAAAGTTCTTAACCCGAGGTACTATTTCTGGGTTAGCGGAGTCTGTAACCTGAAGCGTATGTAACCTGAGGTACCACTGTAAATCCCATCATCCTTCGCCATCGACCATGTTGGCTGAAGCTGATAAGAGTTGGAGCCCAAACATCTGGAGGGTTCGCCACCTTGGCATCCCATGACTTATACCTTAAGCTGTGTCTCCAGAAGTAATTCAGCCAACATTTTGCAATAAAGTCAAGGCTAATGGGAGAATGGGCAGGGTTTGTGGTCAAAGGCAGGGAGAAAGCATGATCAAGGGTTAGAGCGGCCCAATTATACATGCCTCATTTGTTTATCTAATTTCAGGCCAGCAGGACAGAGTTGAGAACTGAAAAATACCACCAGACATTTCAAGAAAGAAAATAGGGCCCCATTTAAAAGAAGCACCGTGCTACTTTAAACAGTGCTGGCTCCCCTCCCAAAGAATCCTGGGAATTGTAGTTTGCATGGTGCTGAAACATATTAGTAGACCCTTATTCACCTCACAGAGCTACATTTCCCAGAGTGCTCTGGGAATGGAGACCAATTGTTAAACCACTCTGAGAACTGTAGCTCTGTAAGGGGAATAGGGGGTCTCCTAACAACTCTCAGCACCAAGCAAACTACAGTTCCCATGATTCTTTGTGGCAGGCCATGGCTGTTTAATGATACAATTTTAAAGGTTTAGTGCAGGTGGGTAGAAAGAAAGAAAGAAAGAAAGAAAGAAAGAAAGAAAGAAAGAAAGAAGAGAAAGGAAGGAAGGAAGGAAGGAAGGTTGGTTTTGGCAAGACTGAGGTAATGGCTATACTTCATTAATGACTGGAGTATTTTCTCCTCATCTGCTCACCTGTTCGCGAAATCTGATTCAGCTGCCCACACCACAAAGTGAACAATACAGAAGACCATTTTAATTATATACATAACTACCCACTTCTGAATCCTTATCTTTCTGAAGAGACGTAAAAACAAAGAATAAATGGTATTGGATAGAAACTCTTGCCCCTTTGGGAGAAAGCCATATTTTTCAAGACCGTTTTCCTTGTGGCAAACAATTTCATTTGATTGTTTTCAGTGATGGACCTCTTTTTTTGCAATGGCAATCAATCACTATCAACTGTTCCAAGGCCAAATTGCTGTGTGATGATGAACGCTTCACACCAATGGAGATTGAATTGAGACCACCAAACTCATATTAAAGTGACCAGGCTTCAATTCACTATTCTGTCGTCTTGAACAGAATTACATACGATTCAAGCCACTAGCTTTTGAACCAGCTAGACTCAACCATGCAAAAGAGAGAGAAGAGATTTTAAAAATATGAAAGTAGTTACTGTTGCATCAAACAATCAACTGCAATTTAAATTTATTGTAAACATAACATTTGACTAAAACCACATGTCTAAATCACAGTGGGGAGCAATAAACTCATGAAGGATTAGAAAGGCTTTTCAAATTCATTTCAATTGTCCTTAGTTTCCACAAGATGAATAAGTGTCATATTTGTGATGTTTATATGGCAGGGATCACTGTATGGAAATACTGTTTTTATAGCAATTAAAATGTATCAGTTTATTCAGGCCTGGAAATATATCAGATGTCAAGGAAATAAACAGCTATCTGACTTTTCAAAGACATCTGAATGCAGCCCTGTATAGGGAGTTTTTTTTTAATGTTTGAGGTTTTCTGTGTTTTAATACTTTGTTGGAAGCTGCCCAGGGTGGCTGGGGCAACCCAGTCAGATGGGTGACCTATAAATAATAAAATTGTTGTTGTTATTTTACGCCTCCACCAAAATCAAACTCATTTTCTATGTTAAACTCATTTACAGAGAGAACCAGGTTCTGTATCCCAGCCTTCCTCAACCTAGGTAAAGGGACCCCTGACCGTTAGGTCCAGTCGCGGACGACTATGGGGTTGTGGCGCTTATCTCGCTTTGAGGGAGCCGGCGTACAGCTTCCGGGTCATGTGGCCAGCATGACTAAGCCGCTTCTGGTGAAACCAGAGCAGCACACGGAAACGCCATTTACCTTCCTGCCAGAGCGGTACCTATTTATCTACTTGCACTTTGTGCTTTCGAACTGTTAGGTTGGCAGGAACAGGGACCGAGCAATGGGAGCTCACCCCGTAGCGGGGATTCGAACTGCCAACTTTCTGATCGGCAAGCCCTAGGCTTTGTGGTTTAACCCACAGCGCCACCCGTGTTCCTCAACCTAGTGCTCTCCAAATGTTTTAGGCTATAATCCCATCTGCCCCAGCCAGCAAAACCTCTTGAGGTCACCAGACTGGGGAAAACTGGCATGTATTCTAGATCACAATTAAGAGTAGTGACCAAATGGTTTTAAGTGGTAAAGCTGACTCCAGTTTTTAAGAACCTGTACAAATTGTTCCCTAGCTAGACTGTTTTGTACATTACCCTACAGAGGTACAGCTCTGAACAAGCTCTAACTGTTGGGGGACATACTCTTGGTTGTATCTTGCTATATTTTTCTTCCCTTTTATTCCTTCATTCAGTCTTCTCATAGAAAGATAGCTTCCTCCCTCAAACGCAGAAAACCAACTACCATAGGAGTGATGTTTACAGTAAGGAAGGTAGCATGCCATCACATACTCATTTAAATAATACGAAAAGCATGCAAGGACTTTGTTGAACCAACATCCATATATTGGATAACAAACCTAGTCGCTCAAAAGGAAATGTGTGCCACATGCAAATCCTAGGTTACTTAAATATGTTGGGTGGGATCCAGCTAAATTAGTGCAATGAGTTTTAACCGCACAATGAAAACTTCCCCTCCTCCTCCTCTCCCTGTGCCCCCACTCTGCCCCACACCCCCTGTAAATCTGCTCTGGAAGGTTGAGGTAGCCTCTGAAACAAAACATCTTTAGACTGCTAGGTATTTAGCAATAAGAGCTGGCCTGTGTATCCAAAAGGCTTTATATAAACAACATGTTCAGGTAAACCCTGAAGTTTGCACAAGAACAAATTTAATTTAAAAGAAACCCTAAGGGGTCATGTTCCCCCTCCCCAAAACAGCCGCCCAATGAGGATTCAGTATGTTCAGACACCATGGCATGTTGCACCTCAGGCAAAAAAGAAAAACAGCATCCGGGGCGGGGGGGAGAAGAAAGTCCTCCTTGAGATCCCAATTTATTAATATTTATCACAGGTGGGACCTCCAATAAACTGCTGCATTTATGCTAGAAGGTAAGAGTACACTGCAACATTTCGTTGGAGGTCCACTTGTAATAAATAATAAGAATTGAGGGAGTGAAATACACAAGGAGCTGTTTTAGAAACCACACACCCTTTGGGTCTAAACTTCTTGGACGGTGTATGCTTTAACTGCATATTGCCACTGAAGGTGTCTTGTGAGCTTTCTTTCTACTGTACGCAATTGCCGCTTGCTGGCATCACTGTGCTAAAACTAGCATTGCTTTTTAAAAGCCCTTTAAATATCCCATCAGCTTCTCTGTGTAGTTTTTGGCAGCTAAGAGCCTTGGAGCTGTATTTTTGCAGCTTTTACAGAAACAGACACTTTCAGATGGTGTATCAAACAGCAGTTGCCTAGGGCGGAGTCATCCTAAATACCTAGATACAACATAAAATGGAAATGTGACTGCTGCACATTTCCTTTCCATGTTGCCGGATCATTGCCTGCGGCTTCCTTTTTATCCTGCTAATCCAGCCTCCCAGCAATGATGGACAACAGCACTCAACCAGATACCTATACAGCACACAATTGCCCAGTGCCAGAAACTGATCGCGTTTTTCGGCATTACCTGGGTGAGGAGCAAAATGAAGGTATGCACCCATTAAAATAACGCTGTCGGGTTCTGGAATCAGAAACTGAGTCTTATAGTTCCATGCAGAGTGGCTTCTGCTAGAGCAGACAGGCCTGCAAAGGAGCACTGTTCAACCAGAGATTGTTCAAATCCGGACTGGCAAACACCCAAGCCATCTGATTTGACTGGTATATAGGGTGTGTATAAGCATAATGGCTTGTGTAAGCCACAGTTCCTAGGAAACTGTGAGTTGCCTCTTGCCACCGATCAAGAAAGGCTTCAGTTTTTCTGAAGACCATTGGGCAAGATACCATTCCTGGACTCTCTGTCCTCCCTCAGTGAGTCTGCCTCCTCACTGCAGGTGGCGTTTGGCAACAGGTCCCCTGCCCAGACTGTGAGCCATTGGCACCACGCCAACCCTCAACACTGGTCCTGCACCAAGGCTTGGTCATCCCTGACAGACCTTGCTTCCAATGTCTTTGGCTCCTATCCTTCCATGTTCCAATGGTGCATCTCTGCTTAAAACTACTTTGACAGATACCATTTTGAGTGCAGGTCTCCAAAGTCATGGTAATTGTCTTTCCCAGAGAAATGTATGCCAAGATGAGTCCCACTAAACTAGGCCCAGCTGCCAGGTGACTCGGCTCACGCCAATTGCAGGCTTCCAAGATTTGCTGCTGCGTGTTTTTTATTTTGTTTTTAAATGTCCTTTCCCTGAAATGCAGCGTACACTGAAATTTGGAACATACTTGTTTTCCCATGCAAAACTTGTCATAAATATTTGGGCTGAACACCACGAAGCCACACTTACTGCATTGTAAAAATCCATCATTCCATTTCCTCTGGAATATACCCAATTGCATATTTGCAGCAGGCAAAACTGTAAAACTCATCCAATGTCCACTCCCCCAGGACTATTTGTTTCGTTTCTGAATTGTGGCATATTTTTGGTTCCGGTTTCAGATTGCTTTCCAGCTTCAGGGCTGGTAGTCTGGAAGCGAGGCTGGCTAGTAGTTGAGCTGAGAGCTGGCAGGCAGGGTGGCAAGTGAGTGATCTGGCAAACCAAGTGAGTTGGTGTGCATCTCAGGTAGGATGAGAGTAGTCATCATCTGAGCAAATAGTTCTTCAGACCAAGCAGCCAACGCCAGCTGGTTTATACAGCTAAGGGAAACCCTGTTACTGCCCTCCTGCCAGTTGCCCCTTGCCCTGAACTTGCAGCCACAATACTGCCCTCTAGCCATCAGCAGTGGCAGCACTCAAGTGCTCCTTCCTCTCCCATGCGCCCACACTGGTGCAGAGCACAGCATATGCAAGAATACCTAGATTCCTAGCACCTTACTCCAAACAGGAGGCCTGCCTGACCCTGTCTTTTACAATTACTTAGAAGGAAGCCCCAAGCTTTTTAAGATATGTTTCTGGAGACGGATGCTATCCTGCTGCGCAATGCAACTGTAATTACCCATCTCCTTTGGGATTGCAGCCAACCTACTATAAGCTGGGGGTTTCTCAACCCTTTGCTCTCTGCTAAAGCTCATAAAAGCCTTTTGAACAGGAGGGTTGGGGAACCTCAATATTATGATGGAGCACATGGACTGCTGGAGGAGGGGGAATCAGGCTTACGTCATCTTCAAAAGGCTCCACTATGGCTGCAGAAAGTAGCTTCCATTTGATTTGGGAGAATTACCCTCATCTATAGATTTGGGGGGAGGCACCCTCATCTATTGCCCCATATGTTCCACAGTATTGCTGAGGACCCTTAAGCCTCAGGAGAAGCTTTAGGGGTGCTCGCTCACGCCTACTTCATCCTCACTCGCTTGGGGAGGGACACATCACTCTTGCCAGAGGCCTGAACTGATTCGCTGAAGAGGGATTTTTGCCCAAACCTTCTGCTGTTCCACACATGAAGTCAGGCCACAGGTTCCCACCCGCTATGATACGATTATCTTTATTGTCATTGTCCCATACAGAACAACGAAATTGAAAATCTGCATCAGACATTCAAAAACCAACAAGCCAGCTATCCCAGCCTGGTTAGCCCCCTAAAAACTCTGATACCCCATAATTAAATACAATATACTCCCATAGAGACTACCTTACACTGCGTTTAAAACCAAAATCGCATTTGAATAGAAACTGTTTCTCAGGTGGCTAGTCCTAGTCTTTATAAGCCTGTACCTTCTTCCAGAAGGCAAAAGCTGAAAGAGATCATTTCTGGGGTGCACACTATCCTGCACTATCTCTGCAGCTTTCTTATGGCACCTGGAAGCATAGATTTGATCCAAGGTAGGGAGAGTGCACCCAATTATTCTCTCCGCAGTCTTTACAACCCTGGACATCATTGTTTTTTCCCTGACCGTGCAGCTCCCAAACCACACACACAGACCATGAGTTAATACACTCTCAACAGTACAATGGTAGAAATGCCATCAACAGGTCCTTTGAGAGATTATTTTTTCTGGAGGATTCTCAGAAAATATAACCTCTGCTGTGCTCTCTTCATCAGGTCTTTGCTGTGTTCTCCCCAGGTTAGGTCATCTCTCATCTCAACTCCATTCCCAGAAATCGAAACACCGAGTCCTGTTCCACACACTTCCCCTCAATAATAAGTAGCTGAATATTCAATTTACATTTCCTAAAGTCCACAATAATCTCTTTTGTTTTCTTTAAGTTAAGGAGTAAGTTGTTTTTCCTGCACCACTTCCCCAACTGCTCAACTTCCTTCCTAAGATAGACTACACTGAAAATCAGGCTAGACTGGGCGCTAGGGAGAAATGGAACTGTTAAAAAAAAAAGTTAGGAAAGGAGGAGGGAGGAAAGAAATGAAAATAAATAGAATAAGGAAAGGTAGGCAAACCTTTACATGTTTATAATTTCAAGTACTAGTAAAATTAGAACAGCAGTCCAGAAAAATTACTTTAGATTTTCACTTCCTTTCAACAGAGGTTGTAAGCAGCATTTATCCACAACCCAATTCTAAATATGTAATAATTAGGAATCTTCTAAATTAAAGAAGAAGGGGGGAATATCCATCTGTACCTCTTGTATGTTGTTCATGCTGATGCAGGATTGCTCTCAGAGATTCTGGATTCTCAAACTCTTGGGAATTCCGCAGGAAATCTTCAACTTGGTCAATTTTGATTGCAAACTGTTGAAGAGCCAAGAAGGATGACAGAAACCACAATTTAGTTACATGTGACAACATACCAACTGAAAAGTCTCATCTCAAGTCTTAGCATACTGTAAGCTCTCAGAAAGGTGGGAAGCATTTACAGTGATGACCCAGCATATCCTTCATCCTGCAATTGTCTTTTTGAGAATTAGTAGACTTGATATGTTTTCCAGCTCTAACAGTCATGGCAGCCATGTGCACCAATGCTGGGGTGGGGTAGGGAAGAAAACTTGTGAAAAAGCCTTGGGTTCTTTGGTGAATACCACTGGAATGAACAGTGCTAGTGTCTACTGTTCTGGCCCAAGGAGTCTAACCTAATGCACAGCACTGGACTGCATGTGTACTTCACTGCTGCCTATGAGGATCTATTTGCAGAGCAAATGGCACTGATCACCCAATGGGAGGGAGGGAGGGAAATGGGGTAACTAAAGGAAGAACCCGTAGGTCAGTTATTGCTAAAACACATACTTTGCTCACAGACAGTCCTGGCTTCAGTCTCTGGCATCTCCAGGGAGGGCTAGAAAAGACTTTTGCCTGAAACTCTAGAGAGCCACGGCTAGTACTGAGATAGATCTACCAGTGTATAGGACAGCTTTGTCTGTTGATGTATTCAGTCCTGCCTCCCTAAACAAGTAATCAGAATTGTTGGATCTGACAGAAATGAGCATGCTTGGCACCCCTTGCTCACTAAGCTCTCAGCATTGCAAGTGCAAGGCCTTATCTAGAGGTCAATCAGCACCTCGATAGACAAGATTAGCCAGTAGCCATCAAAAAAACATGATCCCAAATGCAACCATCTTGGAAGAAAGTCCCTTTGATTCCAAATGAGTGTACTTTCAATTAAGTGAGGCCAAAGAGGAGAAAGGAAAAGATTTGCCAGTATTCGCCATGCAGAACACAATGGCTGCCACCTGTGTATCTCTGGATGAGTAGGGGCCAGCCAATGTTTAAGGAACAATTGTAGCCTGCTGCCCTATTCACCCATTAGCCATCCATGCGGAGGTCTAATGCATGGAATGGGAGTGGGACTGTACTTCCTTGCCATGCTCTTGACAATGGCATGTCTGCAGCTTCTTCACCTGTTTGGCTTTGTTCCTTTGGTTTCCATATGTGTTTGGCAGAGGTAACAAGCCAGCTATACTCTCATAGGTTCCTTCACACAGCTCAGAAGGGCAGAGCCAGCCAAAGATATGATGCTGAGACAGGACTAGAAGTCTTGGCCCCAAATCATTAGTCCTCAAGAATCGGAATACGACAAGAACCAGAGTGAACAGGACAACAATTAATATACCACTTAAAGCCAAAGAGGCTTCTAAGCGGCTTACGAAGTACAAGCATTAACATTTAAACACCCATAATGAAAATTTAGGATAAATCCATCCCATTAGAATATAAAAAATATCAACATTTATAGCGAAAATATGCAACAAAACAATCTCTTTAAAATAACGCTTTGAACTTTAAAGCAATCCTTTTAAGATTAAAATAGGAAGCTCATCTTGAGGTATTTTCTGGACAAGCCCAACTTTTAAATCTTCATTGTCACAATACTCTTAAGGGAAGGAGCAGCAGGAGAGTAATGTAAGCCTCACAAGCTGCATCTAGCCAGCAAAGGCTTACCCCTCCTTGCATTGAACTTCTGCTGTTTAGTGTCCTTGCACCAATTAACGCATTAACGAGATGCCAAATGGCAGGGGCTGAAAAGAGCCCTGAATCCTGGGGCTGTAAAGTCTAGCAGCATATTCATTATGTGGTTTATAGCACCACACACATGGAGGGCTTCCACCCTGGTGATGTACATTTGTGGTGATAGCTGCTGCTGGCATGGAAGATACACATGCATTTTAGACAAATCATCATGAATTAGGGTGATTTTGAAGGAAATGCCAGACAGAGGCAGCTTCTGTGTAGTTTTAACAGCCAGGATTCGGCTAACCCAGAGCCCTAGTGGAACGAACCTTCTGCCAGTGTATGGAAACAATTGAATACAACCTATTGCTTGAAGCAAATTACATTAACTTCTAACTCAATAATAAGCACATCAATTTTCCAATTTACATTCAGGAGGCAGAGAATCATAGAAGAAAGAACCCTGAAAAGCCATATACTCAAAGGCAGAAGGTAGTAACAACAACAACAACAACATGTTTATACCCTGTCTTCTGGCTCTACCCAAAACCAAGGAGGCTGACAATCCATACAATTACAAAAAGACAAAAATATAAGCCACTCCTTCAAATCCAACCGAGAACAATTCAAATTGTAACACCTAGCAGCAAGATAAACAAACAAAATCACAACAGTATAAATACTCAAGCCACATCCAGCTCAAAATGCCACCGGAATAGGAATCTTTTAAGCTGTTTCCTGAAGGAGAGGTAGAAGAATAGCAGACGGAACTTCCTGAAGATGCAGTTCTATAACCAAAGGACCACCACGGAAAAGACCTCACACATTAGCAGCCATCATCCTATCCTCAGAAGGAGGAAGAACGTACAGCAGGACATCAAACAATAACTTAAGCAAATGGGCAGGTTCTTACGGGAGCATGCTATCCTTTAAGTGCCCTGGGTCCAAATTTCTTAGGACTGTAAATATCAAAACAAGTACTCAAAACTGCAACAATTGTTAACTAATTGTGAACCAATAAAGTGGCCTAAGGACCTGTATTGCTCCAGGCAGTGAGTACTAGCCTATAACCTTGACGTTCTGGGTTAAAGGCTGTTTCCGAATGGCCTTCAAGGGTAGTCCCACATAGAGTATACATCTAAGATGGAAATTGGTAATGCATGCATGCATGACTGACAGGCACCTCACTAGATTTTCCTAGTTATTTTGCTATAATAGCATTGCCTCCTATTGTTTGGGGGTGGGGCTGGGGGCACGCTGGGGAGCACACACACACACACACAGTCCAGCCCGCCAAATATGGCAGGGGCAAAAGGAAATGGGTTTTTTTTTTGTTGTTGTTGTTTTTTAAAATGATATTTATTAAAATTTCACAAGAAAAGGATCACATTAATAAAAAAATTAACAATAAAAAGAAAAATACACAATACAAAATACAAAAAGAAAAAAGAAAAAACAGTTAAAAACAATTCCCTCTTTTCATCACTTCTTTTACGTTTACTTGTTTCCCGGACCTCCTCATACCTCCCTCTTTTTGTATTCCAATTCAGTTTGTTAGTCCAGCAATTCCTTTCCCTCCTTTTTAATCCTGATCTTTAATCTTGATATATTATAACATTAAATTTTTACGTATTAAAAACCTATTTTTCCATATTCTTTTATACCATTACAGCTAGAAACCACTTAACTTCAATCCGACATCATTCTAACATTCATTAATTTTACAATATTTCTGTAAGTAGTCTTTAAATTTCTTCCAATCTTCTTCCACCGACTCTTCTCCCTGGTCTCGGATTCTGCCAGTCATTTCCGCCAATTCCATGTAGTCCATCATTTTCATCTGCCATTCCTCCAGTGTGGGTAGATCTTGTGTCTTCCAATGCTTTGCAAGAAGTATTCTTGCTGCTGTTGTAGCATACATAAAGAAAGTTCTGTCCTTCTTTAACACCGATTGGTCGACTATGCCCAGGAGAAAGGCCTCTGGTTTCTTCAAGAAGGTATATTTAAATACCTTTTTTAATTCATTATAAATCATCTCCCAGAAAACCTTAATCCGTGGGCACGTCCACCAAAGGTGAAAGAATGTACCTTCAGTTTCTTTAAGGAAATGGTTTTTGTTTTTTGTTTAGTGAACATTAGAAGTTTGTATTTAAGCAACATGCAACCTTGGCATCATTTTTGCTTCTTTCTAAATCTCACACTGCATTTTAAGTAGGGCAAATATCCTGTGGGCTGAAACTGTCGGAGTGAAATAAATAAATAATCAGGCAAATCTCAGAAGTTGGGGATGCAGAAACTTCAGATGAAATTAAGAAAGATGATGAGAAATAAGCCTTCTGCTTTGCCTGCTTTTCCTCACATGTTCCATCCTGGGGTTTTTTTTTAATGCTCTTTACGATATAAAACAAATCCATTATCCTTCAACGTTTGGGATTTGACTTCTGATTTTCATTAAAGAATATCCTAGAGATGAGGCTTGCACTTTATCATAATAAAACAAAGATTACACATAATCACATTCTGTCATTTAAAGCAAAACATTTCAGTGAGAATTTTCCAGTATTTCCATTTTAAGTCAATATGACATTTCCCATTCGCCCCTCTGCTTGGATGTTTCAGGACACGAGGCCTGATCCTTGGTCCCACTCCTGCTGCCTCACAGTACTCTGAGAGCAAAAAACCCAATGTTCTAACAAACTGTCTGCTAGTCACTTTTTTGTGTTCTTCTTAGAGATATTTGCTTCAATCCAGAATTGCAATGGCGGGTGCCATAAATATCTGGGAATTTACATATTGCTGCTTTTCCTACACTGGGTCATGATTCAAAGCTGGTATAGTATAACAGAAAAGTGGAGATGAGAACTTGCTCTGCTCCCCAAGCTAGAGAAGAGGCAAATAATAATAATAATAATAATAATAATAATAATAATAATAGTACCCCGCCCATCTGACTGGGTTGCCCCAGCGACTCTGGGCGGCTGCCAACATATATAAAAACATAATAAAACATTAAACATTAAAAACATCCCTATACAGGGCTGCCTTCAGAAAGTTGCTTATTTCCTTGACATCTGATGGGAGGGCATTCCAAAGGGTGGGCACCACTACCAAGAAGGCCCTCAGCCAGGTTCCTTGTAACCTCACTTCCCCGCAGTGAGGGAACCACCAGAAGGCTCTGGGAGCTAAATAATTTCTTTTGAAATGAACTTAATGGGCCATTGGGAAGGGAAGGGAAGGGCAGGGAAGGGCAGGGAAGGACAGGGCTGGTGTGCATAACTAAGGGAGAGGGGGGAAATGATAGACCTGGCTAATGTACATTTTCAGCATCAAACAAGCCAGGATCTTTGCTGAAGCTTCTTCATGGAAAGGATGCAACTTGCAGCAGATAAGCAAAGCATGTCGTTGTTGTTTAGTTGTTTAGTCATGTCCGACTCTTCGTGACCCCATGGACCAGAGCACACCAGGCACTCCTGTCTTCCACTGCCTCCCGCAGTCTGGTCAGACTCATGCTGGTAGCTTTGAGAACACTGTCCAACCATCTCGTCCTCTGTCGTCCCCTTCTTCTTGTGCCCTCCATCCTTCCCAACATCAGGGTCTTTTCCAGGGAGTCTTCCCTTCTCATGAGGTGGCCAAAGTATTGGAGCCTCAGCTTCAGGATCTGTCCTTCCAGGGAGCACTCAGGGCTGATTTCCTTCAGAATAGATAGGTTTGATCTTCTTGCAGTCCATGGGACTCTCAAGAGTCTCCTCCAGCACCATAATTCAAAAGCATCAATTCTTTGGCGATCAGCCTTCTTTATGGTCCAGCGCTCACTGCCATACATCACTACTGGGAAAACCAGCAAAGCATGAGGAGTGCTTAATCATTCTTCTGCCCCATTTCCTTTCATGCAGTGTCCAACCTCCCCACAGCCTGGTTGCAGGGAAATAGCATAATGCTGCAGGGGATAAAAATGCTTTTTTTGTGCAGTTCAGATTGTTTTCTCCCTTCTTCTGTTACTTTGCCAGGACTGCTCCTCCCCCAGCACAAGCAGAAGCAGCAGACCACAATCCCTGACTTAGCACGGTGTCCAAACTAGAGGCACTTCTCAGTAGACAGGGTCACTTTTGAACAGCTTAGCTCCCATCTGCAGTGGCCACCTGCCATTTTAAGTTACCCATAATGTAATGCCCTGGGCCACTGATCTATGAAATGTATTAATACGTCTGTAGTTTCAGTAGGACTATGGCTTGCATAGATCTATGGGTCAGGGCACTGGATTTTGGGTAACATAAGGCGGCAGATGGCCACTATGGATGGGAGCCAAGTTTAGCTCCCTTTCAAAAGCACTGCCCCAAATCCATTACTGACGCATTGTTAGAACCATGCCCAGGGGGCCTGAAGTCCAGTGCCAGTCCCAATACCACCTCTTACTTCTTCAAATCTGTTTTGTAGATCGTAAGCCCCTTACAATATTATTTGTAAAGAACCATACGCGGGGATGTCACTATAAAAATAAATAAAACTAGTATTTAGCATTATCAAGGCAAATTTGAAGACTCCTAAACAGGTGAAACATATAAGGAATACAGAAGGAATGAGAAATGGCTCCTAAATAATACCCAGGAATCTCGGGTAATTTCAATAAGCTGAGTGAGTATTTTTAAAGAAAGGAACCACCCGTCCCTAAATTGTCACAGACTTTCAGATGATGCAGCTTCTCAAGCTGAATTTGGAGGCTCTGATATTCCTCAAGGTGACTCCCAACACATCAATAACCTTTGCAGCCATCTAATTTTACAACATCTATATGTTTAGATTATCCTTAGGTAAGATACCACAATACTGGAATACTTTCCCCAGATATTTTCACTCCAGATTTTGTCCTGATCATTCCCTTTTCAGCTGAAGCGGAAGCACACCTGATTTTATCTTACATTTCTTTCTATTGTAATGGAATGTTGTAAACAAGGTATGACCTGTTTATTCAACATTCATCCTGATTTGCTTCCACAAAGCTTATGGAGAGATTTGACAATGTCTGATCTTTGGCATTCGTTCTGATTTATTTGTTGGGCAAGTACACAACACTGAACATTCATTGTAACTTGCTTGTGGGGTGTCTTTCTGTCAATCATTCATCTATCCTACACTTCTCAATGAAGTTCCTCATCAATTTCCTAATGGCAAAAAGACTGTTTTCTAAAAAAGCAAACAAGTGAATTTATCTTGCCAGGGCGACAGGATGCAATTTAATCTACTTTAAGCGGTGTAAACCTTAATTACTGGCACATGCTTGAATTCTCCCCGCAAAAGATTTTTCTTTAGAGTTAAGTGTTACAGAGAATGACCCACTTTCAAGCTCGCCATAATACAAACAAACCACTAAACAGTCATGGATTTCATCGTGCTTCGGGATCTTATTTAAGTTCAAGCAGTGGTGATTCTCCCTCAGGGCAAGTAAGAAGAGCTCTGCTGAATCTGACCAAAGGGCTTCAAGGTCTAACATACCAGCCCAGTGTTTTGTGGGTTAATTGGAATGGTGTTTCGTTGTTGTTTTTTTAACCAAACAAACTGAAATATATTGTTTTATATGTTACTTTAAAAATAATAATTTTACAATTATTTTTTTCTACATACAAACCTCCAGCGCATTTTCAAAAAAATCAGAAGTCAGTTCCAAAAGCGCCTTGCGCTTCTCCAGGACAATAACAAGAGAATCCCATGCATCTCCCATGGTTTCTGCCATAGCATCATACACCTGGCTTTTATCTTTGGCTTCAGCTGCAGTCTTGTCCGCTTCACGTAACAGGTCCCAGACTTGTTCTTCCAAAGGCTGAGAAGGGAAGGACAGAGAACATGAACCAATCAGAAATTAAATTCTTAAAACACCATGGACGGCACCCCGTTTCATTGTATGTGCAAGTCTTGTTGTCAACAGAGCTCAAAATTGCACCAGTAAATTTTATTTGTTGGTTAGGTTTTTCCAAGAATGTAAACCTGTTTACACCTGGTGCTGAAAGCTCCTGGGAGGAGGGCTTAGGTGCCCAGACCTGGGGTAGCAATAGGAGGCCTGATGTGTTCTTTCCACTCACCTAACCTCAGTAGGAAGAGCACCCACTGAGGAACAGGTGGCCCTGTTTTTGGCCTACATCTCCCATGATCCCTAGCTAGCAGGACCAGTGGTCGGGGATGCCGGGAATTGTAGTCTCAAAACACCTGGAGGGCCGAGGTTGAGGAAGCCTGCTCTAGATCTCAATAGAGTTGTTTTCTTTACCTGGGAAACAATTCAATGAAATGTAATAGAGAGATTGGAGTCAATGGGACTTGTTAATCATGGACAAGTTTCATTTCAGTGCTTTCAATGGGACTTAGTTATAATTACATTTTGTAAGATTCTGGCGCGAGTGAACCAGAACACCACTATTATTATTTTTTTTTAAAGGTGGCATGTCTCATTCCCATATTTATAAGTTACAGTATATTAGAAAACATGCACTTGATTTTTGTGGAAGGCTCCTGCAGTGGTGTAGCATGGGTTGCTAGTGTCCAGGGCAAGTAAAGTATTGCGCCCCCAAACTGGTGTCTCCATGTGACGCTGTGGAGCAGTGGCAGGACATGTGTGTGCATCTCCTCCGACTGGGGTGCCGCTGCCGCCGTGAGTCTCGCTGTTTGCCAGCCTCCCCTCCCAGCGGGGGTCACCACACAGCCGAGGGATGACAGGGTCCGTCCTCTCCTGGCTACTGCTTGGCATGCTTCTCAGGTAAGGCAGGAAGGGAAGCACCTTCAATTGGATTGGCAGCTGCAGAGGTGAACCCCTAAAAAAATTGTGCCCAGGCCAATCACCCCGGTAACACCCCCCCCCCCATGCTAGGCCCCTGGACTGCCACAAGTAAGCAATTGCTTTGTCTGTTGCGGGAAGTGACTCAGAAATTCAATAAACTAAGCCGAACTAGACAGAGAAACCAGTAGCAGAACACTTCAGTCTCCCAGGACATTCTATACAAGATCTCCAAGTAGCTGCCTTATTACAAAATAATTTCAGAAACAGACTGGAAAGAGAAGTTGCTGAATTGCAACTTATTACCAAACTTAAAACCATGGAGAGACCTGGTCTGAATTAGAGACATTGGGTTCTTATCTCATTATACATGATGAAGCTATCTCACCCCTTGCTGTTTCCTGTAAGATCAATTGCAGTCATTAACAGTTGACAACAAACAGTCTCTTGTCTTTGTCACAAGTAGGTCTCCAAGTGACTTACACTGAAGAACATCTACATCTAAAATCTGTATCATATGCTCAGAATGGTTAAAGATACAGAAGCTCTGTCCTCTTTTGCATTTGTTGTTGTTGTTGTTTAGTCATTTAGTCATGTCTGACTCTTCGTGACCCCATGGACCAGAGCATGCCAGGCACTCCTGTCTTCCACTGCCTCCCGCAGTTCAGTCAAACTCATGCTGGTAGCTTCGAGAACACTGTCCAACCTGTTGGAATTCTGCCTGGGTCAGAGGAATGTGCCACAAGCAGGCACCGGCAGATATTCCTGTCGACCTCCCCGCGTCTCCCAACCTCTGCTGATAAGCAGGCGAGGTCCGGCGATTCTTCTCAGATGTATGAGAGGAACACACCGTTCTTCCTCTCTCCCCTTTGGTGTCCCCAGGGAGGGGAAAGAAGCAGACAGAAAACTATTTACATCATTTATTTCTGCCTCTTACATCAGTACAGAGAATCATGTCTGCACTCAACAACAGCAAGGAGAAACTCCTCCCAAGTACATCCAGTACGGGTCATATGACACACACACACACTGAGCTAACATCCGGTGCTCAGTACAGAATGGACTGCCCCTTTGTTCCCATGGCAACAGTCACAAACATCCTGTTTGGCTTTCCAGCCACAAGCAGCTGGCTGAGCTGCTAGAGCCTTTGCTTGCTGCAGCATTGGTGCTTTATGGTAACATACTCCCCCTAAAGTATCAATGCCTGCTGCGAGCAAAGCGTCATCCAGAGAAGAAAACAAACAGTTGTTATATTTATAACATTCCCCTGTTGTTTCAGTTCCACCCTTGGAACTACCCGCCACTGGTTTAACCAATGTACCTCTCTGGTTGTGTGACTTCGCATTACCTCGGTTAACAACTCTCTGTTGTGCCTTTGTCTCTGACTCAGACACAGCTTCAATCTGTCCTTGGTCGTTTACAATAGCAACATATGCAAGGTTAGCAAACTCCTTTGAATACCTCTTGGGTGGTACACCCTTCGCTGCTCTCTCAGACCTACGTAAGAGTCGCTGCTCTTCTGTGCTTTCTGGTTCAGCCTCTGAACTCTCTGGAGACCCAGTACTAAGCTTAATCAATGGTTCATCCTCCTCTTCTGAGGGTCTAGTCATTATGTGAGATTTCCTCTCAATGACTGTGACAACTGAGCTGTCTGAGCTATCGCTGTCATCATCAGTACTACTGAACTCAATAAGATCAAACTCATCATCATCATCATCATAATCGCCACCTGTGGGAAATGTTTGTACTACTCGCTCTTGCTTTGGAGCACTCTCTAGGAACTTTGTGAGAATCACCTGACCATATTCAGACAAAATTACTCTATAGAGACCCTTTTCATAACCCACAAAAATGCCTCTGGCATTCTTTACTCCACCTGGAGCTTCTGTTCTCACATGAGACCCGAAAACCTTAAAATAGGCAACAGAAGGTTTTCTATTGAACAGCTTCTCAAAAGGAGAACATCCCAACTCTGTTGAGACCTTTCTCAACCACACATGAAGATAGGACGCTAGCGATTCGGCCCAATATTCATGTGGCAAATGTGAACTCAGCAATTGCGCATTCATCCCCTTTTGCAATTCTTTGTTCACTTTTACACAGACCCCCCTGTTCCACGCTTCTTGCGAAACTGCCACTTTGTGGTCTATCCCTTTTCCATCCAGGAACTTCTGAAACTTCTGTAACAGAAAAACTTGTTTGTCATCTGTGAAAAGACAATCAATGTTAGCATCATGCATACTTTTAACCTTGTCACAAAATTCCTGAAACTTTTCTAAAGTTTCTTGCGGTTTCTCCATCATATAAACCCAAGAATAATTAGTGAAACAATCCACACACAAAAGGTAATATCGTGCACCGCCTCTAGATGGTTCTAGAGGACCAATCACATCAGCATACACCCGCTGAAATGCTCTGTCGACCTTTTTCGTCACCTTCCTGGTGCTCACACTGGTCTTGGTCACCCCTGCAAGAGAGATTTCGTTAGAAACAGAAGAATTACATTTCATGTAATCACTTTGATCAAAAGTCAACAAATACAGTCCATCTTTCTCTTTGGCAGTAAGAAACAGTTCTCCATCTTTGTAGATCTTGCAGCTTTTAGCATCATAGGACAGTTTCAGTCCTTTCTTTGCAATCTGCGACACGCTCAGCAGATTAAATCTCAGTTCTGGAACCAGGTAAACATTGCTTATAGTCAAGTTCAGACTCTCAAGATACACAGTCCCAATTCCGGTCGCTTCCAACTCCTGACCGTTGGCCTGTTTCACAGTGAAGCTTTGCTTCTTCAACGTCGAAAACAGTCCTCTGTGCGGGCACATGTGAACCGTGGCGCCCGTGTCAATTATGAACGAGTTCCCAACATCTGGCGTGGTTCCTTTCGCCATCATAGCCTTTGCAGGTTTCACCTGGCACTTGGTACGGCTTTTGCCTGACGCCTCAGGCTTCGTAGAGCTGCTCTTTGCTCCTCTTGACTGGCGCGGCTTCTTACAGTTTCGCTGTAGATGCCCAGTCTGTCCACAATTGTAGCATCGGACAGCACTCAATGCTACTCCATGCTCTCCAGTAGCATCATCAGTGGGGGAATTAGAACTCTGTTCTTCCCTCCCCCTGTCTTTTTCTTCCAGTGCAGCAAGTCTGTCGTGTTCATTCAGGACCACAGCACAAACTCTCTCCGCGGTCAACTGCGCGGCCGGTAGGGAACCAAGCTGACTGGCAACAACCTTGTAGGTGCGGCTAAGGCTGTTTATCATCATGAAGCAAAACACTTCCTCCTGAAGACGGAAATTGCGTTCCACCATCTGTTGACGCAGAAACTTCATTTCTGTCAGGTGCGCTTGAACATCTCCATCAGGCGCAAGTCTCAGATTGGTCAATTTCTCAAAATACAGCAACGCTGAAGAACCAGCATCTCTCTGATGCGTTGTACGCAGCGTGTCCCAAACCTCTTTCGCATTTTCTAAATGCTGAACATGCACCAACTGATCATCTGAGACACACAGAATTATAGCAGTCCTGGCCCTTACATTCCGTGACTCCCAACCTCTGGTTGGTGCTGCAGGGATGGGGTTTTCAATTACATCAAAAAGCCTCTGATTCTGCAGCAGGGCCTTTATCTTTACAGACCAAGATGCATAATTGTCATTGGTTAAGCAAGGAGGGCAAGGCAAACCTCCCCCTTTCTTGGCATCCATCTTGAAGCCAAGCCTCTCTCACCTCCAAACAAGCTGCAAAATCCAACAGCTGTTTTTTTCCTTTCTCACGCAGCAAAACTGCAAATTGTTTACGCTCTTTGCACCTGGCAGCTAAACTCAGGCTGCTATTGAAAAGTCCCTTCCAAGAGCACGTAAACCTTGTAGCCAAAACATTCTCTGATTTTGTTTCGCTTTCCCAGGCTCACACTCAGAGTCCAGCCCCTTTGCCAGTAACTTTCCAACTTTCCGTTACCTAGCAACAATGCATTTCATTGGGACTCCTTATCTACCACAAAAATTTGTGGAATGCAGGCTTCTTCTCCCGGAGCTTTTGTTTTCTTTGAAACGCAGCTCCGTGAACCAGGGAATTAATCTTCCTGCGTTCACACTTTTAGCCCGAAATGCAGCATACCTTGAGCTCCGTTGCTTGGAAAACACCTCTTCTTTCCACCAGCTGTCTGTGGAGCCTCTGGCATTTCTCAGACGCTTTTCTCTTCCTCCTTGGAGCTGAGGAGGACAATCCACCAGCCTCTCATGCAGATGTCCGATGAATCGCAACCATCCGAAGGCTGCCACTGTTGGAATTCTGCCTGGGTCAGAGGAATGTGCCACAAGCAGGCACCGGCAGATATTCCTGTCGACCTCCCCGCGTCTCCCAACCTCTGCTGATAAGCAGGTGAGGTCCGGCGATTCTTCTCAGATGTATGAGAGGAACACACCGTTCTTCCTCTCTCCCCTTTGGTGTCCCCAGGGAGGGGAAAGAAGCAGACAGAAAACTATTTACATCATTTATTTCTGCCTCTTACATCAGTACAGAGAATCATGTCTGCACTCAACAACAGCAAGGAGAAACTCCTCCCAAGTACATCCAGTACGGGTCATATGACACACACACACACTGAGCTAACATCCGGTGCTCAGTACAGAATGGACTGCCCCTTTGTTCCCATGGCAACAGTCACAAACATCCTGTTTGGCTTTCCAGCCACAAGCAGCTGGCTGAGCTGCTAGAGCCTTTGCTTGCTGCAGCATTGGTGCTTTATGGTAACACAACCATCTCGTCCTCTGTCGTCCCCTTCTCCTTGTGCCCTCCATCTTTCCCAACATCAGGGTCTTTTCCATTTAGTTACAGTAATACCTGCAACACTGAAAGGTGTTAGGGAACACCCTCTAATTTATTCATTGTTCAAATTAAAGTAGTCTATAAGTTTGCCTCTGAACAAGTCCTTTCACTTTCTGTTCTTTTACTGTCTTTGCTATAAAGAGTAGCAAATGCTGCATGTTCTATTCATTTTAAAATCTTCAGAGTGTCTTCCAGAGACCTGATTTATGTTTGGCTATTTTCATCTGGAGTCTTTATCGTGACAATGGATGAATGGAGTCCCAATTTCTGCTGTTACATTTGGTGCTGCTATCAGTAAGAATGTATAATGAAATGAGGAACCTGTAATAGGCAAATTAAAGTCCAGGATAACTCATTCTCCTGATACAGACTGTAATCAGAACCGAAGATAGGAAAATCTGAAATTCTCCTGATAGAGGCTGAGCTGAGAATAGGAAATAATAGAACACTAATTCATCATTGCGCTAAACTCAGAATCATAATCTCCCGGTTTCTCCCAAGACACCACCCAACGTTATCCTCTGTGTCGGTGATGGGTTGCATCTGAATAGGCTGTTAATCTGCCCTTCTTCAAAGAAAAGCTTTTGAGAAACACATTTCAGAAAATAATGGAACTATTATTCCTTAATTAAAAAGAGAGATTAATAGTTGTCAGGGGGGGAAATGAAGAAAGGGTCACTAATTAATAATTAGCATTTGAAATAGGAATCATGCATAAACAAAAACAAGTAAATACAGAGTTCTGTGAAGCTGCTACAAAGATTTCCTCTGAATATTGTTATCTGTGGGGCATTAAAATGTACTGGAAACAAAACACATGTTCTTAGCGTTAGTTTGACCAAACTGCAGGAGGCAGTGGATGGCAGGAGTGCCTGGCGTGCTCTGGTCAATGGGGTCACGAAGAGTCGGACACAACTAAACAACTAAACAACAACAAGCGTTAGGGGTTTCCCTGGTAACTTTTTGGGATAATAGAAGCATCTGTTTCATGGGTGCTTCACTTGTCCTTTGGATCTCATGATGAGGGCTAAGCCTTGCCTCCCCATCAGATCTTGGGGATGAGTGGTGGTGGGATGAAGTTATTGAAAATTTACACGAGCACTAGTGACCACAATCCCCAGTGCTGTTTTTCTAGAAAAAGAGGTGCCAAACTCGCCACGAATGCCTCCCTCGTTCTCTTATAATGGCAATGGCGCCCACCTGAGAGATGCCAGAACTGATTTCTTCAGCAATGTCTAGGCAACACAAAGACCATGTACATACGCAATAGACAATCTTTTACAGAATTCCTTCAAACCATAACAAGTCCAAAATGAAATCTTTAGTCTCAAAGTCTCTGAAAATCTTGAAATGAAGCGAGGTACCAGACTTTGTACGATGAAAGACAAGCTGTGAATCATTATATCAGCAAATATAATGTCCAACACTAAACAGTGATTCTGGATATTGACTACTGTTTCGTAGAATTCTTCGTCAGCGTGGTGGGAGGATATAGAATTGCTTCATAAACCCATCTTATTTTGAATGAATGTATGTAAATGAAAATATCAAATGCTGTGGAACAGTGCTCATATAATAATGTAGCCACTGCTACTGAGTTCTGTCAAGTTCCGGCTGAAAAAAAGCCCTGACTATGCCAAAGACCACCAAGGGTTTAATAAAACTCCAACCCTGAGTTTGCTCCCTTGACTGCGGCTTCTTGTCACCATTTTCTTCCTCCTTGCCTTCAATTGCCCACATTGGCTGTGGCAACTCCCCTGTTTCTGTCATTTACTTATTGCGGAAAAATAAAGGGAAACAAAAATATTCCACTAAGGACTAAGCATATGCATTGGCCATGGAATGGCGGCTGCCAAGAGCAGGCTTTCCTCAAACTCAGCCCTCCAGATGTTTTGAGACTACAATTCCCAGCATCCCTGCCCACTGGTCTTGCTAGCTAGGGATCATGGGAGTTGTAGGCCAAAAACATCTGGAGGGCCGAGTTTGAGGCAGCCTGGCCATGAGGAACCAAAGAAAGTCAGGAGGAAGGAGGGGAAGAGTGTTCCCAGCTGATTCCAGCTTGCTGAAGGGATTTGCCTATGGGTTTGCGGACTTCCAGGCAGTGCCAACTTTTAGAATCATTCATAGAGTGAAGTCACTCAGGGAGAACTGGGTGTATTGTATTGCCTAACAGAATGAGCTGTGATTCAATCATGTAGTTAGTAAAGGTAAAGGGACCCCTGACCATTAGGTCCAGTCGTGGCCGACTCTGGGGTTGCGGCGCTCATCTCGCTTTATTGGCCGAGGGAGCCGGCGTACAGCTTCCGGCTCATGTGGCCAGCATGACTAAGCCTCTTCTGGCGAACCAGAGCAGTGCACGGAAACGCCGTTTACCTTCCCACCGGAGCAGTACCTATTTATCTACTTGCACTTTGACGTGCTTTCGAACTGCTAGGTTAGCTGGAGCAGGGACTGAACAACGGGAGCTCACCCCGTCGCGGGGATTAGAACCACCGACCTTCTGATCGGCAAGTCCTAGGCTCTGTGGTTTAACCCACAGCACCACCCGCGTCCCCTTTCATGTAGTTATTTTATTTAAAATTCAGGTGCTGCCAAGATTTTCTACGAACCAGATTAGGGGAGGGAGAGATGGGATCAGGAACATGCCAGGGAAAAGAAGGGTCCTTCTATTTGACCTATAATAGCAGGCTGCTTCCTGTCTTGTTCAGCAACCCAGGACCAGAGACTCCTAAATGTTCTATATCAGTTGCTATATTTCTCCCCAGTGGGATATTTTTATTTCTTAATATTTATCTAATGTCATTTGTCATTTTAAATTTTATTTAATTAATATTGTATATCTTAATATTTATTTCTATTATCCATAAAGAGAACTATCTTCTCACACTGCCAGAAGGACTGATGACTTTATTATCAGAGATATGTTAAAAGAGAGGGGAGTTCCTATTACAAGGGCCTTTGTATCTCTGTTATCATTTCCTAGTTGAGGAATTAGAAAAGAATGTACTTATTATTACAGAACCTTCACAGGTAGCTCCAGTGAATGAATGAATTTGCTTGCTTGCGTCAAGTAGAGAAGGGCCATAATGTGTGGTAGATAACACATTGGTTCGAAAATGGTTGTCCTCCAAAAAGTACATTTCCATAGAATGAAAAGGCTGCTGAATGATACAGAATGCCTAATCAAAAACAGAGTCCTGTGGATTCAGAAGTAAGCTCCAGCAAGTTCAAAGGAACTTACTCTCCCAGGTAAGTGGGACTGAAGGCTTAATATTTCTGTTAAAAACACTGAACATTTGTACTCCAGTACTTCTTGGTCTGGTCCTTACTGGAGCAGATCAAAGTCCATTTTGTTCAGCATTCTGTTTCTAACTTTGAAAAGCCAGAGACATAAGAATGCAAAATAAAAACACAACATAAATAATAAAGCAAACGAAAGTAAAACAAAACAAGAAACTCCTTCCCACAGATACATTTCAAAGGCCATAAAATGTTAATCAGCCCAACGCCTGGTTGAAGAGAAACGTTTTTGCCTGGTGCCTAAAAATATGTAATGAAGGTGCCCGGTGAGGCTCCTTGGGAAGAGCTTTCCACAGATGCGGAGCCACTGAAGAAAAGTCCCCGTTTTCATGTTGCCACCCTCCAGACCTCTCACGGGGGAGACGTCTGCAGGCCACAAAGGTGATGGCCTTTCCCTGTTTTTTGTCCCCAGTGCCTGATATTAAGAGATATACTGCTTCTGTAAATGTACCGTATATACTCGAGTATAAGCCGACCCGAATATAAGCCGAGGCACCTAATTTTAGCACAAAAAACTGGGAAAACTTATTTAAGTATAAGCCGGTTAACCACACCACAAACTTGGTGTGGTGGCGGAAGAACAAGCAGCCCAAAAGGGCTGTTTTCGGGCTGCTCGTTCTTCCTCCTCCACCGCTGACAGTGGAAAAGGCGGCGGAGGAGGAAGGAGCAGCTCAAAAGGACCCTCACTCGAGTATAAGCGAAAGGGGGCTTTTTCAGCATAAAAAATGTGCTGAAAAAGTCAGCTTATACTCAAGTATATATGGTAAGTTGCATTTAGCTATCATAGTTAGTAGGCATTGACAAACATAACTTCTATGATCTTGTGCAATCGTTGTTTATTTAAGACCATCCAAGCAACTGCCCAGAAACATTTTTGTAGCAGTGAATTTCACGTTTAATTGTGGCATCTGTTAAGGCAATTATTTATAAATACTTGGCCAGGTCTACCAGAGAGTCATAGAAAACTTGGTATAGATTGCCAGCAAAGGATGGCAGAAAAACAAATACCGTGCATGGGTTACATATCCACCAATCACCAGATAGAAGGCCCCCTTTAAAAAGCACCCATGAAGCTTGGTCCTAAATGGACCAATGAAGTCTTGTCTGACTACTGAGTACCATTAGACTCCAGCCAAGTTATGAAAGTGGCCTGTGATTATTTCGGTTTTAGGCACTCCTCATCAAACAATAAAAAATACAGATTCACCATAATAAAAAGTAGTCTAGGCTATCCATTCCGCATTGACAATGGTTGTTATATTATGCTGGTAAAATCAGCATTTAAGCTCCCAATGTGCTATTTCTTTCTGATGCTGCTAATTATGCTAATAAATTTGTTTCTAAGCTTCTGGCATGCTGAATCTCAATGAGCAATTTGTTTTTTAATTGGAAGCTATTTGCCAATAGGTAAATGGGCGCACTTGGCCATTATGCTCTCCTCTTGTTGGGCAGAACAGCCTATGAATTCAATAAATATATTTCAAGTCAGCCAATTCGTTTCCAATGCCAGCTGTTCCTCTTACCATTCATTACGTTTCGCACACAGAGCAAAGTCTATCGCTGACATTTATGTGGTTTTGAAACAGGACCTAGGTATTGATTCACCCAGAAAAAAAAGGATCTTGGAGCCATAGCTAGCTTGTCCACAAGAGGATTTTAAAGGCCATTCTCCGTAAGAGATGGAAGCATTTGTTACCATGTATATTCGCTCAAGGGCAGGCTCTAGACACATTTCAGACTAGTACAAATGGAAAGGGCGCTGTAAATACTTTTACAGGCTGTTGCTCGATATTCCATGTCTCCGCAATTTGCTCTCCAGTGCAACAAGCAGGTCTGTTAAGAGTGCCAGTGAAGGGGGGAAGGAAAAACCAGTTGTGAGAAAGAGAGAGCAAGACAGAACATTTTATTGAATCAGTAAGTTCCCAAGATATTGCCCATGATCCTGTTGCTTCAATTCATACAAATACAGTGGTACCTCGGGTTACAGACGCTTCAGGTTACAGACTCCGCTAACCCAGAAATAGTACTTCGGGTTAAGAACCTTGCTTCAGGATGAGAACAGAAATTGTGCTCCGGCGGCACGGCAGAAGTAGGAGGCCCCATTAGCTAAAGTCGTGCTTCAGGTTAAGAACAGTTTCAGGTTAAGAATGGACCTCCGGAACGAATTAAGTTCTTAACCCGAGGTACCACTGTAGTATATTTCATCCAGGGGCATGTCCTGTGAATGTATTGGCGAATCCCTGTATATGTGTAGACCAGGAGTAAGCTACCTAAGGCCCGGGGGCCGGATGCAGCCCAATCGCCTTCTCAATCCGGCCCGCGAATGGTCCGGGAATCAGCATGTTTTTACATGAGTAGAATGTGTGCTTTAATTAAAATGCATCTCTGGGTTATTTGTGGGGCATTGGAATTTGTTCATTTGTTTTTTTCAAAATATAGTCCGGCCCCCCCACCTGGTCTGAGGGACGGTGGACCGGCCCATGGCTGAAAAAGGCTGCTGACCCCTGGTGTAGATCCTCCAAGTGTCCATATTTTCCAGGCTTAGTCTTGGATTTACAGAAGCCGTCCTGGTTTCTGATTTAATCCCAGAAGGTCCCGCTTTTCCTTAGGATGTCCTGATTTCCATCAGAAAAATGTTGGAGGGTTAACAGGGTTGCCATATTTTGAAGAGAGAGAAAAGAAGACACATTTGCCATGTGCTACTTTTAACTATGGATTGCTATGACAACTCTACCCATGAAAAAGAGGGTATGTCCTGGAAAAAGAGGACATATGGCAACTTTAGACGACATCTGAAGGAAGTTTTTAAAAAATGTTTAATGTTTCATTATGTTTTTATATATGTTGGAGGCTGCTCAGAGTGGCTGGGGCAACCCAGGCTGGATTCTAGACACATCAAAGGAGTGTTTCAGTTAAAGGTGTTGCAAACTTTGTGTGAGAAATCGGGTTAGCAAAAAACGTAACTCCACAGCGCCATCTGGTGTCACAGTGTTAGAATGCATAAACAATGCATATAAAGTGTTTTGTCCTTTGCCAGTGTAGCTGAGTCCCCAGTCAGATGGGCGAGGAATAAATAATAGAATTTTAATATTATGGAATAGGACGCTCCTGTTTTCATTGGAGAAATGTTGGAGGGTATGATATATGCGCAAAGTACAAAGTCTCTGGAAATCATGAGAATTCATGCAATCTTTGAACAGTCAGTTATTTTTCACTGCATTGTGCTTATTATTCCTTAAAGGGGGTATGAGCAATTTGTTTTGAGAATGGAGGTATTATGCGATGTGTATATCACTCCCGAGAAAGACATCACAAAAATATATTGGCTGCCGTTTCTTTCTGGAAGACTGCGCAGAACTTTGTACATATGTCTGCTTGTGTTATTGTTTTAAAGGAAAATCTATCCTGTGGTCTCTGTGACTGCCATGAGGCCTAATCTCTTTATATTATATTTTTGTAAGGAAAATTGTTATGAATGGCCCCTCAGTTCTACCTGTGAGAACAAAAACATCTCAAAAAGGACTGGGGGGTGGACTGGCTTTCAAATCAAAATATTCTGTGGAGGGCCTCTGTACTGTCCCTGCTTTCTATCTCTTTCCTTCAGACTGTTCCTTCCCCATCACGACACCTCCTCCCCCATTAGGTTTTCCACACACTCAACCCTGGAAAACATTTCTCTAGCATACATGTGCCAGTGACCACTGATAGGGCCTGGACTGCAATTGCTTAAAATATCTTTACAGTACAGAAGGCCATCAGGGGTCACATTGCACAGCGATAACATAAGCTCCATCACAAGGTCACTTGGAAGTTATCCTAAGAGATCATTTTCCAGGTTCACTGTCTGATGGTGCAAGCCATTTTGTAATGGCTTGTACCACAAGAATTTAGTTTGCAAGCTGTGTGAAAACTCATTATCCTGGGCAAGCCAACTTAGTATGCAATATTGTAGTGTGAGCACAGCACAGTCTGGCACACGGTTAGGATTCCTTAAGCCTATTTATTTCATGCGAGTCCAAATTTAGGCCAAAATTGCATATGACACAACACCAACCTCCTTGCTGCCTCTCCGTCTCCCTTTCCCTCCCAGAAAAAAACAGCAACCCACCTGGTGGGAAGTAAGCATAGCGGCTCCAGCCCACCTGGTAAGCCACTTCTGCTAGAAATACATAACTCAAGAGCAAATATGTTCAGAATGCATGTTTAAATACCATTTAGATCTGGAAATGGAGTGGAATGGCCCTGTGAATGAACCAATGTGAAAGTGGCATGGATCTGAAATAGGCTGGTTTTGGTATCCTTACATTTGGCACACCTAACCACAGTAGATAGTTGCACTGTCACGGAGAGTACATTTTATGTTATAACAGACAGCTATCTACTATGTTTGAGGGCTGCTGCACAGTAAAGTACATGCAGATTAAAAGTCTGCACTTTTCACCGTCCAGTATATTTGATGTTTTATCGTGTTTTTAATATTGGGAGCCACCCAGAGTGGCTGGGGAAACCCAGCCAGGTGGGCAGGGTATAAATTATTATTATTATTGGATAGAGCAGTGCCTATGACTGCCAGGGTGCCCACGAGTACCTGTTATGGCACCTGTGAAATACCTCAGTAAATATCCCCTCAAAAATACACCTTTCACAAGAGACTGTTTGCTTGCTTTGTTCTTGTTTACAATCAGTTCAGCCTCTTCAGTATTGGACGTGACCCCTTAAACGTGCCCACTGGGTCCCACAATTCAATGTCCGCTCTCTCTCTTGTCCTGAACGGAGGAGAGGTGCAAAGAGCAGGAGGGGAGGAGCATGCCTTCACCATTTTGTGGTCCTCTCTCTTTTTTCTGCCCTTTCAGATGCGGCAGGTGTTACGCCAGTGCCCCGCGGCAGCCATTTTGTGGCATGTGCCCAAGAGCCCAAAACGTTTGGCAACCGCTGAGCTAGAGGTTTACAGCCAAACACCATCACTAAGTAAAAATTACTCAGACTCCCCAGAATATATTTGAGACCTATATGGACATGAGGGAATAAAATAATCTTATCTTAACATAATGGACACTTTCACTTCTGTAATGGGGGTGGGGTGGGGAGACAGCGTTCTGTCAATTCTGTCACAACACAATGAATAAAGTGGAAGATGAACACCCCAGCCTGGAAATGCTAGGGACTGTACCTTGATATAGAATCACAGAATTGTAGAGTTGGAAGGGACCCTGAGGGTCATCTAGTCCAACCCCCTGCAATGCAGGGTATGTGTGAACTATGGCCCCTTCTCTGTTAAATGTGTATGTAATATATAGTCTCCGTGTTACATGCCTTTAGACCAGCAGAAACATCCCCCCCCCCCGTGACCACTTGAAAACTATAGGTGGTCTTGCTGGACCACCTAATAATCTTCCCCCTCCTTTAATACTAGCCTCATGGTCAAAACCTGTGCCATATTATAAAAATCATGGGCCTTAAGCCTGGCTGCCAAGAAAGGCCACTGGTTAAAAAGGTGTGTGGGAGAAGGAAGAGAATGATTAAATGTATTAGCCTTATATTATGAATATTATAGGCCCTAGGCCAGCGTTTTGCTAGGCTGGTCAAAATGGCTTAATCTTCCTTGTCAGGAAAAAAAAAATCAACTGTGGGGCCCAGTATAGATATTTTCAACTGTTCTTTCCACAGCCCACCTGAAAGGATTAACAGAGGTCCACAGACATTGAGCTGAGAACCTCTGCTACAGACAGTTCTCTTTCCATGCAAAAAACCCCACAATAGTATATGCTACATTACAATATTGTCTGATATTGCTTCAAACCATATAATCATATAACCATATAATCATTTGCTTTTCTTGCATTTGCCAAGATTCTTTGAAACAACTGAACCTTAACTGCACTTAATTCTCCTTTCTGCTTTGGGCTGCTTTCCAGAAGAGTGGCATTATGTTGTTATTAACGTTTCCCGAACTGCTACTACAGCTACAGAGTACTAAAGATACTAAAACAAAACCCATTATTTTTATTTTATTGTGTAAATCCTCCCTAAAAAGGTTAGTAAAGGAAGTTTTATTGAGTTGCAAGCTGAACTCTGAGAAAAGCTTCCTTATGGCGATCACTGATTCTGCATACTGAAATAATATACTGAAATACAACTATATGAGAGACATAGAGAACAGATGCTGCGTAATTAATGTTTCTGTGCAGAAAGGGTGCTTGCAGCAGTGAAAATTAAGCATGTCTCTTGTTGCTTTCCCGAATTCGGAGTCCGTAGCTTCTCATGCTGATACATCTGTTTTAAATAAGGGATAAGATATCTAGTGGCTGAGATGTGGGGCCAATATCTGTATGCCACATCAAGCTTATTGCATCATTCACACTATCCATTTGCACACATGCTCGGCAGACTGCTCTCTCGTGTCATTCCTCTGCTAAATTCCTCTCCTAACTGTGCCCAGAGCAGTTTAAGTCTACCTATACACCCCCCAGAGACTTTCCCTGGGAGTCAGTCCCCACTGGACTCAGCAGGACTTACTTCTGAGAAGACATGCAATACGGTTGAGCTGTAAGCATTGCATTTATTTTAATAGGAATCTGCTCCTGCCGCAGAAGTATATAATGCCTGCATTTCATTCTGGAAGCAGAAACAAGATGCACTTCCGCAAGTCTGGCTTGGGTAAGGTTGCCCTATTTCAAAGCTCGAAATTCCGGACACAAAACATTGTTGAGCCCGGACACTATTTCCAACAGACGAATCCCGGACATGTCCGGGAAATCCTGGATGTATGGCAGCCCTAGGCTTTGGGGTGCATTGTGCATGAAACCCTGAAAAATTATTTTATTATTATTTATTACATTTGTACACTGCACTTCATCCGCAGATCTCAGGGTGGCTCGCGACATAAAAGCGCAATATAAAAAACGCAAAATGCATAGTAAAAATAAGAACAAACCCCCCCCCCAATAATTCCCCCCCCACACACACAACACATTAAAAAGGGCCCATATTGGGCCCTTTCTGGATGGTGACCAGCTTAGGATCCAGTGGGATGGATGCATGACTGGCTCAGCTCTGGCCCTGTTCCACCCCATTGCGGGGTCTTACACTGACTACCATTGGTGGTCGCCTGGCAACAGCTATGGCATCAAAGCCCAGCACAGAAGGGTGGAAGGAAGCCTCCACCACAGCCTAACCTGTTCTCCCCACTCCCCACTCCTCTGGCAGCATGGATTGAGAGATAAGATTGTTCTGCTTGTATTGGTCATTTCTGGGTAAGAGAGATGGTCCACAGTCTGTGGCATCATGCCTCTGAGTACCAGAAACTACAGGACGGTAGAATGTTGTTGTTTGAAGGCATCCCACAGACATCTGCCCGACCATTGTGATAACAGGATGGTGTACCAGATAGGATACTGGCCTGGTCCAGCAGGTTCCACTTATATTCTTACGAAGTTAACAACAGAAACAAAATCAGGAGTGAGGATTTCCTTTATAGCAATCTTTTTGTGAAATGAAACGTTCTTACATAACATCACAATAAAAGTCATTCTTATAACTATAACAGCCCTTTATCCTGCTGACAAAAACATCCCATAATGGGGGGGGGGGGACCCAGACTTTCAGCTTTAGTGGCAAAGAGAAGCACCTCTATAATTAATATATGGAAATAACCTTTAGCACCAAGATTAACAGATAATATACCAAGAGCCAAAAAATTCATTTAAAAGAAATAAAGGTGACAACTCAAAGGTTAGAGCTGCTGAGAGGCCAAATATTCCTTTTTTCAAAAGGCAACAATTCAAAATTAGAAATGCTGAAGAGAAATATTTTCCTGTTTTGTTTCCCCCTTGAATATTTGCATATAAATTACCGTTTTGCAATTTCGTTTCAACAAATGGAGCAAATAAAGTAATTAAGAGCTATCAACATGCATCTCAAAGAATGAATACCAAATTTTATGTCTTTCTTTCTTTTCTTCCTTCCTTCCTTCCTTCCTTCCTTCCTTCCTTCCTTTCTTTCTTTCTTTCTTTATTTCTAGAAAAGTTAGCCCTGCATAGTTCCAGGTTCTCCAGTACATTTCACTGTGACCTTTATTATGACAAAGAACAGGACTTTGGCAAGTGATCAAGAATGTACGGTTGCATCCACATGGATCTTCCAGAGCTTGATCCAGATTAATCACAGAGCAGGAAGTACAACAAACAGCTTTCAAAGAACACCTTAGCGATGACTGGCATGGTTCTAGTATTAAATGTACATGTTTCATAATGCACCTGTAAAGTATTCTAACAGAGGATAAGATCATCAGTTTTTATTTCTCAGAAATGCCTGAGTCTGTTACGACACAAAAGCATTGTGAAATGAAAGAGAAAACACAGAGAAAGTTACAGCATAATCCTATGCATGTCGGTTCAAAGAAGTAAGCCCCAACAAGTCCAATGGGACTTACTCCCAGGTAAGTGTCTATAACGTTGCAGCTTTAAGTTATTCTTAAGTCTGATGGAGCTCATTGGGAGAAGATAGCAACCGCTAACTTAAAAGCCATTGATTTCAAAGGGACGAAAGCACAACTCTCTCTGGAGCCAAATGTCTTCCTCTCCCCTGTCACAGCCCAGTTCAAGAATATAAATCTAAGGTGGGCAAGTTACAAACTAGGACTTTTTTGTATTAAATTCTTCTTACTTTATCTATAAAGGACACGGGTGGCGCTGTGAGTTAAACCACAGAGCCTAGGACTTGCTGATCAGAAAGTCAGCGGTTCGAATCCCCGCGACGGGGTGAGCTCCCGTTTCTCGCTCCCTGCTCCTGCCAACCTAGCAGTTCGAAAGCACGTCAAAGTGCAAGTAGATAAATAGGTGCCGCTCCAGCGGGAAGGTAAGCAGCGTTTCTGTGCGCTGCTCTGGTTCGCCAGAAGCGGCTTAGTCATGCTGGCCACATGACCGGGAAGCTGTACTCCGGCTCCCTCGGCCAATAAAGCGAGATGAGTGCTGCAACCCCAGAGTCGGTCACGACTGGACCTAATGGTCAGGGGTCCCTTTACCTTACCTTATCTACAGAAAATGTGGTGTACTACCCAGACAAAATTAAGCACATTGAAGCCCCTTAATTCATTCACTGAAATATGATAACTTCGATGAAATTCAGACAGATTTCAGTGCATCTGTGAAAATCATTCAATTAAGAGAACTTGGACTGCAAACGTGGGTGTAAGACTCATTAGCCACAGAGGGACTTACTTCTGAGTAAAGGTGCACAGGGTTGTTCTGCACAAGTGTTTCACTTTAGCTGGGCCACTGTAGTGGTTATTACTGCAGGATCTGTGCTGTGGCTACCGCAGTATTTGTTTGTTTAACTATCTGTCCAGTGTGCCTTACTAAAGAAATATCTAAAAACACTAAAATGAATCAAACAAAAATAGGATAGCATGAAACGACTGAGCATAAAACAAGCTAAGTGGCAGCCAATGAAGCAGTTTTAAAACATTTATTACAAGCTCCAGAAGGACTGCCCAAATAGAATTTTCTTTGTGATTCTCTCTCTCCAAAATGCATAGAGTCAGCCATACAAATCCCATCAAGGAGTGGAACTCCTTAACATAGCCACATACCTTCCCACATGCTACAAAGGAAAATTGGGACATGGCTGTTTTGGTGCCCAGGCTCGTATGTGAGCCAGGTGACTTGCACAATAGCATGACCTTTGGGGGCCATGTTCTCGTGGGAGCCAAAACAGGACATCTGGGATCCAATCAGAAGCTGGAATGTCCTGCTTAAAGCAGGACAGTTGAGGGGTATGTAGGAGATCCTCCTATCTCTTCTAATCTAGTTATAGGGAAAGAAGGGATTTAGAGCTAGGTCTTCACGGAGGATCTCAGTGCTCCATGGAAGTTCATATAGGAGAAGCTTAGAGATGGGGGAAGAAATCAATGTGGTTCACATTTAAAGATGAATTTACCTAATTTGCACTTTGAAAAAGCAGTATGTGAATCAAAACACAGCTGTCCATTTGAAATCTTAGACTTTGCCAAATTTTGCAATGCTACTTCTCCAGCAAAGCAATCTGTGAAAAAATGTATATATTGAAGTGTGCATATAAATCCACATAGAAGTGAAAAAAGTGCAATATACTACAGTGGTACCTTGGTTTAAGAACAGTCCTGTTTAAAAACGATTTGGTTTACAAACTCCGTAAAACCAGAAGTAGTGCCCCGGTTTGCGAACTTTACCTTGGTCTAAGAACGGAATCCGAATGGTGGAAGGGCACCGGCAGCGGAGGCCTCATTAGGGAAAGCATGCCTCGGTTTAAGAACGGTTTTAGTTTAAGAATGGACTTCCGGAACGGATTAAGTTCATAAACCGAGGTACCACTGTATAGTATTGTGTTGTTATATATTAAAACTCCTTGTTTTAAAAACTCCTAGGATGAAAGATGGTATAGACATTTAATTAATTAATAATTATATTTATATGAGGAAATTGCTTTGTAAAAATGTGTGTATTGGGGGGGGGGGATCTCATACAAAAACAATGTGTGTGTTTAGAGAAACCTGCCCTAAAATGGTGATGAATTTTCACAAGGGCTACAATCTCAAACTGATGTGGGAATGTGGAGATATGACGCTAAGATTGGAAAAATGGGAAACTGAGAAAAACCAAAATTGGCAGATTTGCTTATCCATAGAGAAGATGTTTCCTAAGGTAATCAGAACTTGGGGCATTTTTTAAAATATAACAATTTTTATGCTTTTATGCTTCTGGTGCTTTTATGCAGAGTACCTTTCTATGATTAAAATCATACTGATATACAGCTAGACTGCTCACACAAATACCACAAAGATAGGCACAGCAGACAAACCATAATCTTCAAAATCATTGTCTACTTGGCAAGGCAAAAGCCGGTCCAACATAAAAAGACTTTCTTTAAACTGGTAGAAGACATCCACAGAGTGGGCAAGCTTTTCCACAATATTGGTGCAGCCACTGAAAAGGCCCTCTCTCCTATTACTACCAACCATGCTTCCACCCTAGCTTTGACACAGAAGATACTCTGGTTTCTCTTCAGAGCTTCCCTTAGCTTTGACACAGAGGAAGGTCCCTCCTTCTGAATTTAGGCATGGGCAGGTTGGTATGGGAGGAGGCGGCCCTTCAGACACCTAAAGCCCAAGCCAGTTAAGGCTTAAAAATCATCAACACTTTGAATTGTGCCCAGAAACAAATTGGCAACCAGTGCAGGCCTGCAGGCCTGCAGGATAGGTCTGATATGGTCCTATGGGCATATACCCACTTGCTTCCATATTCTGGGCAAACTGCAGCTTCTGAAGAGTACATGTAGAATTCATTGCAGTAATCCGATTTCAGCGTAACTAAGGTATATGTTCCTCTGGTCATTTAGGGCATTAAATGTCACAAGCAGCACTTTGAATGGTGCCTGGAAACAAACTTGGGAACAAAATTCTCCCAGAGCCAGTGTTGTATGGTTCCATTGGTATTCTTCTAAAAGTGGGTTGCTGGGTTCTGAATGAATTGCAATTTTCAGGCAGGCTTCAAAAGCAGCTCAACATAGAACACATTACAGTAGTTCTTCCTGGGGGGACACCAAGGTCAAATCACTCCTCAGTAGGAGGACAGCAGCCAGGTACACCATCATAAGTTGGTGAAAAGTGCCCTGACCATGGTGCTACCTGGAATCCCAGCAGCAAGACTAAGTGCAAGAACATCTCCAAACCCTGAAGTACAACCCTACAGAGATATGGTGAACCACAAAACCCTAAATTAATCAGGCCACCCACCAGCAACATCTTTATTTTTTCTGAGCTGAGCTTCAGTTTGTTCGTCCCCACCCAGTCTATCACTGGGTGCTTCCTGACTGTTTTTGGGCAGAATTCAATCGCAGACCAGCAAATTCAGGTTGCACAATTCTCTTTGACTTGGAGGACTTGTGCAACAAACCCACTTCTCCGAAAGGTCAGACTTTCATTAAAGACTTTCACTGCGGGAAGGAAGATGACAAGAAAATGTGCTGGAAAGTGTGGCATAACAATTGATTAACTCTATGTTGTATAACCAGGGCTTTTTTTCTTCCAGCCGGAGCTCACTGGAGCTCAGCACCAGCACCTCTCAGGTGGGCACCATTGTCACTCTAGGAGAACAAGGGAGAAGTTCATGATGAGCTCTGGCACCTCTTTTTCTAGAAAAATGGCACTGTGTATAACCTCTCCACAAACAAATCAGAACAAATACTTACTAAATAGCCAGTATTGCCTAATCTTCCTGCAAACAAATCAGATTGAATGCTCCATAAATAGGTTGGGTGGCATTCACCTAAGTTTGACTCATAGTAGGCCCATTGAAAATAATAATAAGTTAGTCATGTTCATCAATTGCAGTAGGTCCACTCTGAATAAAATCTAGTTAACTATCGCCTATTCTCTGTTAAACCCATCTGTTAAAGGCCTTCACTTCACCTAGCTCTGTTGAAAAGGAGAAATAAAAACGACCGTCCTCAGAATACTGACAGCACCTCAGATCTCCTGTTGTCAATAGATGTTAACTGTCATCAAGCTAATATTCATTCCACTATCTTCACTTACAATCATCAATGTTATCTTCAATTACAGTACAGTCGTACCTTAGATCCCGAATGCCTTGTGAGTCAAACGTTTTGGCTCCCAAATGCTGCAAACCCGGAAGTGAGTGTTCTGGTTTGTGAATGTTCTTTGGAACCTGAACGTCCAACACGACTTCTGCGGCTTCAGATTGGCTGCAGGAGCTTCCTGCAGCCAATCGGAAGCCGCTCCTTGGTTTCCGAACATTCCGACTTCCGGAACGGATTCCATTCGACTTCCGAGGTACCAGTGTATTGTTACCCATCATCAGTATTATTACCTACAGTTGTTACTTAGTATTCAAGTAGAAAGGTTGTTGAAGCAAAGATACCCAAGTGATTATAGAAAGACTGCATAATTGCAAAACAAAATCGTACTTTGAAGAAGGAAGCAGATGCCAGGTACTTGTGATATGAGGTCTGTGGGGCATGCAGACTAAAGCAAGAGGCCTTATCTTCGTTAGCCAGTCCTCACTCTTGAACCTGGAGGTCTGGCCACTTACTGTTTGAAACAGGCTTAAGTAGGGATGGGCAGCTGGTGGCCCTTTAAGCTGTGCTTGGACTCTCAACTCCCATCAGCCCCAGCCAGCATAGGGTAATGGGAGTTGTAGTCTGGCAGACCACACATTTCCTCATCCATAGTCTCAAGTGTGCTTTAGTTGCCTAAATGCCTTTGGAACTGTTATTGGTGTGGTTCATTCCTATGTACTTTAGTGGACAAGCTGAATGATGTAATTGGTTTATGTATTCATTAATTGATTTGTGAGGCCGGGGGGGGGGGGGGAGTGGCTTTTAAGGCATAGCTCTCACAAAGCAGGTTACATAACTTTTACTTCCCACAAAAGCATTTGTTGCTAAGCTTCAACTTTTCAGCGGGCATCTCGTTTTCAGTGTGCAGAATATATATTGTTATGAGTTTGTAGGGGGTAGGCTGTATGCCTGAGTCCCTTCTAATTCCTGGATCCAGAAAATGTCAAAATCTAAGCAGGGATTCAAATTGTTGAAAGAGCCAAGCAAGTTTATTGGTAATGGCCCTCTAGGTTTGGGCTATTATGGTAACGGAGGGTGTGGCTCTGTGCCAGATAGTAAACAGGTGGGCCCCGCTCCCTCAACTCACTGGTAGTTAGAAAGACAAAGGGCAGAGTGGAGAGTTGCATGCCTGAACTAGAAACAAGAAGCCAGAACGCTGCAGGCTGGAAGACAGAACCATGCCTGATTTATTTTGGAATCCAAGGATGTAGCTATGAGCGAAGCAAGACCCTCTTGGGGTGTTAATGCTGTGAACCCTTCCAACATAGGTTCAGGTTGTATATATGTATAAATAAACCATATAACATTAAGATACCACAGTGCCCACTGTCCCTCACTCTGAAGGAACCCCTAGAATCTTGCACTGCTCAGAGATTGGTGTGGTATACAAAAATATGATATGGGTGACTTCAAGAGGTGGACAGTCCAATTCATTCCCTGCCACCCTTATTCACTCACCCAATCATCAGTCAGGAGGGTATAAAGAACAGATTAAATCCTTACTCCCCTAATGGTGGTCTTTGCTACCTCTTCATTCCCATTGACTTGTCCCAAAGAGGGAGCCTTCAATAGTGTAGTTTCCCACTTCCATTCTGAAGTGGTTCAAAGTTTTACCTCATGATTCCCTCCTTGTAAACGCAGAGCCCAATTCTGATTTTATTTCCCATGCAAGTGTGTTTCAAGATTGCTTCAAAACGTGATTTCTCGTCATGAGTGGCACTGAAATCAGATTTCTCATATGCATTGCACTGAAATGAAAGCATATGTCTCAGAGGGTATGCGTTTCTTGAGAATGTCCTTCAATAATATTCTGCCTCCAAGAATGTTCTTTATTCCTCCCTGGTACTTTCAGCTACACAACTTACAAATCTTCTTTAACTGATCCTTATTTTAAAACCCTATTCACATCAGTTTATGACATTTAAGCACAAAGAAATGATTCTTTTAAACTTTTTAGTACCCCCCCCCCAAAAAAGTGTTAAACATTTTTTCCACCAACACTATATGTAGGCTGTGGTGACCATTTATTTTATTTTAAATATCAGCACAGCTTAACACGGTACAAAAATAATAAATAAATGGCCATGACTTGTATATGTACAAAATTTAAAATATACTGCTTGAGCCTCTAGTGCATTAAAAAGTAATCTGCACAAAAAACAAATGTCTCTTCCCTCAGAATACCCATGTGGCTCTGTGACGGCTTATCTGATTAATGGTGCTGCCTAGAAAACAGGAGCTATATAAATGCCTTTGTTTACTGTAGAGCCATTAATGACTTATTTCCTTTCCTTTTCCACAAAGATGCTGGCAATTGTGGATAGATAGATAATGACCCACATTTGGGATTCAAAACACTCTTCCACCTACACACGCACCTTCCAGACATCCATGCAATAGAAGATAGACCTCCTTTCATCCTTTTCCTGTTTCCAGCAGTGGATCATTGGACTTATGTTACCTTCCTCACCTGCACTGATTGGTGGGGGTGGGCTCCTTACCACCAGCCCACTAGGGAACACTGTGCTTAAGAGTAAGCTCTGGTTCATTCATAGTCATATTGTCTTACGGCAGCCATTACAGTTAGTAGCTACAAAGAACACTCTTGACAATCCTGAGCTCATCTGCTCCACGCTTGCAGTCAATTCTATGCCTGGCGGTAGTAGCTGCTAGTTGCCAGATTAAGCTTTGGCATGCCACCACAAGAACAACTTTCATTAACATTTGCCACGACACACTGAAGGTTAAATCCTGCATGTGGTTAAATCCTGCATGTCGTAGCAAAGGCATGTGGGAAGCAAGCCATGGGCAAGCCAAGAGCAACTCATGGCTGTCATTATAACTGGGTGTCTTATTACACACAACAAGGATGGAGTCATTTCTTGCTTGCTTTGTGAGGCCTCTTTTAGCAACCCTTAGGAACTCCCCCACAAGGATTGTTTGTGATGAAACGTTCCTACAAAGCATTAAGCGGTCTGAGGACTGGCGCTCAACAGTCATTTACAACTTTCAGAACAAGGCTACAACGCGACCTGTAATAATTCAGAAAGTTCACATTGCATGTCTTACCTTAAGCTTTGCCAGGAGAAGTTCATGATCTTGTAGTAATTTTTTGGTCTCTTCTTGATTGCTGCCGATTTCTAACAAATTTGGTACTGATTCAGCCAGCTGGAGCTGCACCCAATCCCCACACTAAAAACGCAAACAGAAACATTGTCCTAAGTACAATTTCTCCAGATATTTATATGATGTGTGTGTGTGCATGATCCAACTCAAAAACTAACGGTCAAGCACTTAGTAAAGTCTAGTCTTTTGATTTAATCCATGAAATGGCTTGTAAGCTCTAATCAACCAAGTTTTAGGAAAGGAAGCATGCAACATCCTCTCTGCCCCTCAGATCTATAGGGCAAGGCCATAGCTCAGTGGTCCAGCATCAGCTGTGCATGCAGAAGGTTCACTCTCTGACATCTCTAGGTAGCACTGGGAATGTCCCCAGTCTGAAAACCTGGAGAGGCTGTGCAGATCAGCCTTTCTCAATCTTTGGTCCCCAGATGTTGTTGGACTATAACTCCCATCATCCCTGAACACTGCTCCAGCTAGCTAGGAATGATGGGAGTTGTAGTCCAACAACATCTGGGGACCCAAGTTTGAGAAAGGCTGGTGTAGACAACACTGAACTAGATGGGCCAATGGTCTGACTCGGTGTACAACTGCTTCCTGTATTCCTATATTGTTGAATTACTTGTGTTGAAAATGGCGCAGTGCTTCAGTGTGAAGCTAAATTGTTCAAGTAAATATTTTCAATACGACTTTTCAATTTATGAAGTGGAGATTGACATGTGCAAGATAGGGGCATTAATTATTTGTCCATGCATTAACATCAGAACAATTCCTTCAAAGAATTCCCTCCGACCAAGTCAGATCAAATGCACTTTGTATATTCTGGATGCAATCTTTAAATAATACAAGAAAACAAAACCAGAGTCCCATATTTCAAATCAATACAGTTACAAATCAATGACGATTGTCCTGGTTATGTTACCAGGCTGTTTGTTGAATTCGTTTTAATTTAAAGTTCTGTTTTCTTCAAATGAAAATTATACACTTTCTCCAAGACTATTTCAGTGATGCTTACTTTATGCACAAAAAATTAGAAACCTCCCCTCTCCCATCCTTTGTAATGAAAAATAATGCTTCTTGATTGGGATTGTACACACTCCCCCGTGTCAACCACTTTGTGCAGAAATCAAAGCTGAAATGATCAGACTCTGAGCTAGTCAGTGGTACTGAGCTATAAGCTCAAGTGTTTAGAGCCCTTAAGCTTACCTTCAATATAGCTATGATGATTTTGCAGTCTCCAGCCTGAACCAGAACCGAACTAACGGTTGTCGTGGAAGGCGGGCCGTCAGAACTGTCATTGCTTGACATGATGTTGTTGTAGTAGTAGTAGCAGAACCGGGCTTCATGCAAAAAGGTTCCGTCTCTGGAGCTGTGTGAATCGGCTGGTCATTCCGAAAGGCAACGAACAGGGGTACTTGGCTTCATTCCGCAAAAGAGATCAGCTAACACCGATTGCTCTGCCAAAAGGAAAGAACACGAGGTTAAAAATAGACGCCCCCATTGAGTTTATCTTTCTTGAGAGAGGCCGGGGCGGGGGGGGGGGAGAGGAGAGGTGACACACCCCTAGTTTCGTAGCTTTAAACTGCTGTTGCTGTCTGGCCCCTATAAATATCAGTCTTATAAAATGCCTTGTAAGACTCTGACATCCTCTGTTTGCTAGTAATGAAGTGCTACACACTCAATAAAAGAAAGAAAAAATAGCTTTCTCCAAGTATTTAATAACTACTGTGCCTCAGGCCTTATGCCTCAGACCAAACAATCATCCAAGTGTGATAAAATCTTCAAACAATGTCCATATATAAGCATAAAGCATAAATCTATTAAGCGTGTGTGTGTGTGTGTGTGTGTGTGTGTGTGTGTGTGCTTAACTGCATGCTGTGCTGTGTTTTATTTCTTTTCTTGCTTTGGAAAAAGGTTATCTGTTTTATCGTTCTGATATAAACTGCACTGGTTTTACTCTTAGTAATGCAGAACAGGCAAGAAATAGATTAAATAACTACATAAATAATAAAACATCACCCTGTCCTGCAATAATAGTAATAATAATAATAATAATAATATTTTTAAAAATGGGAGCAACATAGATGCCCTAAGGCAGATATACCTTTGAGTACAAAGAGTTTGGATCCAAAAGAGACACTCTAAATCATAGAGTTGGAAAGGACCACGAGGGTCATCTAGTCCAATCCCCTGCAATGCAGGAATCTTTTGCCAAACGTGGGGCTCAAATCCACAACCCTGAGATTAAGGCATTTAGTGGCATTTTATCAAGGATGGGGAAGGGAGGAGATAGCTATAGTTCCCTTAGCCCAGCTTCAGCGTTACCTATATCTCTGTTTATTATGAGCATTACAAAAAAAAAACCCACCCACAACAAATACTCTTTAAAGGCACTGCTTCTTTGTTCTTAAGAGTTTAATTCTGAATATATCCTCAGAAAGTTGCGGTGACTCTTCCCATGTGAGCAAACACAACCATCTCCCCCCAACTCCTGAAAATGGTGACCCTGAATTTTATTGTATAGGATTTATAAACTGCCTCAAGATGCTTTCATACTAGGCTGAGTATGCACGTTTTAAATAAATAACCTTTTGTTGTCAATTCTTGACCCTCACTCAGCACTTCACTTCCTAGCAAGTAACTCCTGTATTTCCTGAAATAATCATAAAATAGTAATTTATTATTTATACCCTGCCCATCTGGCTGGGTTTCCCCAGCCACTCTGGGCAGCTCCCAACAAAATAAATAAAATAATAATAATAATAATAATAATAATAATAATAAAGCAAAAAAGCATCAAACATTTAAAACTTCCCTAAACAGAGCTGCCTTCAGATGTCTTCTAAAAGTCAGATAGTTGTTTATTTCCTTGACATCTGATGGGAGGGTGTTCTACAGGGCAGGCGCCACTACCGAGAAGGCCCTCTGCCTGGTTCCCTGTAGCTTCACTTCCCGCAGTGAGGGAACTGCCAGAAGGCCCTCAGAGCTGGACCTCAGTGTCCGGGCTGAACGATGGGGGTGGAGACACCGGGTGAAATCCAACTAAGTCATGCTCAGAGTAGACCCACTGAAAGCAATGGGTCTTCTCTAAGTATTACTAGCCTTGGCAATCATTTCCTGAGTTACAAGGAACCAGGCAAAGGGCCTTCTCGTTAGTGGCACCCGCCCTGTGGAACGCCCTCCCACCAGATGTCAAAGAGAACAACAACTACCAAACTTTTAGAAGACATCTGAAGGCACCCCTGTTTAGGGAAGCTTTTACTGTTTAATCGGTTATTGTATTTTAGTGTTTTGTTGGAAGCCGCCCAGAGTGGCTAGGGAAACCCAGCCAGATGGGCGGGGTATAAATAATAAATTATTATTATAATTATTATTACGAGTTGTGTACCTGCTCAGGGCTGACCCTTCAATTTCGATGGGTCTTTTATTCTTCATTTACTTTTTTAAAATTTGCAACTGCAGCAATTCAAATACATAACGTTTAAAAAAATAATAACAATAAATGGTTAAAGCCTGTATTCAGAACACACAAATACTCCCGCGTGTGACACAGCATGACTGAATTTATGAGATGTCTCTTTATCAAGGCGTTTCAAAGGGGCATGATGCCCGGCTCATTGGAATGAAACACGGTGCAAGGAAGAACATTTATTCAGCGCAGGGGGAAATCACAGACAGTGTTTTAACCATGCCACGGGGTCAGTACATTAAATCTATTGCTAGAAACACAGAGCATGCCAGAAACAGCCTGCGGTATGAGGCAACAGCTGTCTTGATTCCCAGCGACAGGACAGCTGAGAAAGTGAGACTGGCGTTTAAGGCCGCAGGTCGCTTGTCGGATGACAGTGTGCGCATCAAAGAAGGCCCATGCCCCATCAGGGGCATGTATATGTACATAGATCAATCACACATCTTGGTGACTTATAAGAAAACTTATGTTAGACATCCTGACCCTGCAGACACTGAATGGGATTGGAATCTGCAACTCATCTGCTAATACTTCTGTTTATTATTTAATAGTTGTGTGTTGCCCTTCATACAAATATATCCCAGGGTTTTTTAAAACAACAACTAAATCACAAGAAAAAGAATCCCTCTGTATTTTGCAAAGCCGAAAATCATAATAGTTCCCCTGCTCATGTTTACACATGCATGTCCATCACTTGATTTCTCTGCACGTGGCTGCTGTGCACTTGGGACTAGTTCCGACATGCATGGTTATCGCTCAACGTCCACAACTTCAGGTCAATGTCAACGCAGATTTGCCATCACAGTCAGGATTTGTCATAATCTCCTTAAATGCAAAGCTTTTCGATGGAGCGAGTCTGCATAGTCAGTTACCAGTTATCAAGGGCACAAGAATAAAGAGAAATCAAATAAGCGCATGTGTGAATCATCCATTTGTGACTAGCAGCTGAGGGTACAAACTCGCTGCCGTGAAAAGAAATGTGTACGAGAAGACGAAAAGCAAAATTTAATTTCTGTCTTTTTATATATGATTTGATGGTTTTGCAAGAGCAGGTTGTGCATGTGTGAGCCAGCCCTTCCTTTAAAGAAGGGATGGTGAATCTGTGGCCCTCTAGATGTTGCTGTGCTGTCATGCTTGACCATTGGCCACACTGGCTGGTGCTGATGAGAGTTGAAGTTAACATCATTTAGAGAGCCCCTGTTTTAAAGGCATTGTCATCTATAACGTCTAATTTATTGCAGGGAAAGGTGATGTTAGATACCACAATTGTTCTAGCTCTAGTACGTATTGAACTGGAAAAGAGCTGGTGCTGAGAAGTGCTTAAAAGCATGAAATCACCATTGGGTTGTTTCCAATGGTTGTGCTAATGGAAGGCAGTTTAAGCAACCAATTCTTCTTTTCCTATTCTGCTCTGCAGCTCCTGAAAAGCCTCTGTGGACTGTAAGGGGGCTCAACCAGACTTGCCCTTGCCCCACCGCTTTCCTCTGGGGAAACCCAAACTTTACTACTGAATCAGAGCAAACAACTGTTCAGTTTTCTCTGGATTGGCGTTTGCTCTGGTTTAATACTAAAGAGCAGGTTTTCCCACGGAATGGGGCAAGGCAAGGGCAAAAACGCTTGGACCCATGCCTAGGAAGCACGGGAACAAGCCATGCATATTTCTAATGCAAATAAGATGGCCTTGTATGTGTTTGTGTATGTGTAGGTATTTAGTCCACCACCTAGTCCAGGCATCTGTTCAAAGCTTGTGCAGCCTCTCCTGATTTGACTGCTGCAGAAAAACAGAGCTGGGTATCATCGCCAGTGGCAGACCTACATGGCCCTGAAGCCTGGACTGTTATGGGGTCCCTTCACAACCAGCAATGAGGTCTGTGTAACCACTGTTAACATCTTCAGTGGGGTTGTTCCACAACAGATCACCACATTTAATAATAATCATAATCATAATAATGACTCGTACCTACGGGACCGCCTCTCCTGGTATGCCCCACGGAGGACCTTAAGGTCCATATATAGCAACACCCTAGAGGTCCCGGGCCCTAAGGAAGTCAGATTAGCCTCAACCAGAGCCAGGGCCTTTTCAACACTGGCTCCGGCCTGGTGGAACGCTCTGTCTCATGAAACCAGGGCCCTGTGGGATCTGATTTCTTTCCGCAGGGCCTGTAAGACAGAGTTGTTCCACCTGGCCTTTGGCTTAGAATCAGTTTGATTCCCTCCCCCTCTTTCTTTTTCCTTTCTCCTCCTGTGAAGAGGCTGCATCCTATTGTTTTAATGTTGTATTTTACTCTTTTTAAAATTGTATTTTAATCAACTTGTTGTTATTATTGGTTGTTAGCTGCCCTGAGCCCGGTCTTGGCTGGGGAGGGCGGGGTATAAATAAATTACTACTACTACTACTACTACTACTACTACTACTACTACTACATCTCAGATTTTGGTTAAAACTGCTATACCGGATTATCTCACATGTCAAAGTCACTGGTGTGAATACAAACATCCCAGGCCTTATAGTTTTTGACTTGTGCATCTCAAATTGGGTTTACTGGACCCCAAACTTTTAAGCAATGTGGATTAAAGTCACTTCTAAGGCCCCTCCAGGATTAGAGGCCCTGAAGCTTAGGCTTCATTAGTTTCATAGCACATCCACCCTGGGCCATGATCATTGCTCTAAATCTTCTAAAGACCACTGTTTAAGACATAGGATTCCCTATAGTGCTTATGGAGTAGCAACAGAGGTTGGACAAGGTGGTCAATGCAAGTTCATCTGATAAGTAGCGTACTCCCAAAAAATAACCCAGGCATGAAATTATGACCTAAAAACGGATGTGAAAGCAAAAAGAGAATCTGATCAGGTTCTATACTGCAGGAACTCTGGACCAAACATTTCAGCCTCTCAGTAAATAACCATGAACCGGTCTTGGGAAAATACAGTTAAAGAAATATGCAAGACTTAATCCAAATACAAGGCAGCCTCTCTTGAACAGCATGACTCACAGAACCAACAAGGAAGCCAAACATTTGACTGGCATCAAAGGCTCCCCTCAAGAAAGTTGTGTGCAGTAAGATAAACAATCCATCAAGGGACTCATGTAAAGGGGGAAATAATGGTTATAGCAAAAAAGTACAGTAATAAGGAAGCAATGGATAAGAGAGTAATAAAACTTCCACAGTGCAATCCATTTGGGAGCCTGTACTAACACCCTAGTATTGTACATCCAAAACACAGAGTCGATTCCCTCAGGACATTCTATATAACTATATAATGCTACAATTGGTATAACCCCTGCTTTCCATGCAGAATGTTCCCGGTTCAACCCCCAGCATCTCTGGACAATACTGAGCTAATGACAAATGACCTGGCTCAGTATAGGATAACTTCCTGTGTTCTGTGGACGATCTGATTGACATTTCTGCTGCTCTGCAGGTCACACTGTTACCCAGCCATCTCAAGTTCAGGAATGGGGCTAGTTCAAGTCAATGAGATAACAGCGCTCTTACTCTTAAAATAATGCATTTTGAACTTCATTTTCATGAATGTACGCATTTTAATACATAGTTTTACCCTTGTGCATATGCATTTCGTAAACATTGCCCGGCTAGAGAAATGCACAGAAAAATTCAGAGAAATGTGAATTCAAAGGATGGCTGTTTGTGTAACGTTTCAGAAAGTGGAAATAAGGTAGGCTCATTTTTACTGTGCACTGAATTTAATTTCAATGCTTAAATTTCAGCCGAATCCCTCATCTCTACATTCAAACTTCATCCAGCTTGTAATCTGTAAGTTTACATGCTATTAGAGGGAATAGAAAAATTGCAAAACGTTGGGAGGGGATAATGTCAGCAAGAAGAACTGTAGAAACCCTGTTAATTGCCCATTTAGAGCACTAAAACAACATTGTTCCATTCTTTGAGCTAACCACAGTCCAAAATACAGGCAATTCTCAACCCACAATGGAGTTACATTTCGGGGATAGTGCCTAAAGTCAAAATCGTGTATAGCCAAAACACATTGGGTTCGATGGTGGGAGGGATTGCCAAAGTCCTTTTTCCTGGACACCCAGCCCTTTCCTGCCCCTTTTATTATTAATTTTTATTTTTTGACAATCATGCAAAGCTGAAGTTACATGCAAGTTATATGAGTGTAAGTTGCAAGTTACCTGTAATTAAATATTACTGTATAATTGACAATGTGATACTTATTCTGCCGAATCCTATGCACGTTGACCTAGGAGTAACTTCCACTGAACACAATAGAACTTATTGTCAGGAAGCTGTGCACAGGATTGCAGCCTTGGAGCTCTTTTCAAATCCAATCGAAAGTTTGTGGTGCCGAGTTTTCTTCTTCTTTTTTTTTGAGGTAAACATTCTCTTATAATTCTGTGAAAGGATTGTTTAAAATAGTTCCATCTATCACCATGGAGCTTGGTGAAATATTTTGAACCGAGATATAAAAGGAAACACAGAACACACAGAAGTGTGTTTTTTTTTCCCCCCTTTTTCTTTTTTAAAGACAAACTTATCATAAATAGTATGTGGCCTAATGGATGATTGAATTGCTAAAATGTGGCAGAATCAAACACATCTGCTTTGAAGAAGGCAGGCGCTGTAGGAATTGCTCAGACTTCTGGAAAATGTGATAGCAAAATTACTGAAGGGAACATGAGACATTTGACAGCTATTTGGGCATTGGGAAAAAAAAAAAGAGCTAAAGGGGATTTCAGTAGCTGTGCCAATGTTGAGCCTCACTGTGGAGTTTATTGGTTTTAAAGGTTGCATTTTCCAATTATTGATGTAGAGGCTGCCCCATGAAAGAGCCACAGAGACAACAAATGAGCTAATGCTGAATGCAGCTATGCACAGAAGCAGTGCCAAAAAGCCAAAGTAGATCAAACTGGGAAGAGAATGCCAACACCTCACATTTAGGCCTCATCTGGACCATACATACATGTACTCTCCAACATTTCTCCAATGAATATAGGGACGCCCCATTCCATAATGATAATCTTACTGCCATATTTTTCCGTGTATGACATGCCCTCATGTATAAGACACCCCCTATTTTGGGGGACTCCAAATTAAGAAAATGGGGGGAGATTGCCCATAGTTGTTGAGTTTTTTTGGGGGGCAGAGTTGTTGAGCTTTTATGGGGGGGCTTGCAGAAAATCGCTCACCCGCCTGACCTACGATGCCACTCACACACATCACAAAGGCCACCTATCGTCTGTCCCCTCACTGGCAGAAGCTGTCAATCGCCCGCCCAGTTGCCACAGCAACAGTAAATCAACACCAGCCCTTGCCGCGGCCACCAATAACACGCCAAATAGCCACTGACAATCTCCGGCTTGCGGCAGCAACCAATCCCACATCCGCCCTATGCACTATCCATGTATAAGACGACCCTCAATTCTTAACAATTGCTTAATTAAAAAACCTCATCTTATACGGTAAAGTACGGTATTTATATCCCACACATCTTACTGGGTCGCCCCAGCCACTCTGGGCAGCTTCCAACATACAGTGGTACCTCGGGTTAAGAACTTAATTCGTTCTGGAGGTCCGTTCTTAACCTGAAACTGTTCTTAACCTGAAGCACCACTTTAGCTAATGGGGCCTCCTGCTGCTGCCGCCATGTGATTTCTGTTCTCATCCTGAAGCAAAGTTCTTAACCCGAGATACTATTTCTGGGTTAGTGAAGTCTGTAACCTGAAGCGTCTGTAAACTGAAGCATCTGTAACCCGAGGTACCACTGAATATAAAAAACATAATAAAACATTAAGCACTTTAAAAAAAAAACTTCCCTATACAGGATTGCCTTCAGATGGTTCGAGGGGTCAAATAATTCCATACCCTCCAACATTTCTCCAATGAAAATAGGGATGTCCTAAAGAAATTCTGGGATCAAATCAGAAACCGGGGCGGCTTCTCTAAATCAGGGATGTCCCTGAAAATAGAGACACTTGGAGGCTCTGTACATATAAAGCAGTATCATACCACTTTAAACAGTCTTGGTGTCCCATGAAGAATCTTGGGAACTGTTGTTTGTTAAGAGTGTTGAGAGTTTGTAGGAGCTGCTTATTCCCCTCAAAGATCTACAGTTCTCAGGGTGGTTTAACAATCAGTCCCTCTTCCAAGGGAACTCCCATTAATCGAAAACTTTTAGGACCCACTTTATTTCTGTAGGTTTTAATAGTTGCAACCCACCCTGGGGGCTTAGGGTGAATAACAGAATCATAGAATTGTAGAGTTGGAAGGGACTAAGACGATCATCCTAGCCCAACCCTTGCAGTTCAGGAATCTTGAACTCACAACCCTGAGACTGCCCAGGCTTAAAATGATTGCATTGCTGGTGATGAAAATGGAATGTAGCTCCATTATGATACACCAGCATGCCACACTTGGGCAGCAAAATGAGGGGGACTGTACCACTTTAGACTTAAGATTGCTTCCCTACATTAAAAACTCCCTGTGAATTGAAAACTGGAACAGCAGTGAACGGGTTAAGCTAGTTCCCTTTCTCCTTTGATGTGCTAGTTTCCCACTTGCAAGATGGTTTACATGAAGGGAAGTACTTCTGGAAGTGGTGCAATCCATTCCACATGCATTCTATGTCGAGCTTAGGGGTCTGCTCTTGTTGTCGCCATTTCACTTGGGTACTTGGGTGTTCTGTTAGTGCCTGCTTGTTATTAAGTGATAAACTGTGGACCTCTTGGGATAATTGGGTTATTTGAGAGGCAATACCTCTAATTTGTTGAAAGATATGCTCAACCGTTCTTGCAATTAATTGGGTGCTCTCCCTACTTGTTATTCCTTCCTCTCTTAGAGGCACAGGATCAACTGGCCCCATTGTTGGATCCAGTTCTATGCTCTCACCTTGAGTATTCTCCTCATATTCACAATCATCTTTAAGGGGAGAAAACCATTTTTTTGTTGGAACTATAAAAGCAGGTTTGTTTAAAAAGTCCTCTATTTTAGATTGTTTGGAAACCGGTGAGAGAGCTGCATCCTCTGGGTCCCTGTAGCGTTTAATAGCAGGCATGGTGTTGTGGTGGGGAGTAAACAAGGAGAGGTTTCCTTAACCGAAGAAGAGAGAGAAAATAGAAAGTGCTTTCCACATGCATGGGCCACCTAAGACCACACGGCCATTTTTTTTTAAATTTTTTTATAAGATATTTATTGAGATTTTCCAAATGTTACAATATAAAAATGAAAAAGAAAAAAAAAGAAAAAAAAAGAAAAAGTACAAAATACAAAATAAAAATGATTAAAAACCACTCAACTTTTCCATTACTTATTTTTCCTTAGCTTGTTTCCCGGACCTCCTCATACCTCCCCTTTTTTTATTCCAGTTCAATTTGTTGGTTCAGCAAATCCTTACCCTCTTTGTTTATCCTAATCTTTGGTCTTAAAATAGTAACGTTAGATTTTTACCTATTAACAACCCATTTTTCATAATCCCTTAAAGCATTACAGCTGGAAACCACTTAATTTCTATCCAACATCATTCTAACATTCATTAATTTTACAATATTTCTGTAGATAGTCTTTGAATTTCTTCCAATCTTCTTCCACCGACTCTTCTCCCTGGTCTCGGATTCTGCCAGTCATTTCTGCCAGTTCCATATAGTCCATCAACTTAATCTGCCATTCTTCCAGAGTGGGTAGATCTTGTGTCTTCCAATACTTTGCAATGAGTATTCTTGCTGCTGTTGTGGCATACATAAAAAAAGTTCTGTCCTTCTTTGGCACCAATTGGCCGACTATGCCCAGGAGAAAGGCCTCTGGTTTCTTCAAGAAGGTATATTTAAATACCTTTTTCAATTCATTATATATCATCTCCCAGAAGGCCTTAATCTTTGGGCACGTCCACGAAAGGTGAAAGAATGTACCTTCAGTTTCTTTACATTTCCAGCATTTATTATTGGGCAAATGAAAAATTTTTGCAAGCTTGACTGGGGTCATGTACCACCTGTATATCATTTTCATAATATTCTCTCTTAAGGCATTGCATGCCGTAAACTTCATACCTGTGGTCCATAGGTAAGTCCTCTGCTTACCGATAGGCTTTCCACAGAACGGCTTTCCTTATCTCAGGGCAGTCCGTTCCCAGGTTTTAGGCGGTGGATTTTAGCTTCCTTTTCCCCCTTTTTTTGCAGATAAATACAGTTCAAACCTTTCCCCCCTCCTCTCCTGCAGTCCGGAGGGGAGATCGCTTTCCTGATGTTGAGATTTAAGTCTTTTTTCAAGCGTCTTTCAGAGTTTCCGCTTACAGTCTCTTTGCTTTGATCTATTTACAAGAAAGGAAGGCAGACTTCCTGTTTATACCTTCCCGCTTCGGTGCCGAATTAACTTATTTTTTCCCCCCTTTAGATCCAATTTAATCCTACTCACGGGTAGTTGCTTTCAAAGTCAAATTGTCCCAGGAAAAAGTCAGTGCTCTCCGATAACGGCTATGCGGCTTCACTCCGCGGAAGAAGCAATCGACTCTCAGCATCACGCCGCTCACCCGTCTCGCTCCGGAGCCCTTAAAAGGGTTCCTTCGCAATTTGTGGGGGGGCGCAAAAGGTGCCCGCCGAGTCCCCACGTTCACAGGCTTCACCCGCCTGTGATTTTTAAAGGGCCCCCCTTCGCCGCAGCGGTCAGACCCGATCCCGCGGAGCTGGTCCCTCAGAGACTCAGAGGGAATCCGCCATTAACGATGGCGCCAACCCGGAAGTCCCCACGGCCATTTTTCACTTGCAGCCTCTGCAAAGCAACAGCAGCAGCAGAGCTAATTGTGTCGGAAACCCAGCCACAACACTCCTTAAGATTGGAGAAGTAGTGTTGGTATTTTGCATTGCACCTGGGCTTTGCTCCCTCCATGGGAAACTTGTTTTGACCGGTCTGATGCTAAACACACACACACACACACACACCCCCCTAACACACTGAGAAACTGCCCTCCCACATAAATCCAAATCTCCAGACATCTTTATGTCAAAGATTGAGCATGCATGACATGGCAGACAAAACTTCACTTCTCCTTCAATCTCTTCAGGATTAGGAGGGTCAGAAATGATAACCTGAGCACCCAGATCTGAGAGGAGGCTGAGCTAGGTACGGAAGGTTACTTCCCATGACCTATTTGCAGCTATAGCGCTGTTCTTTTTAAGCAGGGTCCTTAGGACAGTGCTATAATTAAATATGATCTCTGTTTCACTTTGGGCAAAGCGATAAGTCAGCAAAGGATGAAAGAAATAATACTGTATAATATCATTCCTTTAATTAAAAAGAAAAGCAATACAGCAAATCACATACCTCTTACATGGTGATTTTGTTTCATTAACTACGAAAGGGTCAAGGTATTTATACCTGGATAAATAATTCTGTAGGCAGAGTTGTTGTTTTTTTTGCAGCAAAAAACGAGCTATTAAATAATCATTTAATGTGCAGACATATATGCCTTGCCAGCCAATGTGGATTGTGCACTTAAACACAAAAGCACACTAAGCAAAAAATTAAGCACACTAAGCAAAACAAGAAAGCCACATTCCTTAATGGATGGAAAGCTGTCTCTGTGGAATCAGATTTTAGAATCCTATTTTGGGGGGGGGGGTGATGAGAGGAGACATATAGACTCCACTACAGCAATCTTTACAGGATGTTACTCTACAAACATTAATTTCACACATGAAATTAATTGCCAGAGTACGAGGAATGTTGAATACATTAAAAAAACCTTAAATACCAGCAGGGTATTTTCTGGATTTATAATTAACTCTTACTTTACAACGGGGGGGGGGGGGGGAGAGATGATATACGGACAGAGTAAGATCATGTTTAAAAAACAGCTAGCTCTGTGTTGCTCTGTGCAACTTATTCAAAGTTTGTGCCAAGGAGAAGGACTTCTGCTAATAGCAAGTGTGTAACATTTTTGGGAGTTTTTTCCATTTAGCGAGCTAGGATATACACGTGAGGCATTTGCCCAATCTCTTGCCGGAAGCATCTACCAAGTGTCCCCCACTGACCCCCTCCCTCTCTCCACTCCAACTGTTAAATTGCCCAGCATAATGTAACGAGATTGAAATCCACATAACAATAGCAGGGTATTGTTTTACTTATCAGAGTAATTCCTTCTCTGCTCTTCATAGTACAATGACCCCCAGCTTTCTGACCAGCTTTCTTAGCCAAGCTGTTGTACCAACAGACAGACTGGCATGTAGCTAGCTATCCATAATAATAATATTTTTTATTATTATTTATTGTATTTATATACAGCCCTATACCTGGAGGTCTCAGGGCGATTCACAGAACAAAATCAAAGTATAAAACAACAAAATATATAAGTAAAATAAAAACAGCAACCCAATAGCCACCTCCCAAAAATCCACATTTTTTTAATTTATTATTATTATTAATTATTATTATTATTATTATTATTATTATTAATACTTCTGTAAAAGGAAGAGAAGGGACGTGGGTGGCGCTGTGGGTTAAACCACAGAGCCTAGGACTTGCTGATCAGAAGGTTGGCGGTTCGAATGCCCGCAACGGGGTGCGCTCCCGTTGCTCGGTCCCTGCTCCTGCCAACCTAGCAGTTCAAAAGCATGTTGAAGTGCAAGTAGATAAATAGGTACCGCTCCAGCAGGAAGGTAAACGGCTTTTCCGTGCGCTGCTCTGGTTCACCAAAAGCGGCTTAGTCATGCTGGCCACATGACCTGGAAGCTGTATGCTGGCTCCCTCGGCCAATAAAGCGAGATAAGCGCCGCAACCCCAGACTCGGCCTCAACTGGACCTAATGGTCAGGGGTCCCTTTACCTTTTAAAAGGAAGAGAAACTTGAAATCCAGCCAAACCAAGTCCTACCATTGGGCAAAGAGAGGCAACTTCCTTAGGTGGCAGATGCTGGGGGGTGGCAGCAGCAGCTATCCATTCCCCTGAGTCCCCCCTTCCAGTTGCCACATGTCCTGGGTTCCCTAATCTGACACGCTGTTTAATGTGTGATGAAGGAGGCTATCCCATCACCACTGACTACTATCCCAGACCCTCCAAGTGTCCCTATTTTCCAGGGACTGTCCTGGATTTACAGAAGCCATCCTGGTTTCTTTCTTTTGAAATCCAAAACCCTGATTTGATCCCAGAATGTCCTGCTTTTCTTTCGGACATCCCTGTTTTCATCAGGTAAGTGTTGGAGGGTATGGAGTTATGCGACACACAGACACCCGAGCCAAAGAGATAAGTAACTATGTAACCTTGAGAAGACATCTGAAGCATAGCTGTCAACTTTCAGATTTGAAAATAAGGGATCAGCAGCCTCACCTGTCCGGGGACAGTCTACGGGATATCTGATAATCCAGGATAGCAGCGGGAAGCAGTGGGAAACGGCGCTGGAATAAGGGAATTTCCTGCAAAAAAAGGGAAGGTTGACAGCTATGATCTGAAGGCAGCCTTGTAAAAGGGAAGATTTTCCATGTTTAACGTCTTATGCTTTTATATATGTTGGAAGCCGCCCAGAGAGGCTGGGGCAACCACCAGTCAAATGGGTGGGGTATGAATAAAATAATAATATTAATCTAACCCTTTTTACATTAGAGAAAAGTTGGAGGGTGTGCTATCTAGTCCAGTCAGCTTCTGTGAGTGTAATATGAAGGTGGGGGGGACCTCAGGCAACAAAATGCCTATGGTTGGCTTTTGAACGAATCCTGTCAATGTAACATTTACTGAGAAAACAAATGCAAGGCAGTGAATTCCTGGCGAAGGCTCGATGCCACATGTAGGCCAGTCGACTTTTCAAAGTTGGCTGCTTAGCTATCACTAAACAGCAGGCAGCTAAAAGGTTTTGAATTTACCTTACACAGAGCTAACCTCCACTCTCTCTCTCCAACGCCTCAGAAGCTGCATGCCAGGACTGAGTGCAGCCAGAGTCACCACACACTGCCTCTGGAGATGCCATGGAGGGCTTTGAAGATAAGGAATGGCCAAAATGTGGGTAGAAGCCACAATTATGTATGAACTAACCTGCCAACTATGTGCAGCTAAACCCTCTGGTCAATAGAATCAAAAGCCTCTTACCACACACTTGGTATCTTTGCATTTTCTGAGGTTCTGGAAGTGAAAGAACATGCCCCTCCTCAATATAAATACGTTACTGGTGCTTCAAGCATATGTAATTCGCTTCACTCTCAGTTTCGATCCACTTCACTTCATGCATATATTCATCCAACTTTATCACCGATGCTTTTTTATATAGGAGCGGGCTACTCTTTCATTTTATTAATTTATGAGTCAGCTGCCAAATGAGCCTCGCTGCAATTTGCAAACATGCTGTAACAACAACTAAACATATTTTAAAGTGGTGCAAAATAACTGAAGACAGGTTCAAAGAGAGCCCCAAATAATGTGTTACTGTCATGTTATTGCCCTTCTACAAGTTGGTTTGCTCTACTCTGGGTTTTTTGGGGGGGGGGGTATTCAGTGCAGTTTTCTCTTTGTTTATATGTCTTGAACCCCTGGCCTACCTGGCGGCAAGTCGGTATGTCAAGTCCCCAGTCCAGCGTCAATCCATGGGTCCAAAATCCAGCATTGAAAGTCCAAACTGAACCACAGTCCCACAGAGATCCTGGAGCATCCAAGCTGAGGCCCATCAACATGGGCAGTTGAGGAGACAGAGCATCTCAGTCCTGCTTCCCTGTTGGACTTTGCAGGCTGATTGCAGCACCTGGGCCTGATGAGGCAGGTGCCCTCACCTGCTCCAAGGGAGGAATCACACCCCTCCTCCCAGAGCTAGCGAGCCCCACCTGGCCAGCTAGGGAGCTGGGCTGTGGGCCTTTGTCTGCCTCAGTCTCCTGGAGCACCCTGCCTGCTTCTCCTTACGCCTCAGAGCCCACCGTGTTCGTGGAGACAGGGGCCCCTCCGGCTCTGGTGATGGGGCCTGCTGCTCTGGTTCCTGTGCACTGACTTCCATCCCCTCGTCATTCTTCATCATCTAGTGAGTACTTCCTACACCAACCTCTCCTTCCTCATCTTCAGCTTGTCCCAGTTAGGCCTGCCATCTTTGTTCTAGCAAAATACAGGACAGGGTGGGATGGAGCAGTTGGGGGGGGGCATTTTTTCCCCATCTGGTGCTTAAGTGACTTCAAAATAATCATTCCAATCTATTGCAGCCTAGAAGGGTGGCCCCCTCTGTAATTTGTCACAAATGCTCATGCATGCACACATAAATGTGAATTTGTGAATTTGTCTGTGCTTGGCTACCCAGAGCTTAAATGCATGAACTTTCACATACCTTTTCAAACACATGCATTCAAAGAGGATCCCTAACTTAGCACGGGGGAGGTGGGACCTGCATTGCAGGGGGTTGGACTAGATGACCCTCGGTGTCTTTTCCAACTCTACAATTATATGATTCTATGAAACCAAGGACAAAACTGTGTCAATACAGGACATGGCGTTTTGCATTGAAATACGGGATGCAATCCTGTATTATACAGGACAATTGGCAGCCCTAGCATCCCGGCTACACCCCTCGCCAGGATCCTCTTCCTCCTCCCCGTGGTCCTACCAGTTCATGACATAATGTGTAATTTTTTAAAAATCACAAAAGCTGAGATTCACACTGAAACTCTAGGCAGGCAGCGAGCACTGGCACAATTGCTTACCTGCTGAGTAAGGGGGGGCCCATAGCTGAGAGACTGCTGGCTCTATTGCTCATCCTGTTTCAGCCTCTTTACAGTGGTACCTTGGGTTAAGTACATAATTTGTTCCGGAGGTCCGTTCTTAACCTGAAACTGTTCTTAACCTGAAGCACCACTTTAACTAATGGGGCCTCCTGCTGCCGCCGCACCGCCGAAGCACGATTTCTGTTCTCATCCTGAAGCAAAGTTCTTAACCTGAAGCACTATTTCTGGGTCAGCGGAGTCTGTAACCTGAAACGTATGTAACCTGAAGCGTATGTAACCTGAGGTACCACTGTATTTCCCCAACCCTTTTTGGCCCTGAAGGGATGAAACTATGAGCCACACAATCACAAGGATAATGGCAACAGCTGCTGTCCCTTGCTTCTTCACCAGCTCTCTCCCTAACAATGGCACTGGCAGCAAGGATGAAGGCCAGCCCACTGGAAGATGGGAGCCCACCATGAGCACAGCTTGTCCAAGCTGCCCCACTGAAATCTAAATTTTATACCGAAATTCGGGTTACAGTTAGTGCCACAATGGGCAGCAATTTTCTATGTGGGTTTTTTAATGCGTAGCAATGTATTCAGTTCTAGACTGTGGCTCCCTGGCCCAGAAATCCTATGCAAGAGAAAATCATTTGTAATACTAATATCCTACGTTAAAAGCCAGCACGATTGTGTGTTTTTTGTAAATCTGCAGTTAGGTTTTGAAAACTCTCCCTAGACTATTCTGTTTTGATCAAGCTAACAAGGATCATTAAGCACACATTAAATCTTACCACTTTGTGCTTTTTCTTAACAATTTGCATCAATAGACAGTACAAATTCTCTTGAAGCCTACCGTGCTGTGATACTTCCATTATTCTGAACAGGCTAGTTATAATCATTCAGATTATTATTATTTTATTATTTTTAAAGGCGGACGAGTTGTTCAGCCAAGATTGTTATAGCTATTGCAGGTTTTGACGCCTTCTGGTCTTTTAACCAAATAAAATGCATGGGGCTTAAGTATCATAGAATACGCTGGCGGCTGCTCGTAAAAAAAAAAGTGCCATTATCATTCGCAACCCAGGGACAAATGTGTCTAATAGCACAAGGAGAGCCCTGCTGGATCAAGCCAATGGTCCGTCCAGGGCAGCATCCTGTTCTCACATTGACCAACCAGAGGTCCGTCAGAAGGCGAAATGCAGGATATGCATGTGGCAGCATTCTGCGCACTTGTAATTCCTAAAAGGTAAAGGTAAAGGGACCCCTGACCATTAGGTCCAGTCGTGGCCGACTCTGGGGTTGCGGCGCTCATCTCGCTTTATTGGCCGAGGGAGCCGGCGTGCAGCTTCTGGGTCATGTGGCCAGCACGACTAAGCTGCTTCTGGCGAACCAGAGCAGCGCACGGAAACACCGTTTACCTTCCCGCCAGAGCGGTACCTGTTTATCTACTTGCACTTTGACATGCTTTCGAACTGCAAGGTTGGCAGGAGCAGGGACCGAGCAACGGGAGCTCGCCCCGTTGTGGGGAATTGAACCGCCGACCTTCTGATCAGCCAGTCCTAGACTCTGTGGTTTAACCCACAGCGCCACCCGCGTCCCTCTTGTAATTCCTACCAACCTGTAATTCACACACACACTTCCTCCAATGGTGAAGGCTGTTATGGCTAGTAGCATAGGTGCTAGCTCCAGGAGGCTGAGGCACTTTAGGGCCCCCGCAATCTTTTTTCTTTTCTGAGCCCCCCCCCCCCCGATTGTTGAGGCCCAGTGCGGAACTGGGCACAGAGTGACATCAAGACATTGCATCGGGCCCCCTCAATGCTCTTTGGAAGAAGAAGAAGAAGAAGAAGAAGAAGAAGAAGAAGAAGAAGAAGAAGAAGAAGAAGAGTAGTAGTTTGGATTTGATATCCCGCTTTATCACTACCCGAAGGAGTTTCAAAGCGGCTAACAATCTCCTTTCCCTTCCTCCCCCACAACAAACATTCTGTGAGGTGAGTGGGGCTGAGAGACTTCAGAGAAGTGTGACTAGCCCAAGGTCACCCAGCAGCTGCATGTGGAGGAGCAGGGAAGCGAACACAGTTCACCAGATTACGAGTCTCCCGCTCTTAACCACTACACCACACTGGCTCCTCAGGCTAGTAGCCATTGATGCTGTCCATGAACTCGCCCCCTTTTAAAGACATCCAACTCAGTAGCCATCGCCACATCTTCTGGGAGCAAATTTCATAGTTTAGCTAAGTGCTGTGCGAAAGTACTTTCTTTTGTCTGTCAGGAATCTTCTAAAGTTCAGCTTCATGAGATGCCACCGAGTTCTTGTAGTATGGGGTGGAAAGACTTCTCCCATCCACTCTCTTCACACCACAGATAATTTTATACATCTCTAGAATGTACAAAATAACTTGCCTTTCCTCCAAATGAAAAAATGTTGTCACCTTTCCTCACAGGGGAGTTGTTCCAACCCTTTAATTGTTTGGGTTGCTAAAAGGTTGAAGAACACCCTTCACTGGAGTATTTGATTTCAATCCAATTAATGCAAGTTATTTGACCCCAACTCCTCCTCCTGTGCTATGAACCTTTGTCAAGTGTATGACTTTTGAAAATCCGAGTAGGGTTATCCCCATTCCCCGCTGTTATTTTGCCAGTAAATAATTGATTCCTATGATATCTTTTCAGATTTGACACCTCTCCCCACACAAGTGGAATCATATATTTTTCAAGCAAACAATTTGCATTCCTTTCCTTAGAAATGGACTCCACACATTTTTCAAAAACTTACGATGCCTTATTGTACCATGTTGTACGGTTCCTCTCCATATTGAGTGTTTACACCCTTGAAATATTTGCTTCCTTATCTCTCCACTCCAGGCTATATATTAGCTTCTGAGTCAGACCAGAACTATTTTGTTTCCTTGCTCAAAATTCAAGCCACTCAAGCTTGCTAATTATTCTAGCTACTCTTATTTCGGATTCCATCCATTTTGGACTTTCTTTGGGTGATCGCACACCTAGAAGGCAAATAATAAAGTTAGCCAATGACACAGAATGGAGATTTGGTGGGTGAGGGACTATATCACATTATAATGCTTCAAGATGGAGGATTTTTTAAAGGATTGGGTAAACACATCCAAGCTTTCTGGCAGTGGCAAGCTAATATATTAAAAAAAGCTTCAGGTCCTTATGCTCATAGCATATTCCAAGTCAGAGACTCAAATGCTAAGCCACATTTTTAGTTGGTACTTCTAGAACAGAGGTCGAATCATAGAATTGTAGCGTTGGAAGGGAGCACGAGGATCATCTAGTCCAACCCCCACAATGTAGGAATCTTTCACCCAGGGTGGGGCTTGAACCCATGACCTTGAGATTAAGAATCTCAGGCTCTTTTTCTGCCCTGTGGCCACATTCCCTCATTACAGTATACCCGGTGGTTGACAGGCCCAGAAGTAATTCTTACATTCGTATGTAAGTGTGATTATTAACTTTGTACATAGGCTATGCTATGCAAACGTCTGTGGTTTCCACACACTCAGACCTCTCCATCCACATAAACAAGAGGCAGCATTGCAGTTCTAGAACACATGCAAGGCAGTCAGAAGCACAGTACAGGGACACCCAGGGATGTGGCTAGGTGAGGAGCTGTGACCTAGGGCCAGATACAAAGAGTTGGAGGGCCACATATGCTCCCCCCCCCATACCTGAGGTTCTCCACCCCTGGTGTAGGAATATCTCCTTGCTGCCCTGTAGAAATAAATGATGTTGCACAGTTGAGACTGCAGCGTCTTTAGGATATATGGTTTATTTACACATATATACACCTGAGACTATGACCGGGATGTGTGTGTGTGTGTGTGTGTGTGTGTGTGTCACAGCACTGACACCCCAAAAGGGTCTTGCTTCTACCATAGCTGCAGCCTTGGATTTAAGCAGAAACCAAGCATCATGCTTTGCTTTCCATCCTGCAGCTCGTATTTCTCGGTCACATTATACTAAACTTTAAACTCTGGCTTCTGACCCTCTCACTATTTGTGAGTTGAGAGGGGATGCTGGTGGTTTTATCTCTGGACCAGATAGCCTTTCAAATAGAGGATGCTTTCAAAAGGGGAATGTCCTCTGTAACATAGGATGTAGGACCACCCTATTCTGCATATGAAGAAAGTGCTGTACTTTCCAGTCTGAATTCTCAACAAGTGTTTTCCATAGTGTTTTCCCCTAACATAAACCATTTTGTTTAAACAAGCTTTGGGGAACTCAGACTTAATACATTACCTAGGTCATCTTAGTTTTATCTCCTGCTTTCTGCTTCTGCAGAACTCTCCACTGCAATCTTTCCCTTTAACTGCCTAAACTTTTGTTCTTTATTTATGACAGTGATTATCTGTTGCTGTGCACATGGATTGAACCTACCGGATGGAACTGTACTAAAATCTGGTAGTCTTTAAATTAATAAAATTGTGCTCTAATGGATTGCAAAGAAAGAAAGAAAGAAAGAAAGAAAGAAAGAAAGAAAGAAAGAAAGAAAGAGCTGTACAAATCTCTCTCGTTCTGCCCAGCTAAAGATACTACCCTTCCCCAATTATAAATACTTAAACAGATCCCAATATGATAAAGCAAATGAGAGGGGAAAAGAAAGAGGAAAAAATAAGAATTCCATTCTATGTGATGTGTCTCCTGCAGCATTGGGGCTCATAAATTATTCTGCACACGGTTCCAGAAACCCATCCCAAAATCCTTGTGAAAATTCTCTTCCTTTTGCTGCTTTATTGTACTCTCTCTCTTTTTGGAGAGGCATTTCCTCCTTTTCCTTTTGCTCTAATGTGGACGTGGCCCAGGTTCAGTCCTCAACATCTCCAGATATAAGATTAAGAAAAACCCCTGCCCAAAACTCTGGACAGCTGCTGCCACTAGTCCATGTAGCTTCTGCTGAGCTATATGGGCCAATGGTTTGATAAGGCAGCTTCCTATGGAGCAGAGGATAAAGGCAAGTAGCGCACAGGGATTTGCGGCACGCCAAAAATGTGAGGACATCAAACAGAACTAAAAAACTTCAGTGTGTGAAGTTGAGTACAAGTGTATGAGCAGGGTTCCCCCCTCCCACTCTCCCTACCTCCTTCTCTTAAAAGATAAGCAATATTTTGCAAAGGATTTCTAGCAAGCAATAAGGGTGTGAACTCCCTCCCCCCCAGCTTGGGGCCCTACTTAAATACGTGCAGCAGCTGTGAAAAAGGCGAATTCCATATTAAGCACCATTAAGAATTCAAAATAAAACTGCCAGTATCGTTATACAAATCCATGGTGCAACCGGGACTGCCATATTGTGTGGTGTGCTGGGCGCCTCACCTCAGAAAGGCGTATTTTAGAGCCGGAGATGGTTCAGAAAAGAGCAAATGAAATGTTTGAGGGGCTGCAGTGACTACCCTGTGCGAGAAAGGGGGTGACATTTTCCTTCAGCCCCTCCTTGTTAGCTCCCCCCAGGCACCCGACTGGCTGCTGCAAGAACAGGCTGCAGGAGTAGACGGGCCTGATCCGAGTAGGGCAAGGGCTGTAGCTCAGGGGTAGAACTTCTGCTTAGTATGCAGAAACATCCCAGATTCAATCCCAGCAGCTCCAGCTAGGGTAGATAGATAAACTTTATTCGCATTAGCCAACATAGCAACATAAAACAAGCAATATATACAATTAAAAAGACAACAATGGGTAAAAAGGGCATTCATTTGACCAAGATTATCATTCACATAGTGGCCCTTCATCTCATTGCACCCTCGATAAACCTAGCAACCTTTGCTGTTGTCTGATCATTTTGGTCTGATAAAAGAAAGAACAGTCTTCTCCAATAAAGAAAACAATGCCCGACCTGAAGAATTTGGAGCAAATGATTCAGCAAAGGAAACACAGCCCAGAATAACTAAGGAGATAGTACAAGAATACTTGGCTAGTCTAGATGTATTCAAGTCTCCAGGGCCAGATGAACTGCATCCAAGAGTATTAAAAGAACTGGCAGATGTGATCTCAGAACCACTGGCAGTCATCTTTGAGAATTCCTGGAGAACAGGCGAAGTCCCGGCAGACTGGAGGAGGGCAAATGTTGTCCCTATTTTCAAAAAGGGGAAAAGAGAGGACCCAAATAATTACCGCCCAGTCAGTCTGACATCAATACCAGGAAAGATTCTGGAGCAGATCATTAAGAAAACAGTCTGTGAGCACCTAGAAAGGAATGCGGTGATCACCAATAGTCAGCATGGATTTCTGAAAAATAAGTCATGTCAGACTAACCTGATCTCGTTTTTTGACAGAATTACAAGCCTGGTAGATGAAGGGAACGCAGTGGATATAGCCTACCTTGATTTCAGTAAGGCATTTGACAAGGTGCCCCATGATATTCTTGTAAAGAAGCTGGTAAAATGTGGTCTTGACTATGCTACCACTCAGTGGATTTGTAACTGGCTGACTGACCGAACCCAAAGGGTGCTCATCAATGGTTCCTCTTCATCCTGGAGAAGAGTGACTAGTGGGGTGCCACAGGGTTCTGTCTTGGGTCCGGTCTTATTCAACATCTTTATCAACGACTTGGATGATGGACTCAAGAGCATCCTGATCAAATTTGCAGATGACACCAAACTGGGAGGGGTGGCTAACACCCCAGAGGACAGGATCACACTTCAAAACGACCTTGACAGATTAGAGAACTGGGCCAAAACAAAGAAGATGAATTTTAACAGGGAGAAATGTAAAGTATTGCACTTGGGCAAAAAAAATGAGAGGCACAAATACAAGATGGGTGACACCTGGCTTGAGAGCAGTACATGTGAAAAGGATCTAGGAGTCTTGGTTGACCACAAACTTGACATGAGCCAACAGTGTGACGCGGCAGCTAAAAAAGCCAATGCAATTCTGGGCTGCATCCATAGGAGTATAGCATCTAGATCAAGGGAAGTAATAGTGCCACTGTATTCTGCTCTGGTCAGACCTCACCTGGAGTACTGTGTCCAGTTCTGGGCACCACAATTCAAGAAGGACACTGACAAACTGGAACGTGTCCAGAGGAGGGCAACCAAAATGGTCAAAGGCCTGGAAACGATGCCTTATGAGGAACGGCTAAGGGAGCTGGGCATGTTTAGCCTGGAGAAGAGGAGGTTAAGGGGTGATATGATAGCCATGTTCAAATATATAAAAGGATGTCACATAGAGGAGGGAGAAAGGTTGTTTTCTGCTGCTCCAGAGAAGCGGACACGGAGCAATGGATCCAAACTACAAGAAAGAAGATTCCACCTAAACATTAGGAAGAACTTCCTGACAGTAAGAGCTGTTTGACAGTGGAATTTGCTGCCAAGGAGTGTGGTGGAGTCTCCTTCTTTGGAGGTCTTTAAGCAGAGGCTTGACAACCATATGTCAGGAGTGCTCTGATGGTGTTTCCTGCTTGGCAGGGGGTTGGACTCGATGGCCCTTGTGGTCTCTTCCAACTCTATGATTCTATGATTCTATGATTCAATGTGGCCACAGATGGGCGGCCTGGGATGGTAAGTAAGAGTGGGGTGATGATCTCATTCCTCAGATCTTTATAAAGGGGACAGGACAAGAGAACATGAGCCACTCCAGCCAGGACTGGGAAAGACCTCTGGATACCTGTTGCTGGGAATCTCAGGTGGACAGAAAATGCTGCTCAAGTGCGCTTACCTTAAACGGTCAGGTGGCATTGCAGCAGCAGGTTGGCGAGGTCTGCAGGCCTGCCTGCAGATTGGCCTTTGGCAGGCAGGTCTGGTTCCAGGGATCCCCCAGGAGCGTTTCCCGCACCCCATGAGGAATAAATTGAGGCGAGCCCAACGCTTCCCCTCAGTTTCCCCCCTGCAGGCTTCCCATAGGCATCTAGTCGACCACTGCAGGAACAAGATGCTGGACTAAGATGGGCCTTTGGTCTGATCCAGCAGGCCCATTTTAGGTTATTATCCAGGTGATTTGCTGCTAAGTCAGTGTTGGCAGTATTGAGCCCAATGGACCAATGGTCTGACCAGTGCCGGATTTACGTATAAGCTAAACAAGCTATAGCTTAGGGCCCCCCCAAAAAATTTAAAGGGGGGGAAAACTGGATGTACATTTCCAAAATATAAGATAAAAAAACAAATAAAATAAAACCTACATACAGCAAGTGTGTTTTGTGTTGTGCAGGCTCCTGTGATGTAAGTCATGGGCCCCGCCTGCTAGCCTGCTCCCTAAACTATCACTGGTTTGCTCATTTCTATATATAGGGTGCCTACATTCTGCATGTGCAAATGGCTTTAGATACCTGTTAGGTCCATAAATGACCATATAGCATATATTCAACACAAAAAAACAGTGACAATTTGTTGTTGACAAAGGACAGCTGGACATACAAAGGGCCCCATTACCTTCAGTAGCTTAGGGCCTCATCAAACCTAAATCCGGCCCTGGGTCTGACTAAAAAGGTATTTTTACATTTTTATGTATTTACATATTTATGTATGTTTTGCATTTTTATGACTATAGGTATTTTGGTGGGTATACTATAGGTATTTTGGTTTCTTATGTTTTTTCTTCTGGTCTATTTTTCTCCTTGCCCGTTTCAAAAACTTCTCCCCCCCCCCCCCCCGTAGTGGCTAACTTTTGTGTGTGTCCAGCAGCTGTCATTTCCATGCAGGTGCCTGGACTTACTCTGTGGTTAGGCATTCTGAGGGAAACAAAACAAAAATGTCAGGAGCGGCTGCTTGTGTTGGCCACTGCTGCTGACTCAACCCGTCTCTGGAGGCAGCAGGATCCTAAGCTCACCCACCCACTCGTTACCCTTAATTGCCACAAATAGAATGAGTGGGCAGAAATGAAACTTGCATTCTGTGGATTAATTCCTCTCTGCATTTGTTATGAAACATGAATGACAAATGCAAGGATTTTCCATACTGCCCAGCTCTGTCCAGTTTGGAATGAGGATCAACTGCAATCCGTGCATGCTTGGAAAGTCATCAACGATATTTGGGATATGTTGTCACAGATCCAGTATTTATAACCCTTGCCAAGACAGAGCGAATGTGAAATCAACAAACTTAAGTGCTTAGGCTGCATACAGCAAGAAATTGGTGTTTTAAAAATCCCTGAATTTCACATCATACGTTTTTGTGGTTTTCCCCCCAAAGATATTTTTAGGACTGCTGTAGCAGAGGGAATATGAATAAAGGAAAGCATGGCATTAAAAGCACACAAATTCTGGTGATTTTTGCTTTCAGCACGCTGGAAGGGCTGCTTTTTTACTGCTTTCTTCTGACTTACACTGAAAATAACTCTCAATACCAAATTCTCCCCAGACTGCTAAGAAGTCACTCAGTAAAAGTTTATGGGGCATAACTTCCATTTGTAAAAGTCTGAATTTTCCACTATGGTTAAATTGTTGTGGTTGCATTTTGGCAGTTTCCACAACTTTATCTCTTGGTAATGTAGAATATATATTTTGCACATAAACATGCTTGAATTGCACAAAAATAAATGCATTTTTCAGCCACATAAATTGGTTTAAGGTTGCAATGCTATAGCCACTTACCTGAGAGCAAGCCCAATTGCACTCCCTGAGACTTACTGCTGAGTGAACATACTGTGCTGCACATCTTGCAGTGTTCACGTTTTGGAATACATTAAATCACTGGGACAGTGGGAGGTAGCACAAAATGAAAGGTTTCTTACCTGCAAAAGATTGCGTCCAAGACAGAATGTCAAGTCGGCAACATAGAACCCAAACTCCCAGCAATGCCAGAAATAGGGAAAGAAGGGATTAAGGCTCCTTGCTTTTATTTTTGTACATTACTTATTTTTACACACATTTCCGGAGACTGTAAGTCTCCACTGCAAGACGCTAATCCCCACAAGCTCATGACATTTGGTATTTTCACCACCAGAGGACCCTGGAAAATAAATTCAGACCGACAAGTGTTGTCTATCTGTTGAGGGTCTATATATTTTCACTATGCACCTTGGGATCTAGAATGCTGTGCATTCAACTGCTGAAGGATTCTTCACATATGTTTTATATCTTTATATTTATGTTTGCCTACAAAACTGTATACAGGAACAGTAAACATGAAAAGATGGATGTCCCTTGTGTTTATATACAGTCAATGACCATTTTGCACAGGGATTCCCTTCCCAACCCATGTGCATCGGTGGCGTGTGTACGAGCACCCCATTCTGCCCTACTCCTATTCCACCATTTTTGTGACGCATTTCATGACATTTCTGGGTCACTTCTGGGTTCGGGGCCGTGTGCAGACACCACAATCACTTGTCATTTGGACATACATTAATCGTAATTTGTTCTGGCTGGCAAAACCCGCAATTTATATACATAATTTCCATAAGTGAACTGCATTTCTGTGTTTTCTCTTGTTCAGACATCCGTTCTTAGCTACAAAATTTTAATGCACAAAACTGCCTTTCTGAATGGTGAGGTGGACCCGGATGCTGCAGTTCTGGGTGGTAAGCTTAGATGCTTAACAATCTTTTTTAGGACCGTCCAGGTGGGTGTACGTGGGCATGCTGCTATAGGTGGGACATGGAGAGTGCTGGTTGACTGCATCCTAGGCATGAAGAAAAAGACCAGCACATAGCAATGGGAGGATAATTTACCCGCTCATCATTTGCACAGCCTTCCATCCCTCCCTCCAAGGTGTTTTAAGGAAGCTTGAAACAGGAGGGTTGGTGACGTGGGGACCAGATGGCCGAGTCAACGTGTGGATAGCCAAGTAGCCAACCCCCAATTTAGAACATTTCAAGGAAGACGAAACAGACCATTAACTGACTGTAGCAAAAAGCATTGTTGGGGTGTAATATTCAAATAATGGCCAAGGCATTGAAATTGGGAAATCGCATGTCTGTGGGCATAAAAAGAAAGATCAAGCACAGTCCAATCTGTAAAATAACTGTATGGCCAACCCTACACACACACACTCCAGTACTGTGGTCCATACTAGACCTGGGAAAGGTCAATTAGTAGAGCATAAGACTCTTCATCTCAGGGTCATGGGTGTGAGCCCCACATTGGGCAAGAGATTCCTGCATTGCAGGGGGTTGAACTAGATGGCCCTTGTGGTCCCTTCCAACTCTATAATTCTGTGATTCTATAATGGGTTGTTATGCCAGTGTTTATATGGTTTTTAATTTTTAATAAAGCACTGGACAATAAAGCATGATAACTCGGTTGGTTAGAGCGCGATGCTGATAATGTCAAGGTTGCAGCGGGGTTGACTAGATAATTCTCAGGATGCCTCCAGCTATATGATTCTATTATCTTAAAGGATGGCTGGACTGGAAACTTTGATATATTAGTCATATGCAGTGCTTTCTAAAAAAATGTTTAGGGGTACTCTCATTTTGATTCAAGAAAATCACCCATTTTATAGTTCACATTGTTGGGGGAAATAAATACAGTAAATGGACAAAAGTACCAAGATTCACAAAATGTTTAGCATAAGCCCAGGAAAAAAGTACTGGCCCTATGGCTAGATTTAAGGGGGGGGGGGAGATACTTAAGTGCTCTTTTTAAAAAAGATTGACTTGTGTATTAAGATGTTTAGAAATGTGTCCTTCTAGGCACATACACAAAATAAAATATAGCATTTAAAAGAGAGATCAAAGGAGAGACACTATTCCTCCATTGCTTCCACACACTCTGGGCTACAGCAGTAGAGTTTTGTGAATGACAGCAGCAACTTGCCTCTACAGTGGTGCCCCGCAAGACGAATGCCTCGCAAGACAAAAAACTCGCTAGACGAAAGGGTTTTCTGTTTTTTGAGCTGCTTCGCAAGACGAATTTCCCTATGGGCTTGCTTCGCAAGACGAAAATGTCTTGCAAGTTTGTTTCCTTTTTCTTAACACCGTTAATACAGTTGCGACTTGACTTCGAGGAGCAACTCATAGAATGCAGTGTACATAGTAGCCTTTTTTGAGGTTTTTAAAGACTTTGGTGATTTTTGAAGCTTTTCCAAAACTTCTTTTGCAGCCATTTGGTAAGTTAAGCTTTTAAAACTTTTTTTGGGGGGGGGTTGGATTTTGGGTTGGGGTGTTTGGAATTCAAGGACTTGGTGTTGGGGAGGGGTTTGCAAGAATCTGGAAGCTTGTGTGTTTTTTTTCCTGCATTTTTATGATTTTCTGTGACCATTGGGGCACTCCGCTGTTTTTTTAAAAAAATTCTGGATTTGAATTTCTGTGTGCTGGGTGGCTAGGGGAACAGTTGGGGAGGGGTTTGCAAGAATCTGGAAGCTTGTGTGTTTTTTTCTGCATTTTTATGATTTTCTGTGACCATTGGGCCACTCTGCTGTTTTTTTAAAAAAATTCTGGATTTGAATTTCTGTGTGCTGGGTGGCTGGGGGAACAGTTGGGGAGGGGTTTGCAAGAATCTGGAAGCTTGTGTGTTTTTTTCTGCATTTTTCTGATTTTCTGTGACCATTGGGCCACTCTGCTGTTTTTTTAAAAAAATTCTGGGTTTGAATTTTGAAATGCTCTTTACAGTATGTGTGACTTTAAAGAGCACTTAATAAACTCTTGTTGTACCAAATTTGGCTTTGTTTGGACTTTTTTTGACCATAGGAACGCATTAATTGATTTTCAATGCATTCCTATGGGATTTCGTGCTTCGCAAGACGAAAAATTCGCTAGACGAAAAAATTCACGGAACGAATTAATTTCGTCTTGCGAGGCACCACTGTACATGGCTTCTCTAGTTGTGACAGAGTAAATGGTTAACATCTGGAAATAAGTCTCTGGTACCTGTCGTTTATAAATTTACAAATAAGCACTGCTACAGGACCGTCACATCTATATACTTAATTGTTGATGTAAGGAAAGGCTAGCAATCGGATAAATACTATTGAAGTTTTATTGTTTTGCAGAAGGGAGTCATAGCTAAATAAGCCAATAAGGGCCAAGGACAAAAGTGACCCAATGCCTGCTTCTGCCTTCTTCCTTCCAGAGCAGTACCACCCCCTGGAAGTTAGACGTAAGTGCCTCCCAAATGTTTTCTATTCTAGCGCTTGAAATGGAAATGGCATTTGGCAAGAGCAAAAGTCCTCCTGGGCTTCAAATGTCATTAAATGATGTTTGCCTTCAGTATTTCTGTGTGTGCTCACCCCACCAGTCTTCGAAGTGTTTTGATTTGGCATCTCTTTTAAAGTAGGCCGGACAGGTTAAACCCCTAAATACATGTTCAAGATGAAGCCATAAGCTTCCCCCACATAGAAGAGCTAGCCACCACTCACAACATCCTTTTACATCTGAGCTACTGGTAGGAGGGTTGCAGGCACAGATGACTCAAATACATATTCCCTCCCACAAATGGGGGGGGGGTGAGATTCTACTCTGTGCCTCACACTCAGACAAATGCCACAGGACTTTAAAAATGCATTGGTCTTCTTTTACTAAGGTAACCCAAAGCAACTTATAATAGATGTCTTTGTTCTTGTTACAGCAGACTAATAATTGCCCCTGAAATGTCTTACCACAGTGGTTCAAATGTTACTCTGGACTCCTCTCTTTCAAGAGAGATGAAACTAGGCTAGGTCAGAGATGTGCGCACTGGGCAAACTCAGCAGATAGTGTCTTGCCACGCTTCTGTGCCTAACCCCCAGTGAACTGTGTAGCTTGAACTTAGTGCATTCATTAGCCTTCAAAGTCATGTTTTTGTCCTCTGTTGCTTGGGGCTGAGCCCTGCTAGGTGGCAAAGCAGCTGCTGTTTCTTGTTACCGCATGCTCAAAACCATTCTTCCTTTTGAGTACAATAATCTGATCCAAAGGAGTTAAAAGAAGAACTTTAACTTCTAAACTCTACTTCAAATTTGTAGAGTTTCTACAAATTTCTACAGGGAGCGGAGAAAGATCAATCCATTGCAATGTACTGTAAACCTTATTTTCAATTACATAAATGTACTGTAAAAGTAAGTGAAATGTAGCGGTTTATTACATTTATTAATGCACGTTAAATGTAATTATAGTTTTCTTGCCAAAGAGCATTGAGAGATTATGTCTGCAATGACTGTACTAGAATCATTACAGATTTGACAATTTCAATTATGCGTAAGCAGCTTAGTTGAGTACAGCAGAGAGAGAGAGAGAGAGAGAGAGAGAGAGAGAGAGAGAGAGAGAGAAGAAATCACTTACAGATTATGGACATATGCATGAAGGTTTTCTAGAAAACAAAAAATCAGGAGATCATTAACCTGTTCTGCTTTCCAACCAATGCAAGCAATTAAACACAGGGCTCCAGATCTATTATTCCATATGACTTCTTTTTTTTTAAAGACTATTTCTAGCACCTATGATGGTAACAGCTTCACTGGAGGTATGTGGGAAATGTCTGACATTTAGGGATGCATGAGCTTCTCACTCTTTGCCATGAAAGGGTGAGATCCTTCACAAGTGGCCAAAGCTATTACTCACAATGGATTGCGACCTTTCCGTGCATTCACTCTGAACGTATGCAAGATGCTCAACTCTGCCTTCTCTCCCTACTCGATAACCCTCCTCTACAAAGGCATACCTAGGGCAAGGAGAAAGTAGAACATCTGTTTTTGCAGATCAGGCTGGAGCTTACTCCTGTAGCCCAGTCTCCAAGGAGATATGCTCTGTGCCCTAGCAACACTCAAAAGGAACCCCTTTTAGCATCCTTCTGTCACAACTCCTCTCTCACCAGGGAGCAGGTGAGGCTACACATCCCCGATGAGAGAAGACTCTCCAAATGATGTTGAAGCTGTGAAGGCCCCCAGGAACCTTCTGCCCAGCATTCCTGGAGTACAAAGCATTTTCTCCCACCAATGAGACAGCCTGTAGGCTGGGGGTGCAGAATGTCTTTTGCCCCTGCAGCCCTAGGAAAGTTTCCCGAGGCAACAGGAGGATGAGGATGTGGCAGCTTTGACAGGCATAACCCTGAGCTCCCTTCTCTCAGCAGGCTACCATCGGGGATGTTTCTGATTTCCCACAAAGGATCAAGACAAGCGGGAAAATTCACATTTGCAAGCTCTCCTGACCAATTTCTTGTGACGTCTCCAATGGCATCTGCGTAAGGTGAGGGATGTGGTGTGTCTGTGTTTGTGCGTGAGCTGTTAAGGGGAAGGACTGCGACCTTCCAACATATATCTGCGCCCTCCCCATTTTCTTGGGGAAAAAAAATATGGGAAGCAAGAAACTACCAGTGAATTTCCATAATGCCAGTGGTACAATTCAGCACACTTTGGACTAAACAGAGATTGTTTAACCAAGGGTTGCATCCAGCGCAGCTTTAAGTAACTAGTTTCATCAGTGCAATAATTCATGTTTACGTGTGGAACTGCCCACTCTCCTCGCCCCCCACCTATAATATGTATGTGTAAAATCGCTCAGAGCAGATTGCTACCCATCTTATCAGGCCATGTGTCTTCGGAAAGGAGCCTCTAAATACTATTCCCATGTCCAAGCCAGTTTGGTAGCCCCCACAGACTTTGACTACATGAGAGGAAGGGAGTCGTATGCGAGCTACATTCCTAATGCCCAAATTGAAGCCTGCTTTTCAAAGCAGCAGCATAAGTATAAAACTTTGATCCTTTTAAGAGCCAAGGTGATAGAGCACTTTGAGCATCTTATACACAGGGTAGCTAAAAAAACCACAGTGGCATGTAAAACTGCATCCTGCTATAATCTTGCCTTTCTACGAGTTTTAAAAAACACTGAAAATCCCACACTGCATAAATATAAAATATTTTTTTTATTTGGCTTTTGCAGATTGAAAGAGCAAATACACATAATTAGCTTTAATCTTATGCCTTATGTGTAATAAACTTTTATTACAATATGTAGCATTTATCGATTTGGGAAACTGCATATCAACTACCTATTTAACACGAGCTTATTCAGGAAAGAGCACGTTAACTAAAAGAACGTACTTGCAATGTTCACTAGTACAGAAGGTGGGGGGGGGGAGATGGGGGAAAAAAGAATGACATGTTGGAGGGGAAACTCACCCCAACAAACCCTCTCATCATTCATTATCTGAATTGTTTCACTTGCTTCCTTATATCTCTTGAGCTTTTCTTTTTAGAAAATTCAAATCTTCTGCCCTTTCTGCAGAGAGCTGTACATAGGAAAGATGTACATTCTCTGCCACACCTCTCACGAAGGCAGGAGGAAATTGAGCACCAATATTGTTGATAAGCGCCTCCCTTCTCTTTTCTGCTTGGCTCAGATCTTTTGAATTTAGTCAACAGAAGAAATGTGAGGCTTACTTCCTTCTGGACTCATCTATTAAGATGTTTTTTTCCACCCCTGATCCAGACTATACATTCAGAGAAGCAGACTGGAGGAATGTTTGTTCCGAAGTTGGAAGGCAAAGGAAGGGGCTGCTCTTCCCACTGCTACAGATGGAAGTCTGCTACACATTAGGAAACACAGGCTTGCATAAAAGATGGTAAGATTTTAAAAAGATGGATTTTATTAAGCACAAAACAGCTTTCAATACATTATCCATACAAATTGGAAGGGGGTGGGGGGAAACCAACTATTATGAATTTCAAAGATTTGATGGGCAGGATGTATATTGGCACAATAAAAGGGACCATTTGAAAAGTAATACAAATTATAACTATAGGGTCACCACTGTCTAAACAACAGATAGCTTGCCTACAGCCTAAAAATACTACATCATCTGAAGAATAAAGAGAATTACTATTCTGTACGGAACTTGTACAGTGGTGCCCCGCAAGATGAATGCCTCGCAAGACGAAAAACTCGCTAGACGAAAAGACTCGCGGAACAAATTCTTTTCGTCTTGCGAGGCACCACTGTACTTATTAGCACCATTCAAAGCTTGCATCAGCTGCTTAGGCAAAGAAGCACCCGACTGGTTGGGGGGAAAGCTTCAGAGAAAGAAGGGTTCAGTGCAATATTTTCAGTTCCTTTTGATAATATTTAAAGTCTATGGTTTCATAGCATGTTAAATAATTATGGCTTGGTAGAAATACACTGTTAAGATGTAGAGTAAGTTTTTACTTCAAGAAGGACGGGATTCTTTCATAACAGCTGTAGAAATGCGTTTTAATGTATTATGGCAGGCGCAGAATGCAGATGACATGCTGGGTAACGTAGAGACATCTTATGAACTGGCAAATGGACACTATTAGCTCTCTGTTGTACAGACGTCTGGTTGTCTCAGCTGCTGTTTTTTCAAACAAACCAGCTTTATCTTCTCTCTAATGTGTTCAGCTGTAGAAGCCATATCACTCGGGCTCCCAAAGTACTGTTCAGTACTAAAACAAAGAAAAAACAAGCAAGGCACATGGGATTTGTTCTCAGTGCATACCAATTTGATTAAAAAACACACGCACAATTGCTTTACACTACACCTGGCTAGTATAGTACTGAATTGTCTTAGGATGAGGTCCCAGACCTGACTGATGAATATGGATGTTATGCCACCATTATTTTTACACCAGACTCAAAACTTTGATAGTACATATTTGAACTAATGTGATTTGTTTGGAGCGGCTTCAATTTATGAGCAATAAACATTGCATTCGTTCATTTAATTCTACTCTGTGAAGCAATTGATGGGCGTGCATCTCGATTAAAGATACCTTTTGATAACACTGTAAAGAAATAAATTTTATTTAAATATTTAACTTTTTGCTATAGCATCTGACTACTTGTTCTTTTTCCAAACTGAATATTTCAGCTACAGTATTTGTAGGTCTCCCTCATGTAAAATCTGTTTGACTTGTATTGCAAACTAAAACATTTTAGAATAATCATATTCTAAGGATAAGCTACATACCCATCAGGATAAACAACAGGTACTGTTAATCTATCCAGGAGTGATTTTCCAACAGCTTCAATCTCATCAAATTGTTCCTGGTCATTTATAGATTCAGGCTGGTCTGGGCATTCTTGCAAAACCTGTAACAAAGTGGTATTAAGAAAAAGAAAATTGCTTCCAGAGTTCACTTAAAACAACAGAGCAACATCCGTATGTTGGTAGCTGGTAGCAACTAACTTTTTCAGCATTTGAATGGAAAGCGACAGCCATCTCCAGCCTTGTTACTCGCTCTTCGGAAGTGATGGTGAATTGTTTCCAGACTCTGTTCAGCTTTGGAAGTGTGTCTCCTGAGGACCTAGAAGTGCATCGCAGAGACTGACACAAAACGACGGTAGCCTGTAGTAACTGCCTTCCATAATCATAAGTACTCTATAAAAAGGAAAAATAAGAAAGATGTAAAATTTCAATCTCAAATCCTTGGACAGATCTAACTACAAAAGAGCGACACATCGGCAAGAAACAAAATATCTCAAATGTAAGTCACAAGGCGTTCTTGCACTTCATTTGACTATTAACACATCGGCCTACTTTTCCAAACGCAGGAACGAATTGCAATGGCCTTGCTTGGGAAATCCAGCTGAATGATGAAAGGCGAGGGAAAAAGAAAGCTAACCCTTTGGGGGTTTGTTTGCTTGGTCTGAACAACTGACTTGGCAGGTAGGGGATGCACACACTTTTATGGATGAAGACCTGCTGCACAAACCCATACAGGTGCTTTGAGAACAGAGAACGTTCTCCCCTCACTAAGCCCACCTTGTTTTTTTTAAAAACCCACTCGCCTGCACAACAACAGCAAGTACAGCGATACCTCGGGTTAAGGACTTAATTCGTTCCGGAGGTCCGTTCTTAACCTGAAACTGTTCTTAACCTGAGGTACCACTTTAGCTAATGGGGCCTCCTGCTGCTGCTTCATCCTGAAGCAAAGTTCTTAACCCGAGCTACTATTTCTGGCTTAGCGGAGTCTGTAACCTGAAGCGTATCTAACCTGAAGCGTATGTAACCCGAGGTACCACTGTACCAGACTCTCTGGCCTGCACCCCTGCCTAGGTCTCAAATATTCAGCACAAAGATCCCATATTCTGCCACCTTTGTGTTCTCTGTGAACTACAAAGGAGTCAAGGAGCAGAGTGACAGGGTAAACATCTTCACTTCTTGTCCCCGTTCTGTTTTTCATGAAAAAAGGACCCTATGGCTGTCCTTCCCACCCCCCTCCTGCTGGGCCTTTCCAGAAGGTCATTAAGGTGCTGAGAGTGCCCCCCCCCGAAAAGCCCTGAGTAACAACAGAGGAACACCCTTCTCTGGATCTGCACAGCAATTAACATCTGCTTAGTAAAACCGTGCCAAAATGTTTGGTCCCTTGCTTTTGGGCACAGTAGTCCTATTGTTTACCATTTACTTATCTGAACACACTAGTTCCTTTATCTAATCAAATAGCTGATCTGGGGCAAGTAACTTCTAAAAAAAATAACGCAGAGCATTGCCCAGGGTACATGGAGTAACCACTCCACATTTGTCAGATATGAAGTGAATTCAAGCATTTCAAAATCAATCTTGTACATTTTATGATGCATGAAAACACTTTGGGGGGGGGGGGACTGTGGTTGTCCCCAGGGGGATGTTCCAATAGAATAATCTTGTCAGATCTAGCCAAGGTTTCTGGCAATCAGAACTGTACTCAGAAAACAAGCTCAGCAAATAGTCTAAATGAAAATGCTAATTTTAAATATCAATGAGAAGGCTTAGAGGCAGCTTTCTAGTGACCCACCTAGCCTGATTACAGAGTGAAAGAAAACCTTCATATACCTGTGCTACATCAACAAATTTCCGATGCTTTTCCAACAAAATTTTGGTTTCTTGAGCATCGTCCCCCAGGCGGGTATGGGTCTTCAGTAGAGCATCGAGTAATTCACTTAACCATTCTACTGCCTAGAGGGAAGAGTAGAAACAGACTGTAAAACAGAAAACATTTAAACTAACACAATCCATCTGTCACAGATGTGCTCAAGAAGTAATAAGAAGTCTGCAGTGTATTTTACAGGGGTGCCCAAACACCCAAAACTATTAAATTTCCAAAACTTGTTTGACTAGGCTCTCTCTCTCTCTCTCTCTCTCTCTCTCTCTCTCTGTGTGTCTCTCTTTTGAAGCAAGTTTATATGAACAACACCGGCCACAATAAATATGTAGCTCAATCTCACCTGCGCAGCATCCTCTTCACATTTAAAGAGCTGAACCATTTGAAGCATCTTCAATCGTCTGACATCTACCATGTCTTCACATCTGTGAAAGCCAGAATAATAAGCAACCACATCAGATCAGAAAGCTAAACACTATTGCCTAGAACTCAACCCATCACTCCCATCGTAGATGCAACACATGAACAATTCCTCCCTCTTTCTTTCATGTGCCACTAAAGATTGGGTAGGGTTGCCATATTTCAGAAAGTGAAAAAGTTGAGCTTTTTGGGGGCAGACTTGTTGAGTTATTTTTAAGGAAATTTGCCAAAAGCTACACTTCCAACATGCCATTCATCCAGATTTTCCTGCACATCTAGCAATTTTCCACCTGGACAATTTTTCCAATGGCTGAAAATCCTGGCTATGTCTGGGAAATTCTGGACATATGGCAAGCCTAAGGTTGGGTAAAAACATTACTACAACATACCATGAAAATATATAAATATATGAAAAGAATTGTTTGAAAAATCAGCAAAATTTTGATAAGCACTATTATTTCTTGCCCAACATAGTTCTCCAACTTCATACATGATAGGCAATAGTCTGGGGTTACAATATAGTTGAATAAGTCCACTGGTTCCAATGGGTCTGTTCTTAGTATGACTAATATTAGGTATCACCTGATATACCTATGTAAGTACTGTTATCGTATTGTATTTTGTACTGCTAGTTTAACTGAGGTTTCTGGCCCAACAAAAACACTGCATCCCCCCCCCCCCAAAAAAAACCCTGACCTTTTAAAAATTGTCATATCCTGTTTTGGTCACTTGAATACTTATCATGAATTAATAGCACACAATCCAGGGCAGGTGGAGGGAAAGCCTAAACCATTGCCTTGTGAAGGGATATAATTTCTTTTATTCTCATATAATATATGAGTACTGAAAAAGCTACATTGGCTCCCAGTACATTTCCAAGCACAATTCAAAGTGTTGGTGCTGACCTTTAAAGCCCTAAATGGCCTCGGCCCAGTATACCTGAAGGAGCATCTCCACCCTCATCGTTCTGCCCAGACTCTGAGGTCCAGCTCCAAGGGCCTTCTGGCAGTTCCCTCACTGTGAGAAGCCAAGTTACAGGGAACCAGGCAAAGGGCCTTCTCAGTGGTGGCACCCACCCTGTCATAGCTGTCAAGTGTCCCTTATCTGAAGGGACAGTCCCTTATTCCAGCGCCATGTCCCGCTGCTGTCCCTTATTGATGGATGTCCCTTAAATGTCCCTTAAATGATGTCCCTTAAATTTCAAAGGAAGCAGCTCCTCTCCCTCCCTCCCTCCCTGCCGGCCATGGAGGAGGGAGGCTCCAACTGTGTTGCTTGGCTGTGCTGCTCACCCAATAAGAAGTCTAAGAACGACTGGGGGGGTGGAGCTTGCATGCCTTGTGTGTGGGTAGTTAATGCAAGCTGAGGAGGTTTTTGAATGCTGGACGCCATTTTGTTGCACGTGCTGCTGCAAACTTTGCAGTGCAAAGCCAGGCCGGGGAGCCATCTTAAGTTGAGGCTGCATAGGCATTGTGGTGCATGTGATTCAGATTCTATTCAGTTGAACTTCTGGTTACCAAGTTGGTTGGACAGTGTTCTCGAAGCTACCAGAGTTTGACCAGACTGCAGGAAGACAGGAAGACTGGAGTGCCTGGAACAGGTGAGGCTGCAGGTCCCTTATTTTCAAGGCTGCTGGTCCCTTATTTTCAAATCTGTAAATTGACAGCTATGCACCCTGTGGAACTCCCTCCCATCAGATGTCAAGGAAATAAACAACTATCTGACTTTTAGAAGACATCTGAAGGCAGCCCAGTTTAGGGAAGTTTTTAATGTTTGACATTTTCTTGTGCTTTTAATTTTCTGCTGGGAGCCAACCTCCATCTCTGTGCGGCTTTTGCAGTGGACATTTCTTGGGGTTTAGACAAAGAAGCAGCAGCAGAGCCTGTTTTGCTCATAGAGAAGCAGGAAATGGAGACTGAGATCGGCAGCCTCCGAGTCTTAATATCAGGGGAGAAAGATTTAATATTTAAACACTACAAGATAATCATCTGATAGATAAATCCTATGGACTTTCAAGACTGGTTTCAGTTAATTTTCTTTGTCATAACTTGTAAAGAATACATTTTTTCAGTTTTCAGATATAAGCAGATCAGGGTTTTGTTCATTATTAAAGTTATTCTCTTTCATGATTAACTCTATTCGTTTTCAGCCTGATCCTTTGGTCTTTTGTGCAGTACTATATGGCACATTATGACATCTTAATGTTCTCTTTAAAAAGAATACAACTGCAGTTGCTGAGTTATCAAAAGGCATCAAGTGAACTAAAGCAATTTTAAAGTCATACAGAATTTTCACACAAAATGGCACAGTTAAGAGAACTTCTGAGCTAGAGGGAACTTTTCAGGGCTGCTAGGCAGCATAATTATTACCTTTGCTTCCTGAGCTGCATGTCTTCCATCACTCCCTGGATGTGATCAACATTCTCTTTGTTTTCCGTGGTTACATCTTTTCCATAAGCCCAAGATGCCTGGTTAGATATTTGATCAAGAAGACTTTGACCTTTTTCACGCAAACCTTGCAGACCTAAGTCTAAGGTACAAAAAACCCAAATTCTTTGTTTCATAGAACTAGTACATTTCCCACCCTCAAACAGGTGCAAATGTGAACAAATGACATATTCTCTCTACTCATGAATTTCTGTCCAATTCTCTCTCCATCCATGTGCAAGTTTAGTTGCAGTGATTTCAATCAATAAATGATACATCACGTAACTTACTAGACTTCAAAATGAGCACGTTTGGCAATCAAAAGCTGCCAGTCAACCCTAACTGCGTAAACATATAGATAGCCTAGTGTTTAAGTTTCCTATTGCATCTTCTTCTTTTTTTAAGTACAATTTCTTACAGTCACAAAGTTAGTATTTATTATGGGGAGAGGTCACAGCTTACTAGCAAAACGTACAACTTGCATGCTGAATGACCCAGGTTGAAACACTGGTGTCACCAGTTAAAAAAGAAATACTAAGGGCTAAGAAAGACTGAAACACAGTGGAAGACAGTGACCGATTGTCTGACTCAGTATAAGGAAGCTTTATATGTTAATTATTTGTGTCCCTTCCAGTCTTATGAACTGCTATCACACAGCAGGGATTTTGAAGTTTGCCCCCTTTCTTAATTTGACTATTGTATGCATTATCTCTGTTTACGTTTAACGGGTGTTTTTCAAAATGAAAGAGCTTAGTTTTCTTCTTGAAAGGTAAAGGTAAAGGACCCCTGACAGTTAAGTCCAGTCACAAATGACTCTGGGGAGCCGGCATTTGTCCGCAGACAATTTTTTCAGGTCATGAGGCCAGCATAACTAAGCCACTTCTGGCGCAACAGAACACCGAAACCAGAGCAGCGCACAGAAACGCCGTTTACCTTCCCGCCAGAGCAGTACCTATTTATCTACTTGCACTTTGACTTGCTTTCGAACTGCTAGGTTGTCAGGAGCTGGGACCGAGCAACGGGAGCTCACCTTGTCGTGGGGATTCGAACCACCAACTTTCTGATCAGCAAGCCCAAGAGGCTCAGTGGTTTAGACCACAGCGCCATCCACATCCCTAGTTTTCTTCTTAAAGCTTTGTAAATACTGGCACAAATCTTCCAAGGATTTGGACATATCATGTGGAGGACAGCTTAATCATAAGCGTCCTCCACATGATAACTGTTAACATGATAACTGTTAATTAAGCTAAGGGGATCCATATGATCACAAGGGGCAGCAGGCTGAAGACATGCGGTGTGTTTTTTTCCACCCTCACTGTAATGTTCAAACACTGAACACTTGTGTCTGAAAGAGGGAAGCCTAAATGCACAGACCTTTACATGCACAACTTCCAAGAGAGCTGGAACCCCAACTGCATGGAGATCCAAAATGTAAAGAGGTCTGTGCATAGAGGCTGCCCATCTGCAATGTCCAGTCTCAACACATGGACTCCCTCTACATGCAATTTAATACACGAAAGCAGCTTCGTAAGTTTTCAGCCTTGGAAGCAGGTGGCTTTTCAGGGATTCACGTACACTGTTTATGATGTTTCCTTGCTGCAATACAAATGAATTTAAATGTACTGTTAAGACTTTTACGTCCCAACAGTATTTGAGCCAACTGCAAAAGGAAGCCAAGAGTTTGCATCCAAAATCCAAACAACTGTAAAGCAAATCCAATTATTCAATTAGGCTTGTGCCTCCCCCATTTGCACTGTTGTTGTTTTTTAAAAGAAAGGGAATTGTAATTATCCCCCAGAGAACGAAAGGGATGGGAGGGGGGTGCGCATCTGAGAAAAGGCCTGCCATGCTCACCCAATCTCTTCTGCATGAATTGCTGAATTGTGGCCAGAAAGGTCCGTTTTCCCCTCTATGCTTAGTTACGAACGTGAGAGAAAAATCAATGTATACTTTAAAATTTATTTTTCCCCAATTGTTCACTGTTTTATAGATTTTGAGGTTTCTACAATGTATGGGCTTACCAACACTTTTCAGTTTCTCTTCCAGTAGCTTTAGAGTTTGCTGAATTGACGTCCCGTCTGCTGGTGCAACATCGACACACAACATCCCTAGTAGGCCGTCTAGTTGCTGAGACAACTGAAAAAAACAGCAAGAAAAACCCCAGGTATCATATTACTTCAAAAACCTGTGTTTCTCATGCTTCCACCAAGGATATGCTGCAATGGCCGGGTGTGCTGTGACACTCACACACACACACACACACACACACACACAGGAGCTGTAAAGGGAGATAAACCTAGGAGATAGGGAAGCTCACAGGCAGATGACCTGAACAGCAGACACTCCTCACCAAACACCCTTCATCAAGAATGCTGCTGCCACACTTTCTACCGATCTCCAATGATCAAGATGTGGACTCCCAACAAGACCTGATATGCCTCTTTTTGTGTGTGTGCAGACATCGATAAGGGCCCCAGGTACAGAGTGGAAGAGGGCCAATAGTTTTAGATGAAGAAAAGTCATCACTTCTGGACATTACAAAACAGGAGCTTATACAAAACGGAGGAGAAGCAGGATGTGCTTTAAACTGTCAGATAAGCACAGACACTAAGCACCGTGGTCACAACATTCTACAGTAGTCAATGCCCAATGTCTTCTCTCAAGAGCAATAAAAACAAGTCCCCCTCAATGACTATAAATTCAATTTTGCATAAGTAATAGACACATCAGAATCTTTCTACAGCATTGCAATAAATTTTAGTTGGGGCAATCAGAGTAAGATCCACTATTTGACTACTGATTCAAAACTCTATATAACTGACTTTTTTACAGTGGTACCTCGGGTTACAGACGCTTCAGGTTACATACTTCAGGTTACAGACTCCGCTAACCCAGAAATAGTACCTTGGGTTAAGAACTTTGCTTCAGGATGAGAACAGAAATCGTGCTCCAGTGGTGCGGCAGCAGCAGGAGGCCCCATTAGCTAAAGTGGTGCTTCAGGTTCAGAACAGTTTCAGGTTAAGAACGGACCTCCGGAACAAATTAAGTACGTAACCAGAGGTATCACTGTATTTCTATTCTTTGTATATCGTATTGTTCTTTTATTGCTGATGCAATGGCTGATGCAAATAAAGACTCATTCATTCATTCATTCAAAAAAAAAATCCTTATAAAACAGAAGGCTTTAGCTACTGAACGTCCTCAGAAATGGATTGGTATATTTTGGAATTTGTTCATTCCTAAAAACCTGTTGGCCATCTGTAGTAATCATCACACAGCAAGACTGTACAGTGAGTAAGAATGTATACTGACTTACTTCTTGGGCAACACCATGGAAATCAAGTGCTGCTTGCAACAGATTCTGCCTGAACTCCAGCTGACTGGCTTGCCGGTAACAAACATCACTTAACTGCTGCTGTAATGCTTTCAGTTCCACAAGGTCTTCTTCATCCCCGGCATTTAACAAAGCTGCAATCTGTTGATTAAGTTCCACGTACACTGCAAACCACTCCTGCAAAAACAGAAAAGCAGAAAGTATATCAGAACTGCAATGCTTTTTAATGTTCTTTTTAAGACAGTGTGTGCGCACACACACAAACATTCAACCAACTTACTACACAGGTTGACATATGATTCTGTCTAACAGTAATGCATTAAAACCAGCAACACACAGACCTGCTCAAGTCTCCATCCATATCAAGTAAAAAATGTCATGTCTTTTTCAACTGAGCAATTCTGTCATTTAGAAAATCAGTCGTGGACCCTTGGAACCATTTTCAGCAAGTCCTCTTTTTCTCATCATCTTAGGATTTCTGGGTGTTCCCCTGCCGCCTTGCCAAAATCTAGCCTCTCATTCATTTTGTAAGCTTATGCTCTTATCCGGTCTCTTTAATTAATCCGGTCCCCTTCTGCAATATCCTGTTCTTTAGCCCAGTAGGCTTTTTAAAAACAAACTTGTATCTATTTAGCACACATATAATTGTTGAAATAATTTGTTATGTGAAAATAATAAAATTTCAAAAAAATAAAAATATTTAGCACACAGCAACATGTTCTCAACTGATCGTCTTCTCTTGTTCCCTTGATCACATCCCTCTTCCCTCCCTCCTGGCTGCAGCTTTCCTTTCCATTGCCTCTGCAGCTTCATAGAGTTTCAGCAGCCTCTTTTCCTTCAGTATTATCAGGAGTGCACATCAGTTATCTTACTAGTTTATTATTTATAAGGCATTTCTATAGTTCAGCACACTGTGCACCACTGATCACATTTAGCTCACGGATAACTTGCTGATGCAACCAAGGGCCAACAGAAGCAACAGGATACACAGGACAAAAGCAGACAAGCAGATGGGCAAGCGCCTCCACACTTCTGCTCTAATAACCCTTGCGCGCCAGTGCGAATGTACGGCGCATACAACTTTTGAACTTCTACCCTGCGTGAGATCTGTGAACATGCAAAAAACACAAAAGAACATCGTCTTCTTGGTGTTGCCTTATTCTAAAGCTCCTCTTCTTCCAACAGCCTCTACCTAAGGTGGAATTTCTAGGTTGATATCCTCAAACCATTAGGCCATACAGGCTCCCATACACACACCCGTTGCACTTTTTACTACATGCAGCTATGCTGCTAGCACCCAATTTAGGAATTTAACTTGAAAGCCTGTCAATGGATGAACATGATACCTTGAGAGCCACCCCTTCCCATAAGAACCTGCCAGCTTAGGACGTGCCTCAGAGGTCTGATCATGAAAAGTTGGTTGATGGGTACCCACCTCCCTGCACAGGGCTGGCCCAAGACATCTCAGCACCTGAAGCGAACCACCAAATGGTGCCCCACCCCTGCCAGGGAAGAAGGAGTGAGTCAAGGTCTACATCAGGAACAAGGGAGGGATAAAGATCTATACTGAGATCTGTGGCCCCTGTGGATCCTGCCGCCTGAGGCGGTCTTCTGACCTGACCTCATGTGTGAGCTGGTCCTGTCCCTGCAATAGCCTACCAAAGCTCTCTATCCTGCATTTAAATAAGCAACCTAAAAACTATTTTATTTCAGGCAAGCTTAGGTTTTATTGTATATTTTTATAATTTCATGTTGTTGTTGTTGTTTTGTTACCTGCCCCAATAATTTAATGGAAATGCAGTATTATCAAGAAAACAAACAAACAAACAAACAAACAAACAAACAAAAGGCTGTTGTGCCTTGACTTCCCTTTCCAGCTAGAGTGGTATAATTTCACCACTTCTGTGTGCGTTCTTAGTCACTTTTCTACTTTGTTTTGTCTAGTCACATATTCTAGTGACAAATCTTTTTGGGGGAAAGTCTGTCTTATATATGCACTCATTATCTATCATGGTTTGAACCTAATCACTGTCTGAAAATTGCTAGGCAGTAAATAGCAATAATGTCACTTTTCGAAACGGACTATGACTCAGGCCTTTAAAAGGTGGAAGGGAAGGCAATGACTCAGTGTTAAATGAATATTTAAACTATTTTGCAGTGCCAGTGGAATATATGGCATCTGTAGTAAGACTATTGCCTGCAATAAAGTCAGAATCCTTTTTAGTAAACACAGTTAAAAAGTAATTAGCTAGTAAATCAATGAGACAGCAGATTAAAGAAACACTTGAGTTATTTAAAAAGCTTTTATGTATATAAAGGCAGTAACTTCTAATTGCTGCCTTGTACAGCCTTGGTGTCAATTTCCAAAATCTGGCAGCAAGAGACAGATTGACTGATGCTGCCATAATGCTTTATTTACTAAGGAATCTTTTGAAACAATTAGAAATTCATGAGGTTCCAAAGACTTCCACTGGTGGTCCTCTAACGCCATTATAAATCCATAATGGAGAAGGTAACAGATGGACCTAATGTGTAACTTTAACTTTTGTCACTTTCAGTATACAGTGGTGCCCCGCAAGACGAATGCCTCGCAAGACGGAAAACTCGCTAGACGAAAGGGTTTTCCATTTTTGAGCTGCTTCGCAAGATGAATTTCCCTATGGGCTTGCTTCGCAAGACGAAAACGTCTTGCAAGTTTGTTTCCTTTTTCTTAACACTGTTAATACAGTTGTGACTTGACTTCAAGGAGCAACTCATAGATAACGCAGTGTACATAGTAGCCTTTTTTGAGGTTTTTAAAGACTTTGGTGATTTTTGAAGCTTTTCCAAAACTTCTTTTGCAGCCAAGTTAAGCTTTTAAAACTTTTTTGGGGGGTTTTGGATTTTGGGTTGGGGTGTTTGGAATTCAAGGACTTGGTGTTGGGGAGGGGTTTGCAAGAATCTGGAAGCTTGTGTGTCTTTTTTCTGCATTTTTTATGATTTTCTGTGACCACTGGGCCACTCTGCTGTTTTTTAAAAAAAATTCTGGATTTGAATTTCTGTGTGCTGGGTGGCTGGGGGAACAGTTGGGGAGGGGTTTGCAAGAATCTGGAAGCTTGTGTGGTTTTTTTCCTGCATTTTTATGATTTTCTGTGACCATTGGGCCACTCTGCTGTTTTTTTTAAAAAAATTCTGGATTTGAATTTCTGTGTGCTGGGTGGCTGGGGGAACAGTTGGGGAGGGGTTTGCAGGAATCTGGAAGCTTGTGTGTTTTTTTCTGCATTTTTGTGATTTTCTGTGACCACTGGGCCACTCTGCTGTTTTTTTAAAAAAATTCTGGATTTGAATTTCTGTGTGCTGGGTGACTGGGGGAACAGTTGGGGAGGGGTTTGCAACAGTTGGGGAGGTTGTTATACCAAATTTGGCTTTGTTTGGACTTTTTTTGACCATAGGAACGCATTAATTGATTTTCAATGCATTCCTATGGGAATTCGTGATTCGCAAGACGAAAAATTCGCTAGACGAAAAAACTCGCGGAACGAATTTATTTCGTCTTGCGAGGCACCACTGTATATGCTGCGTAAAGGTCTCTGTAGGTATAGGGGACCTGTTACGATGGTCCTCCTCGAAGACTTCCAGATCTAGATAGTTTCCCAGCATTTCTGGGGGACTTTGTTGCAGGTATGACAGGAATAAAGGTAAAGGGACCCCTGACCATTAGGTCCTGTCGTGACCGACTCTGGGATTGCGGCACTCATCTCGCTTTATTGGCCGAGGGAGCTGGCATACAGCTTCCGGGTCATGTGGCCAGCAGGACTAAGCCGCTTCTGGTGAAACCAGAGCAGCACACGGAAACGCTGTTTACCTTCCCACTGGAGCGGGACCTATTTATCTACTTGCACTTTGATGTGCTTTCGAACTGCTAGGTTGGCAGGAGCTGGGACTGAGCAACGGGAGCTCACCCCGTCGCGGGGATTCGAACCGCCGACCTTCTGATCGGCAAGCCCTGGGCTCTGTAGTTTAAGCCACAGCACCACTAGATGACAGGAATAGGCTGCTATAATAACTGGATGGAGATAAATCAAGGTTGCTGGGGCCACCACAAAATTATTTGGACACAACTGACATGATCTCTGGACACTGTGTGCACTACTTTTGGAAGTAGATTTTTCAAAAAACAAAAATGCTCCCCTCCATTAGGACATCTCCTGGCTGCAGAAGATTTGGTGTTTGCTGACATCGCAAAGAATTAAGAGAAGGTGAAAAGACTCAGCTTTTAATCTGCTGCATTTTTATGCTTGTGCGTGAAAGTGATTTATTTTAGTGTTTTGTATTTCAAATGATTTTATGAAGTATTGTCCTCCTCAGTGTTGTTGTTTAGTCCGACTCTTCGTGACCCCATGGACCAGAGCACGCCAGGCACTCCTGTCTTCCACTGCCTCCCGCAGCTTGGTCAGACTCATGTTGGCAGCTTTGAGAACACTGTCCAACCATCTCGTCCTCTGTCGTCCCCTTCTCCTTGTGCCCTCAATCTTTCCCAACATCAGGGTCTTTTCCAGGGAGTCTTCTCTCCTCATGAGGTGGCCAAAGATTTGGAGCCTCAGCTTCAGGATCTGTCCTTCCAGTGAGCACTCAGGGCTGATTTCCTTAAGAATGGATAGGTTTGATCTTCTTGCAGTCCATGGGACTCTCCTCTCACTAATTTATGTAGACCCACAACAAGAAGCCCCCCTGCTTATTGTTGTGAAGTTTGGTAGCCATGATAACCTTTTCCCAAAAGGAACAAAAAGAAGAGGGCAGAACATTGTGCACTGCTATCAATGACCGTCGGTGTGTTGGCACTAAGAGATTAGTAGCAGAATCCAACTTGGAAGCCCAGCCCCAGCAGGATGAGTCCATGATGACATAAGTATTGTGACTACTAATGGTCATGCTGAAATGCAATGCCAGAACTTGACAGTATCTTAAGAACTCACTTTACAAAAATCAATGCAGTTAATGTGGATTGAAGTACAAAAACACAAGATACTGGATGCAACACAACTTCTAAAGAAACAATATAATTTATTGACCAAGCTAACAAAGGAGTCTACATTAATCCTCACTCAACCCATCTTGAGTATTTTAAGTAATGAACTGGATCTACTATGTAGTCCAAATCAGACTCTGATTGGTTGAGAGGATAACCCCTTTGGGAGGACGGGCGGGAAATAAGGGGCAATATCCAGCCAATTTGTTCTGTCAGCAGAAATATAACAGAACTCCCCCTTCCCTCACGTACGCTGCACCCTCACCAAATCTGCTCCATGTGGCTGGGGGAAAACCCAGAACAGGTTTGGATGGCACAGAGTTTTGTTGTGCAAGCAGAAATCCTTGTATTGATGGAATGAGTTAGTTGGAAACAACTCAAATTTAATAAATAAGCGAGTAATTAAAAAGTCTTGGCATGAGGACTGGATCAGCCCCACCCCAATTTTTTTTTATTTTATTTTACCTATTAAGACCTCACCAATACTAGAAATAACAAAGGGAAAAAAGAAGTAGGAGACTCAGCTGAGCACTCTGATTAGGATGAAACTACCTCGACCCAGTCATACTGATTATTTGTTGTGTGGGGTGGATGCGCTAACCCTCCTGATCTGATCTGTACAATCAACTGAGGTGGTGGGGCTGTGTGTCTTGACCACACATGCTAGTAAGTGGCCAACAGTGAATGTAAGCCTTGTGTCAAAAAAGGTTAGCAACTCTGGCTGCTGCTGAACAAGCAGAGAGGGAGAACCTCTGCCCAGAAGGAAGATTATTGGCTAAGAAAACTACCTGCAATTTATTGGGCTTTATGAAATGTTAATACTTCAAAAGGTCAAGGGTACCTTTGAATCTCTCTTTGTTATGGCAAAGTACCAAGAAGAAACTGGCTCTGTGATTTCAGGAACTGGTCTGGTCACTTCATTCCAGAGAAGAGTAAACGAGGCACAAGTTAAGATAGAAAAAATTAGTGCTGGCCATACAGGCTGAAAAATGGGAGATACTTGGGATAGTATATCAGGAGTAACAAAACTTCCTATTCACAATGCTTCATTGCAGTCTGTGGCCATGAACCTCCTTTTCATCCCACACCACTACAGGCAAGTTAGGAGCCAGGTGACAAAATAAGAATGAACCACCTAACTTGCTGTGGATTGCAAAACGTTTTCTAGTCACTGTGAAACTGGTGCTGCAGACCACAAGGCTTCAGCTACTGTGAGGTGCTAGGGTCAGCAACTAACTGCATTGCAATATTTTTTTAATCATATCAGTAAATGAATAACAAGCTTACATTTTATACCAACCTTTAACAATATTAAATTTTAAGCTTTCTTCCAAAGACAGGAAATAAAATGGTAGAACTGACCACTGGCACGTGATCTGGATGTTGTGGAGAATGAACAGAACCAGTAGGGCACTTTTTATATTGCTCAGTGAAATGATGTGGGGTATGTGAAGCAGAGACATCACCTTGCCAACAAAGGTCTGTATAGTAAAAGCTATGGTTTTCCCAGTAGTGATGTATGGAAGTGAGAGCTGGACCATAAAGAAGGCTGATCGCCGAAGAATTGATGCTTTTGAATTATGGTGCTGGAGGAGACTCTTGGAAAAGACCCTGATGTTGAGAAAGATTGAGGGCACAAGGAGAAGGGGATGACAGAGGACGAGATGGTTGGATAGTGTTTTCGAAGCTACCAGCATGAGTTTGACCAAACTGCAGGAGGCAGTGGAAGGCAGGAGTGCCTAGCGTGCTCTGGTCCATGGGGTCACGAAGAGTCGGACACGAGTAAACAAAACAACAACATATAAAGATCGCTGGATACTAACAGGGTATATCACACACTGTCCACTCACTATGCATATAATTCAATGCAAGATGATGCATGTTTACTGGTAAGTGTGTGCAATGCTACTGTCATTCACAATGATATGGAGGTGATACACACTGACTGGACAATGAATGCCATTCCCTACGTCCTCCTAGTAGAGAAAATGATGTCTTCTGAATGTAGACAGTGGTCAGAGTAGTCTCCCCCCCCCCCCCAATTCTCCATTCAGTTCACATTAACCCCAATATGTTCTATAGTCCAGTGTTTGAACTCCTGGAAAAACAAAATCTGCCTTTGCCAATCATCAAACAATCTATGCTCCGAGATTATGTATGATCTTAAAACTGAGCATTCAAGTAATTACAATAAGTGGCTCCCAGCAAGAAAGAAAAGATGACATATATTACTCCTAAATCAATGCTTCCTTTTTGTGTTTTCAATCTCATCAGAAACACGATCACTCTCCTTTAAAAGAATAAAAATTAGTATACTGCCATGACATTAGAATTTAATTAACAATGATTAAGATCACCAACACAGTCTGTTGCAGAAGAATAGGTGCAGTTTGATATAGCTCATAAATCACTGTCTAAAATTCGCTAGAAAAATGTCACTGGAAAATGTTGCACATAATGAATTATATATAAGAACAATCATGCAGTAACTTCCTCGGGAAAATGAAAACTCACACTGTGTTGACTTTCAATCTCTTCATGTTTCTGCTGCAAAGCTTGTGAGGCTCTAATTGAATCACCTATCCCCCACTGGGTTCTAAGCTGTTCTGTGCCAGGTCCTTCAAGCCAGTTCACTACCTGTTGATCAAAACAGCAACATTTTCACCACAGCAAATAATTAAACCCACACGGTCGAGACTGATTTTTAAAAGAAATTATGGTTATTCAGATTTTAAAATAAAGTTCACTTTTAACGGCAACGTGCTCGCTACCTCAAGATAAATAAAGGCAGCGGGGGTCCTTACTTCCTTTTAGGTGCATAAGCTAGCAGACCCGGCAAGGCTGATCAAACATTTCCCAATGCTTTTTCGGGGGAAGAATGTCTTCTTTGTGAACCTTAATAATATGTCGTCTCACATTAGAAACAGAACGTGAAGATATCTGGCTCATTCACTGTTTTGTCAATTCATATCTGTATTAGTAGGTAAGATGAAAAGCTGGCTTCTTTAAGAAAACCGGGGTGTGTGTGGATTCTTTAGTTCCCCTGCTGAAATCTAAATTGTTCTAGCTTGCAGAACTACATCACCTGACTGTGTGTTTAGGGATAAATATCAGTATATGCTACACTATTTGCTGCTCTTTTATTACAGGCTATTTGCAGGTTGCTTAACAGAGGCCTTAAATGGCAAGGAACCAGGCAGAAGGCCTTCTTGGCAGTGGCGCCTGCCCTGTGGAAACGTCCTCCCATCAGATGTCAAGGAGATGAATAACTATATAACCTGTAGAAGACATCTGAAGGCAGCCCTGTACTGAGATGCTTTTAATGTGTGATGTTCTGTTGTGTTGTTTCAGTATATTATGTTGGAAGCTTCTCAGTGGCTGGGGCAACCAAATCAGATGGGAAGGGTACAAATAATAGTAATAATAATAATAATAATAAGGCAACCACTAGCATTTTTGTTGCTTGCACCACAAAAATACATGTGAGGACACCTCAACCATACACCTGATATGTGGACAGTTAGTCTAAGCTAGTGATTATCTATTTTACAGTTGCTAAACAGCAAGAAAGAAAACTCCTACTGCAGTAATTATCAAATGATACTGCAAATCATCTCTTGGCATCGTCCTGTTTCTATTTCTCTTAGTTCAGTTTCTTCTTTTTATCACCAAGAAGACATATACTTCTGATATACCTGGGCAGCTAGCTTAACAATATGATTTTTGATCACTTCTGCTCCAAAGATCTTTAGAATATTTTTTTTCCAAAAAAAAAAAAAAGGTCTTCCTTCTGGCTCCCCATTTAGATATCTTCTGCAGATATCTTCTAAATAAAAACATAGATGAATGCTCAATTTCTTTGCCTGCAAAAGTTCAATTCGTTTACCATGCAGCTTCAGTAACACAGGCAGAGCAAATGGATGACAATTTCTAATCAGAATGATGCAAATTGAGGTTGATGCCCCAGTAAACAAGTCTATTTAAATGCATTAATGATGGCAGTTTGCCAAACTAGGTTATAAACCTCATTCCAATCAGCCCATATTTGCTCAGATGACTTGAATGCTCAAGTTACCACAGAAATAATATTTTGTTTCTTTTATACCTATGTAATATCCATGTCTGACTGTTTTTTTAAAAAAAACTTAAAAAGAGATTTAAAAGTGAAAGAAATGATTATTCTAGAATACTGTGAAGTGGAATATTTTGATTTCCTGCCTCTCCAGTATTTAAAAGGGTGAAGGTTCATGTGCATAGCATCTAAAATATAAACACATTCAATTTCAAATAATAGGCCTGGGGAAATAAATGAATTGATTTCATTTCCTTTATTATCTCAACAGAGACATTGTCTGAAGAAGTGTTGAAAGCATCAATTACATACTGATTTCCAAAGCACCAGCCCAGCCCTTCATGACCTTCTAGCATTACACGGGTTTTTACTCATTCTAGTCAGGAAGAGCCTTGTATGACAACTGTTCTTTTGGATTTTGATCAATGGATATGCTAATCCTATTTATCTATTAATCACTAGATAGACTAATTATCTTGTTTATATTAAATCACTTTTTAAAAGAAGAAGCAAGAGCCACCCAACGACCTTTGCTTTGCTAGCTTGTAGTTGCTTCTGTTCAATTTTATTGGTAGTTGAACCCAAAATCTACCAGAAACAGATCGGCATTATTAACTGCTTTGACAACACCACAAGTTAAGTGGGTGCAATTAAGATTGATCTGTAATATCCCAACAATGTAAGAAAGCTTCAAAACCGGCCCAAATGCTGAGCTATAAGTAACCTGCTTCGTCACATGACAGAACAAAGTCACACCTGGAAGTGGGGAAGACCAATAGCGACAAAGCTGTAGGTCTCGTGTCGTGAGGGAGACTGTCTAAATAATGAAACGGATGGGCAGTATAAGCGCGCGCGCGCGCGCGCGCACACACACACACACACACACACACACAGGATAGCTAAAAGCCTTTATTCCAAGCTACTGACCACATCTAGTAGCATGAGTCCTCAGTGAATTCTGCTAGGTAAAGGTAAAGGGACCCCTGACCGTTAGGTCCAGTGACCGACTCTGGGGTTGCGGCGCTCATCTCGCTTTATTGGCCGAGGGAGCTTCCAGGTCATGTGGCCAGCATGACTAAGCCGCTTCTGGCGAAACCAGGGCAGTGCATGGAAACTCTGTTTACCTTCCTGCCAGAGTGATACCTATTTATCTACTTGCACTTTGATTTGCTTTCGAACTGCTAGGTTGGCAGGAGCAGGGACTGAGCAACGGGAGCTCACCCCGTTGCGGGGATTCGAACCACCAACCTTCTGATCGGGAAGTCCTAGGCTCTGTGGTTTAACCCACAGCGCCAGCCGCATCCCTGCTAGACTGCCGCTTATTTAATGGAATGTATTGAGCAGCCAGAGTTTTTAAGTGAGGTTGGGGAAACTCTACCGATAATTATAATCTGGCTGTATTCATACATATGAAGTAAAAAGAAGATGCAGAAGAGTAAGATAATCTGCTAGACCGAGCCAATGGGATGCCCAGTTAACAATAAATGATATAAACCAACTGGAGCTTGGGGCACCTACCTGCATTACCTTCTGTTGAATCTCCTCTAGCTGAGAGCGCTTGCTCCGTTGCCTGCATACTTCTTGGTACCGTGTATATTGTTCTCTGAGTGAGTCTAGCAGCTTCATAACCTGGGGCTGAGCAAGCAGTTCGTCATCCATGGGAGACCACGAAACCCCTCCATCCGAACCATTAAAGCGGCGTTGTTGCAATTCAGATAACAGCTCGTGACCTTGAATGGTTGAAGAATGAAAATTGAGCATTCAAATGGTGCCTCAGATGTGGCATAGTCAGGTTAAAAAAAGGAGCTAGGGTGTAAAAGACTTGAGATAAAAGGAAGATGGCTTGTGGTAGGCTAAAAGTGAAAGGGGGGTTATTTGTATTATGGGTTATCGTAAATCACTTTCAGATCCTATGCAACTTTCCCTCGGGGGTGACAGTAACAGCATGATAAAAAAAATATTTTGTGTATGAAAATATGGAACGGTTCACAAATTTGCAGTAACCCTTGCACCGGAGAGATGTAACTTAGCGAGGGTATAATATGGAGACTTTGGGTAGAAGATACACTGATCAGTGATGTCAAAGACATTATCCAGTGGGTGCCTGGGCATTCACACAGCTGCATTTCAGATAGCAGTCCAAGTTACGATGTTTTTATTCTTTACTTTTCTTAAACTTGTACGCCATTAATGTAAAAGCAAGGGATATAGATTATATGATTTTTTTAAAAATGATACTGAGCACCAGTTACAACAATAAAGAGCTAACGTTTAATGTTCCCACTGACTCCAATTTCAGATATGCTTAACTTTTGCTGCAAAAATGAAACAATCCCTAAATAAACAACTGTACTTCCTTGAGGAATGGTACCCAGATCCTAAGGAATGGATGAGCCCAAAAATTATTGCACTGGAAACTAATGTAGGCCCAAAGTCTACATTTTCTTTTTCCATATCCATAATAAAAAATTTAAGTAGGCATATGTTGAAGTATATGCTCCCCATTATGCTTCCCACTTGATTATTTATAAAATAATTTAAATTGTTAATTGTCTTCTTGGCATTATCAGAGCTTGATTGGTAATTCCAACAGAAAAGGAGAGCAGAATATTTCTCTACAGCTGCGGTTCCCAGAAATGGAAGAGCAGAACAGCAGAGGGAGGGAGAGAAATGTACTTTTAAGTAGATAAGGAAGATATTCATAACACTTATTATTCTGTTTAGTAAATGCTCCTCCACCAAGAACAAGTCTAACACACCAAGAACAAAGCTTTAGCATTATATACTACCCATATCCACAACAATTCACAAAATCCATGAAGTAAAGAAAAACGATGCCATAGTGGGTATACCTGTCTGCAGAACAGTTTCAGGATCAACAGATGGAAGGAAATTCAAGTCTATGGACCTTGAAATAGAAAGGCAAATGGCTGTTACTTACTTAACGTTGATAACTGAAGTTTCAAGCATTGAACACAAGTACATAGCTTCTTGACTTTTATAGAAGAAGAAGAAGAAGAAGAAGAAGAAGAAGAAGAAGGAGAAGAGGAGGAGGAGTTTGGATTTGATATCCCGCTCTATCACTACCCGAAGGAGTCTCAAAGCGGCTAACATTCTCCTTTCCCTTCCTCCCCCACAACAAACACTCTGTGAGGTGAGTGGGGCTGAGAGACTTCAAAGAAGTGTGACTGGCCCAAGGTCACCCAGCAGCTGCATGTGGAGGAGCGGAGATGTGAACCCGGTTCACCAGATTACGAGTCCACAGCTCTTAACCACTACACCACACTGGCTCTAAAACATTCTAATAAAATTTCACATTTTTTCTTTACCTGGCATCATTTTCTTTGTCAAAACCATATTTGGCAATGTCAAAAAAGAAAGAGAGGCAAAGAGGGATCGAAGTTTCAGAAATGTTGGCATACTTGACACTGTAGGCTATTTTTCTTTTCAGTTACTTTTCAACAAGATAAAAATAGCCCAGGCATTCTCAATCTTGAAGAAAACAACTAGTAAGACACACCCAACTGACAGCAGTACTCAACTACATTTTCTGCATTAGCACAAGGATTAGTGCTTAATTGAAGGAGATTCTCCACATCTCCTTCCGCTACACCACCCCTGGAGGGTCAGGGGAACTCCCAAAACAGATGCAGCAGGTGTGCTGAGGTGTGTGTGTTCAATTATGCAAGGAGAAATAAATAATAGTTTGCACAAATGGAACCCCAGTAGTCTCCATGGAAAAAGCAAGTGTCATTGCCACCTAAAATCCACACATCTCACAACCTGGCAGAGACCGAAATAATGCAATTTAAGGAGACCTGGGAAGATAACGGGAACTAGAAACTACAGCTATACATTCCTAGGGAGTGACAAATGGTTCCATGATAAATACTACCTGTAGATACAAACAGAAATTCAAATTTGGGGACACCAGAAAGAGCAGAAAATAGAACACAAATGCAGAGAAGGCAACAGCTGCACTGAAGCACTTTCCTAGCAGCGTAGACATAAGCAACCCTACTTTCTGGCTAGCTTTAAGCCAGAGATAAATAGTCACAATTCCAGACTGGCACTGCACATGAAAGATAAGTTAGAATGCTGTGTTTTGGATTTCTGTATGACAGAGGTGTTTTGTTTTTGTATTTTAAAAAAGTTCAGTATCCTAGCCAGAAACATCAGGGATCTTTTACACAAACTATTCCCATTCCAATGTTGCTTTTGAAAGCACCTATGTCCCTTCCGTGAGCTAGAGTTTATAGTCAAAGGATTTAATTACTAATAAATTGTTAACAGAAACAAGAAAAATAATTACCTGTCCTTCTCCTGTTGGTTTCCTTTATCATTTCCACTGTTGATTAAGGCAAGCTCATCCAGTAAAGATGTAGATTCTTTTGTAAACTTTTCAAATGCCTATGTAAAATATTTATAGTTACCATTACTGCAATTGATTTTTACAGTCTTGTGCTTGAAGACGGATGGCCTGTCTGAGTGCTCCAACCCTGACACTGGGAAATCATCTCTAAGGCCTAGCAGTTTAATAACAAGTGAGTTACAAAGGCACATACAAACAACATAGAACATGTTGTAAAATGGACATCTTATGCTCTCAAAGAACTGTTGCTGCTACTTTTTGGACTGTTAGCTCCCAAAGACCCTTCAAAGGCAGTTCTCTCTTTGTACACGAGTCCAATACTGATTTAAACAAAACATTAGTGGCTGTGCTTTGGTCACACCTTCCCGGAAACAGGTACAATGGGGCTTATTGAACACTGCCACCTTCAGAAAGTAACTCCCCTAGATGGACCAGAACCATAATAAAATGTCTCGTATTTTCCAGGCAATCCAGAAAGATACTGTAGCTGATGGTATTGAAAACTGCTGAACCAACAGGGATGTATTCCTCCTATCCAGATCCCAGGGCAATTCAAGTAGGGCAACCAAAGCAACTGCCATCCCAAAATCAAGCCTGAAGTCAGACTGAAATTGATGTATACTAGGAGTGGGGAACTGGATCACAGTGGTATCAGGTGACTCATTTTTTGCCCCAGCATTTTGATGCCGCTAGGACACACCTAACACAGCTATTAATATTTCCAACCACCACTTTCCCATGGAAAGTGTACTGAAAAAGAACAGATAAAAAATTGCCAAGCAACTAACCAGCCTCTTGTTCAGCCAGTCCATATGATCGTAGGTAAGACTCCCTCCAAAATCTTCTGTCAGCTGGCATGGCTCTATGTATCGTGTAAGCTTATTGGCAGATACTAAAATAACCTGTATAAGTAAATTGAAATGGGCATTAACAACAACAACGTCACACACTTAATCAACTCAGTGGCTATTGATTGGTGGTCCAAAAAGCATGTTTACTCAGAAAGAGTTCCCACTGAATTCAACAGTAAGTGCATTTAGGATTGCAACTTTAGTTAGGAACTACAGATTTTGCAGACAAATCATGCAGTATAGCATCAGGAGTAGCGATCTGCAGGAGGAAGTGGCAGACGGGTGGTAGTGATGCTTGTCTTTATTGCTTTGCCTCAGAAACTTCCACATCCATCCAGTTCTAGGCATGTATTTCCTATCAAAAATACGTGGCTGGGGGGGAAATGGGGGGCGGCAGTGGGGAGGAGATCTTGGGGGAGATGGGGGGGGGGAGGTAAGAAGCTCATAATCTGCTTTTCCCCTACAAAATGCCTTCGGTCCATTCAGCTCAGCAGAGAAACATATGCCAAAGTTTCAAAACATAAGCTGACCCATGGGCTGATTTAGTTCCAGCCTTGGTCAATACCTTCCCTTTTCTCCATCCTGAAATGTTACAATCCCTAAATTCATTTACTGTTAGGTATACAAAGAAGCATTTTGTACTAAATAACTATGAGCTACAGTTTGCTAGCTCTCAGTTACGTGCCCATGATTCATTATTAATATTTACAATTAAAGCATAAGCAAATTTAAGTATGAATATTTCAGTATGTTAATACATGGATTGTGAAACAAGTTTTGTTGGAGACAAACATTAACAAAATGCGTTGCTTTTACAGCTTTAAAGTGCGTCTGTTTCTGAAACAGAGAGAAACCTATTCCCGTACCCCCCCCCCCAACCACTGCCAGCAATGGCAAGACTCTGACAGAATCCCAACTTTCACTTATTAAAAAATGGAAATTGTTCTCTCTCCTCACCCAGTTGTGTCGTACAAAAACCACTCTGACAACCTGAACATTCCTCCAGTCTAAGGGAGCCGTAGGTTATACAAGAAATTGGATGGATATGCCTAGCCTTTGTCTTGCATGACCAAAGAACTCAACAATTAGAATATTACTGAAGTTCATCTTCCTGTCAAATATATACACTGAGGACCAAGAAATGACATTTATCACATAGTTTGATGCTGCATAGCTTTTCTGTTTCTTTCATTAAAATAGCGAGGATGGGGACTGAGACAAATCCAAGGCTACAGCACACTAAGTGATCAAAATTGTGGGAACCTTTACAAAAAGTTGTGTTTCTGAGGTTTGGTGGCTCATAACATCATTCTTTTTTAGAATACCACAGATTATATATATATCATTAGAAAAACAATTTAATGCAGAATATATTGCAACAAACTGTGCTGAATTACCTTTATTCTATCAAAAATTATAGCCAAATAACCAGAAATTATACACAGAAAACCATGATAAGGGGTATTTTCATAACTTCTCACCCTTTCTGTTAGTAGCGTAGAAACCTTTTGCCACAATTAAAGTCCGACTCTGGGGTTGCGGCGCTCATCTCCCTTTACTGGCCGAGGGAGCCGGTGTACAGCTTCCGGGTCATGTGGCCAGCATGACTAAGCTGCTTCTGGCGAACCAGAGCAGCGCACAGAAACACCGTTGATCGGCAAGTCGTAGGCTCTGTGGTTTAACCCACAGCGCCACCCGCGTCCCTTGTAGCATTGTATTCTGCATTAAATTATCGGTCTAATGATATATAATTGTATGGTATTGTTTTAAAAAAAGATTGATGTTATGAGCCATCAAACTTTAGAAATGCAACTTTCCCCACAATTTTGGCCACTAGTGTATGTGCCCCTCTGTAATTCGGTACTCCCACCACTCTGTGAAATAGAATCAAACCATCTCCCTTCCATCCTTGCTATTCACGACAGAAGGAAAGATCCCATGGGCAAACAGTCGGAACTGAGGGTGTCCCAATTCCAATAGGGACCACAACAGGAGCAAAAGGTTAGTGCCCCTTCCAGGTCCCAATTCTGCTCAGCCCCTTCCCTGTGGTCGCTTTTTAATAAAAAAAGAAAACAATGAAAGCAGCTATGCAGACATATTTAATCTAACCCTGGAAAAGGGCTACCATGTATTCAAGGGAAAGCCAAGGGGATGTCCTGCAGATGCTGTGTAAACAAACATCCATCATCCCTAGTTCACATGGCCAATGGTCCAAGATGACTTAAGTTGTACCATATTAGCCTGAATATAAGCCGCACTCCCCCCCCCCATTCCAACCGTGAAAAGTTACAGTGCGGCTTAAATTCACGACCTTACAAACATGGGCTTTTGCGGTATCGCTGCTGAAACAGACATACGGTAAAACGGAACAGGTGTGAGTGCCCGCAGAATTTTAGGGGAGAAGCTTATATTCAGGTATTGTCTTTTTTTCTCCCCCCCCCCCCCGAATTTTAAAGGTGCGGCTTATATTCAGGCCAATATGGTAACACACAAGATCTGGAGGACACCATATTGCCGCCCCCGTTATACTCCAATTTGAGCACCTGGCCATTTCAGAATGACTTGTTGATCATGATTAAAAATACACTTCATTAGCAATCTGCACTTAGCCTAGTTTTTATCTTCATTAAGTTTCAACACTACAGTTTTGTTAGACTCAAAGGAGGAGAGGACCACCTGGGAAAATGCAGGCTAACCTTGAGGGTAGCAACTGATTTGCATTTTCCCTGCATAAAAAGAGAGTACATGCTATATGCATGGCTAGTGGATATGTTGCGCTCCCAAATTATATTATCATAATTTCTAGTTATGTGCACTAAGTAGCAATTAAACATCATCAAACAATATATGATTTTTTTAAACAAAAAGTAATTTAATGAAGCGTGTTCCTGTTGAAAGCACTTTAAATACTTCTGTGATAGAAAAGATTCTGCTTCATTTGGTTCCTTGCTCTCAATGAATTCAGCAGGAAAGCAGCTTACTATAGTAATTATTACTACTGATTTCATTTCTACGGCACTTTATATTTTTAAGAAAAAATCTCAAAGCGGTTTACAATACAGTCAACCATCAAATAAAACAATCCAGAATAGAACATTACTGAAAAAAGTCAAATATAAAGTATACATTCAAAGTAACATACTTGACAGGAAAGTAAAATATTATCTTAAGAATTTCAAAATAAAACATTACAAGGTTTCAAAATAAAGCATTGCAAAGGAAGTCAACTACAGAAGGCACATTCAATGCAGCAAAGTTAACTACAGTGGAACCTTGGTTGTCAAACGCTTCGGAAGCCGAACAATTCAGACAACCGACAACCCGGAAGTGAATGCTTCCATTTTCAAATGCGCCTCAGAAGTCGGAAGACGACCGGCAATTGCGCCTCAGTTGTCGAACGTTTCCGGAAGTCAAATGGTCTTCCAGAACAGATTACCTGCGACAACAGAGGTTCCAGTCTCTCTCTCTCTCTCTCTCTGTATATGTATATGTCAAATGTAAAATGCACATTTAAAACAGCATAATTAACAAGAGAATAAAATATATCTGCTGCTGTTGCTGCCAATCCTGCCAATGGCGGTTTAATGGTGGGCGGCAGCAGTGGAAGCTCAGGCTCGATGATCCTGGGTCTGCAGTAAGAGACAGCCAAGATGGTCTCTTCAGCAGCCTCCTTAAAATAAAATCTACTAAGTGACCCAGCACTAGTATATACCAACTGGCCCGATCAAAGAAAGCAATTCTTCACAACAAGGTGGAACCCTTCTTGTGAAATATGATTACAAGTAACCTGCATCAGACTCTTGAGACTCTTGAGAGTCCCACGGACTGCAAGAAGATCAAACCTATCCATTCAGAAGGAAATCAGCCCTGAGTGCTCAATGGAAGGACAGATCCTGAAGCTGAGGCTCCAATACTATGGCCACCTCATGAGAAGAGAAGACTCCCTGGAAAAGCCCCTGATGCTGGGAAAGATGGAGGGCACAAGGAGAAGGGGACGACAGAGGACGAGATGGTTGGATAGTGTTCTCGAAGCTACCAGCATGAGTTTGACCAAACTGCGGGAGGCAGTGGAAGACAGGAGTGCCTGGCGTGCTCTGGTCCATGGGGTCACGAAGAGTAGGACACGACTAAACGACTAAACAACGACAACAACCTGCATCAGCAAAATGTTTCACATTTCAAATGGTCTCACCTTTTTCATGGCCAGGCTGCATACACAGCCATACCTTGGTTCTCGAACGGATTCCATTCCGGAAGTCCGTTCGACTTCCGAAAAAGTTTGAAAACCAACACACGGCTTCCGATGCCTGCACTCAATCAGAAGCCATGGAACCTGAGTTGGATGTTCGGCTTCCAAACAAGTTCGCAAACCGGAACACTTACTTCCAGGTTTGCGGAGTTCAGGGGCCAAAACGTACGTGTACAGGCATTCAACAACCATGGTGTGACTGTATCAGAAAGTATAAAAGGTAAAGGGACCCCTGACCATTAGGTCCAGTCGTGACCGACTCTGGGGTTGCACGCTCATCTCGCTCTATAGGCCGAGGGAGCCGGCGTTTGACCGTAGAGCTTCCAGGTCATGTGGCCAGCGTGACTAAGCTGCTTCTGGTGAACCAGAGCAGCGCACAGAAACGCCGTTTACCTTCCTGCCGGAGCGGTACCTATTTATCTACTTGCACTTTGATGTGCTTTCGAAATGCTAGGTTGGCACGAGCAGGGACCGACCAACGGGAGCTCACCCCGTCGCGGGGATTCGAACCACCGACCTTCTGATCGGCAAGTCCTAGGCTCTGTGGTTTAACCCACAGCGCCACCCGCGTCCCATATCAGAAAGTATGCTTCCCCCCTAATTAATGTAGATATCCTTAAACATATTCATGGTAAAAAAAATTAATTTGGACACCATGCTGCTTTTTTAAAATAATTTCCAAACTGTTCAGTTAACAATGCCCTAGGCATTAAAAGCTTTTAGTTTGATCTATCTTTTGCATCTGCATCTCAAGCTACTCTCCTCTCAGAAATCACATTAACCACTGCTATTATACCAGATCTTATCTTTTCCAAAGGGAAGCCATTCACACCAAATGCTTTTTCCTGCTCCTTATGCGAATTTACACCTTCCTTTCACAAGATGTGAAGATGCTTTAGTGTCAACAACAGGAAGGCTATATACGATACTACAATTTCCATTTTTTACATTAATTTTTGGGGCGGGGAGAATCGTGAAAAGAAAAAGAAAAAACACCTGAGTGCAAATGGCTTATTTGGCAACAGACTTGGGTGCAATATCAATTTATAGTGAAAAGATGAAGCTTCTTTGAGAATCAAGATATAACTGGACAGATGGTGGTACAGACAAACAGCATCAATAATTTATGCCTGAGGGCTCTTATTTCCCTTTTGGCTTCCTATGGCCACCCCTATGGTGCTATTCATGGCTAGCAAGAACGGTGGTGATAGGGCTTAACCCTGCTCTATTCAGTTCCCCAGTGGTTTTACTTCTTTCTACCAAGAGCTCACATCAACAGACAGCTGCAATTCCGCTCATGTTAATGAAATTCTGCTGAAATAGCAAGCAAGCTCTTTATTCTTGAAAGAAATGGAAATTTCGTAAAATCACTGCAATTGTCAATTTTGTTAATGACTGCGCCATCATCGGATAAGCCATGGATGTTGTTGAAGACAATACACATGGGACTTAATTCTGAATAGACATTTCTTACACTAGAAAACAATTGGATACACTTTTGTACTAGATGATATGAAATGCATTACCTCAGCAAGCTTATCTACACAAACATCACAAAAGTAGGTCCGGTGAAAGCATTTTTCTTTCTATTTATACTGCAGTCACAAGTTCATACTCAAGCCATGAAAATCCCTTATTGTGAACATATCACATCCATTTGTAACATTCTTATGAAGACAAAGACCACACCAATTAGTTCCCTAGTTTCCTGTTGCATTTTCAACAGAATATAGTGGAACTCAATTACTGAAACCAACACATGCAAATTTCAGTGCAGTCATTTTGTATAATTTAAACTTACAAGGTTTTATCTTCATAATTGAGGTTCAGCTACAGCAGCAGAAATTATCCACATGGCCACTGAAAATTCTCAATTAAAAGCCTCTCCATTATAAATTTAATTGAATACATTTTTATGATTAAGTGACTGATATTGAATTAGACCTTCAAGTCAAATAATAAAAACTGCCCACATTTCTTAAAAGTGCTAGAATCTGGATATTATCCCAGGCTCATTAGTACATCAGATTTTTACTTCAAGCATTCTGTTAATTATGTCTGGAAAATTGTCAGGGCCAAGACATAGTAGGAGACAGATCAGTCATAGGGGAAAACATTTATCAGAAGTAAATTTCAAACTACAGAAGGTTGCCATTTTTACAATTATTACAAGCAAACCAAGGGCCCAGATGACATTAGATAAACCTCCACAAAACAACTTCAAAATATGTATTTCACTTTGACAAAGGTAGCCAACGTGGTGCATTCCAGATGTTGTCAGACCCAATTCAGCATTTCAGAAAACAACCTAATTAGGTTTGAGTCTGAATCCAGATTCAGATAAATTAAGCTTTGAGCTTCCCCCATTCACTATTACGTGGAAGTTTGATTTTTTAAAAATGCTACGACTTCCCTCCTCATTATTATTAATGTTTGTATTTCTTATTCTTTTTTTATGAAATTAGGTGAAATTCACAGGCATAGCAGCCCCTTTCAAGTGCACAAGCCCTGCCAATTTAAAGAGATACAGCTTTTTGACTAGGCACCTTTAAAAAGGAAGCCCAACATCTTTTTTCTGACAGAAGTGGATAAAATTTGCAAGCTTCTTAGTATCTTCTAAGAGCATCAATCATGTCACATGTCGAAAGGGTAGTTGCAACAGTTTTTCTGCAGAGATAGACTTTAGGGCTTTGCAACCTACTGGGGTAATTATAAAGGATTTACTGAATCTCTCCTGTTGTTCTGTTTGTATGAAGGGAACGTACATAAGAAAGGTTCTCCAAGTAAGAAGCCCATGAAGTTATGCACCAATAGTTCCATGGGGTTTTGTGCTTAGCATCTTCAAAACTGATTTTTAGGGGTGGGGTGAGTGTGAAGGGAGAACAAAAAGGAACTCTACTTCCTGCGTTTTTCGTGGGAACCAATTTTATTATGAAAATTGCATCTTAGGGGCCCCTAGGAAAGTGGCTTGCAAAATTTCAGAAGGCTAAGTGCCAGGGCTAAGGGGTATGATCAATGAAAAAAATAAGCTTCAGCCTTGAATGCTGCCCAAATGCCACTGAAACTCAAGGAAACAAAAGTTCAAAGCTGATTTGGCAAGAGTAGATGTGCAGGTATGTGGCACAGAGGCAGAAGGACTTGAATCCCAAGCATTTGCCAAGCAAGCACCACTAACAAAACTAGCAAAGAGCACAGAACATACAAGAACAAGCAATATATTATTTCAGCATCCCTTCCCCAAAGCACTGTGATTGGACAGCTCTAGTAAAAAACAACACAGCAACACACACAACCCATTCCCTCTGATTAAATGTGAGACCTGTCAGTCAAAAAGGAACTTTCCCTCATCTTCTCCCCACCCTGGCATTTTCCTTTTAGAGAAGACTGGAGATAAAAGTTTTGTTTTAGCAGGCACATTTGAATCTCCCCAAATCGCTTTGGCAATCCCTGCTTTGGTTTGGAGTCTGCCAAAGAAGTCCTGCTTTGGTTTGAACAAGACTTGAATCTGTCTGAAGCCAACATGCTTCAATTCTTGATCTGTCCAAATCTTTTGCACTTGTTTAATATCAAAAGACAAAGTGCTGGCACAAGGAGTTGTTCAGTGAGAAATAGTTACAATAAACTGTAATGGAGACAAATTAAAATCCACCTTAAATATTCTGAGTAACTATAATATAGGTTAACAACAGGAGTTAGTTAAATTCATGGCAGTAAAGTATTATCTTTCATGTGATAATGTTCTATAATCATTGAAAATGTTTTGAAGGTCTCGTGGTAAGTCTGAACTAATGATCATGTCTGAACTAATGATCAGACTAATTACACTTACTAACTAATACAACAAAGTACTGCAAACCCACTGTAGTGAGTTTTATTGCAATGCCAAATGAATCATTCGGTAATTGCATTGTAGATTAGTAGCTATTATAAGCGATCAATTTTTACTCAGTTGCATGTGCAACTTTGGTGTCCACATCTGACAAATGAGAAAGCAGACACACATACCTCAAAGCCAAGTCTATCTTTCTCTTTCCAAAAGCAAAAGTGTGTAACCTTCTTGTCCCAGAATTCATCCGGTTTTACTACACAGACAAGTGATACCTCGGCTGGAACAACATTCTAAGAAGATGAAAGATACAAAACCTTAAATGAAATACAACTCATTAGTTACTGTATGGTAACCTAGACCTGCACAGATAGCATTTAGATGTACAGGAAACTTTCTAGCAGTCAAGCAACAGAAACAGTGGTGATAGCAAATCTGGCACTTATCAGAACCTGTGGACAACATCAATGAGCTAGATGGTCTTCATGGACCACTCAACACATCTAAGAAAGTAACTGGTAATAAGTTGGTACCTTAAAGACAGTTTTAAGCAACCCAAAATATACACTAACAATGCAATCCTATACATGTCTGTCCTAGGAGGAAGATTCATTGAGCTCAGCTGGACTTATTCCCAGGTAAGTGAAGCCTAAGTCCGCTCAATATCAGAGTCTGATAAATGTCTCTTTTGAAAGAGGCCAAGGCCTTCAAAATTAATGAATTTCATTTAAGTATCAACTATAAGATGATTTGTTCTATATGACAGATTACAGTCGTACCTTGGAAGCTGAACGGAATCCGTTCCTTAAGTCCGTTCGACTTCCAAAACATTCGGAAACCAAAGCGCGGCTTCTGATTGGCTGAAGCTCCTGCAGCCAATCGGAAGCTGTGGAAGCCCCATCAGACGTTTGGGTTCCAAAAAAAACTTTCGCAAACCGGAACAATCACTTCCGGGTTTGCGGCATTCAGGAGCAAAGCGTCCCGAGTACGAAGGCGTTTGGGATCCAAGGTACGACTGTATATGGTAAGGACAGTCTTCTTTATGCAGTTTGGATTTTATATTCCACCCATTTAAGCAACAGGATAGCCTTTCTTCACAAATGAAAACTGTTAAAAATTCCTTGTGATTCACAGTTGTTTCCTCTGCCTGTCAAGTTCCTTCATAATTTTGCCTCTCTATGAGGAAACACACACAACTTATTAAATAGACAGACGGCAGGAACAAAGTGCTTATTATTCAATGACCTTGACAGCACACATCCTGTAAAAGTGCATTCATACAGAACTAAAAAGGAAGAAAGCAGTATGTCTTGCCACTTGACAAAAAATGGTTTGGGGTCAAAATGTCAAATCTCATTAAGGCAACATCTGTTAAAGATTTTCATAAAGCCAAGTGCTTTCTAACGAAGGTCTATTTAGAAATAGCAACATTCAAGTAGAGGACAGTTCATTCAAGTAGAATAAATAATAATGAGCAACTCTTGCGTCATATCTCCAATGCAGCCTCACCTGCTGCTCCCTCTTCCCAATTTTATGTATGTACTTTCACAGAAAATATAACAAAAGTGGTACGCAGCATAAAAACATAATACCATGAAAACAACAATAAAAGCACCAATAACATGTCAGTAAAAACTGGTTTGTAAAATAAAAAACAACACACCATATTGCAAAGGCCATATTAAAAAGAACCAGGGATGATTCCAGCAAGACTGCCATCGGCCAAGTGATCCAAAAGAATTGAGTCCAGGGAAACAAAACGCTTTCAAAAATTTTCCCAAACTACAACTCAGTTCAAAGGTAGCAACAAGCCATGTTTTTTTTCTTTCTTCAAGCTGTGGACGTCCTCAGGATCACAGAATTCCTTATGTGTGAGAGATGGGAAGCTTATTCTCAAGGTTTGTTCACAAAGCAGTATTTTAAAAACGTTGGTTTGTCACAGTTCCTACAAACCATGGTTTCCTGCACTTGGAAACTGATTCGTTGCAAACTGCAAATGAAAAGGTCATCAACTCTTCCCTTTACATGCAAAGAGCACAGCCTATGAACTCAAGACTCACTTCAGATTCAAAAGTATCAAACTACCATGATTTGCTGATATGTTTTAAAAATCAGACTCTACATTTTTAACATGTAAAATCACACAAGGTCTACTTTCCCAGCAAGTAAGCACAACAATGTCTTATAATACAGACAGATTAACCTCCACAGAACTCAATTCTTCACTACAAATTCATGAAGGCATCTTACCTGTAGCATTAACACAACAGTCTTGACAACATTCCACTGAGATTTTCTACCATCCACTATAACGGTAAATCCTCTAGCTTTACACTTTTCACTGCAAAAAAGACACATATTCAAAACATAAAAGGCATAGTTCAGTTATCACGACATAAATCACCATCTATTTACTTGCTTAAGCTTTAGCGAGACACTCATTGCTCTTTCCAAGAGCTTTCCAAATAGTTTTTATTTAAGTCATATATCACATAATGAGATACACCCCCCCAAGAAAATATGGTGGTATCTATCCAAAAAACCATTTAGTTTAGAAGCAAAATGATACTATTCGGTGCTTTAAAGGGCATGCCCACCTTGGTATGCTTAGCAGGTAGTCTAAAGTAACACTCAGCTCATCCATATTTGTTTGTTCAAGGCATAATGGAATTGTCAGAATGAGGCCACTTCTTCGATCCTTCCCACCTGTAAAATAAATATTTGTTAGTTTGAACTAAAAATAACATTCACTATTAACCAATTGGCACTAAAACCGTTTTTCTTTTTTTATAGAAAAATATTGTAATGAAATATGATACGTGTCCTTTTTCTATGGATGTATTATAGCAAAAGTACACGCAAGTGAATGAGATACTGGACTAAAATAGAAGCTATATGCGGACATAATCACATGTTCCCAAATCAGGCTTAACTTCTGTTTAATTCTTCACAAGTGTACTGAAGCACATAACCTAAATTGCCAAAAGATTCGCCATCAAAATAATCATTCAAGACACTCTATTTAGGACATTATGTTGTGCACAACTCAGTCACAATGAAATGCACATTCTCCCCTATAGGCTTCAAAAAGAACATAAATTGAGATCACATTACATACTTGATGCTTTTAACTATACGCTGGTTTGTAACTTTAAAAAAAAAAGTATAGATAATAAATAAAAAGGGCAAAGCTTTGTTAAATGTGTAAACCCAAAATAGCTATTTGGTTAGCAGAAGACGATGACCAACCACTCAGCAACAGAAAAACCTCCTAAATGTCTGAAAACTGTAATTTGCATTTTAAAACACTGTGGTTTCTAGGTGGAAATTTTTTTGGGACTTACCATAGACCTAAAAGATTAAAGTGGGGGGGGGGGGAGCCTTTGCAAAAATGACAGGGTGTTTTTGTTGGAGAAGTTTCCTAGCGCTTGGTGAGATATGCTCAAGGATTCCACAGCTCCCTCTCTCCCAAGGCTATAAGGCTTCTCTGGGGCTACACACAGTTCCCCAGAGTGGTAAAAATCCCCCATTGGGTGTGCTTTGCTCTGCTTAAAGATGTACAGTGGTACCTCGGGTTAAGAACTTAATTTGTTCTGGAGGTCCGCTCTTAACCTGAAACTGTTCTTAACCTGAAGCACCACTTTAGCTAATGGGGCCTCCTGCTGCCGCCGCACGATTTCTGTTCTCATCTTGATGCAAAGTTCTTAACCTGAGGTACTATTTCTGGGTTAGCGGAGTCTGTAACCTGAAGCGTATGTAACACGAGGTATCACTGTAATGCATATATTCTATGCCCTTTTAATTTGTGGGGTTTGGGGGGGCGTTATTGGGTTGTTTTTGTTTTGATTGTGTATTCTGTGGTTTTATATTTTGATTTTATTCTGTGAACCACCCAGAAACCTCCAGGTACACGGCAGTATAAAAATTCAGTAAATTGTTCAGTAAATAATATATATATCCTCTAAAACAAGTTCATCCATTACTAATTTTAAACTTTAAATTAAGGAGGAGGACCGTTTCCGAGCCTTTTGTAGCTGAGAACAAAGTATTTTCCATGACTAGATACATCATAAATTGGCAAGAGAAAGAGGCTACAGCTTGCCATACAGTGGTGCCCCGGAAGACGAATGCCTCGCAAGACGGAAAACTCGCTAGACGAAAGAGTTTTCCGTTTTTTGAGCTGCTTCGCAAGACGAATTTCCCTATGGGCTTGCTTCGCAAGACGAAAAACGAAAACGTCTTGCAAGTTTGTTTCCTTTTTCTTAACACCGTTAATACAGTTGCGACTTGACTTCGAGGAGCAACTCATAGAACGCGGTGTGGTAGTTAAACTTTTAAAACTTTTTGGGGGGTTTTGGATTTTGGGTTGGGGTGTTTGGAATTCAAGGACTTGGTGTTGGGGAGGGGTTTGCAAGAATCTGGAAGCTTGTGGTTTTTTTCCTGCATTTTTATGATTTTCTGTGACCATTGGGCCACTCTGCTGTTTTTTAAAAAAAAATCTGGATTTGAATTTCTGTGTGGTGGGTGGCTGGGGGAACAGTTGAGGAGGGGGTTCTTCAGCAAGAAGCAAAGAGTGGAAGAGGAACCTTCTTCGAGTTGTTCCCCCAGAGTCTTAGAAAATGTACTGTACACTTTGTTGATTTTTAAATGTTTTTCTGTCATGTTTAGAAACTTAATTTATTGTTCCTTCAATTTTTGAAATGCTCTTTACAGTATGTGTGAATTTAAAGAGCACTTAATAAACTCTTGTTGTACCAAATTTGGCTTTGTTTGGACTTTTTTTGACCATAGGAACGCATTAATTGAATTTCAATGCATTCCTATGGGATTTCATGCTTTGCAAGACGAAAAATTCGCTAGACGAAAAAACTCGCGGAACGAATTAATTTCGTCTTGCGAGGCACCACTGTATATGGATCAATACCGATGCTGCAGAGGACCATCGTCTCTCTGAGATGTATTTAAGTACAGCTTTTTCAATCTGACGATTTAATAATCTCCATTTCTAACCTTCACCAGAAACTATTTTAAAGCAGCTTTGTGTATAAGTAGATTTTTTAGCAAGGCACAGGATATATTTTCAAGACTTATAAAGTTCTATAAGGAAGTAGAGGAAAAGGAATTTTATTTTTGCAACCACTTTATTTCCTCACATTTCTGACTTCATTGGTAGGTGAACTCAATGGCTCATTAAGCAATCTGTAATGGCTAGTATATAGAACAAAAATCATTCTATATCCTTTGCAGCAACTGATTTTGGCATAACTAGAAACATTTCTATGGCGTTTGAAGAAAGAAATTCATTGGGATGAGTTCAACACAGTGCTGTGGTAATCATAAAACTGCCCAGCCGGAACAAAGAGCTAGTAGACATGATAGGAAGACAGATGGGTGGAATCGTCTAATCATAGCAATCTTTTTGGATTGAGATTAGCTGCGTGGTGAGAACGCGGATTGGCTACGAAACACAAGATTGAAGGGAAAATATCCGGGATCTTGAAATTGATTGTGGAAGGATAAATAAATTACTGGGCACTTGGGTAGGGCTGAGCCCCTTTTGCCCTAATGGACATATCTCCACTGCTCCTAGCACAAGACGCCGGCTTTTTCAAAGCATGTAGATGGGCTCTACTTCCACATATGAATAGTAATACTGGTAAACACCAAACCTGATTTTATTTTTCATGTCCCTACCACTACAGTCAGGGACGTGGGTGGCGCTGTGGGTTAAACCACAGAGCCGAGGACTTGCCGATCAGAAGGTCGGCGGTTCGAATCCCCGCAATGGGGTGAGCTCCCGTTGCTTGGTCCCTGCTCCTGCCAACCTAGCAGTTCGAAAGCATGTCAAAGTGCAAGTAGACAAATAGGTACCGGTGTGACGGGAAGGTAAACGGCGTTTCCGTGCGCTGCTCTGGTTCGCCAGAAGCAGCTTAGTCATGCTGGCCACATGACCCGGAAGCTGTACGCCGGCGCTCCCTCGGCCAATAAAGCAAGATGAGCACCGCAACCCCAGAGTCGGTCACAACTGGACCTAATGGTCAGAGGTCCCTTTACCTTTACTTACCACTACAGTCATACCTTGGAAGTCAAACAGCTTAGTTCCTGAACGTCACAAACCCGGAACTGACTGTTCCGGTTTGCAAACTGTTTTTGGAAGCTGAACGTCCAATAGGGCTTCTGATTGGCTGCAGGAGTTTCCTGCAGCCAATCAGAAGCCGCGCTTTGGTTTCTGAACATTTTGGAAGTCGAACGGACTTCCAGAATGGATTCTGCTCAACTTCCAAGGTACAACTGTATTATCTTTTGCTACACCTAGTATAGAGATGTGGAAGTCTCCCTCACACGATCAATCCCCTCTTCCTGGATCAATAATCAACAAAGTAGGCTAGTGATTGAGATTTCTCCAGACTTAAGCTTCCAAGCCTTTGCATCAGAAACTGCAAACAGTTTGCCATTACAGTACTTCTCCCACAGAATAGGAACTCAGCCAAGAGTAAATGGACACAAAAGGAAGCAGGTGAAGGAAGAGGAAATGACTCAGCATTGTTCAGGAGAATACAAAGATCACATTCATACTTTAACTTGAAGCGGCTGAGCCCTCTTAAGGAGAAGGTACTTTCCTTCCTCTTCTTCTACCATTTGCAATCATGTTTTCCTATTTAATATGCGCTTTTTGGACAATGGGAATCCCCCACCCCCCGCCTTCACGTGGTTTTGCCTCTGGGAGGTACATGAAGTAAAAAAAGGTTCATACAAGAGTTTAACAATAGGAAAAAAACACTATTTTAGAAGGACATCCATCCAGCTTGGAAAAAGTTGTGTGTGTGGTTTTTTTTAAGCATGCTTATAGCAAAATCAAACATGGTTCTAAGAAGAAAGGAAAACCACTCTGTCAGCTTGTAGACGGTCAATGATTGAGCCCGAATCCATCACATGATAGCAGTGAAACTGGCTCGAGAATTGAGAGTCAATGAGTCCTAAATTGCCTCAGTCCCTCCTACTGCCTGCCCTTGGAACATCTCACTTTGGATGTTCTGCTGCAGCACCGATGGAGTGATGCTCCTGTCACTCCCTTCGCAGTGGGTGGGCAGTTTAGCTGGCAGAGCTGGGGGAGGAGAAACACCCCAACAAGAGCATGTTTGTTCTTAGAAATGGGAGATCTGGATTAGATTGGGGGCGTGGGAATGAACGTTGGCATTTTTAAGGCAAACAACATTGTGTGGATGCAGTCAAAATACAGTGGTACCTTCGGTTAAGAACTTAATTCGTTCTGGAGGTCTGTTCTTAACCTGAAACTGTTCTTAACCTAAGGTACCACTTTTGCTAATGGGGCCTCCCACTGTCGCCGCGCCGCCAGCGCACGATTTCTGTTCTCATCCTGAGGTAAAGTTCTTAACCCGAGATACTATTTCTGGGTTAGCGGAGTCGGTAACCTGAAGCGTCGGGAGTTTGTATCCTGAAGCGTTTGTAACCTCGAGTTACCTCAAGTTGAGAACTTTGCCCCAGGATGAGAATGGAAATCGTGTGCTGGTGGCGCAGCAACAGCAAGAGGCCCCATTAGCAAAAGTACGCCTCTGGTTAAGAACAGTTTCAGGTTAAGAACAGACCTCTGGAACAAATTAAGTTCGTAACTAGAGGTACCACTGTAAAGTGCATTCACAAGGAGCATCCAGTACCCATCTGGAAGCATCCCCAGATCCAAATAATAACTAATGGGTTGTATCCACTGGTGGCTTTTGCCCTCTGATCCCCTACCCACCTACCAGCTCCTGAGGGTTGATAGCTCATCTGGAACTTAATGGGACATGTCACAGAGGGCTGCAGTCACTAAGGGGGATCAGTGGAGATTTGGTACCCAACCTTGTATGATCCGAAGCACATTCTGCAAGTGCACACCCACCAATGAATGCAACCCAGCAAAATATTAATAATATATGATTTGAAAATAGCCTTTAAAGACATCAGTAAAAAGCTTATGCCAAGTTAAGTGTTTGCAACAGGTGAAATATTTCACAGCTGCAATTAAAATGATTGCCCAACATCCATTTAATGGCTGCCAGGAAAAGTTACTGTAAAAATTCTCTGCCAGGAAAGAGATGCCCTGCTGGTAAATTCTTTCCTTTACTCTATTGTTGCTCCTCATTTTCTGTAACGTTTATTAATGAGTTATAACTCAATTATAACATGTCAGCTTCTGTTTGCTTGCTATGTGGATTCCAAAATTGAGTCTAAAAGAAATTTCACTTTGATTACCAGAAATCAAAGCAGTATTTTGGCAATGCCCTCCTCTGCCCTTTCCCCCCCCAAAAAACTCCACTTGTCCAATTCTGTACATATTTCTTGGACATAAACCCTGTTGCTGGCAATGGAATTTTCCTGCTTTGAGGTGCAGTTCAAATTTTAAGCATTTACTTATGAGGCTGGAATGTTTTATTTTTAAAGATGGGGCTGGTGAGAACCAAGTGCTTAATCCCATAACAGTTTTAAAGTAATTAGGAGTAGACCAGGTGAGCCATCACTTCTTCTCAAGCCCCTTCTTTTTCAGTGGAGGGAAGAGGCTGGGCAGCAGGGATGACCAATGCCACTGCCCACACCTGATACCTTGACAATTCTTAAGGCAGGGATTGCCAACCATTCACCCATGGGTGCCCAGGAAGGCCTTCCTTGGAGCCTTGGGCATCACGGTGCCATCTGGCACTAGGTTGGTAAACATTGTGAATTTTTGTTTAGAAATGGCAGGCACTTCTTTTGCCTGTGGAGGGTCTTTTCCAAATTGTGGGGCAGATGCTCTGTGAGTGAGAGAAATGCACTTGGGCAGAAACAAGGAGGAATCACAGAATAGTTGGAAGAGGCCATGAAGGCTCCATGCAATGCAGGAATCTTTTGCCCAAGGCTCGAACTCGCCACCACGTGATTAAGGGTCTCATGCTCTACCAACTGAGCTAAGAGTATGACTGTGTGGTCTGCGTATTTGTGGTCTGTGAGAGAGATGCATGTGTGTCTGGGGTGTGTGCTGTGAGAGTGCAAGGAAGTGAGTGTGGTTGTTGCCACCTTATATTCATTCATTCATTCACACCATGCCCCTTACAGCAGCCAAGCTGTTATATTACACCCGTTACAGCAGCCATGTTGTGACTGGCACCCACACATTTCAAAATGTGCTGCTGGCTCATAGAGACTGGCAATGCTTGGGCCCCATTAAACATGTACACACACACACACACACACACACACACACACATATGTGTGTGTGTGTGTGTGTGTGTGTGAGAGAGAGAGAGAGAGAGAGAGAGAGAGAGAATTTAATGCAGTCAACTTCTTTCTTCAGCAACATATCCTTAAGCCTATAAGGTGAATAATCAACTACATAACTACCTGCTAAGACATTTGAAGGCAAGAGAAACTTCTTAGTATATGCAGTAATTCTGAATATGCAGTAAGTTTTACAACTATTAATGAGCACTTAGGGACCAGTTACACATTTCCATAGCCTTAAAGACTACAAAAGTATAAATGGTAGTTGAGTTATTCCCTTAGACAGAGTTTCATGATGTGCTGATTTAGCAATGAACTAGTAATCAGATATAATGCAAACCTTGAGGATTTTTTTCCTAGGACTACAATGTAACAAATGCTAAACCTAGATCATATTTCATAAAATGTTTAATAATATATATACTGTTCTAAGGGAGAAAGGAAAGCTTTCTGTGGGTGCTCAAAAGGAATGATTAGGAATGAACGAGGTCTCAATTATCAAATAAAAACCTGCTTTACAGGAACAATTCTTCTCTACAACAAAGCCAGCGAGATAGTTAGGCAGCTAGCCAGCACTCCAGGGTCCAACATTAATTTCAGTAGTACAAAATTTATCAAGTACTAACCAGAAATTCACAGCTTTTCAAATTACCAAGTCAGCTCTCTTCTCAGTGCATAATTTCAAAGGTTAAGCAGTTAAAAAGTCAAACACATCATAAGAGAAGACATCCAAGTAGTTTAGCCTGAGGGAGAATCTCATTCTGGTCAGTGTCTGGAGAAAAAGATGTCAGGAACCTCCTGTGTTTTTAGAATTAATTACCAGCCAGGTCTAAGCAGATCCTTGATCTCACATTACTTATCAGTATTATACATAAAGTGAAAAATAACAAAGCAAAACTTGTATACAGACGATTAATCATCCAAGATGGAGAAAGAAACTTACTTTCCGAGTATCCACAATAACTAACAGCCTGAGCTTCAGTATAGATGAGGTGCACAATATATTTGTGGCACATTATCAGGAAGGATGGGGAAGGAATCAAGTAACAACACATCTCAATGAAACAGAATAGTCTGAATAAAAAACAAGGAAACTGTACCTGAAAGGAAGGCTAACTTTTTCTTCAGAATAGGTAATATCACTGTAGCATCCATCTTGCCTTCAGTTAACTTTCAGAGTTCTGAAACACAAGAAGTTGGTGTCAGAGGGTCTAAGTCAAGGGAAATCAATTACTGTGCTCCACTAAAGCTGCTCAACAGTCAGATTGTGACAGATTTATGCTTGATTCCTAGCAAGAAGTTCAGACTGTTTTATAACAAACAAACAAACAAACAAATAATGTTAACATTTATAGCGTGCCTTCCTTAAATACCCAACCAATCTCTCCAATTAAAATTTCCAAGTATTTTTTTTGCAAGAAGTCAAATTTTCTCTCCATTTTTTATGCTGCTAAACGACAGTTCTGTGCTCCATTCTATCTTGATTACCTAGCTTCTCCATATTGCCCCAAATTCAAGTAAGCACACGCCAAAATAATGATCACATTCATTTTTATACATTATTTTTGTAAATTTGAAGCTCCAGTTTTTTCAGGAAAGAGGCTGGAGAGCAAGAATTTTATTCCAACCCCCAGCTGTTTTATCAGTCTTCATCTCCTACCTTCCACAGTGTCCTCTCTTGCCTTATCCCTTTCGGTTTATGCATGTTTGAGCAATAAGAATGAACTTGCTAAGGGCATTTTAAGTGCTGCTGAGTACACATAATACTTGCCTTATACCTGTGTGGCTTTTGCTCTTCTATCAGCGGCCAAAATGCCCATTACATAAGCATATTTATTCACTGATATCCTCTATATTTCACAAAGACTGTTCTTGTTTTGCTGCCCTAACTGTTGAAGAAGCCACTGTGTGTTACTTCCATTATGTTCTTGAAAGACAAAAGACATTATGTCTTTTAAAAGTACTTAAAGAAAGGGAAAATGAAAGGCCATGATAAAATAACGCAGATCACCCTACTTGGTTATCTACCTTCAACCTTCATCTTTCTACCCAAGTGACTAAGGCAGGCCACAAAGTCCTGGTGAAATAACAGAGGACAAGACTGAATAGGGGGAATGGCAAACATAGCATAAAAGCCTAAGCACATACACTGATGGAGAAAGACAAAAATATAAACAAGTTTGGTTTCTGACAGCAAGAAATCATGTTACAATGGGAAAGATATATATTTGTAAAAAAAAACAAAAAACACCAAAAAAAGCCACAACAGTAAAAAGATGGAATATGCCGCCAGAAAGGAAGAGATTTTCCCCAGCTCTATTTTTCTATTTGTATTGTTTTATTGTTGCATTGCATCTTAATACTGTATTTTATTTTATTTTTATTGTGTGTAAGTCATCCAGAAAGGGATGCGGGTGGCGCTGTGGATTAAACCACAGAGCCTAGGACTTGCCGATCAGAAGGTCGGCGGTTTGAATCCCCGCGATGGGGTGAGCTCCCGTGGCTCGGTACCACCTCCTGCCAACCTAGCAGTTCGAAAGCACATCGAAGTGCAAGTAGATAAATAGGTACCGCTCCAGCGGGATGGTAAACGGCGTTTCCGTGCGCTGCTCTGGTTCGCCAGAAGCGGCTTAGTCATGCCGGCCACATGACCCGGAAGCTGTACGCCGGCTCCCTCGGCCAATAAAGCAAGATGAGCGCTGCAAGAGTTGGCCACAGACTCCCAGAGTCGGCCACAACTGGGCCTAATGGTCAGGGGTCCCTTTACCTTTTTAAGCCATCCAGAAAATGTATGCTGATACACAGTCATATAAACACAGTAAATGAATACAGTGGTGCCCCGCAAGACGAATGCCTCGCAAGACGGAAAACCCGCTAGACGAAAGGGTTTTCCGTTTTTGAGCTGCTTCGCAAGACGAATTTCCCTATGGGCTTGCTTCGCAAGACGAAAACGTCTTACGAGTGTTGCGATTTTTTTTCACTCCCCCCCCCCTTTTTCTAAGCTGCTAATAGCCTTTTAGCCGCTAAGCCTTTAATAGCTGCTAAGCCGCTAAACCGCTAATAGCGCTAATCCGCTAATAGGGTTGCTTTGCAAGACGAAAAAACCGCTAGACGAAGAGACTCGTGGAACGGATTATTTTCGTCTTGCGAGGCACCACTGTATTTGCTACAGATGAACATGGGTGCACTGGCTTTGAACACAGTCTTCAGAAATACTTCTATAAAACTAATAATTGTCCAGGTACAATGAAGCATATAAACCTGTCCTGTTCCAAACAATCTGTTCCGAGGTCCAAGCCATATGCATATTCTCTTCCACATGCAGATCAGATACCCACACTAAAATTAATGCTTACTTTACCCCTTAACACTGGGTTGGGGAACCCCAGGTCAGGAGCCAAATGCAGACCTCTAGGCCTTTATTTGGCCCTTAAGATTCCCCAGGACATGCTCCTAACCAACACTACCCAACACCCTTGAGTGCTTTTGCCTGGCTAGAATGAGTCATTGAGCAGTGATGATGACTCTTGCTTGCCTGAATGGAGAAATGTGAAAAGGGGTGGGGACCATGTGTATAGAAAGCTCTTGTTTCGTGTGGCTGGAATGTAACCTACTGCACAAATGTTGAGTCGCTTTTGCCTCTGGTTTCCTGGATGGTTGCTCACAAGCCCCTTGGGCTGAAAAAAAGTTCTCCAACTTTGCTTTAACACTCATACCCACTTAGAAGCTGAATGTCCTTATCATGTACAACTCTGGTTCAGGCAACTGTTTCCAGAAACAATATGAAATGCTGTTTTTGCAGCCAATGATTATACGCTGAATCCCGAACATAAGAACTGCCCCCGCTGGATCAGGTGGATGTTTCCTCTAAGTCCAGCAGTCTGTTTCTGACACGGGCCAACATTAGTCTCAACAGGGATATGTAAAATGTTGATCCTTGGGAGAGAGGACAAGAACAGAAACAGAACAAGAAAATCTGACTCTCCTGATTGGCACGAAGGCCGAGTGCAAGTATAAACAGCACTGGGTTTTGATACCTATTACTGCATTTCTTTGTATGCATAATTCAAGAGCAATTCAGCTAGTGCCCTGAGAGACCTTCTGTACTTTTAAAAGCTCCTTTCTCAATGGTAGCTTCCTGTTCATGCACGAAATTTATGATATGTGCATTGGTTCTTTGTAAACAGGAAGAGAACAAAATGCCAATAATTATAGATGCACGGATCAACCTAGTGAAATCTGAAGTTTGTCCACTTCAAAACATTCAACAGATGCACTGACATCTTAAAATGTTTATTTTCCACTATCTGCTTATTAAATTTCAAACTACTTCCAGATCAAAGTAAAACTTTACATTTCTTTTGCTGTATACGCCAATAATTGGATCCAGATCTACTGAAATCAGTGGTGCAAATGAGTAACTTCAGCCCTCCTAAATTCAGTGGGTCTACTCTAAGCACAACTAAGTCTCGATCCAACCTGATGTCTTTGATCCTAACTTTTCGCTCTCTTCACAGAAGATTTGCACTCCTGGAAGGAATCTTTCAAGGGCAACTCTTCTTTCATGAGCACAACCCTTCTTCTGTAAGCAGTTCTTTCCATTCACAGAACCAAAAGTTAGGAGCCAAACTTATATAATCCTATGAAATAATGAAGGCTGACTTTTCCAGCATATTAATTTGAACCCTGGACATTTTTATTTTTAGGATAAAAGACTTGCCTAATGAAGTCCATACTGTAACTGGGATCAGAACACCATTCTGAATATATCCATAATTTTCACTTACTTTCTAAATCTTTTCCATATCCCTAGGCACATAATTAAGAACCAACCGCAAATTGACTAATTTTTCATGAGAACAGACCCTTTTATTCTCTATACTGCTCAACATGCCTTGCACACAAACTCCCACAAGAAGGAAAAGTATCACACTGAACTTATATAGCAAAGATGAATCAAGAGCATGCACTGCATAGCAAACACAATGCAATGACCTCATGTGAACCAGCACCATTGTATTCACCTCATGGTTGCAGCATCAATTGATGATGTACATAAGTTCATTTGGCACACACATCTTTTTGGTACCAGGTGTTGGGATACTGCCAGGGAGATAGCGTCCGTCTGAGCCCCCATGCCGGCTGCCGGACGTCCATCGATCTCTGTAGCCACGCAGACCCAGCAATTAGCGACACGAAGCCTTGGAAATTGACTGCCACATTCCAGGCTCGTGCACATCCTTTATCAGCAGAAACACAGCCAGAAAGCTTGCACCGCAGAAGAGCAGAAGAGCATATTTACAGACTTTATTTAGCGTTGAACAGAACAAAGAAAAACATGACCGTTCTGTGTCAGCATCTCTGCCCGACTGAAATCGAAAGGAAACAGCAAGCATAAACATCCTGTGAACAGGACATGCGCAGACTCTGTTACTCACAAAGCCTGCTCCCTTTTAAGGTGGAACGGAAATATCCCAACATCCTCCCCCTTTCCGTGTAACCTGTAGTACCTGTGGTTCAACCCAATTGCAACTTTTGTACATAAACCTTAAGTTGTTCTCTGTTAACAACTTTAGACAACAGATCAGCAGGAATTTCATTTCCTGGCATGTAGGACACCTGAATCAGTCCTTTCTGAATACACTCCCTTGCACGATGTAGCTTAATCTGCAAGTACTTGGTTCTTTGCTTGCAACTCTCGGAGTTCAGCAAAGCCAAACAAGATCTATTGTCTTGATACACTTGTACAGGACATTTCACAGAAACCCCGATGTCCTTAAACAGTTGCATCAACCATTCACAATCCATGAGTGAAAATGACAGGGCATTGAGTTCTGCTTCACAGGAACTTAGGCTCACTGTCGTCTGCTTCCTGCACAACCAGTCAAACAGGCAGTGGTTGTACATGTAGCATACTCCAGAAGTGCTTGTACCATCCGTGGTGTCACTTCCAAAACTTGCATCAGCAAAGATTTCAAGACCTCCAGTCTTCTGACTGGTGAACCTCAGCCTGTAGTGCATAGTCCCTTTCAAATAGCGGGCTATGCGCTTCAGAGCTTTCCAATCCTGAACTGTAGGATTGTTGGCATGTCTGCTAAGCAGATTACAGCTTACAGCTATGTCAGGTCTTGAACATCTGGCAATGAAATTCAGCTTGCCTAGAACGCATCTGTACAGCGTTGTGTCAGAAAACGCTTCAGCAGTACTGTCTACCTGGTAACCTGTCACCATCGGTGTGTCTGCTGGGTTTGCATCAACCAAATTCAACCTGGTTAATACATCAGCAATTTTCTGTGTTTGGTGTACCAGAAAATTACCTGTTTGGTCCTTCTCCACCTGCAGAGAAAGATAGTTGGATACCTCACCAAGATCCTTCATGTCAAAGTGCTCCTTCAGCTGAGCTAGGGTGCTTTGGTAGAAAGCCTGATTCTTCCAAAACATCAGAAGATCATCAACAAAACATAAACAATACAGTTTGTTTTGCCCCTCCTCCTTGACAAACACACATGGATCAGCTTTGCCCTGGTGAAAACCTAGAGAAAGCAACGTCTCAGTGAGCTTGGTGTTCCAACACCTGGCACTCTGCTTGAGACCATATAAGGATTTCCGCAGTTTACAGACCATTCCCTTCTGTATCTCCATCCCATCAGGTGGAAGCATAAACAGCTCCTCCCCCAAAATCCCGTACAAAAAAGCTGTATTAATGTCATGGTGGGAAACATGCAGTTTCTCCTCCGCAGCGACCTTGAGCATCAGCCGAATGCTCTCATATTTGACTGTGGGTGAGTAGGTCTCGTGGTAATCCTGTCCTGGTACCTGTGAAAAACCTCTGGCAACCAATCTGGCTTTGTGTCTGACAACCTTGCCATTCTGGTCTGTCTTGGCCTTGAAGACCCATTTGCTGCCAACCAGTCTCATTCCTGGGACTACCGGTACCAGTTCCCAAGTTTGGTTCCTGTTCAAGGAATCAACTTCAGCCTTCATGGCACTAAGCCAAGGCTCAGCATCTTTAGAGGTTAACTCCTGAACCTCTTTGAAGCTTGAAGGTTCCCACACCTTCTCTGAGCTACTAAGAACAGCAGTTGCTGTCTTAGCAAACTCATCAGCATACCTCTTTGGAGGTCTGCCTTTGGTCGCCCTTTCAGACCTACGTACTAGACGCAAGTCTTCTGGACTCATCTCCTCCTTCTTAGGAGAAAATTGACCAATGGTGAACAGTGGTTCTTCCAGTTCATTGTCAGACGCATCAGATGGTCTGACTGAGGCCTTTGCGCTCTGGTAGTCTGCTGTGTCATCACTGTCACTGACACCAGCAGCAGCACCGCCCACTGAACTGGAATCCGAACTCTGATCATCATCATCATCATCATCCTCATCATCATCATCATCCTCAGCAGCTTCCTCAGCTTTAGCTGCTTGCTTGACATCACCTTCATCCTCCTCTGGGTAACTCTGGAAAATTCCCACATTTTCCCCCCACTTAGGATTGTACTCAACACTCCTTGTGAACTTAATGGACTTAGAGTTAGTCATCCATACCCTGTATGCACCTTTTTCGTACCCCATGAACAAACCATGTGCCCCACGCTTCCCAAGCTTGTTGGTTTGTGGGGAGTGTACCCACATGTCAGAACCAAAGATTCTCATGTGTTTGGTGTTGGGTTTCTTGCCAAACATCTTCTCATAGGGGGTACAGCCAATGGGTGATGACAATCTGCGATTAAAGGAGTAAACCAAATTCCCCAAAGCCTCCCCCCAAAACTTATCAGGGAGATTGGCATCATGCAACAAGGTTTTCATTCCTTGCAGCAATGTCTGATTTGCTCGCTCCGCAAGCCCATTCATCCATGGCGATCTGGGCGTTGACAAGTCATGCTGGATTCCCTTCTCAGTCAGGAAAGCTTCAAACTGCTGAGAAGTGAACTCCCCGCCTCGATCGGTAAACAAACAACCGATACGTTTGCCGTGGGCATTCTCCAACCAAGCACAGAATGCCTTAAACTTCGGAAACGCTTGCGATTTCTGTTCGAGCAAAAACACATGAATGTACCTGGAAAAAGAATCAATTAGAACCATGAAGTACCTTGCTCCCCCTAAAGAGGGCGTAAGTGGACCAACCAGGTCCGCATGCACTAGCTGGTAGGGTTTGGAAGCCTGCCTGCTAGATTCCTTGCCTTTTGGAGCAACCTTCACCTTGTTCTCTGCACAAGATACACATTTCATGTGAAATTTACAGGGTTTGATGTTCAAACCTTCAACCACCTCTGGCATCTTGGCCAGTGCCTTCCAAGAGAGATGACCAAACTTTCGATGTGCATCATGAATGCATCCTGCATGAAGAACTTGGTTAGTTTGTGCAACACAACAAGAATCAGCATTAGATACAACAGCAGTGTCCTCATAAGTTATATGGAACAAACCATCCATAAACTTTGCATGCAAATAGTCCTCTTTGCCTTTACTGATGACACAGACGCTCCTCTTGAAGGAAATCTGAAAACCACGCCCAGTAAGCTGTGGGACACTTAGCAAGTTGCTAGCAGCGCCTGGAACATAAAGTACATTACTGATGGTAGTGTGCAGACTTGCAAGTTTCACAGTCCCTTCTCCTGCGATTTGCAACGTCCTTCCGTCAGCCAGGTGGATCTCACCTTCCTGAGGCTTGAAGGAGATGAACAGGTGGCGATCCTTCGAAACGTGGCGGGTCGCACCTGAATCGATAATAAATCTGCCTTTGGCTGTTGGAGCAGTCTTTACAGCAAGCAAACCCTTGTTTTTCACCGGCGTGGGCTTTTTCGGCTTGCCCCCCTGCTGCTCCTGGCCACCAAACGTGCCTTTAGCCTTTGGTGAAGCAGTGCCAGCAAACATAGCCTTGTTTTCCACTGGCGTGGGCTTTTGCAGCTTGCCCCCCTGCTTCTGGTCAGCAGACGTGCCTTTAGCCTTTGGTGAAGCAGTGCCAGCAAACACAGCTTTGTTTTTCCCTGGCGCGGGCTCTTCACCCTCCCTCTGCTTCTGGCCATCTGCAGGCATCTGTCTTTGTTTACCTCTGGCCTTCCGGCCTCTGCAAAGACGATGACCTTGGTTCCCACGAGAAACAGAGCTCTCAGCTGCCGACTCCTTGGCTCCCCCTGGAGGCTGGAATGCTGCCTGGGATGACGTGACGGTCAGCTCCCCCTGCTGCTTGCAACCGGTGCCCTCAGCATCCCTGCATTCACTCGCATTCTGGGAAACAGCTAGGACCTCCGATGCAGTCAAATTCTGGGCTGGGATGACTGGCTTGTGAGCTTTCATCAAAGCATTCCACATGTCACGTGCAGTCAGATTGCCAGCTAGCGTCTTTATCTCCTCCAGAGAGACGGACAAGACGATTACGTCTATCGCCCTCAAATTTTCGGCTTCCCATTTCTCTGTCAGAGGAACTGGGGGGGGGGGGTTCAGAAACGGTATGCCACACTCCAAACTGACGCAGCAAAGATTCACACCATTTTGCCCAGGTTTCATAATTGTGCCGATTTAACTTTGGGCACTCCTCAGCCTGAGAAGCTTGGAAAAACTCCATTTCAGCTTTTCCTTTGAGCCGGGAGCCCTTTATGCCTTCAAAGACTTCGTTATCTTGGCAGCTCATTAATCACGAACTCTCTGGCTTGGCTCCCAGAGCCATTAATCTGCCGGAGTTCCAAAGGCTCCTTCCGAGGTAAACAGAGAAAAACCTCTCTTTCGCTTTTGACATACCTCTCAGACGCAGTCTGTTGCAGCTTTACTCTCCTGTAGGTGCTGTGAATCTGGGCCCGAAACCTTGTTGTTGGGATACTGCCAGGGAGATAGCGTCCATCTGAGCCCCCATGCCGGCTGCCGGACGTCCATCGATCTCTGTAGCCACGCAGACCCAGCAATTAGCGACACGAAGCCTTGGAAATTGACTGCCACATTCCAGGCTCGTGCACATCCTTTATCAGCAGAAACACAGCCAGAAAGCTTGCACCGCAGAAGAGCAGAAGAGCATATTTACAGACTTTATTTAGCGTTGAACAGAACAAAGAAAAACATGACCGTTCTGTGTCAGCATCTCTGCCCGACTGAAATCGAAAGGAAACAGCAAGCATAAACATCCTGTGAACAGGACATGCGCAGACTCTGTTACTCACAAAGCCTGCTCCCTTTTAAGGTGGAACGGAAATATCCCAACATCAGGTGCCTTTCTATTTTCCCAAGCCTTTCAACAGATCTGCTGACATTCTGGGCATTAACTTTGGATGCTGCTTTTGTTCTATGGCTTGTTTGTTTGTTTTGTATGTTGCTGGTTTTTCTCTTATACAGTGGTACCTTGTACAACCTGCAGATGTTGGGAGAGCCACTGCCAGTCAAAACAAACAGTGGGCCAGATGAACCAAAGAAGTATGGGGCTGCTTAATATCTAACCCTGGTAATATCCCAAAGCTCTTTCTTTGGACTGTATCCAGTGCTGCAGTTCCTCTTGTGCTGCAGTCTTCTGCTTCCACAACGGAACTCCCCTCTCCTTCTCTGCAGCCCCCAGATCCAGAGAGTTGAGGGACCCTCCAAAACAACGAGTCCTGTTGCATCAGCAGAAGTCCATTGGCACAGCATTGGGATACAACCCTTTAAATCTGGGTATCACTTGTTCCAAACTGTTTGTTCCAAGTGATGTTTAATCCACTCTATCATACCTTCATCTCTTTTTAGCTTAATTACTGTAATTTCTCTCTCTCTGGATTTATGAGCAAGTACAGTGGTACCTCAGATTAAGTACTTAATTTGTTCCGGAGGTCTGTACTTAACCTGAAACTGTTCTTAACCTGAAGCACCACTTTAGCTAATGGGGCCTCCTACTGCCACCGCGCCACCAGAGCACGATTTCTGTTCTTATCCTGAAGCAAAGTTCTTAACCTGAAGCACTATTTCTGGGTTAGCGGAGTCTGTAACCTGAAGCGTATGTAACCTGAGGTACCACTGTATAGCAAACTTCAGTTTTTCCGAATCGCAGTTACTCATCTTCTCACCTAAAAACAGAAGACAATACCCCCTATTTATCTCTTTACAGAAGACAACTTCACAGTCTAAATTAAATGCTAGTTCTCTTCTTTCTACAGTGGTACCTCGGGTTACATACACTTCAAGTTACATACGCTTCAGGTTACAGACTCCGCTAACCCAGAAATATTACCTCGGGTTAAAACCTTTGCTTCAGGATGAGAACAGAAATCGCGCGGCAGCAGCAGGAGGCCCCATTAGCTTCAGGTTAGTGGTGCTTCAGGTTAAGAACAGTTTAGGTTAAGTACGGACCTCCAGAACGAATTAAGTACTTGACCTGAAGTACCACTGTACTGTCATACACTTTTCTGCACTAGAATTAGATATCTGTGAGCCAACATCCGTGTTTTGCAGCGATCTGTCAATGCAGTATTTCGCAATGTTCCAAACACTTATTTGCTTGAAATCTTGGGACCGCATCATTGGTAAACAAAGCCAACTGGCTCTCCTGCATCCATGACTACATCTGCCCATGTCCGTCCAAACCAGACATCTTCTAAAATCCCTGAGGCATTACAACTGTTAAAAACATGCACACTCAATACTATCCTCTGTAAATGCCTCAGATCACTCAGCCTGGTTTTCCAACTCTTATTGCTATTTTATGTAAATAGGTGGTCTTCATATTTTCTATTGCCAGGAAACATTTCACACTGACTTATCTTCCAGTAAATATCTGCCATAGAAACCATGCATACTATAGAAGGTTCTAGGGGAAGCCACCACGTGAACCACGACTGTAATTCTACATATTCCCAGTATGGCCTGTTTACAATTACAGTGGTACCTTGGTTCTCGAACATAATCTGTTCCGGAAGTCCGTTCGACTTCCGAAACATTCAAAAACCGAGGCGTAGCTTCCAATTGGCACAGGCGCCCCAGAGGAAATCGCCGAAAATCGCATCGGATGTTCAGCTTCCAAAAAATGTTCAGAAACCGGAACACTTACTTCCAGGTTTTTGGTATTCAGGGGTCAAAATGTTTGAGTACCAAGGCATTTGAGAACCAAGGTTCCACTGTACTGAGTCTCCCATTGAGGAACTCCTTCTCAGCTTAAAAGGAACACTGGCCTAAATCATAATATAGAGTATGCAACACAATTCATTATACCTAGGCTTTTCTTCATCCACCATTTTAGTATTACCTGCAAGCCTAAGCTACTTCACAGAGGGTCCTTTTAAAAATAAAAGTAACACATCTGTACTGAAGGATGGAAGAAAAATAAATGTCCCCTGAGGAATTAAAGCCAAATATGAGCTTTGTGCCTTTACACTCCAAACCCATTACATAATGCCTCATATTTTCATTAAGTACTTTCCATCACAATTCTATGCACTCTAAACTGAGTGTAACCCATACTGAACAAAATGGGACTTTCTTAAAACATACAATTGTGGTGTCAGTTATTAATATACCTGTTCACAACAAAATTCTCACTAAAGAACTTGGGTTACTCACAAGGCAATGCAAGACTAGTAAATTTCATTGGCTGGCATAAACAAATGCTTTAAGCTGAGAGGGAGTCTGTGTCATCATTTGAGAAGATATCACATTACACAAATACATCTCTTGCTGTAGCATGATTTGAGTTAGATATTTTGAACATATCTATATTCCCATGCCAATCCCACACAACGAAAGAATGCTTCAAAATGTGAATGGTTTTACTTACTGTGTCTGTTGTGGTATCCGGAAACATTGATGTCCCTTGACAAAATTGTTTTCAGATTTGATTCAGTTTTTCAAGCCCTGTGGATTTAAATTAGAATTTTACAACCATGCTTTCTTCTCATAGTTTGATGTACAGATTTGTTTGGAAACTTTTCTTACACTTCAGAGTAAGGCATTGCTTCCAGATTTTCAAGTGATAGGAACTGGTGGGGAAAGCTGCACAGCAGATTGAAAACTATAACAGTTACTGTCGAAAAGGCATTTTCCAAAGTATTCACTCAATGGCCACATGTGAACATGCTAACCCATGATTTAATGCCACCTGAATGAACCCGGGCTTGCTCGTGCAGGAAGAAGGAAGGGGAAGCACACATCTAAACTAGGAATCATGGTTTAACACTATTTATGGTTAGTGCCAAAGCAAACCTGCTTCAAATCACAGGCTATTAGTCTGGCTTGCTGAAACTAACCATAGTGAGTGTTAAACTACAGTCCGTGGTTTGGAAAAGGCAAGCAGTTCAGCAGAAGTGAAAGTGAACACTTCAGAACTCTTCCTCCAAGCCAAGTTCACGCTAGGACGCAAATCAACAGATGGCACTCCATTCAAACACGTCTTAAATTTAAGCAGTAGAGCCTTAAATAAAGACCCCTTTCAATGTCGTTCTTAAATCAGTGGTTTCGGATTGCTATTGTATCAACAAACCAAGTAGGTGCACAGGCATCACAATTCCCTCATGACATTTCCCTACACAATAAAAACGGTTTTAAGAGTAGTTATACTCACTAGTGGCTAAGGGCTAGATACAGAACTTGAATTTACATGCGGCTTTCTAGTCCCAATCTTGAAGATACCACGCCAATTCTTACTACAGAAATAACTGGATGTTAGTGCTGGAGGAGACTCTTGAGAGTCCCATGGACTGCAAGAAGATCAAACCTATCCATTCTTAAGGAAATCAGCCCTGAGTGCTCACTGGAAGGACAGATCGTGAAGCCGAGGCTCCAATACTTTGGCCACCTCATGAGAAGAGAAGACTCCCTGGAAAAGACCCTGATGTTGGGAAAGATGGAGGGCACAAGGAGAAGGGAACGACAGAGGACGAGATGGTTGCATAGTGTTCTTGAAGCTACCAGCATGAGTTTGACCAAACTGTGGGAGGCAGTGGAAGACAGAAGTGCCTGGCGTGCTCTGGTCCATGGGGTCACGAAGAGTCGGACACGACTAAATGACTAAACAACAACAGCTTACAGCCACATTTGCACCTCCTTATGTGTTAATGTTGCAAGGAGTCCACTTTTACAACAGAATACAATCATGGGTTTAAATGATGGGTAGGCAAACTAAGGCCCGGGGGCCGGATACGGCCCAATCTCCTTCTAAATCCGGCCTGCGGACAGTCCGGGAATCAGCGTGTTTTTACATGAGTAGAATGTGTCCTTTTATTTAAAATGCATCTCTGAGTTATTTGTGGGGCATAGGAATTCGTTCATTTTTTTCCCCTTTCAAAATATAGTCCGGCCCCCCATAAGGTCTGAGGGACAGTAGACCGGCCTCCTGCTGAAAAAGTTTGCTGACCCCTGGTTTAAATACTAACATCTTAGAGAAGGACAACTCAGTGTCTATAGCAGTCTCAACAGAGGGCACAGTAAATACACATCAGCCTGTAAGGTTCCAATCATGCGGGTTCCAATGTTTACCTGGCCCACAAACCTAAGTAAAATTGGGCCAGCACACTAAATTATTATCAGGCAATTAAGACTATGGAGGAAGGAAAGAGGATAGTTGGGGAGTTATCAACAAAGGATGGTAGCTTTGAAGACAGCTGTAAAATAGGAGCAATAACAATAATTCAGTAAATGAGAATCAAAATTCCTTTCATTGAAAGTAATTCCATACATGTTTCAAGCTAGGACGCTCTCCAGCATAGAATATGAAGCACAACGCATTTAAAAAGTCTGTCTGCTAAATGAATAACATTCGATAATGATTTTTCCCCAACCGAGTCTGATTTTTTTTAAAAAAAAAAAAAAGAGAAGGTACAATTCTCCAATAGGCCTTCTATACTAGGCTATAAATAGTCCACTGCATTTTTGTGCAGGGTGTGGAGGAAGGGGCTTTCTTCCTCTTGCAGCCCACAGTATCTATGTTGGGCATAGAGGATGGACACAGTGCTCTATTCCTCCTCCACCAGCTAACTCCTTCTCCTGCATACAATTCCATGGACCTGCCTGCATGGAATTCCTTGTTGTCTGTAGTAGTTACCAGGCAAGTGCTTAAATGCAAGGCTGATTTGTATCAAAGTATAAACCTCCAAAGCTTACCAAATGCAACAAAAGTTAAACGCTACAGAAAAATACAATGGCAAGGGATAATAATTTTCTGTTCAGTAAATTCATCAGTTTGACCTATACTTCTAGTTTCTCCTCCCAGAAGGCTCTAGTCCCTGGATTCAAGCCTAATTTGTACTTACAGAAATGCTGCTTCCCAGATCCATAGGAATGGATAAAGCAACTGTTAATTTTGCTTCTCCTGATGTTCTTAGGATTCTTGATTGCACCCCTAACCTTATCGAGCTTGAAGAAGTATGCAAGAGTAGTCTAATAGACTGGCCTTCACCAAAGAAACACCCACCCACTCAAAAAGTCACACCCACCCACACCAAAAAGCAGCTCAGAAAGGTTGAAGTGGTACAAACTACTACAGCTTGCTCAGAGGCACTTCTTTGCTCCAACTCTGTCATATCTGACACTTACAACTGTTTTCTTCCCTATGTCATTTGCTATTCCCTGCCTGCTCATAACTTCTTTTCCTGACCAATTCCTCTGTTGGTGGCTTGAAAAAAGATATCTCTGGAAGCAGCAAACTGAGATGTACAAGATTATTCGCTTTTGGTCACCTAGCATTGAAGAGTCATCCTGATGCCTCCAGCTATTTACAAATAAGCAACTGAAGTGAGCACCACTGCAAATATCAGCCTACAAAATCAATGAGGAATTATCCATACCTAAAGTTTCAGGAAAAGAAAAAGCTCAGATTTCTGTTGATTTAAATGTTTGAATAAAGCATAATTTTCCAATGAAGCGTTTCCTACCTTTCTCAACACTTAAAAGGGTCAGGGTCAGCACAGAATTTATCCAAGAATGTGATCCAATATTGTGGTGCAGACCAGATCCCAAGGCCTACAGGCATACAGTGGTACCTCGGGTTACAGACGCTTCAGGTTACAGACTCCGCTAACCCAGAAATAGTACCTTGGGTTAAGAACTTTGCTTCAGGATGAGAACAGAAATCGTGCAGCAGCGGCGCGGCAGGCCCCATTAGCTAAAGTGGTGCTTCAAGTTAAGAACAGTTTCAGGTTAAGAACAGACCTCCAGAATGAATTAAGTTCTTAACCCAAGGTACCACTGTAGTTATATTGAAGGCATGGAATCACAATGTGGACTTTTATAATGGTCTGCATAATTTTATATGCTTTCAAACCTTACCAATGTATATGTGGGGAGTGGATAGTGCAAAAACATGGTATGATCTCCAATGCAACATCAGGATTAGGCCTTTGAAAATGGCTTCTCAGTTTTAACCTGCAGTCACCCTTCCTCTTATAATGTATCCATTACAATGCATCTTACAATGTATGCCCTCTGCAAACTAGAAAACTCAATTATTTAGTGCAACACTAAAACTTCACCATGGCAATGAAAGAACAAGGTAGTTGTAACTGGTTTCACCTCAACAATTATGGAGCAAGCAAAGGGAGAAGAAAATCAATGCTCACTAAATTACAACACAAATGCTGATATGAGGAGGTATCTGCAGAGCCACCATTTTTACATGTTCATTTGACTGCAAAGCTCCGTTACATGTTCTTAGAGTAAGGAGACGGGCAAATTTGCTGCTTGACAAGGACCACAGACCTGGCTTTAATCATTACAGTCATAAGATCTGGTGTTATCCCAGATCTTTAAAGAAATACAGATATGCACACACAAACATACACCTTTCTCGTCTTTCAATTTGCCACACAATACATGTTCAAAGAGCTTTAAATTGGCCACCTTTTCACTAGGTAGGGTAAGTGGGAAGACAAAACTGTAAAAATAATGGACCTTTCCCAAACCTACGGATATAGTAGTAACCGCAACACTGATTGCTGTGCTGAATCAACCACGCCAGTCATGCATTTCTTCTGCAAAACCAAAAGGATGACAAAGCCCTGACTACTACACCATAAGTCACAAGATGGCCAGAGAATAGTGCTCTGGGTTATGTTTTTGCTATCAGTTGCAAGTCACAGTGAAGGGCTCCTAAAAAGCCACCTCCAGGCTACCGACGATGCAAGCTTCTCTCCCTCCGAAGCAAGGCTCTCTTTCTCTCAAAACCAACTATTCCCTCTGGTTTTGTTTTTTTCGTTTCTTTTCACAACCCAGCTTAAAGTCTGGATAGGGAAGAAGGAAATGTGTTGGGTTTTTTTAGAAGCAGAGCATGCCGAGAGAGAGAGAGAGATCGGCTGGTGCCGTTCGGCACTCACCCGCTTGCACTCAAGGCAGGGTTGGGAAAGTGACAACACAAAGGGAAGGGAAAGGAAATAGAGAAGGAGAGACCTGGGAGCAATGGAAAAGCAGCGGGGAGGCGGGAGGCGGACTCTGTCCCGCCGCGCTTCATAGGACGGATAATATACATGGATATAGATGCAAGTTGCAAGAAGAAACCTGTTGCTCTGATCTCAAACACGGGCTTTGATTCATAGCGGCGTGCATGAGAGATGGGGAATTGAGGAGGGGGGAGGCTGGGCTGGGCTGAAGAAGGAAGCAAGAAGCCCCGCCGCCGCTGCTGCATGCGGACCCTCGCCTGCCACCACGAAAAGAGAAACCCCAGGGCACAAATGGTCAACCTGGGGTGGGAAAATGGAGGCAGCGTTTGGAAAGAGAAGGAAGGAGAGAAGGAAGGAAGGACGGAAGGAAGGAAGAACACTCCCGAGGGATGGATGCGGCCCCCCGCCCCGTCCCACGGGGCATGCATTTTGGGGACAGACGCCCTGAACACACACACACACACAGTCGCCCACCCTTCCCACGAGCCCCCCACCCCCAAGAACCGCTTTTACCTCCGCAGCTCCAGGGAGGAGGGGAAGCCGCAGCAGCCCCGCACGAGGCGGGGGGAGGGAGAAACAAAAGCCTGCCGAGGCCGCAAGGCTGGGCCTGCTCGGCTCAATTTCCCCGCCCCTCCTCTCCGCCGCAGCCGCCGAGGAGGAGCGCCTGGCCAGGCGGAGCAAGGACTCACCTGGGCCTCGGCTAGGGCGCGCAAGGCTGGTCGGCCGCGGGGCTGGAGCGAGGAAAAAGGCGGGACGAAACAACAGAGAAAAGGCGGAGGGGGCGGGATTGTCCAGGGAGGAGGAGGCCGCCGCCGCCGCCACGCTGCTGCTGCTTCTGCCCGGGCCTGTCGGCGCTGCCCCGCCGGACAAAAGCGGGGGGGGGGGTGCTGCTTGGTGCCAAGACAGCCGAGCCCGCCCACCTACCCTCGGCGGCGCGCGCTCGCTTCCCGGAGAGGAACCTCAGCGCGGGGTCAAGGCAAAACGGCGAGGTGCATTGCTCTCCCTTGCAGCCGCCGCCGCCGCCGCCGCCGCCGCCGCCTCCTCGCGAGGTGCCGTAGCGGCTACTGTGAGGCAGGGTCGGCCAAGAGACCGCAATAACAAGCCCCACCCTGAAGGAAAAGCGAGGCAGCAACCAAGCCTCCCCGGAGGAGAAGCTCGCTCGCGCGGGCGGGCGGGGAAGGCACGCTGCTGCCCGCCCCCCACATATCCAGCCCTCTGGGAAAGGGAGAGGCATACCCTCCCGGGACATTTCTCCTAAGGAAAAGGGGGACCTTCAGGGATCAAATCGCCGTTTGTAAATCCCCAGCTGTTCCTGGAAAATAGGGACACTCGGAGGGTTTGAAAAAGGGGCGGCCGAGGCTGCCTCTTCGTTCCCCCCCAGCAGCCGTGTATTGGTTTTAAACCGATTTGCACATTCCCAAGAGCGATTTCGCGTCCATTCATTTTCTGGGTATGCCGCTTTGCCGCACAAAAAAAATAATTAAAAAAACATGCTCAAAGCGGTTTACAACGAAAAGCGGGGATGCATTTCAAGCCAGAGGTGCTAACTTGGAACGAGGCATTGGGGAGGGACAGGTAAGCCCCCATCGTTTGAATAGCAATTCGGCCAGTGCCGGATTTGCGTATAAGCTAAACAAGCTATAGCTCAGGGCTCCACTCTCTTGGGGGCCCCCAAAAAAGTTGAAGGGGAAAAAACTGGATGTACATTTCCCAAAATATAAGATAAAAAACAACTAATTAATTGCATTTCAGTTCAACAATTACTTTGATAAAATACATATTTTGTTATGTGCAAATGGCTTAAAATACCCATTAGGTCTATAAATTACCATATAGCATATATTCAGCACAAAAAATCCGTGACAATATGTTGTTGACAAAGGACAGCTGGACATATAAAGTGCCCCATTACCTTCAGTAGCTTAGGACCTCATCGAACAAATCTGGCCCTGGCAATGCCCATCAACTTTTGGGGCCCTGGACCCCTCATATGTTTTATTGGGGGGATGACGATGAAGGGATCTCGGCCGCTAGAAGTTGGTCCCTAGAGTTTCAAACAAAACTTATTTCATAACAACAAAGCAAAAACAATAGCAGCAATATAATGACGTGCCAAAAAAAAAAAAGGCACATTCCGATACAATGAACAAAACAAGATTACTTAAACTACATGCAGCATCCAATATCAGGAATAACAAAGGAACAGTTTCACCTTAGTCCCAGAAACACCTCTCCCATGATGATACTCTCTTGACCACTAGCAGAGAATGGAGAAACATAACTACAGGTGCAATACAGCATGTAACTCAATATTTTGGAAGCAAGGGGGGGAAACAACCCTGTGTTTTTAAGGTCAGATTTAAAATACAAGATGCCCTTCCAAAGCTATTCTTGGCCCTCTGGCCAGTGTTACTGCTAAACTGACAATTTCCCGCTTCTCACAGACTGCAAACATTCCGGCAACTTTGTTCCTTGAGCAGCAGAAATGTTCATGAGCATTCTGTATCAGGGGTCAGCAAACTTTTCCAGCAGGGGGCTGGTCCACTGTCCCTCAGACCTTGTGGGGGGCCAAACTATAATTTGAAAGGGGAAAATGAACAAATTTCTATGCCCCACAAATAACCCAGAGATGCATTTTAAATAAAAGGACACATTCTACTCATGTAAAAACACGCTGATTCCCAGACCGTCCGCGGACCAGATTGAGAAGGCAATTGGGCTAGATCCGGCCCCCAGACCTTAGTTTGCCTACCCATGTGTTATCCCAACGGCTGAATCAAGTGATATTAGTGCCACAGATGCAATTCATTTAGATTTTTGTTTAGAATTTCTGGACCCTTTTTTTGCATTTATTTCAGAAAATGTAAGTTGTCACGCACCTTGGTTTGTAAGAGCTATCCGATGCAAAGTTGTGCAGGAGGAATGTAGGTTCCGCATGTTCAAGGGTCAAACACTTGATGAGGTGCTTTTGGTCAGTAGGAAAGCCAACTGAAGAATGTGCCATGTTTTGGACAGGATAGTATTTTTCTTGAAGACTCAAGTTCATAGGTTGCAAGTACTCCTTAATAACCAACTTTGCTCATAAATGACCAGATATCTGTGTCCCTTCTTCAGAAGGGCATATGTGGCTAGTGTGACTCAGCAGGCTAAATTTCTGCAACACCATTTTACATTGGACTGCCTTTGGAAGTGCTCAGAAACTTCACCTGATGTAAATGAGGCTGCTGCCAGACTATTTGACCAGAGCCCAATTTTTGAAATGCTAATCCAGTTTTATTCAATCTTCATTGGCTCTCAGCCTGTTTTCAAGCACAATTTGAAATATTTTGGTTTGTTTCACTGTTGGCTGCTGTAAGCCACTTTGGGACAAAAAGCCTAATTTTAATAATAATCATTTATGCATGTGTGCCATTTCTATCCCTCTTCTATTCCAAAGATCCAAATGTGGTGTACGTGGCTCTTCCCTGCCACCATTTTATCACAATAACCACACTGTGAGGTAAATGGCTGAAGGTGCAAGCTGCTCAGCCTTACATTTTATTTGGTTTCCAGCCATTTGTGGATTACCTCAGTAATAATCTCTTTAGTGATTATCTTATTTTGCATAAGAATCAGGCTCTTTCTTGGCATAATTTCTCTCTTTGTAGTATTAGGCAGGTTTATTTATCACCTATTACATGTTACCTTTCTGTTTTCTTTTGACAGCCTTTGAGCACCAAGTAGCTGTTTATTCTTTTATTTTCTCCTTCAAGAAAGGTGTAGTGAAGCAGTTAAAGTAATACACGGTAATGCTGATTCTGCCCAGCAGCACACCAGTGTTTTCATCCTATGAAACTTTACGACTTTTTCACCACAGAACAGGCAACCACAGCTGATTCACCACATAACAGCAATGCGTGGTGGTGTGGCCTCAGGAAAGGCGGGGAGTTTCTTTATAATACAGTCATACCTCGGGTTACAGACGCTTCAGGTTGCGTTTTTTCGGGTTGCAGACCACCGGAACCCGGAAGTACCGGAACGGGTTACTTCCGGGTTTCGGCGGTCGTGCATGCGCAGAAGTGATAAATCGCGCTTTGCGCATGCGCAGAAGCGCCGAATCGCAACCCGTGCATGCACAGATGTGCCGCTGCAGGTTGAGAACGTGCATCCCTCATGGATCACTTTCGTAACCCGAGCATCCACTGTATGTGGAGTGTCCCTAAAGAGTCAGTCAGGAAAATATTCCTTCCCTGTCGATGCAGCAAAATGTTACTCGTGTTCCCAGTGCTACTTTAGAGCAAATAATTTAACAGCCTACTCATTGTGGAGACTTATTCTCAACTGTGTCTGAATTGCACCGAAACAGTATCTATCGGTAGTCCCCTGTGTTTAGAAATGTAACACGTCAGGCAGGCAGACAGCTTCTTCATATTCTAGTTTATTATCTGCAGGAATTTGTTTTCCTGATGAACATTCTGTCATAAGACACTCCCCAAGTCTGAAGTGAAGCAACCCAGACCTCAAAACATTGTGGTGATTTGGTTTGGTTCTACAGTTGGAGGAGGCCTTGTCCTCAGCCACATTCATTGCTTCGTAGCTTCTTTTGTTAAAATGAGCTTTCCTGTCTTCTGAGTTTTCACCTGCACCAGTTCCAGCTCCTTAACAATGATATGTCAAGAGAGCTACGTACCTTCAGGACATGAACGCTTAAAAAGCTTGTGAGAGCCAAAGATAAATCATTCTCATTGAGAAGGATTGCTCTGTGGACTAACTTCCAAAGGCGATTAGATTAATCCACAATTTAATCACCTTTAGGATATTCTGTAAGACCTTCCTCTGTTTTAAAGCTTCCCTGCCAGTTAGATTGATGTTTACAGGAGCATGACTGCAATAAAATCAAAGCCACCCTAAAATATTTTCACAAATAAAAAAAGCAAGCGTTCATCCTTTTATTGTCACTTTCAAGATGCAAATAACCATCAAGTATCTGATGGATGAGTCTCTAATCAAACTCAAGCTCTTTATGGTTTATTAAAAGGCAAGGAATTTAATGATTCATGTTCTATGACTTATGCTAATTATAGATAGATAGATAGATACACACAGAGAGAGAAGGGGGGGGGGGAGTCCAATATATTTATAACATATGTGTGTCACTCCATAACAAAGAGTTGCCTGGCTTACAATAAGGAAGTAAAATAAATACTGTGTGCATTAACTTGTGAGTAAACCCCATTAACCTCATGTAAACATAAAGTACATAGGATTATCCTGTCAAAAGTGTTTGTGAGTGTTCAGGCCACACAAAAAAAAGAATTGTGGAAACTAGTGTTTTTGAATGTTTCTCTTCAATAGCAATACACTATCTGATATGACATAGCAGAGCACTATTAAAACGAAGGACAGCAGTGTGTGATATGGCATGGATTCAGCTGTTCAAAGAGAAAATGGTTAAACCTTCCACTGAGCTTGCATGATCCTACGTGGTATTTTGAATCTTGTCCATTATTAAACATTTACACAGCACTTTTAGCTTGTACAATTTTATTTTATTTTTTAAAAAACACCCTTGTTTTGTCTTTACAGCATTCTTGTTTTAAATCACTCCCACTGACTGTACAGATGGGAAACTGAGGCTGTCATATATTGACTTTCTCATATGGCTAAGTAGAGGTATGACCCTCCCACCCTCTGCCAGATCAGAACACAAAGTTCCCTTATATTTCTTAGAGCCAGAATTGTATCTGGAGCCTTTCTTCACATTAGCACATAGAATGATTATTATTATTTGTATCCCTGTCCCATAATAAAAAATAGACATGGAACAACACATTTCTTTGTCCCTATGTCAATCACAAATAAAAAAATGGCTAGAATCTGTTCTGTTCCAAATGATGAGCTAGGCATTATGACAGCTACAACAGCTTTAGAGATGTTATAAAGCTTTTACACCAATTGGCAGCTTTTGCGTCAACCATTACTTATTCCTGAGGGGAAAAACAGTGTTTTTGAAATTCTCTATGCAAACAAGGATGGCTATTATATCATCCCCCTTCCCCCCCAATAGGTTGTTCTCAGCTGTTATACAGCCATCTCTTCACTGCCATGTTTTCATGTCACTGAAAGCTGGAGTAGTGGTAGTTTGCTACTATTTTATCTATTATAAATATGTGTGTGTGTGTGTGTGTGTGTGTGTGTGTGTGTGTGTGTGTGTGTGTTTAGGAAAGTGGGTTTTCCCAGGGAGAGCAGTGGGGACAAAATAAAAACTTCTCAGCCTAGAAATCACAGGACAAACCAAAGTGTGGATGAGCCCTAAACAGTCAATGCCGTCTAATCTGCCTGCAAGTAAATCAGGATGAACGTTCAATAAACAGGCCATCTGAAAATGCCCAAAAGCTTCCTGCAAACACTGGATATAATCAAACCTCCACATAAGCTTTGTGCAAACAAATCAGGATGAATGCTCAACAAACAGATCTCCTGAAAGAGCCCTACCTGTCCATCAGCTACACTCCATTCCCAAACCAGTTTGCCCAGTCCAGAGCATTGCATACCACACACGCAGCAGAAAAATGGGCCTATGTTACCTGTGCACGCCACCCTAGAAGAAAACAAACCACATGATTATTCGATCATTCAGAGTATTCAACAAAAAGATATTCAGCACATCTTACTGTGCTACCATCATTATTAATAATAAAATAGAAATTCTGCACTATGCAGTTAGTTAACTAAGAAAATAGGCCTGTCCGTGTTCTTAGTATTAAATTAAGTAAACACTTGGAGAACCACAAATATAAAAATTATTAAAGCAGGGGGGGAAATCTGGCAGAGGGGGGAAAAAGCACAGCCACAGGAGTGAAAATAAGGCAGAATACTAATCAATAATTAGGACATGGGCAGAAAATTGAGCAAAAAAAGGCACAAGTAAAGAATTAGGACACTTCTTAAATCAGCTACATTCATATATATATTTTAAGCGTTTTAAATGTGACACCAGAGTTCCGTCTTTCAGCAATGTGATTTCCCATTATGAGGTTTACAACGCGTTTTCCTGATACTTTTAAAAAAATGTTTCTAGATCCAGCCCAGGACAGGATTGAAGTTGTACTACTATCAAATGGCAATGAATGCCAACAGCATTTTTTACATCACCCAACATGCCACTCTTCATGGCTTGAAGAGACTGGAAGGGAAAGGCAGAGAGTTATTTCTTACGGAGGGGAAGGGAAAGTAGAGGCTGATATTTATCCAGGCTGGCTATATGATCACCCCGCCCCTGTTTACTGGTATTTAATAAAAGATACAGTTATTAAAACAGAATCTGTTCGAAGAAAGAGTCAAGTGGTTGTTGTGATCATGGCCTGGATGCTTAATTATATATAATCAATTTCAGATTTGCTGTATCTTAAACCAGAGCAGAGCAGATGCAAAGGTTTGTTTTAGTTTTGTGAAGGGCAGAAGTGAAAGTGGATTAGGAAGGATTCTTGTGGACCTATTAATATCAGGTTGTCTCCTGCCACTTGGACTTTCGAGAACATTTAGTTATGGATCTTAAATATATGCTATATATAACCATCACTTCCTTCTGACTTGGATTTTCATTTTTCCATGCAGTGACCAAGTCGTTGGGTACTAGCTAATGCTAATCAGACATTCCTATAGCCCACACACTGAATATAAAGATGAGAAATGTGAGCTATTTTTAGTGGTGACAACTCAAAGCTCGTCGCTCTATAAGAAAATGCCCCCCCCCCCGCTTTATTTTAATACAGAAGCTGATCCAACCAAAGTTTGACATTCTGTGGATTAGGCCATGGACAGTTTTAAAAGTTCCTTGCTCCTCAGTTTAGCTTCATTTTATTTTAATCCGAAAAGGGACTGGCAAAAGAGAAGTATATTTTTGGATGCTTTGCTATTGAGCAATGCTTACCCTGCAGAACATGTGGAGTGTTAAGGACCCAAGAAGTAAATGTTTTATTCATTTACCTGTGAAATGAATTATTTCATCATTATAATTGAGAAGTATGTTAAGTGGCCTGGGAAACTCTGAAGGGATAAAATTTTTAAATTATTTTTGCAATAATTCTTACAGGTGAACTTCCTGAATGATTAACCATGTAAAAATTATTGCCTAAGTTACACATTATGTGTGTGTGTGTGTGCGCGCGCGCGCGCATATGTTTAGATATATAACACACTCAGTTAAGGTTCCCTATCTCCTTTCTTCTTTCTAGCTCCCTGATAAGGTAAGTCCAGATCTCATCATGGGATGGTGAGTTGGCATGACATTTTTCACAAGGGAAATGACAGGCAAAAGGCACATTATGGTGGTCTAAGCACATAAAAGATTGAAATGAGCACCAGGCCTTCAATTTTGCTTAATTTTAATTTGAGTTTCAAAGATTCATCCAGACAGTTTTTCTGTTATGGCCGAACTTTCACATTATTATTATTTATTTTGCTTCCTTGCCTCCTCTATGCTATTTAAAACAAATTGTTTCCTTTCTTGCTGAGGGGAGGTGTTATATAGCCAGAAGTAAATAATATATAAAAAGAACAACAGACGCTTTGTCCAAGAAGTAGACAAATACATTATATGTGCGGAACACACTTGTCTGTCTTACAATCTGGATTTTATCAAGCTAATTTTAATACATTAATTTTTCAAGTAAAAAACAACAAAACCCACTCTAATACATATTGAATTGTGTACTTAGAAGTAATGAAATTAGACCATGCAAAAGAGAGACTAGAAAACCTAATAAAACCTGATGATTATGCTTACATTATAACTAGGGTAAACAAATTCTGCTTATCAGTAATGGAATGGGGCCTCATGCAATTATTTTCCTAGCAGTTGTTATTTATGAATGACATTTTTTAAGGTTCTATAAACATCTTTTCAAAGATAATAAAGAGTAACATGTCCTTGCTTGCTAAGGGAGTTTCTATCTGCATTGCTGAGGCGTTGTGAGGAGAGGGATGACTTGCCTAACACTTTTTTTTAATACGTGGGGTTTTTTTTATTCTATTGAATCACAGTGTTCTTGTTAATTAGCTGTTCCAAAAACATTCACTCATACTAATGACTTTCAGTTGCTTAAATAACCAGGAATGTGAAAAAGCTATTTGCACATATGGCAACAGTAAATATGAGATCAGATACATTAGCAGTCCACATAACCGAATATTTGGTATTCCCACGGTGAAAGGACTACAGTTTCCTTTATTATTATATATTATTATTAACAATCCACAAACTCATAAAATTGCATACAGTCCTAGAAAGAAAGCCCGTCAGCCATTGGGCAGAGAGGGGGCAACTCACGTAGCAGTGGCTGGAGGGTGATGATGGATGTGAGATGATGGAGGACAAAATTTTGTGTGCCAAGCAATCTGACCTGGCTGCAGCCTATAGGCTAGCTTGCTGTCCTCAGGTTAAGTGAACAACTCTGCCCCATCTCCAGGGTCAAGGGCCACAGCTGCACTATGCCTTTAAAGCACTATTAAACACTTGTGGCTTCTCCTAAAGAATACTGGTAACTGCAGTTTGTTAAAGATGCTGAGAACTGTTAAAGGTAAAAGTAAAGGGACCCCTGACCATTAGGTCCAGTCGTGGCCGACTCTGGGGTTGCGACGCTCATCTCGCTTTATTGGCTGAGGGAGCTGGCGTACAGCTTCTGGGTCACGTGGCCAGCATAACTAAGCCGCTTCTGGCGAACCAGAGCGGCGTACGGAAATGTCGTTTACCTTCCCGCCAGAGCGGTACCTATTTATCTACTTGCACTTTGACGTGCTTTCGAACTGCAAGGTTGGCAGGAGCAGGGACCGAGCAATGGGAGCTCACCCCGTCACGGGGATTCGAACTGCCGACCTTCTGATCGGCAAGTCCTAGGCTCTGTGGTTTAACCCACAGCACCACCCTCAAAGAGCTAGAGCAGGCTTCCTCAACCTCGGCCCTCCAGATGTTTTGAGACTACAATTCCCATCATCCCTGACCACTGGTCCTGCTAGCTAGGGATCATGGGAGTTGTAGGCCAAAAACATCTGGAGGGCTGAGGTTGAGGAATCCTGAGCTAGAGTTTCCAGAGTGATTTAGCATCCAATCCCTCTTCTCAGAGGAGTTGTAGCTTTGAGAGGAAACGAGGGCATCTCCTAACAACTCTCAGCATCCTTAAAAAAATCACAGTCCCCTCGATTATTTGAGGGAAGCCACGTCTGTCAAAGCAGTATGGTGAGAACGTGGCCAAAGTAAGATTCCACTGCTAGTCTAGTTAACTTCTGTATGTAGAAAGTGGGAGGAGGAAGAAAGTCTCATCTTGACCTTTCCCTCATTCAGCAAAACATCTTGGGCCCTGCAAGGAAAGGGAGCTTCCTTAACTATTGCTCACCTTCCTTTACCTGTTGCTGGAATGTCCTGGACCACTTCATAAACCCAGCTCGAAAGGATCATGAGCCCGGTGCTATATTCAAAGGATTTACAGAGAAGAAAAGCTGAACAACCCAGGGAACATCAGGAGTTATGGGAAACATCTGTAAGAAATATAGCACCACCAAAACATGCAGATGCTTTTTGACTTCACTGCCACAGCCTTTGCCAGACGCACGGCAGGCAGGATATATAGGTCACATCTCAGTCAAATGTGCCATGCACTTTCATGCTAATCACTCTAACGCCTCACACTCTGTAATCATTTTATCATTGTTAATTCTTTGGCAATTATCCTGATGAAAGGTTAAAAATGATCACAGCCATTTCTTCAGAGACATGAGGAAGGCTGGCTTAAAAACATTCTACTCTGGCTGCCTGATGATGATAGCGCCAGTTATTTTTAAATTATTTAAAGTAGCTTGGGAGTTTTTATTGAGAATTTTCTATCTCAAAGCTGAGAAACAGGCCTGAGTGGTTTTCTCTTCTTTTTGAAACATTCTTTGCATTTTCAGCCTTTGTGGGAAATCACTATTACATGAAATGTAGATAGTTATTATCTTTGGTCAAGGAGGCATTCAGAGAAGTAGGGCAGAAAAAAAAGGATGAAAGATGGAGAAGCTGATTAACAGAGCGATCTTCTGCATTTTTACTTGAAAGTAAGCCCTATTGCATCCATTTAGGCTTACTCCCTCAACAGTATATCTGCAACCTGGACCCCTGCAGCAAGGGAACTGAAACAATTATATTGAGGTAGCCAATATGGTACCCTTTGGATGTTGTTGGATTCCACCTCCCACCATCCCCAGTCAGCAATGGTCAGGAATGATGGGCCTTATCCCATTTTCCAATGTGAGCACTAAGTAGCGATGACAGAGGCAAAGTGAAGGGTTGATCAGTGTATGACAAGATCTCTGACCTCTGCCCTTCCCCAGAAATAAGAGGATCAGAATCTCATTCAGTTCCCCCTCCTCATAACCATGCAGACCAGAGGGCTCAGGATTTGATAGGAATGGCAAAAAAACCAACCTTTTCATAGAATCATAGAGTTGGAAGAGACCACAAGGGCCATAGAGTCCAACCCCCTGCCAAGCAGGAAACACCATCAGAGCACTCCTGACATATGGTTGTCAAGCCTCTGCTTAAAGACCTCCAAAGAAGGAGACTCCACCACACTCCTTGGCAGCAAATTCCACTGTCGAACAGCTCTTACTGTCAGGAAGTTCTTCCTAATGTTTAGGTGGAATCTTCTTTCTTGTAGTTTGGATCCATTGCTCCGTGTCCGCTTCTCTGGAGCAGCAGAAAACAACCTTTCTCCCTCCTCTATGTGACATCCTTTTATATATTTGAACATGGCTATCATATCACCCCTTAACCTCCTCTTCTCCAGGCTAAACATGCCCAGCTCCCTTAGCCGTTCCTCATAAGGCATCGTTTCCAGGCCTTTGACCATTTTGGTTGCCCTCCTCTGGACACGTTCCAGTTTGTCAGTGTCCTTCTTGAACTGTGGTGCCCAGAACTGGACACAGTACTCCAGGTGAGGTCTGACCAGAGCAGAATACAGTGGCACTATTACTTCCCTTGATCTAGATGCTATACTCCTATTGATGCAGCCCAGAATTGCATTGGCTTTTTTAGCTGCCGCGTCACACTGTTGGCTCATGTCAAGTTTGTGGTCAACCAAGACTCCTAGATCCTTTTCACATGTACTGCTCTCCATCCATCTTGTATTTGTGCCTCTCATTTTTTTTGCCCAAGTGCAATACTTTACATTTCTCCCTGTTAAAATTCATCTTGTTTGTTTTGGCCCAGTTCTCTAATCTGTCAAGGTCATTTTGAAGTGTGATCCTGTCCTCTGGGGTGTTAGCCACCCCTCCCAGTTTGGTGTCATCTGCAAATTTGATCAGGATGCCCTTGAGTCCATCATCCAAGTCGTTGATAAAGATGTTGAATAAGACCGGGCCCAAGACAGAACAATACATACTTCCTGGCAACACATACTTTTTCTGTTGGTGGCAGCTTAACTTTTACCCAAGGCGGCCAGTTTAGACACTCCGATAGCTTGGAAAATGCAAGCCAGCCTTAAAGAACACAAATAAAGCATAACATTTCTTTAGGCATATGCTGTCACCCACATTATGCATATTTTATCAGAGCATCTTTCCACAGTGCTGACACACTATCATGTTTTATGACATTAAACTTTTATGGCTAGCTGTACTCCCTATCCTTATTCCTCAGTAAAGATTTACATGTCAGCACAATGCCTCCTGGGAGTGGTCTATTTGTAGGTAATTTATTTATTAAAAATCCACCATATCAACTAATCCGGGCATGCAAAGAGGCTCAAAACGACTGCGAAGGACTATACGCAATTCATTTTAACCCTTTAAAATATTAAATCAGTAAAATAAGTCAAAAGCAGTATTACTATTAAAGCTGCAAATACTTCAATAGATTTATTAATGGCCTTCTAAACCACAATCTCAAGGCGACACACACATAAGATAATTAAAAGCAGTTAAAAAAAACAACAACAACAACATACTCTCCAACATTTCTACGATGGAAATATTTATTTATACCCCACCTATCTGACTGGGTTTCCCCAGCCACTCTGGGTGGCTTCCCCCCCCAAAAGATTAAAAATACATTAAAACATCAGTCATTAAAAACTTCCCTAAACAGGGCTGCCTTCAGATGTCTTCTAAAAGTCAGGTAGTTGTTTATTTCCTTGACATCTGGTGCAAGGGCGTTCCACAGGGCGGGTGCCACCACCGAGCAGGCCCTCTGCCTGGTTCCCTGTAACATCGCTTCTCGCAGAGAGGGAACTGCCAGAAGGCCCTCGGTGCTGGACCTCAGTGACTGGGCAGAATGATGGGGGTTGATGGCAGTTGAAGTCCAACAATATCTGAAGGGCATCTCTTTGGTTACCCCTGGTTTAAACAAGCACAACACATCGAGCTTGATTCCCACAGCCAGAATAACAAGCCTGTCTAAACTGTATGCTATGCAAAGTTTTTCTCCCACACCTCTCCTTCTCTAGCTAAAGCAAGAAATAATTTAAACTACAGAATTTAGCGCTCCTTAAAAAGAAGAGTAGTGCCCTCTTTACAACAAGGTGCTCTTCTTTTCTTTTCTTTTCTTTTCTTTTCTTTTCTTCTTTCCTCCCCTTTTTATCTCGAAATGTAAGTGGCTCTCGAAGCCAACATGCCGCCCAAACACAAAAATCTCAAGTGCTATCAGTGAAGTAATTTGGTTCACAATTCACCAGAATAAAACAATTCTTCAGTGGCCTGCAGTTGCCGTGCAGTGACATTTCACACAACCCAATTGACAAAATCCACAGAAAAGGCAGGTGCGTAGTGGAAAGGGAGTTTTTCATCATCTCTTTTCCATTACTGAAACAACATTTTACATTCCTCCAGTGCCTGACGGGCATCATATCAGTTACATTACTACATGCAGTAATGCATTTCAGGAGTGTTCGTTCTTCTCTCTGCATGGCTAAATGTTTACAAGGGGGAGCAAGCACACTCGTGTTCTCTATTGCTTTAAAAACCATCTCTGGCCATCCAGCGGCCCATTCACTTGCATTGCCTCAATGGTAGCAGAGTGGGATCCAAAGCCAATATTCACACTTTCCATCTGGCCTGCAACCCACACTTTTTTTTCCAGGACACCACCACTAATCTGATCTCTTTGGAGTCTCTGAACTTTTTGAGTTACAGTGGTGCCTCAGGTTACAAACACTTCGGGTTACAAACACTTTGGGTTACAAACTCTGCTAACCCGGAAGTAGTACCTCAGGTTAAGAACTTTACCCCACGATGAGAACGGAAATTGTGCACCAGCGGTATCACTGCACACAGATCTCATAGAATCATAGAATTGTAGAGTTGTAAGGGACCCTGCAGTGCCCTCTTGTGTTGGTGCCTAGTGTGGCAATACCAGTCACACTTTCCCAAAACTGTCTCTGGAGATCCAACCTCTGCCTAAAAGCCTCCAAGGAAGGAGAGTCCACCACCTCCCGAGGCAGACCGTTCCACTGTCAAATAGCTTAAAATGCTGAACAATGCAGAGCTCTGTAGAACCCAGAAACTTGCACATTTGTACACTACGAAAAGCTATTCCAGAGTAAAAATATGCCACCTTGCTTGTTTTGAATTACATGCCATACAACCCTCTGCATCTTTACTCAGAAGAACGTTCCAGTGTGAACCTTAAGTTTCCATAGGATTGCAGCCTAACATCGGCTAAATTGCAGACTCCAATGACAGACTTTTCTGTATGGTTAGGGCAGATTATATGGTTCTAACAATGCCCAAGTTTATCACTAGCACAGTATGTCACCGTGAGATGTATTCTAACCACGTGGTCAGCAATTGCAGAGGTTGCCGGGAACGGCATGATGAAAAGCGACAAAGAAAGCTCCAGCTGTGCACACCGTTCCCTTGTCCAAGGATAAATGGCTCTGTTGGATTTTGGCCATTATCTGCAGCTGATATATTGTTTTGCCAAACAACTTTGCTGCTCGCTGCAGCCAGATTACCCTGGCTGCCAAGAATGTGAGCTGCAGAATTGCCATGGCTAGAATGATGTACCCTGGTGCCTCCTTTTTCTCTGCCGGGGCTTGCTTCACCATGAACACCTGCACGACAGGCAGAAATTAAACAGGCGGTGCTTTTCTCTACCTAGAGAGTCAGAGTGCTGGAGAAAACTTTGCCTGCTATATGTCTACCTGTGAGACAGCTCTTAAAGTAGTCCGGCCCCTAAAAGGATTGACTTTGCATGGCAGATTTCACCAAAGCTGTTGTCTAATAGCTCAGCTGGTTAAAAAGTGGTGCTGGGGTAACACCAAGGTTGCTGGTTTGATCCCCGCATGGGGCAGCTGCCTATTCCTGCATTGTAGGGAATTGGACTAGAGGATCTTTAGGGTCCCCTTCCAACTCAACAATCTTATGATTCTACGATAATGGAACTAATTGGCAACAATGGGTTAAAACGACTCCCTTATCAGCAAACCGCAGGGCAAGAAATTCCCTGCACAAGGCACCACCCACGAAACATGCTGTGTGAGCGACTCCATTTATTTTTCACAGCCTTCTGAAGATGTCAATTGGTACAAAGTCTAGGTTTGTTGTGCAATACAAATGTTGGCAGACTCAGAAGCAGAGTCACAGCCTGCTTTGAGTGATCACATCTCAGTAACACAGACCTTGCCATAAGAATATGGAGCCAAACGTCAGAGGCATTTCTACAGCGTTGCCAGCGATCCTTTGTTTTAAGAGAGGACCCTTGTTCCAGGTAACCCCACAGCAGATGATGAACATTTATTATTTCTACACATCATCAACCATGCAGACAGCACTTATTTCAGCAAAACCGTTTTGAGATCACCATCTCCAAATGACAGGCGTCTAAAAACTGCAAAGAAATTCCCCTTTCCCCCACAGCTTTTCAAAAGGCTGGGCCTCACAGGAGTTGGCTGCTTGTACTGAAGCAACAGCGCAACAAAGAGACCCCCAGATATGAAAATGGCACTGTATGGAACCAAGAATCGATGCATCAAAAGTAATAATGTTATAAGTAAACAACAGGGTGTAATATATATCTGGAGATGGCACACCGGCTGAAAGTCTGTTTTGGCTAATTTGTCTTTTTCAACTCTGTCCAATTAATCCAGTGTCCTTGGGAAGAGTGATAACCGTACAAGCCAAGCTGCTTACATGCACTACAGACTGATGGAACCTCTTTTGCCTGTGTAGCTGTTTTTTCGTTTACAGATTGCTAGCAACGCCTCCACTAGGTATGTCAGTTTCTCTTGAGTGTACAGGGTCGGAGCTGAGCACCAGAGCAAGTTGGGAGGGGTCATGACATGTTATAGCTGGGACCCTAACAGACCAATGGGGTGTAGTGGTTAGTGTTGTACTAGGACGTGGGAGATCAGGGTTCAAATCCCTACACAGGCATGAAGCTGACCTTGGATCAGTCACTCTCTTTTGCGTGTTCAGACCCAGAAACCTCCCCCCTAAATAAATTCACACCTGACTCAAATTTTGGTTTGGTTTTTGGCAGAATTTCGGCCACAACTTTATTGATTACAGAAAGTGACTGGTTGCATAGGCTCTGGTTTGACTAGCTCCCTGCCATGCAGGTAGCGCTGACCCAGGGCACCAGCATAGGTCAGCCTAGGGTGATCACCTGGATAAGCGGAAAGCCGGGAACAGGCTATCTCCGCCATCCAAATGCCCCCCTGGACTCAGGCATGGGCACAACCCCCTCTCAGGGGTTGACCAAACCATTGAGTCCCTGGATTCCTTTAATGGAATACCCTTCACATAGGGATGGCAAGAGCATTCTCCCATCCCTATCACCTGAACCAGAGCCTATCCGCAACCTTACAAGTTGTGACGATTTGCTACGTGGCAGGCGAAAGCCAAATGGCAACAGCCAATCAGCCATGGGTGGCGTATAAATAATAGGTGGCATATAAATAATAAAATTATAATAATAATAATAATGGAATAGGAAAGCCCTATTTTCATCAGAGAAATGTTGTTTTGGTGATAAAACAGGAAGGGGAAGAATTGTGTCCATCACCTTCAGCACTTTGAAAGACAGGGGAAATATACTGGTACATGTAATAATAAATAACTAAACTTCCATACTGTGCAGAATGTACAACAAAGCACAAAATTGGTTGTACATTCAAAGCACTCCTATACCACTTTAATAGCCATGACTTCCCTAAAGAATCCCGAGAACTGTAGTTTGTGGGTAAAAGATTACTAGGCTCCATAGTTGTTACTTTCCATTAAGAACCATCCAATTCACCAAACAGAAGAGATCACACAAATGCCATGAGGTAGGACTTTCTTCTCTGGCTCTGTGATGTGTGTCCTGATTTGTGATCTGCATGTTAAAGAGCTCATTACCGATGCCCCATGCATCCATTCCCCCAGTAAGTGCTAACGTTAAACTTTAAAGAAGGAATGTTATATTCTTGAAAGATGAATTTATTAAATCAAGTCCTGACCTTTTCAAGCTTACGCAGGCAGAGTATTACATTTTAAGCACACAAAGGCAAAATTCTCCCCATATCGCTCCTTGTCTCCTTCTAGCATACTGCGTCATCAACAAAATTCTTATCTTATTTTTAAAGCCACAACTCAAAGTGCCCAATTCAAAGTACTGGTTTAGACATGTAAAACTTTGCCTCCTCCCATATGAACTGACCCAGATCCTGCAATCATCATCTGAGGCCCTTCATCATGTGCCTCCTCCATGAGAGGTCCAGAGGGTGGCAACACGAGAGCTGGCCTTTTCTGCAGTGGCTCCCCATTTGTGGAATGCTTGCCTGATGCCTTCATTGCATATCTTTAGTTGCCAGGGCAAAATTTCCCTCTTTAATCAGGCCTTTGACCTTTTAACTAGTGGTGGCCTTTAACTATCTGTGGGTGGGATGATTTTAATGTATTTCTTTTCCTACTCAGTTTTAATGTATCTAGGTTTTTTTGGTTTTTTGTAAGTCACTTTGGGTTGCCCTGGGCAAGATGAAGTGACTAACACATTTAATAATTTAATTTACCGTATTTTTTGCTCTATAAGACTCACTTTTTCCCTCCTAAAAAGTAAGGGGAAATGTGTGTGCGTCTTATGGAGCGAATGCAGGCTGTGCAGCTATCCCAGAAGCCAGAACAGCAAGAGGGATCGCTGCTTTCGCTGCGCAGCCATCCCTCTTGCTGTTCTGGCTTCTGGGATTCAGAATATTTTTTTTTCTTGTTTTCCTCCTCCAAAAACTAGGTGCGTCTTGTGGTCTGGTGCGTCTTATAGAGTGAAAAATACTTTAATTTAATTTAATTAAGCAAGGTTATGCTTAAAATTCAACAGGGCAGGCTTAAGCAGTATGTGGACCAAGAACTCCCAGAAGTGTAAGCTGGATTTCGAAGGGGCAGAGGAACCAGAGACCAAATTGCAAACATGCACTGGATTATGGAGAGTTCCAGAAAAACATCTACTTCTGCTTCATTGACTAGCATTTGACTGTGTCGACCACAGCAAACTATGGCAAGTTCTTAAAGAAATGGGAGTGCCTGATCACCTCATCTGTCTCCTGAGAAATCTCTATGTGGGCCAAGAAGCTACAGCTAGAACTGGATATGGAACAACTGATTGGTTCAAAATTGGGAAAGGAGTACGACAAGGCTGTATATTGTCTCCCTGCTTATTTACGTAACTTATAAGCAGAATTCATCATGCGAAAGGCTGGACTGGATGAATCCCGAGCCGGAATTAAGATTGCCAGGAGAAATATCAACAACCCCAGATATGCAGATGACACAACCTTGATGGCAGAAAGTGAGGAGGAATTAAACAACCTTTTAATGAGGGTGAAAGAGGAGAGTGCAAAATATAGTCTGAAGCTCAACATCAAAAAAGAAAAGAAAAGGGAAAAAAAGATCATGGCCACTGGACCCATCGCCTCCTGGCAAATAGAAGGGGAAGAAATGGAGGCAGTGAGAGATTTTATTTTCTTGGGTTCCATGATCACTGCAGATGGTGACAGCAGTCACAAAATTAAAAGACGCCTGCTTCTTGGGAGTAAAGCAATGACAAACCTAGACAGCATCTTAAAAAGCAGAGACATCACCTTGCCGACAAATGTCCATATAGTTAAAGCTATGGTTTTCCCAGTAGTGATGTATGGAAGTGAGAGCTGGACCATAAAGAAGGCTGATCGCCAAAGAATTGATGCTTTTGAATTATGGTGCTGGAGGAGACTCTTGAGAGTCCCATAGACTACAAGAAGATCAAACCTATCCATTCTGAAGGAAATTAGCCCTGAGTGCTCACTGGAAGGACAGATCGTGAAGCTGAGGCTCCAATACTCTGGCCACCTCATGAGAAGAGAAGACTCCCTGGAAAAGACCCTGATGTTGGGAAAGATGGAGGGCGCAAGGAGAAGGGGACGACAGAGAATGAGATGGTTGGACAGTGTTCTCGAAGCTACCAGCATGAGTTTGACTAAACTGCGGGAGGCAGTGGAAGACAGGAGTGCCTGGCGTGCTCTGGTCCATGGGGTCACAAAGAGTTGGACACAACTAAACAACAACACCACATTTAATAAACAGCAACAATAATTACAGAAGAAGAAGAAGAAGAAGAAGAAGAAGAAGAAGAAGAAGAAGAAGAAGAAGAAGAAGAAGAACAACAACAACAACAACAACAACAACAACAACAACAACTATGGTTAGGTGACTATTAACCTAGCAAAAATGAAAATGAAAATTCAGCTCTAAGCACACAGTTTTGCCATATAATAAATGATTGCTTTTTAGATGCAATGCTAAAATCAGGATTGTTTCCTTTCAACTAGGTTCATGGGCGTAGCCAGGATTTTTGTCTGGGGTGGGCAGGCCTTTTGTTGGGGGGGGGGAAGCAGAACCTCAGTTTTGTTTTGTTATTTATTTTTATTGATTTAGGGGGGGAGCAGCTGCTCCTCCCTGCCCCCCTTGGCTACGCCCATGACTAGGTTGAATGTAACAACTGAAAATCAGTATTAGATTTAACAACAACAGCAACAATATCTGGAGGGTCGCAGGTTCTCCATTCCTGATTTATGCTAGGTTCAGAGTGGAGTCCTCGATGAAGACGCCAGAGGCTGAACCTGAGATGTTTTGCATGCAGAGGAGTGCTTGCAACATTAGCAAGGCGTAAGCAATAGCTTTGAGTTCTTATAAGCTGCTACATCAGAATATGGGTTCAGATGCACATTTACTAATTTTTTAAAAGTTTTGAAAGTTCATTAAAATTGACATGAATCAGAAAGATTGGAGCTGGAATATATGTTCTTCTATATGTTCCCATTACAAAGTAAGGTTATTTTTCTTTTTATACCACATTTTGGTCAGCCAGAGAGATAAGTCTATCCCTTAGAGATATAGTTGTGAGACTTCTGCCGCCCTAGATAAAACTACAACCATTAGAAAGCTATCAGATGAGAGCTGAAAAGTGGGGATAAGGGTAAGCAATAATACCCATATGAAACATCCATATCTATCTTGTGTGCGTGCGTGTGGTTGCGTGTAGATTTATTTTCACACTAATTGCATTTTCTAACTTTAAAACAACCCACCCCCAAGACTTAAAAACAACAGTCCTGGGACAGTGATGTGGGCATTTTTAATTGTGCTTAAGAGTATTCTTCTTTTTCTTTGACAAAGGCTAAACACCCCCAGAGAACATTTCATTCCTGGGTGTAGTTCTGTTTACTGAGGCCTGCTGTCCCCTGCTTTGATATTTTCATATTTGTAAAGCCTGAGATAATCTTATTTGTTCATGTCTGAACAAATCACCGCATATGATCTTTCTCAAGGGACCCTGGCTTTTGTGTGTGTGCAAACCAAGAGCAATAGAAATAACCTGATGTTTACTTACAATCTCAAATTGCAGAAATATAAAGCATTTTTCAGATGCATGCACACGTACATTCACCTATCTATATATAAGAGAAGAGCGGGGGAGAAAGACAGCTTATGCTGCCTAAATGAGAAAGTTGAAGAATTGCATACAGCTTTCTCAAACCAGGTATCAAAGGACTGAATTTCTGGTGGAACCATTTTTTCGTTTTCAGTAATTAATCTGTGGATTTAGTTCCAGTGGACAAGTCTGGTGCCGCAGCCAAATTTCATTAGTACATGTGCCAAGTTGTACACTCAACCGCTGGTACATGGTCTTATGGGAACCAGATGTGCTTGTTCATGCTGATAGATGGGATTGCAACAGTTCCCCCAATCCTGGAAGAAATTTATGGGAGTGATCGCGACTGCAGGAAGCATTGCAGCCCCGTGAACGACTTCCAATTCAGATATTATTTCTTTCATGTGATGGCAGGCCTGGTTGTTAAAGGAGGAGATGCCCAAGTCCTATAGCCTTTTAAATGTGTCTGGGAAGAGGGAGTTACCATTTCGCTGTTTTGTTTTTAATTATGTACTTGTTTTGATTTTTTGGTGAATTATTGGGTTGTTTCCATTTTTATTTTTATTTTGATTATGTATTTTGTGTTTTTATGTTGTGGCCGCCCTGAGACCTGTGGGTATAGGGCAGTATACAAATATAATTTAATCACAACAATAATTATTTTATAATTCAAATGGGGCCTGCGGATCAGGACAAATGGCCATCCAGTAAATGACATTACTCTTTTGGTGATCTTAGTTCCTGCTAAAGATATAGTGTCATGAGCACTGTAAACTTAAGTCAGTCTTGGTCTTAAACTGGGAACCCTTCCAGAGAAACACATTAATTAAATAGCTGAGTTAAACCAAGAGTGATTTTTTTATTTAAGATGTTGACGGTCTCCTGGCGTCTTGAATGATGGTCATTGACTTCAACTCACTGTGAATTAGCCCACTGACACTCTTAACACAGTGGCCATTGGTAGCTACCAGTTATACCCCCTTTCTAGTTATCTACTGAAGCACCTGGCAACACACTTGACAACTTACGGCAGCCATAACAGGCTTTGGTGAGGTGTGCAGGTTTGCTAAGCACCATGATGTAAACTGACGGAGAGGCAGTTAATTTCATTCACATTGATTAAAAAGAAAGAAAGGGGCAGCTGGCATAAACCCGAGGTGTGATTCGCTGTAATAAGATGTTTTAATAATTCAGAGCACTTAATTGCAAAATGTTGACACTATAATATGAAACGGCTTCTGCTATAAACGCCAATATAGTTTCCCATTAATAATTTTTAGGGAATATGTGTGAGGATTCAGGTAAGAGATTTTCAATTTCATCCTTGGAGCAGCTCACTTCAAGTGATGTCAAGACTCGTACCTGGCTTCTAGTTAATATATGTGATGTCTAGTCCTAAGTCCGTGGTGGAAAGAATCTATACATTGCCCTATTTATTTTTTTTGTTCATCTTTCCACACAAAATGGAGGTCAGCCAACTGACAGTTCTGACAGCCAGCCTAGCTTCTCTGAATAGTACAAGTGCTTCTTGTTCTTCTTCCTCCTCTCCTTGCCAGACAGAAATTTCATACAGGGAGCAGTAAAAAGAGTGATGTTGGGATATGTTATTGAGGAAACACCATCAACCACTGCTGGAGAAAGCCCCAGCATTTCCAAGTAGGACTGGAGGAGGTCCCTGTCTAAAATAAACACTGCTAGTCAGTTGATAGGACTGAACTGGATGTGAAGTCCAAGCCTGCATGCAAAGTCCAAGAATTGTTTCTGTTATTTGTAAAATTTGTATCTTCAGGGCAAGCTGTGTAAGAAACTGAGACTCCAGACCCCCCAAGTGTCCCTATTTTCCAGGAACAGTCTCGGATTTACAGAAGCCATCCCAATTTCTGATTTGATCCCTGAATGTCCCACTTTTCCTTAGGACGTCCCTTTGTTCATCTGAGAAATTTCGAAGGGTATGGAGTTATGTGACCCTCGAGCCAAGGAGATAAATAACTATACAACCTTAGCAGACATCTGAAGGCAGACCTGTATAGGGAAGTTTTTTAATGTTTAATGTTTTATTCAGGCTTTTTTCAGGGGGAACTCACAGGAACTGAGTTCTGGCACCTCTCAGGTGGGTGCCATTGCCATTCTAAGCAAATAAGGGAGGTGTTCATGGTGAGTTCTGGCATCTCTTTTTCTAGAAAAAAAACACTGGTATTATTATATTTTTTATATATGTTCGAGTGGCTGGGGCAACCCAGTCAGATGGGCAGGGTATAAATAATAAAATTATCATTATCATCATTATTATTATTATTATCATTATTATCAAATGGGATGTTCTTTTCATTGGAGAAATGTTGGCGGGTATGAGTCTCACAATAAAGTAATAGAACGAACATTAAAGCCCCACAAAACAGCACAAAAAGCTTTGACTCTAAATGAGCGCTGTTTGTTTAAAAGCCCACTTCATGTTTCCCCAGCAGTTTTAGCATAACTGGACCCTGACACAGTTGTGGCCTAGGTTTTACTTACGACTCCAGTTCTCTTATCTTTCCACAAGCTGGACACAAGTTTTCCTCAAAGTATTTGTTTGAGACCACAGTTGCAGTAATAATACCACGTGCCACTTAGACCTGCTGTCTTCATTTTCCTGGGCTCATCTGTAGATTCTTACAAGCACCTGTGGGTATTCAAAAGGATGTCCTCTCAAGGATGTTGGATTTCAACTTCCACCACCCACCGCCAGCATGGCCAGTGGTCAGGGATAATGAGAGTCGCCCTTAGTGATCAGCTCTTTAAACAATCTTGTTCCCACATCTGGAAGATGAAAGCTGTTAGAAGCCATCTACTTTTGTGTTGTTTTAATCCTACGTTTAAAAGGAAACTTGCAATATAGATTACTCCCTAGCACCAGAAGCCCACGCTCCCCTCTCTCAGTTTTTAAGCAAAGTCTCTTTGCAGGCTTTCTAATCTCTCATTCACATGAAGAGCAAAAACCCACCAGCCTAATCTGGTCTTGGAGTCGGGTTTCTGGCTGTTGTCCCGGTGTGCTCTTTGGCAAAAGACTTTGAACACGCTCTGCACGTTTGGGCTTTAAATAGAAATCCTTTCTCTGCAAAGCTATTTTGGGAGAAGGTGGGGGGGGAATGAAATTCAAAAGGGGCAATAAAAGAAGGGGGGTGTCGTTATTTGCCAAGGCAGAACAAAAGCAAAGGACCTGAAAGACAAAACTGAACATAAAAAAAGTTTTGTAGTCTAATCCCTCTGCACTTGAACCCCAGCCCTTAATTTCCAAAGGTCAAATTTATATCCAGTTTTCATTATGCCATGATATAGGGACAGCGGAAACACTTCCTAAAGTTATTTCTGTGAAGGAAGTCATGTCCAAAATCCAGAGAAACACACAGTGTCTGGCCCATTATCAGCTATTGAATACAAACTTTATTCACGTTTTTAGATCAATAAATATAATAGAATATTATATCAGATTCAAGATGCCACTAATTCCAGTGAAATATTTTGAATCTAGAGTCTATTCCAAAATAATACTTTAAAAAATCTGAATTTCATATTGACTTCTTAACCTTAATAGCTTTCCCCCTTTAGTGATGAAATGGATTCAAGTGACTAAATTTCACAGCACACATTCTTTTTTAGCCAGACAGGGGGCTTTCCAAACTTTTCCTCTTTTTCGTGATTTTTCTTCTTGCTATTAGAATCAGATTATTTACCATTTGTTGACGTCTAGGATGCAATGTAGCCTTGATATTAGTGAAGCAGTAATGAGGTAGGAAGTTATATTTGTATTTGTGTAGCTTAGAAAAATCTAATCCTCAAGTGCTGCAGTTTGTTTGTTTTTTAATCAATTTAGGAGTCAGATTGCACAACATGAAAGAGCACATTCCCATGTCTTGCTCGGTCTGCCCAATAGCGCCCCACTAAATGAGAATCGGAAAACTGGCTTTGCACAGATTCTTGTTAGAACGAACAGAAATTTGGCTGCTAATAATGTAGCCTTGTCAGCTTTAGGCCTAAGCCGGAACACATAAAGCTGGAGATAAGATTATAGCCCTTGCTTGCAAGCTCTGGTTCTATCTAATTGCCACACATGATGTGTTTATGCATTGTGCCCAACATCCCAGAATAAGCAAGCAAATTGGGCATCAACATATGAATGGAATTTAGTCACGGAATCCAAGCCATGGTCCCGCCAGCAAATTAAATGGTTGGGATTACTTACTAGTTTGATTGTCATTATAATGCAATAATTTCTTCCCACCATCTCCTCTGGAACAAGGACTGTCCCCCATACACTCTTCATGATCAGGAGTGATGGTAGCAACTTGCTTAGCAGCCGCTAGGAAAAAAAGAATGTTCAATATGAACATTCAAAGCAATGGATGTGCCATCTCCCCTCTTCCACATACATTCTGCAGACTATCTAAATGAAATTTGTAACCCTTGGAATAACCATTATGTGACGGTGTAATGTTCTTTCCAGGGAATGGCTGGGAAGGAAGGTAAGAAGGAAGGAAGGAGCCAGGCTTCAGGGAATTGGCTTACTACCCTGTGGCCAGGAATGATAAGATCAAACGGAAGGAATGTCTTACCAGTTAGACTCTTTAATAATCAGCAAGAGAACAAAGGACACATCTCCTAGAAATGGCGGTGCTCCCAGTTAAGGTTCACTCCCCTGCTTTGTCCCTATTAATATATGTCACTCCTACATCTTGTAACCTGAGCTTGTACCCTCTGTGCTTTCTGTTCTAACACTTTCTGAGCTGTTTGTGTCTTTGGGGAAGGGGAGTGAATGCTGTCCAGAGACTGTGAATCTGTTAGCTCTTTCTCTTCTAGTGTTTCTTCTCCTAGCTGTTCACCATCCAGTATTTCCCAACTTCTGCCTTCTGAGCTGTGCCCCTCTGCAAACCACTGTTCCAAATCTATACTGTCCTCTGGCTCCTGGGAAGATTCAGGATCAGGGGGTGTGGGAGGCTCCCACCATTCTTCCTCAGTGCAGCCCTCCTCAGCATAGGCCCGGATGGATGGATGGATGGAAGGGTGACCACAAGCCACTAAAGGGAATGTTGCCATCTCTACGAGCAAATGCGCTACTCAAATGAGGTCACAAATGGCAAAGGTGGATGGAGTAGGTGGCTTGTCACTAAAGTGGAAACATTAAAACAGCAACAGATACAATCAAAACAAACTCATGTGGGGTGTTATGGGAGGGACAGTACCTCTAGAGGGAGACATGTTGTGCTCCTTCTGTGATAGTTTGTCCACCTTTGGTTCCCACCCTGCACTCAGCTCTCACCTGTGACTCCAGGAAGCTGTCAACATGCAACAGCGGCTGCACCCCAGGAAACAGCACTCAGCTGCAAGTGGTTGTGAAGCATCTGTCACATGACTGGCTCATCTGGTGCCATGTCAACACCACAACCTTAAAACGAAACCAAAAACACCGAGCTCCCACAGATTCAGGTAGTTGTGTGGATGAGCCTGGGATCATTTCTGAACTTCAGGTTTAAGTGTGGTGAAGACAGGAGAATGACTGTAATACATGGCGGGTGATGAAGGGGGTGAAATGATCTTGCAGGTGTGCTGCTGTGGAAATGTAGATGATAAGAATGAATTATAGCAGCGTAGAAAGCTGGAGTGGAAAAGCAGCTACAGGGCCACATTCTTCATATTTTTCTGCATTACAGATTGCCATCCATCCCACAAGGTGCCCCAAGCTCTGTAATGCTTTGGCCATTTCTAAGCACCTAACAGGCTGTTTGGTACTCATTTCAGAAGAAATAATTCAAATGGAGTATCATCAATTATTACTCCCTTGAAACGGTAGCTTGAAAGCATGAATTATTTTGTACCTTAATAATTTCACAGTATTTCCATTTAGAAAACATGAGCTTCTACACTGCTCAATGTTCATAGTTGTCTAGGTGCTGTGACTTCATTCTGCTTAATGATTCATCTCCTTATCATACTCACGCAGCTCTGAGGCAGAATCTGTACTCTGTTGCCACCAGAAACGGCCCATGGAGACTGTGACCATAAGCAGCTATTTTTGCTCAACAACCCCCCAAATTATCTTGGGAGATTTATGACAGCCATTGGTGGTTTTCTGTGTGGGCAGCCTGCTCAGAGTCTCTGGGTAGTGACTTAGTCCCAAGTGATTCATGCTTTCGCCTGTGAGCATGCTTAGAAAGTCAGGAGAAATGACCTCACTGCTGTGTGGGTAAGGAGAGGAATTCAGGAGCAGGAATACTATGTTACATTATCAACAGGTTTATTTAAATTGGGGGGAAATGCCCAGGGTGTGTGAACATTCAGGGGAGCGTTATTCTGTCATCAGTCATGGAACTGGTGGATGCCAGCCAGCCAATCAGGACAGACCTTCTAGGGAGGAAAGAATGCTCCCGCCCCTTGCTTTTCCACATAGGGAAAAACATTTTAAAAGACCTAGCTCTCCGGTGATCTGACGTGCTGTAAGCCCGTCTGCAACAGGAGGCTAGGGCGCGAACCAATGGATTCATGTTACAAGGAGATTCTGACTGAACATCAGGAAGAACTTTCTGACAGTAAGAGTTGTTTGACTGTAGAACAGACTCCCACAAAAGGTGATGGGTGCTTCTTCCTAGGAGATTTTTAAGCAGAGGTTGGATGTATGATTTTAGTTAAGATTCTTGCATTGCAGAGGGTTGGACCAGAAGACCCTCATAGTTGCTTCCTACTCTACAATTCTATGATTCTGTTAACCCTAAAATGGCCTTCACTGTGTGTATTTCCAGCTGTTCCTCTGTATGGAATCTTCCTATGCCATTTTAATAGACTCTCTATTATGCAAACATAAGTGACCTTTAGTAACTTGTCAGCTTGAAAGAAAGGGGCATCTAGTAAGCCAATTTTGCTCCTGAAGGATGCCCAATCCAGTATTTTATTTATCAAATGCTATCCATTCAGAGATTCATTGAAGGAGTCCAAAGCATAATTAATAATCTCTCTGCATCCAACCTAACCTTACACCACACAGTGTGGTATCTAACTGAAAAATACACAGACATCAACCCCCCTTTTGCAGGCTGACATTTATAAAGTGCCTTGCGATTCAGTTCAAACACATTTCATTTAGTGGCCTGATCATTTTAAGTCAATAGACAAACCCATGTGTGCTGAAATAGCATCAGCATTACTTGATCAATGGTTATCTGTCTACTATATATTATGGAAAGTTGCTTGTTCGCTATTTATTTGAACACCTCTTAAGATATTGGCACCAAATTTTGGGTGATGTTTCCTGAGATTCAGAAGCAGGGTTTATGTCTACATTTGGATACAACTGCATTCCATTTTGAATCAAAATGTCAGACTGAACCTTGTAAAACTGCACTGATCTTTTACCACTGATTTCAAACCTCAAATATATTTTAGTCTCTTAGAATTCCCAAGCAGCTCGGGACACAGGGTTGATAGCAAACTATACACAAAAGAGAATGAGTGACAGCACCCCTCATGGCCAGAACCACAATTTATGCCAACCATCTGCTCAACTTGAACTTTAGATTGTTTATGAGCAAATCAAAAAGCACAGGTCTTAGTACTGATCCTTGGGGACCTCCATTTTCCACAACTCTCCCTTTGGAGAACTGTCCATTTATTCCTACTTTCTGCTTCTTAACTAATACCTGATCCACAAGAAGACCTCTCCTTTTACAACTAAGTCTACTCACGAGCCTTTGGTGAGGTACCTTGTCAAAAGTGCATTATTATCACACCATTCTGTAGCTCAACAGTTTTAAAATTCTAGACATTGAGGAGTTCCAGTAAGGGTGGTTTGCTCTTAAAGGCACTCTAATTCCCCCCAATAAATAAATAAACCAACAAACAATGTCTTAAGTTGAAAAAGGCCCTCGACCACAATGTCTAACATGGTTATTCGGTCCCCCATCTATTTTTTATTCAGAATTCCAATTTACATAATAAATGTGTTCCTAGACATGTATGGAGTGTTCAAAGTCCTTCTAATTTTCAGTTCCAGACTCCAGTACAAAAATCAAGAAGTCATTCGGTTAGAATTAATGCTCCTTTTCTCTTTAAATGTTGCATTCCTTGTGGCAAAGTTATTATGAAATGAGAGCATTTTATTTACACGGCTATGATAAATAAATAAATATTACATTTTCTGAAGGGGGGAAAAACATTAGCAGGGATTGGAAATCTACTTTTCTCCATTCTGCTATATCAACAGTGCTCACATGAAGCAGTATTGTCAAATATAGATTGAATGGGGAACGGCTATGGAACTGCATCAAACTGTGGCAAATCAACTGGGAAATATATTCTAATTTCCATTCCTCATTAGCTCACACATTTTCCTTTTCTACAACTTAACATTTGTCCTGAACACTGACATGAACCCAAACTGAATTTTTCAGCACCATTCTTTTCCTAAGATATGTATGCTATGGGTCATGTATTTGCTTATCTACTATATATTTTGGATAGTGGTTTGTCTGTCTGCTCATATGCTTGTTTTCTATAGGTTTGGACAGTGCTTTCTTCTAAAAAAAATGTTTGGGAGTACTCTCATTTTGACTCAAGAAAACCACCATTTTATAGTTCAAATCGGGGAAAATAAATACAATAAATGGACAAAAGTATAAAGATTCACAAAATGTTTAGGGGTATGCGTCCCCCTGCATCCCCCCAGAAAAAAAGCACTGGGCTTGGACATCTCTTGTTGCAAAACTCAGCATGAGGGTTCTCAGGACGGGGGTGGCAGTTTTTGTTGATGTTTGGACACCAGGAACCATTTTGAATCAAGATGGTGGACTGAATGTAACTTTGGTGTGACATCACCCATTTTTTGTGTGGAGGTAGAGCATTTTCATCAATATTTTGGGGCCAGGTCAGGTGCTCCCCAGGTCATGTCGGAGCACTAGGTTGGTGTGTGCACACAACCCCAAAACTCACAATTATACTATGCATTTAAAATTCACATTTTTGTTCCTTTTTGTTGTTGCAGTGTCAAAGGATTCTCTGAATACAGAATAGGTTTATTATATCATACCTCAGGGTGTGTGTTTTTTAGCTGGAACTCATTAGAACTCAGTTCTGGTACTTATCAGGTAGGCGCCACTGCCATTATAAGAGAACAAGGGTGAGCTCCAGCACCTTTTTTCCCTAGAAAAATAGCTCTGTACTACCTCAATATAGCTGCATTATCATTTTGCTGTCTCATCCTACACCACTTGCTTTCCTTTGCCTGATATGCAAACACAATGGAGTTTATACAAGATGGTCAATAAGGGCTAAATAATAACGAATAGTAAGAATGTGAAAATACAAAATGGTTATTTGTGAACCATTTCCCCTTGGCTGAGGAAATCAGTCCTTCACAGTGACCATAGCTGCAGGGTAAAATGAAGTCTTCCTCCATACATTTCTAATATATTAGATCAAATATATTTCTAATATATTAGATCAAATATATTTCTAATATATTAGAACTACTGAGCTGGATGCAGAGTTAGTAATACATAGAGAACCCCCATTAAAATCAATGGGATTTGCTTTCAATGGGTTTACTCTATGCATGGTTAACTCTGCATCCAGCCCACTGTATACTCAGTGTAACATTCCTATTAGATTTTTTAAAAAGATAACATATAATAGCTTTCTGTTTTATATCAAAAAGACTGCTGCAGAAAACCATTTTTCCTAGTTGTACCAGGTGCTGGATCAGGTTATCTTTCCATTTCTCTTGTTAAGCAAAACATTGATCCAACTATATTCGGAGCTAGAGAGCTGTTCCCAGCTCTGCCCAAAGGCTAAAGAAAGGTGAATTCTCCTCTTCCCATAAGTCTGTCTTACCTGTCCTCTGGGCTGCATAATTGTGTATCCTGCCTTGAGCGGAAGTTGCCCTGCCTTTTAAGGCAACACCATAAATATAACATCATTGACCTGCAAAGGTAAACAGTGAAGGAATGTGACTTTTCGGTCTTGCTGATATTCTGGTGTGCAGTATGCAGCAATCCTAATTGTACCTTACGTGCATACAGGCATTGATTTCTTGAGTCTTAGAAATGGCAACCACTCTGAATTTACTGAAGAAGCCTCTGTAGACTTGACTTTTCTTTTCTTTTCAAGAGGCAGTTTTGTACTGGGCTTATCCACTACTCCCACTCAAAACGTGCACTCGTAAAAAGCAGACAAAACAGCTGAAAAAACACTTTTGAGCTATTGCTTATTCTGGGGGCATATTCATGTTATGTGAATCGTACTATACATTTTGGCGATTGTCCCAAGTTTCCCCCCTCCCAGCCTATTCTACTATCTGCTGTTTCTTGATTGAGCAAATATTTGGCTATTTTATGTTGTTTTGCTCTTGCTGGTTCTGCTATTTTTGCACTGTTTTCCCAGCCAAGCTGACGATCGGTGGAAGGCGGGCAATAGAGAATGTACAGAGAGCGATACACAAACTTTGCAACTTGTTACGGCTTTCATGGGTCTCTAGACCCAGCACAGGAGAGAAGGGGAAGCTGAATGCAAGTGTTTTCCTGCAATAGCATAGGATCTTAGGGAGCTGCCCTACACTGAGTCAGATACACTGGTCCATCTAGATCAGCACTGCTTACTCTAACTGGTAGTATCTCTCCAAGGTTTCAAACAGGGCTGGCCTATCTGGAGCTATTGGGAACTGAACCTGGGACCTTCTGCACGGAAAACAGATGCTCTAACCCTGAGCTACAGCTTTTCACACATAGCCAATCCTTATGCAGAATTTGTTGCAACAGCTAATCTGCATGCAGAATAGCCCCCCACTGAACGCGTAGACACAGAATGCAGGCCACATGATTCAAGTTTTGCATGTTACATTATACCCAGAGCCACTTTAGTATTTTTGCATGACAACAAGGAGCATCTATGGAATTTTATTTGGGGGGGGGCACACACAGGTTTACCTCCTAAAACCCCAAGCAAAAAACTGGTCATGGAATGCATTCTTCCCATCTCTCCATCTCCACTGGAGCCACCTGGCCCATCTGAAAAGCCTGAAGGAGGTGTTTGGGAATGGCATTGGATACAATGCTGGGGTCTGTGGACAGAAGGGGGAGGTGGCTTCCCCTTGTGTGAGCAGAAGGCCTTCAGATCCAAGCCCATTGCTGGTGTGGAAGTGTCCAGAACATGTATCCAATGAGCATTTAACAATACATTTGTCTGGCAAATGAGAAATCTAGTCCTGTGAAGGCTAGTTGTAGGAAAGTCATTGTGGACTTATGGCAAAAAATAATAATGGAACAGACGGCCAGTTTTTTATTGCCACATTTTGTATTCCTCTCTTTCTTCAGAGAGCCAAGGGCAGTTTACATTGGAGTTATCCTATTTTGTCTTCAAATGACCTTGTCTGGGGGTTGGGGGGGAGAGATGGCAGCAAGCCCCAAGGTCCTTGAGTGTGCTCTCAACACAATTCTTCCTGATCCAACACTCTATCCACTATATCACACTCCTTCAATTCCTTCCCAAAAATCAAACAACCAGGAACTCTGAGAAAAGCAGATTCTGATTAAGGGCTTTAATCTAGTTATGAGCTGTATATTACATTATTATGTTTTTTCAAATGAGAAGCAAAGATTGCTTATTACAAATCTCTATTCACTTTCAAAAGAGTTTAGTTTTGGCATAGTCTTCAGGTGCTCCAAGCCTGGCAAATCCCATAAAAAGTTTGACTCTTCTGTCTGGTATAAACATTCCTTCATCACCTCCCAAATCCTTGGCAAGGGCTTTTAATTCCCTTGCATTGACTAATGAGACAGCTTTTTGGACAATAAAGACATAATGACAATTTAAACTGAAAATTGCTTGTCCTTCATAAGGTAGCATTCCCCATCCCCTCTATTTTAAAATGGGTTAGATCTAAAGGTTGACTTCGTCTGTATGTGACCAGTGTCTTATAGTAATCATTAGTCACATGCAGAAGGACCCAGCCTTTGGAGTCAGCCTAATAATTTCGTTAGTGACCAATGGAAGGGTTCACAATAGAGCTGGTCTTGAGCAACCCTTCACAATTTGTTGACCTCCAGAAGTTATAGTCTGCAATTGCTATCAACCCTAGCCAGCATGCTAGGGTTGCCATATTTTGTAGAGCAAAAAAAGAGGACACATTCCCCAACTTCTAGTTTTAACTATGGTTCGCTATGATGATTCTACCCATGAAAATGAGGACATGTCCTGGAAAAAGAGGGCGTATGACAACCCTAATGTTCAGGAATGATGGGCGATGTAGTCCAACAGCATATGGAGAGCTGAAGTCTACCCCACCAACCCTTCAACACAATCCAGACCTGCCTTGCCCTATATAGCCCTGGCCCCAGACCCAGCTCCTCAGTCTGAGCAACTTTTTACAGGGAATAGCTGCCTTGGCTAACCATGTTTCCAGTCTACTTGGGACCCTGACCTTCAGCTGATCTTGGAACTGTGTCATGGCCTCTGATCATCCAGATACTACCTTGCTGCTTCTCTCTGAACCTGACCGTTGCTTGGAGTGGAAAGGCAGGAGTCTGTTTGAGTGGATTCAGTTCAGCTTAAAAAACTTGTTTGGAAACAAGGGGCTCCTAGAAAAATATGTAGATGCAGAAAAACTAATTTCTTCATAAGCCAATCACCACCCAGAGCACCCTAGATATAGTGTGAATGGCCATCTGGAAGCACCCATCCGTGTCCCGGCACTCTAGGGAATATGAGGTGTTTGTGGCTGGTAGTGTATCAACTTCTGCAAAGCCTATTTCTAACAGGGACTTAGCCGTGATTCCTTTGAGGGGGATGTCTGCTAACAATAACCATAGACCTAGCAGGTTGCTTATGCTGAAACACTAGGAATGGGAAGTGGTTAAATACCCAGTGCAGATAATGGAAAGGAAATGAGACCCCTGTAATGTCTTTGCTTTGATGCTAGCACTGTGTTATTAAATGTTTGATTTTTAGAAGTATTGGGCATGTAGAATATATTGACTAAGGAACTGAGAAAAAGAGATTACCTCAGCTAATTGTCTGGTTTTGCTGTTAATGAAAACTACTGAAGCCAACTGTCCCATCGACAGGCATCAGAGTTGCAAAGTGGGGAATTAGCCTAAGTGCCTTCTATGAATGTGTGTCTTACAAAAAGGAGAGAGAGAGAGAGATGCAGCAACACACATTTCAAATTTTTAGCAAGTCCATTTGATGTTATTGAGGTTCAGCACTGAGAATATTGGAACAAAACTGTGGTTTTTCACAGCAGTGGTGTGAAGATTTGTGACTGGTTTTAGAGCCCATTTTCTTGGCTACTTGTCAAAGGTGCTAAATCAATTCTACAGCATCTCTCTTCCCCCACCCAAGTTTTTCCCCCAATCATTCTCTGCTATATGTAATTATATGTGATTTTCCTTCATAAATAACTTAAAATATATGTCCACCAGTGGATGTGAATAGACAGCAATATACATAGTATCCTAGAAGAGTGGTCAGAGGCTACTTCTAAAGACAAGCTGATATGTTGACCCAGGACATTCAGACTTTAGTGGCAATGTACAAGAACTTGATAGAATCGCAGCTTAAAACTGTAATGGGTCACCACATACAAAACAAATGAAGTATAACGGTAGTGAAGCTTGAATGTGGACCAATCACGGCCAATAATAATGGTCCCAATTAAGGTGCAGCAACCAGTCACCTACAACCTGTAACTTCAGATGTGGCTCCCTATTAAAGGACACATGTAGCCCCTTGAACGGGAGCATAATAATTGTGATCTCATGTGCCTCTCCATCAGTAATGCATGCTGTTCACCTCTCGTGTTGGAGTGCAATGCTTATTTGCAATAGGGCAGGGGGAGGAACTTTCATTGTGACTGACTCATCTATTTCTACAATGAAGGAGGCTTCCTAATGTGAATCTCCAGAACTAGGAGACCACCAGGGCACAACGGAGCAAGCCGGGCTGCTTGTTGCAGCACCGTGGAAAGCTCCAGGTGAGCAACTTGCTTTGACTATGGGCTTATCCACACTTCCGCTTGTCCTGCAACTTCCCCCCAGGAAAATCTGCTCTTTACCACTGAATCGGAGCAAATGTCAATTAGGTTTTCCATGGATCGACATTTGCTCTGATTCAGCACTGAAGAGTGTGTTTTCCCAGGGAAAGCAGCAGGGCAAATGGAAAAAAACATGTGGACCCACTCATGCCTAGAAAGCACAGGAAGAGCAGAAAACGACTCACACCCATGCTTTCTAGGTGTGAGAGAAGCAAAGCATAGATGAGCCCTCAGTCTGGGACTTGACTGAAGCCTTTCAGCTCCCCAAGTCCAGATAGTCCCTTTCAGGCTGCACCATTTTTTTGAGGGCAGGCTTGGAGCCTAATTCTCCTCCAAAGATTCCCACCAGGCTTCTTCCTTGTATTGTCCCTTACCTTTCTCGCCCTGATCTGGCCACAGTGATCCATGCAACGGTCACCTCCAGGCTTGATTATTGTAACTGCCCTGGCTGCCCTTGAAGCTGACCCAGAAACTCCAGCGGGGGCAGAATGCCGTGGCGAGGCTCCTTACGGGGTCCTTGCCGCGGGATCACATTCATCCAGTGCTTTACCAACTGCACTGGCTCCCGGTGAAGTACAGGGTCAGGTTTAAGGTGCTGGTTTTGACCTTTAAAGCCCTATGCCGCCTAGGTCCCTTGTACCTCTCCTGGTATGCCCCGCGGAGGACCTTACGGTCCACAAATAACAACACTTTGGAGGTCCCGAGCCTCAAGGAGGTTGGATTGGTTTCAACTAGGACCAGGGCCTTTTCAGTACTGGCCCCGACTTGGTGGAACGCTCTGTCACAAGAGACTAGGGCCCTGCAGGACTTGACAGCTTTCCGCAGGGCCTACAAGACAGAGCTGTTCCGCCTGGCCTTTGGTTTGGACTCTGTCTGACCCTTATGTTTCCCTCCCCTTATGGTCTTGATTTATCGGCTACTTTAAAATGAGGCTGCATTTTAAATTGCATTTTAACCTGTATTTTAAATTGGTTCCCCCCTCTCTTTTCCCCCTATTATGTATTTATTGTGATTTTATTGGTGTTAGCCGCCCTGAGCCTGGCTCTGGCTGGGGAGGGCGGGGTATAAATAAAATTTATTATTATTATTATTATTAGTATTAGTAGTATACTGACACAGACCATAAGAAGCTGCCATAAGCTAAGTCAGACCCTTTGATCATCCAGCTGATGTCTGCATTGACTGGCAGCAGCTTTCAAGGGCTTTAGAGAAGTGTCGTAGTCTCATTGCTGAGCAACAACATGCAGAGCTCAGTGGAGTGGGAGACCAGCCAACCAGTATAGTCTCTGAGGTGTACTTACCTGGAGGTAGAGTCAGTATCCAAAGTCAGGTCCAGTCCTGGGATTGGACAAACAGCAATCCACATGGTCAGACAGTCCAGGGGTCAGGGAATCCGATGATCATGGGGTCAAGGATCAAGACAAACAGCAAGGTAGGGCCAGGAACTACAGGGATTGTTACCAGTATCTGACTGCTTCTGGAAGCTCTGCTGAAGAAAGCTGAAGCCAGCTGGTTCTCATCAGTGCCTTCTTTTTTGTGTCCTTGAAGGCTGATCAGCTGCAGGTGGAGTCACTCCACCATCTCCCCCTTCAGGCTGCTGTTTAGCAGGTGAAGCTGACTCCTGGGCCCATGATAAGGGATATTTCCATTCCAACTGGATATGCTGGGGTTTGAACCTGGAACCTTCTGCATGCAAAGCATATGTTCCACCACTAAGCTATGATCCTTCCTAAGGGAAATGTGGGTCCCTGGAGCAGAAGTGGTGTTGGTTCCACAATGCTCTGCGGGTACGGACTACAGAAGTTCTGATTTGAGGCCATCTGATTCATGGGCTCAAGATCTGACCTGGTCAAGATGCTGGAGCTCAGGTTGGTTTCGTCCTCTGGTGCTGCTGGCCTGATGGAAATGGCCAGCCCCAATCTCTGTCTGGCTCAGAAGCCCAGGTTGCTGTTCAAGGGAGGGGTTTATAGCAATGCCCCCCCCCCCCGCGTTCTAACAATGTGAGAAGGTCCTCTGGTTTCAATCATGTGCAAACGAAAGATAATACCTTCCCCAAATACCTTCTCCCTTGCTTCAGATAAATGAAAGAAAAAGTTACAGGGTGAAAGACAGTTCAGCACAAAGAGTGGGAGAAATATGCAGACAAGCTCAGGGAAATGAGGGGGAAATTGTAAACTATTTGTGTTAGAAATATGGAGCTGCAAGCATTCGATCATTTTAATCTCCTCACTCAGTTGTGATAAGAGAAAAATATTCAGGCAGCTCCTTTGACGCAGGAGCGTAATCTTTCTTCTTGCATGCAAGTGTCATCTTCTTCATTTTATTTTTATCCTTCCTATTTCCTCAAAAAAGAAAGAGAAATTACCTTTCCTCTTCGCTGTGCTCCTATCGACCTCCCCTAAAGGTCCTCTTTTTTAAAATAAAATAAAATCTGTGTGTACTTTAAAGAACTCTGGTAATTTACAGAAGGTTTGGCTGCTGATAAACTACCACTATAAGATGCTGCAAAAGAGATCAGCTTTGTTGATAAAAGTCTTGAGAGGCCTCTTCTACCTGCTTCTGAAGTCCTCTGGAGAAGAGAAATCATTTCCCTGGTGCTATTTCACTGAGGCTGCATAAGCACCATGCGTCAAAAGCACATCTAAAACACATTTTCTTTCCAAAAAGATTCCTAGACACTATAGTTTGCTAAATCTGTGAGGGGTAAACTACAATTCCTATGATTTTCTTTTGCAGGGAGGGACAGATCTGCTTTAAATGTAGGGTGTGTATGCAACCTGAGATAGGGCACACCTCCATTACCATCGGTTTTTGATACAGTAGGAGTGCCTGGTGATTCCCAAATCGCCAATCCTCCTTTGCCCCTTCCAGCTTTCTAAGCCCTCTTGCTACTGCACTTTATGAGCCATACATTGAGGTGATTTACGAGTGCAGTTGTTCTACACAACTCCCTGTCACAATTTCCTGAACCTGACAAGCCCGATGTTTTAAACCTCCTTTGCTGAAATAGATGAGCCCACATAATTAAACCGCATTTGCTGGAATAGCAGATGCCATTTCATGATGTTTTGCCAGCTATACACTAAACCACCACTTCTCTTCCTCAACAAGGAAGGACAGTGCTGGCCACTAACTTGGATGGCTGCAAAAGAGAACTCAACCAAACCTATCCATTCTTCAGGAAATCAGCCCTGAGTGCTCACTGGAAGGACAGATCCTGAAGCTGAGGCTCCAATACTTTGGCCACCTGATGAGAAGAGAAGACTCCCTGGAAAAGATCCTGATGTTGGGAAAGATGGAGGGCACAAGGAGAAGGGGACAACAGACGATGAGATAGTTGGACAGTGTTCTCGAAGCTACCAGCATGAGTTTGAGCAAACTGCGGGAGGCAGTGGAAGACAGGAGTGCCTGGCGTGCTCTGGTCCATGGGGTCACGAAGACTCGGACACGACTAAACAACTAAACAACAACAAAGGGTATTCAAAGGCTCCGAGCCGCAATGGCGATGTTCTGTCTCCATTTTGGGTTAGCCTCATCTGCAAGGACTCACTCAGCCATGTTATTCTTTACCTGCAATATGAATCTGTTCAGGTGTGGAGAATATAAAAACAGACTGATGATAATAATACTGTAAGAGGAATGGGACAACAGAAGTTTTGTTGTTGTTGTCAAAATTCATTTTCAGGCACTCATCAGGAAGGATTTGATTTGCCATCAACTTTTTGAAGATTACATATCGCTCAATGCACTGTGTTAACACGCCTCCCCCCACCCCCCAAGCCCCCCACACATTCTGGGTCGTAAGTATCATTAATCAGTTTTGTACAGCTTGCATTAAATCATTTTCAGGGAGTAATTGCTGAAGTTGATTTATGATTCTAATGCCAAAGCTGGCAGTTCAGAAGCTCAGCTTGGCAGAAAGATTAAATGAAAGAAAGAAGGGAAAGAAGGGAAGGAAGGAAGGAAGGAAGTCTGTTTTCCCCTCCTCCATAGCGTGAAGACAAGCAAGGGGAGCGGAGCATAATGGCATCCTATTTACATCAGGCATGGAGATTTACAGACTGGGGACTGTCACAGGTGAAAAGAAGTTAGCTAATGAAATCTGAACTTGTGCCACAGAGACGTGGCATTGCTTGCCTCCAGTCTTCTTTCTCCCTGTGAATAATTCATTGAGGAACAACTTGTCACCTCTGAAAGTCAAAGGTAAATTTCCTGTAGATTTCTTTCTCTGTGTTATGTGTGTGCTTGTTTGCTTAATTGCTTCTTAAATATAAAAACGAAGCCAACTTCTAGGACCTGAGGCAGTTTCTCCCTCTCCCCCCATATATTTTTAGGGGTCTGGACCCCCTCAATGTTCAGAGGGTGTTCAGCTCTGACCCCTGGCTCCCTGAGACATCACAAATGTGACCTCTGGGCGTTGTGTTGGGCCCCCTCAATCAGCTTGCGAAGATGGCGTCTCTGGAACGAAGCAATACAAACACACAAGTGTGTGTACACACACACACACACAGAGAGAGAGAGAGAGAGAGAGAGAGAGAGAGAGATAACAACCACCCATCCACCACTCACTGACTATTTCATTCCCAAAGAAGGGGACCATGAAATAAAAAAAAGAATTAATTAAAAATATGGGGGGGGAGAACAAAGTTCAGAATCAAAAATTACAGAATCCATAAAAACAAATTCAGTCAATAACATTAACAGCTCTGTCATAAAGCAGACAAAACAAAAAATGTCAAAGCATTATTTTCAGGTGACTGGACCCAAGATTTGTAAAAGGGCAACTTTCTTTGCAATACTTCTCAGCACCATACATCATTTGCCCTAAATGTGTCAGAAGCAAAGGTGAGGCAAAATTTAAGCCACCAGGGTCACATCCAAATTATTATTATTATTATTATTATTTACATACCGCCCTACATCTGGAGGTCTTAGGGCGGTTCACAGAAAAGACAGGGCGGCATCACAGGACACTAGGTTTGTGGGATAAAGAGCAGAAGCCATTACTGTTAAGGATATTAGATGTTTAATTTTCCTGAAATGGGAATATTTATTTGTGTAGCTCTATGTATTTTAAAAGGGGGAGGGGTTTCTTTAAGGAACACCTCTCATGCGATTGTGAGATATTTTTTTGACAGTTAGTGAGTTTGTCTGTCCAGCTGTTACTGAATCTCCGTGGTGTGTCTGTGAGGAGAATACAGGACATTGTAAAAGACAGTTGTATCTCTGGAATAAGTCAGACAGAGGGTGATCCCTATAATGCAAATAGGGAGAATTCTGCCCAGGAGATTTCTTTATAAAGAATAAAGAAACAGCTCTTTGCTGAGGTAAAGAGTGAAGTGGAAACTAAGTGAGATTGGACCCATGCTTGTATGAACATGAGCATGTAAACATGTTCTTCATTTTGATATTTATTAAAAGAATCTATTTAGTTACCCAGAAGAGTTATTAGCCTTTTTGGCTCTAAGCTACTCTGCTACTTCACATCATGTTGAATTTTTCAGTTATCAAATCACAATTACCCTGTGCACTCCCAAATTTCCTGAAAGGCTAGTCATTTTGCAGACGTTCGAGAAGTTGAATGTAATTCTGAATCTTTTGAATGCAGTTGAATCTGAAACCCTTCGGAAGGTTCCGGATCTGCTGTTCATGCTTCTGAAGCCGCAGCGGTTGGGCAAGGTGGCTAAAATTTCAGGTGCGCTTTGGGGAATGACACTTGACACAAGGTATTATTTGTTTCTTAAAACTGTCTATATAAGTGCAAAGGGAGACCAATTATTATTTTGAGACAACTTTACACAGCACCAGAAGTACAGTCTTCTTCAATGAGCCTTCTGGGTCAGAGATAGTGTTAGAAACTGAGATATGATAGCTAGGAGCTAAAAGGCACCTTAAACCTAGGTTATGGGCGCAACAATGGAATGTCTAGGTTCATTTTTTAAATAACAAGAATATCAAGGTGAAAATGAATTGCAGCTGAATTATTATGCTCATTTTTCACATGGTCTAGTCCTTCCCCTGGCCACTCCCCTAATATTCTCGTCTTCACAGTAGCTGGAAGTGGCACGGCAGAAAAAGGTCCTCCTTTCCCTCCACTCTGCAGTTTTAATCTGAATTCTCAGGCACAGTACTGAGCCCAGAACTCAGAAAGTACTTGTGCTAATGAAATTCCCTGTCACAAAATGCGCCTAGAACAATGGAAGTTTCGAACAATGGTCAGAGATGGGCCAATGTAATATATTAGAGTTTATGTTCTGGTTCTCTCCATGCTGTAATATATTAGAGTTTATGTTCTGGTTCTCTCCATGCTGTAATATATTAGAGTTTATGTTCTGGTTCTCTCCATGCTGTTTTCAGGCTAAACACCTGCAACCCTTGTCCTAACAAAAAATTGGGATAAACAATAATTTATTATCATTATTAATTACCTGCCCTTCACTCTAAGGTCCCAGGCTTCTTTTTTCACCTGGAAACCATGCTGAGATCTCCCTCTAAAATGTGGCTACTTTCTGTTGAAAAGGACTAGCAAGAAGCTATGGGCACCAGATAGCTTGTGTAAATAAACAAATGTCAGCACATCCATTGTTGAGATAATGGATCTCTTTTTCCAAATGGCTAATACGCACTGTCCATAACCCACAGCAGAATATCTTTTTGAAGGAACTAAAACATGGGCATTTACCAGTTGCAGATCATCTTGCTCCAAAACTTCATTAGGCAAAAGTTTCCATTCAGTGTTTTAAAACTTATAATGCCAAAACAGATCCCCCTGCTTGAACAGAAATAATTCCACATCCTTTCACACATTTTCTACACATACCAGCCTTCAAACTCTTATGGACCATGTGTTGTAGCTAAGGTACAGTCCCTTCTAAAATCCCAGCAGCAAATGTGATTTAGAAATTTCCAAACATATGTGGGTGTACAACACAGGCCATTCATCCCAAAGTTCACTAGCTTCACCTGGCTATCCAAAATTAATTCCAGGTTGTTGTTGTTTTTTAGTGGCATTACTATGCTACAAATTAAGCAGTGTGATTCAACGATGCCATATGGCGAATGTTTCTGGGCCAGTGAGCCATGTATCAAAAAGACAGCTCCACTTGAACTATAATGGCACCAGACTGCTGGAGTTCATTTCGGAAGTGTTTTGTGCAGGGATGTTGAAAGGTGCTCAGGGCATCCAAAGGTGCTTCAACCACCTTATCCTATGCCAGGCACAGGCAAACTCCAGCCCTCCAGATGTTTGGGACTACAATTCCCATCATCCCTAGCTAACAGGACCAGTGGTCAGGGATGATGGGAATTGTAGTCCCAAACATCTGGAGGGCCGGAGTTTGCCTATGCCTGTCCTATGCCATGCCAAGCTCAAGTGCAGGGAAAAGAATGCTCTGCATTGTTCCATCCATTTCCAGGTTCTTAGATCATCATCACCATCTTCTAAAAAACTTTGCCCTCCCATTGGAAACAGTGGGAAGAAAAAGGGAGGGAGAAAATTAGAGGTGACTCTCAGCACATATACATTTTTAACCCTGCTTGCTGCTGCTCCCCCAACACAGCTCTTTTTCCCATACTGATGTAGGTGCTCCAGTTGAATGATCCTGTAGGTGACAGGGAGGACCTGACATTGGATCTTCTTCTCCAGCGTCAGGGAGGGAGACCCGATCTGTCCTATGGGCTCCTGGAATGCCCTCCCAAGGACCACAGAACCGCAGCCTTAGGTAGGTGTATCTCATACGGTTTTCCATTATTGCTTTCACCGAATTAAAAACACAGCACAGCAAGACATTAAGCATTCCACAGTGATATGCAAAGTACATTATATCCATGTATTCATAATTTCAGTCATTCATTAACAATGACGGTGTAATCAAGTGACTGTGCCGCTGTTTGGTAACTTCCTAGTGTGCTGTGCCGTAATGATGCTGTTTTCAAACAGAGGTCTCATTTAAAGGTTCCACGCGAATTCTTTTGCTCATTAATAAACAGTTTGCTATTTTTCCATGTTGTTTTATTAAAAACGTGCCTTCTTTAAAAAATACACATATATTTTACTCTTTACAGACTGCAGGTAAAGATGTTTTTGGAGATTATCCTTGTTGTCCCAAACGACACCTGGTGTGTCTTCGGTATCCGGATCACCTTTATAAAATGAAGTGGGGGAACCCAAGGGAAGAAAAGGGCCAGAACAGCAATATATTAAGAGAAGAGACACTTAATTTTATAAATATCTTATTTTCTGTACATTATTGCATTGGGAGCCACAACTCTATGTAGCGTCATCATATAGGAAAGAAGTTTAGAAATGGCAAATATATTTATGAATAAATACACTGGTCCGCTGCCTCAACAAGCGCAAAATGTGGTAAACATATAAATTAGGAAACTCTCTTTTGAAACGGTTGTTTAGCAACACCAGTGGGAGGGGTGTGGGAACCAAAGCAAAATAAGTTAAATGAAAATAGTAAATGAGTCACAATCTTAACGATCTCATATATGGCTTTCTTAGTCTGGATCTCTCTAAATAAAATGTTAAATTAAAGACATACATTAAATTCTTTAAAAGAAAAAGCTCCAGGGCTGCTCTGCTTCCAAACATTTACACGGCAACTAAAATGCTTTAAAATCGAAGGAGAGGTAAAACCTGGGTACTACACAAAATACACTAGCACGGAGCCCCAAAACAACACACAATCCCTAGCAACAGGAGCACATAGGAAATAAGTTGCAATCTGTTCTTGAGCTGTCGTCAGCAATTCAAGCATTTGTTTCACCTAGTTTTTGCTGCAGTGAGGAAGATCCTAGTTTTCAAGTCAGACAGGAAAATATCCCATGTTCTTTGTTTTTTAATGCATGTCGTGTGTCTAAGTTAAAAAGCAGATGAACCCTCGCTATATTTTGTGCACAATTAAACGTTTCGTAAACCATCGATCCAAGTTGTGTTCGTTGAAACAATCAAACCAAACCAACTCCGAAACAACAACAAGCCTCTGTTGTCTAGATTGCAATACCCGTCGATGCAGAGTCCCACAACCCGCTTTCAAGCGTTAGTGCCTTAAAAACGCAGTCACTGGAAAAATACGGAATCTTTATTTGCTTCCTCCGGTCTCTCTTCCAATTGGCCGTAGCAATGAGATGCTGTTGATTCAACCATCAGTAGGGTGCAAACAGGATAGATGTGGGAGTAGCTCGGATGGGGCCGTGCCCTGCCCTTAGGAGAGCCGTGGGTATTGCAGGTGTCTGGAACAAAGCCGCTGAAGGACGTGGAGGAAGAGTCAAAGCAGTAGATACTGCAGCGGCAGCGGCAGCAGCAAGAGGAGACGAAAGGAACGCAGGGGCCAATGGCTTAATCATATCTTTCTGGAATGCAAGTTTTGCCTACAGGAAGAAGGGGCGAAAAACATTAAATGGTAATTTCACCCATTTATGAGACCCACCAAAAAGGAGGGGGGAATCCACACAACAACAACAACAACAACAACAACAACCAGTGCTGTTTTTTCAAGAACAGTAAGTGCAGAACTCAACAAGAAGTTGTTACAGTCAATCTCTGGGAGACTCGAGGCAGCCCTGAACAGGTTTGACAACAGCCACGTTCACCACCTGCGGACGTGCTAAAAACTATGGCAAGCAGTCTCCCTAGCTGGTTTGGGGGTCGCCCCTGGTTCTGGTGCAGGTCTAATAAATACTCCCTCACCTCCCTCGTTCTCTTAGATTCAGGCAGTTGGCTAGGGCAGCTAGGAAGGGCCCTTGCACAAATGCACACACATGCAACGGCAGAGGCCTGGCTGGAAAGCTTAAAGCCCGCTGCCGCTACACAGGAGTCAGATTGATGAAAAGGAAATACAAATTGGCCCCGCCCTATAGCTTGACCAATTATAGCTAGGAGCAGCTAGGAGCTAAGTGGAGTCATAGATCTAAAAAAAGAAGAAGTATAGACTCAAATATGCAGGCCAGCTTCTGTTTTGACATGAAATGTTTGTGTCTGGCTTCTCAGAGGTATGTAAACGCAAGAAGCAGGAGGGGAGAGGTGCCTGAACTGTGCTTTGGCGTGCTCCAGCTGAAAAAAGCACTAATTATTATTATTATTATTATTATTATTATTATTAATTAAATTTTTAAATCGCCCTTTATGCGAAGATTTTAGGGCAGTTCACAATATAAAATGGGGGGGGGGGGACCGGACCAAAACAAATAAATGCCCCCAACCTCCACAGGGAAGACCAGCAGCAATGAGGGCCTTTTATCAGCTTGGGCTAGTTTACCTGTTCTGCCCCTACCTAGGAAAGAAAAGCAGACCTTGCCATGGTTACTTGTTACCTGCTTAAATGCAGACTAGACGAGTGCAATGCACCAAATGTGGAGCACCCTTTGAAGATGGTTTGTAAGTTCCAGTTCAGCAGCTTGTGACAACCAAGGGGTTCCCTTGCCCTCCTTACAAGCTCAGCTACATTAGTAAGTACGAGAGACAGCAGGGCCTTTTCCATAGTGACCCCATCAGTGCTGAACTCCCTCCTATGGGATGTACATTTGGCCCTTCCTTTTCTTCAGTTACTTTACTGACTTTTTTCTGTTTCAATTGCTAATGCTTATACATGCTTTAAACATTACTATTTGTTCGGATTTTGCCTGGAAAAGTGGGGTATAAATACCTAAGCAAACGAGTAAGTCCTTAAAATTCCACCTCCTCCTTTTTTAAATTTTCTGCCCAGGAGGTTAAAAACATCCAAGTGATACCATAACACTGTAAAGCAGACTGCAATTAGCTATTTGCATTAAGGTTAACCTTCTACCGAATGTCAATATCGCTGTGCATTATATGGATTAGCAGAACTGACCCACTAAAATGTTTCTTGCCAAGGTTAATGTGATTATTTTTCTAAAGGGCACTGACAGCCTACCATTACTGGCTTATTTTCTTCGTTTTCGCTTCTATTTGTGGATAGGAGTCAGCAGGTGATTTCCCCCCGACAGTCCCTGATACAGCTAAAATTAGCATGCACAAGTGGTTAATGCACTTTATTAACTGAGAAAGACGTGTATGCAGAGTCGCCTGATAGCACCTCTTGAGGTAGTCAGCTTCATGGACCCTGACTATACTTTCAGAGACAACAGTGATGGTCAAAAGTCCTGAAAACATTGTACAAGCAGCAATGTATGAAGTTGGTCCTGAGAGCTCACTGCCTGCTTACAGATACAAATTAAACACTTAACTGGGTCTTGTGCTCCAGCACGCACCTGCTTCAGCTCCCCTAACGTGAAACTAATAAGTGGATATAGCCTGAAGCATTTTAATTTTATTCTTTATAATTATGCAAGGATATTAGTGTTTGTTTGTTTGCTTGCTTGCTTCTAAAGGTCATTTGGAACGTGCTGCACTTTAAAACTGAGAATATACGTTCCTTAGGCATCCTTGGCTTGCAGCGCACCGTGGATGCACTCCAGGTTCGTTAAAAATAATGGTTGCCGACTTCAGTGGGGAGCCTCTTTCTGTAGGAGGCTCACACCCATCGTAAGAACATAAGAAGAGTCTGCCGGATCAGGGAAGTGGCCCAGCTGCTCCAGCCTTCTGGCCACGCAAGACCCAAGCAAACTCTCCCTTCCTGTGCTTTCCAGCAACTGGTATCTAGAAGCATCACTGCATCCGACCCTTAAGGCAGAGCATAGCCATCATGGCTAGCAGCCCTTGAGAGCCTCTTCTAGACATCTTCCCTAACACAGAGATGGTCACAGAATCTTCCAACACTGTATCCTGCACATGAGTGCCCACGAAAGAGAAATTACGTGGGGAAGGATTTCTACATTGCAAGATAAGCTCTGTTTTTTTGAGGACTTGGAACTATTCCGTAGCACCACAGTATTTTTAATAGCTGCCGTTGGAATGGGCAAGAGGAAGGTGAGAAACAATCAAGAGAAGTGCAGTGGAGTCTGTTCTGCCCTCTAGGGTTCAATTTAAGTATTGCCTGCTGTTGCCTTCAGTTGGAACCATGAGAAGAACGGGACATTGCAAAAAGGCTTGCTTAAAGGCAGAAATGTATTCCCCTAACGTGCACTGCTTTGGCCTTTAAAAGAGATGGAGTGCATTTCTAAAAAGAAAAATAAGACGCACTACTCGTTCCATTTCAGATGGTTTATTCCTCCCCTCCAGCAGCAGCTAACTTCCTTTGTGTGTGGACTGGCAGATTCACATTTGACATACACCTAAACTTGAATGCACTTGGAATCCCCCAGTTATGGAAAAATATAATGCTACGCTCAGGCAACACTTACTGCTAGAATACTTGGACTACGTTGTAGTTTGTTATAAGGGCTATATTTCGGTTTTGTAGGCTTCCCTGCAACTCTGTCCTTGTGTCTTCTGCTGGAAATGTGCTGGAAATGTAAAACAAAACAAAAAATGTTCAGTTTAAAAGTCATTGCCTAAAACTGGATGATATCTAATGTTAGCCATAATTGGAGCAAACTCAAAGGAATCAGGGGACTTCAGTTACACGAGTCCAATGATTTCAGTTGGGTTTGACTAACACTGTATATCACCTGCTGCAGTTATTGTGCAAATCTGTGAACTTACTCCAAGAAAATAAACTGCATAGAGCTCCAGCAGAAGATTTAGATTTCAGTAGTAAAACCCCTGTAAAACCATGCAACCGGAACATTTAGATATTATGATTGTACAAATCAGGTACATTTAAAAAAACTCCCAAACTTATTACTTAAAATCTGTGTATACTCAGATTTTCATTAGGAGACAATAAAATCAAAGCGATAGATTGTGCACCAAGAGAGCAAGAGGAGAAGGTGCTGGACGACAGCACTAGTCTTACCATGTGAAATTGCCAGCAGCAGATGGATGGTAGTGATCCAGGAAAGAAGGGAATTCTCATCCCTATATATTTAAGCACTGGGAGGCTGCAAGTGCTGCAGCCAGTACCATGCCGGCACACAGTGGCTGACTGGAATCATCCTAGCCTGTACACAAGCTGTTCTCATCAGCAGAGGAAGTGGCTCTCAGCCATTGGAAAATCCTGCCTAAATATTTTCAAACTTGTTCTTGAGCACCTATGAGGTTTATATATCTGCCAATTTAAAAGCTAAACCTGAGATTCAGGATCTGGTACCCTATTTTTGCACAAGGCAGCTGGATTCCTTTGCTAACATCTGGAAAGTGGAATTTGGTCTGCCAAATTAAAATTAGCCACTTAATCCGACAAGCGTGTGATACGAAACAAAGGACTCCCGTGATCTATGAATGTGGCATGCGGTATGCAAACCCAGTGATTCCTGATGCTGTCGCCATACCTGCTTAAGTTGGATTTCTGAGTTGACATGGACGTCACAGATCTCACAATGAAATGTTTTGTTCTGCAGTCCTGAGCCCATAGTGACATTCTGAGCCTTCAGCCTGGATCCTGGTCTAGGGTAAGACTTAATTGGACCAGCACCATTCCGAGCCTCAACCATTGTCTTGTGCTTGGAACCTGATGAGCCACATTGCAAAAGCATCAGAGATTGTTTCTCCCTTAAATGACCAACTAAACATTTTCAGCCGTAATACCATTTCCATCACTTTCCGTATTTACACATAGGGTAAATATGAAGGAAGGGCTTTGCTTTTTTTGTTACCTGCCCAAAGGCTTTTTTCCTTGGGTTTTTGCAAGTGAACAATATTTTCTTACAAGCAGTAACAAAACAACACCCCACCCACCAAACCCAGGAGAGAATAAAACAATGAAAACTTAACACATCAACATGGAAAGCCAGTATGGAGATGACTACATTATATACAGGTAAGTATAACTGCATTTATGTATTTAATCCATCCTTTTAATCAAGAAGTCCATATTTCTCTCCTTGGCTTGTGTAAGGAATCGTGTAGGTTGTTTTCTGAAATGTAAGAAATCAAGATGCACCAGGTAGAATAGAGAAGTTTGACTGCTTCTTTGCCTTCCTGGCACAAGGTTTACCAGTTATATTCTTGGCCATTGCAACCTTCCAAACATTATACTAAGCCTTTTTGTTCACCATGTGTAGGGAACTTGTGATGATGCTGGGCTCTTATCAGCCCAGGTCAAAATGGTCAATGGTAAGGGATGATGGAAGTCCATCTAGAAGACTCGTGTTTCCCATCCCTGTTCTGTGAAGTTAAGTTTTCAAATGTTTCTCAATGAGAAATCCTTTGCAGAACTGTGAGATTGTTCAGGAACCACCTATCATTACAGACACTGATTAAGATAAATCCTCTTTTGCCACATAATCCATAGTTCCAACTATATAGATCTTTGTGACCTTCTAAAAGAGTCTTCCAGAATCCACCACTTTAGAATCCTTGGCATAGGAGGAGGAAAATATTTCCCCCCAGGAAATAGAGTTTTCCTCACAATTACTTCCTTTTGATCTGTAAGTCATTTTTGCCATCTTAAAAAAATAGTTTTTCATTTCAGCACAAAGGAGAAGTGCTGGAAAATAATGTTCACCCAGTGCTACAAATGAAAGCACAAGAAAGCTGAAAAGCTTTCAATTCAGCAAAACAGATCACCTATCTGTTTTGCTGAAGTGAAAGCTTTTCAGCTTGTTCACCTAACAATGGAATTTCATGAGAAAACCAGAAACCAAGGACAGAACTATATGAGGGTTGGAAAACCCAGTCCTCCTGAGTTTGACTCAAAGTGCTTAATGTAGGGGGCAAAGGGGAATCAGTAGGCAGATGTGTAGGTGCTGGACCATTTCCTCCCATCATTTGATTCTCCCATGACCTTCCATTTTATAGATTCATAGAATGGTTGGAAGGGACACGGGGTCATCTAAGTCCAACCCACTGCAATGCAGGAATCTTTTGCCCAATGTGGGGCTGAAACCCACGACCCTGAGATTAATAGTCTCATGCTCTACCAACTGAGCTATCTCCATTTCCCCCCATTCATTCCACATTTGGCTCAATGACTGGAAATAAGCTTTATGGAAGAAGGAAGTTTCTCTGGGGAGATGTGGCAGAGAACTGGTGCACAAGGAAAAAAACCACCCACCCACTCCCTGACCATTAATTCTCCTGTTGCAGTCCACATTACTCTCAACCAGCAATTCTGTGTCTGGGAAACACCAATCGTGTTTCTAGGGTTCCAACAACTTTCAAGTTATGCAAGCAGCTTCTATTCACCAGAAAATAAGTAAGGACTGCATGAAAAAAGGCGCACAGGACTTTTGTTCTGCAGTTTGTTACCATCATGAGGGAAACGGAAGGAAAATATGGCTTCTTGTTATTGGTCTTTTTTTAAAGAAAGAAAAAATCAAAGGCACATAAACACTTTGAGGTATGAGATTCGCAGGCATAATTAAATTCTCCCACAGAAGCAATAGTAGGTTTTTAAAATCTATATTCTTTCAGTTACCTGGTTCATTTCATCTACTTAATACCACTCATGCATTACTTTTTCTTATGCATGTGTGATATTAGCTCACAAAGGCTTCTGCCACAATAACATACTTACACCTAGTTAAAATACTGGGGAGGGGAAGCAGATTTAAGACGTATGCTTACATCAATATTATTTATGAAGTGCTTTACTCATTCATACATGTTCTCATGTCCCTTGGAGAAAATACAAACACTTTACAATCACATCACGATCGGATGGTGGGCTTTTTTGGCCATATTTTATCAATACAAATAATCAAAATATTCACATAGGGAAAATACTCCACAGAAAGTGTAGGGATATCGCGGAGTGGGGCAGTGGGGTCTGGAGGGCGCACACTTCCCCGCCAGCAGGCAGCCTGCACGTGTGACCTTGGGGTGCAGGGAAACCACCCCCCCAGACAAGCCACAGCTGTCTGGTACATCGTTCCACCTATGTCTGACCTTTTGCGGTCTCAGAAGTCAGCGGTGTCCTGTCTATAAGTTTTTCCCTGAGACCTTTTGTCTCCATTCGTCATACACTGTGCAAGGGGAAAATGACGCTGTGGAAACAGGTGCCAAAATAGCTTTGTACCACCCCACAATCTCGGGACGGAAGATGTGTAAAGGTCACAGCCCAAAAATGTACCTGCCTAGCTTGCATATTTGTCACAATAAAAGGAGGCTCCACAGGAATGGCAGCAGCTCGCTTCAGACCACCTGTGCGCAGCTCACATTATGATCAACACCTGTCTTGGGCCTTCACTTCAAGAAAGGAGTCTTGGTGCAATTGTGTCTACCAGTGATGCAAAGGCACACGGTAAATTTGGAGAGGGGAAAAATTATTTTATTTATTAGATTTATATACTGCCTTTCCACCAAGGCCCCTCTGTCCTCACACCAAACTTGCCAGTTAGGCAAGGCAAAGAGATAGTGACTGACTCAACATCGTTCAGCCATCTCCATGGTTGGGTGAAGATTTGAATCGGAGTCTCCACAATCCAAAGTAAGACCCTCTTGAGCACTGCACCACACTGGCTCTCAAAAGACACAAAGGAACTGAAAGCTGAGGCAAACTGAACATGCACGGTGCCATGTATAAAATAAAGAAATAATAAAAATGAGTGATGGAGGGTTTCCATTACATTGGTTTGGCTTTGGAGACAGGGCTAATTTGAAACTCCAAAACCCTTGGACAAATTCAGATGAGGAGAATTTCTGAAGGCTTAATTATTTATTTTTAAAATGTCTCTTACAGAGCCCTTCCTGTGCCAGCACTGGATAGTACTTGCACCAGGACAAAAGGCGTGTAGGTCCTACATAGGAATGGAGACACACACTGAATAAGCAGTAGCTGATCAGTGTTACCCTGATCACTGAGAACATCAGGAAAGGCCTTTTCAGCAGTTACCATATGCAGACTTTCTAAGTGTTTCTATTTTCCAGGGACAGTCCTGAATTTAACAGAAGCCATCCCGGTTTCTGATTTGATCCCGGAATGTTCTGCTTTTCCTTAAAGGTAAAGAGACCCCTGACCATTAGGTCCAGTCGTGGCTGACTCTGGGGTTGGGCGCTCATCTCGCTTTATTGGCTGAGGGAGCCAGCGTACAGCTTCTGGGTCATGTGGCCAGCATGACTAAGCCGCTTCTGGCGAACCAGAGCAGCGCACGGAAAGGCCGTTTACCTTCCCACCAGAGCGGTACCTATTTATCTACTTGCACTTTGATGTGCTTTCGAACTGCTAGGTTGGCAGGAGCAGGGACCGAGCAACGGGAGCTCACCCCGTTGCGAGGATTCGAACTGCCGACCTTCTGATTGGGAAGTCCTAGGCTCTGTGGTTTAACCCACAGCGCCACCCGCGTCCTTAGGACGTCCCTATTTTCATTGGGGAAATGTTGGAGGCTATGGAGTTATGTAACCCCCGAGCCAAGGAGATAAGCAACTCTACAACCTTTAGAAGACATCTGAAGGCAGCCCTGTATAGGGAAGTTTTTAAATGTTTAATGTTTTGTTATATTTTAATATAGGTTGGAAGCTGCCCAGAGTGCCTGGGGCAACCCAGTCAGATGGGAGCGATATAAATAAAACATTGGTAATGGCAATGGTAATGGTAATAAGAATAATGGAATAGGACGTCCCTATTTTCATCAGAGAAATGTTGGAGGGTATGCATGTGAGGTGGCCCTCAGAGATTCTCCTTGAAATGTGAAATCGTGAAAACTGCCTTCTGATTTTTTTGTTCTGCAACAGCATTTCCTGGAGTAAGAGGGCGAAATACAGATCCCAGGAAGTTGGGCGAAACCATCAGTCTGGGCAACAAGCGCATTCACAGGAAATGGCAGCGCTAAGCATGCAGTAGATGCCTATTTCCGTATAATCAGATGATTCAGAGCTTTAATAAAGAACAGAATTTATGCATCCCGTGTTGTCTGCAGACAGGAATCTAGTAATTGCCACCGTATATTTTACATAAAACACCCTCTCCTTTAAAAAATAAATAAAGGAGAGGCAAAGAATTATTACATACACCACTATGTCTAAATGCCAATTATATTAACTTATTTCAGGCCTCCCCCCCCCCTCAATGATGCATTTAGTTATTTCTGGCAGATACTCACCTGTGTTATGTGCTTCTAGCTGTGATAGGGAGTTCACAGCCACTTTGCATAATGAGCAGTAAAGCAGTTTTTTGGCTTTCTCCTCTTCTGATTCAGAAATGGCATTAGTAGTCCCATTTGTGCTCTTGGAAGAAGTTGATGATGAGGGTGTAGATGTTGTTGCTACCGCTGCGGAAGTGACAAGCACTGCTGTAGCTCCAGGCTCAGGTATAAAAGAGACCACTTCAGCATTTGGAAGCTGACTAGAGCCATTCACTGTCAGGTTTGCCTTATCTTCTGAAAGAGAGAGAGAAAGAATATTAGGCTGCCAGGTTGTCCTGTAATCCAGATGATGCTACGAGGAACAGACACGACCAGAGTCTTAGGGCACTATCTCAGAGAAATTCAGTTCGGTTCACACTTAAAGGCCAATCGACCCAAACTGAATTTTCTGAAGCAACATGTGATCTGTAATGCAACTCTTCTGTTGGAATCTGCAAGTGATGTAGTTTTCCAGGCAAACAGCGTTTACAAGAATTAGGGGGAGGTGCACATAAAAATATAAATATTAGTGGGGAAAATGCATTATATTAGGGGAAGTTGCTTGCAAAAAATACAAAACTGCATACAAAAAGGTGTTTTTAGGACCCTAAAATACGGATGAATTTTCATGATTTGAATTTTTAAATTGCTGCAGAGATGTGGAGTAAACAATGCTCACTGCAGTCAACTGAAGGCAACCAACCATTCCCTGGGGCCCCCCCAATCTCTCTCACCGCCAATGAAAACGAATAAATGAATGGAGAAAGAACCTACCCACACACACGATGCTGACACAAAAACTTTGCACAAACAGATGTAAGAGAATGAAAGTTTACAACCACTCACCGTTTTCTCTCTCCTCCAATTTCCACCACTCTTCTCCCCCAACCTCACACTGGCCATCACATTAGTGACTCACATTGATCAGTTAAAAGGTCTATATGAACTGAAAGCAGAGATGCTGTATGTACTTTTGTTACCCCAAAAAATCCTGTGGCCGGATTCTGATGAGTGGGCACCAGGAGAAAGGGGGTTGGAGACTGGCTTGGGAGAAGGAATCTGTGAACTGGGTGAGAGACAATAGAAGCAGGAGAAGCTTCAGGATTGGAGAGTGAAGAAGAGAGTGTGTTGGAGAGTGGCAGGAGGAGAGAGAGGATGCCACCCAATAAAGGGTCTTCACAAGCATTTAAACCATGGGTAGGCAACCTAAGGACCTGGGGCAGGATCCGGCCCAATCGCCTTCTAAATCTGGCCCGCAGATGGTCGGGGAATCAGTATGTTTTTATACGAGCAGAATGTGTGCTTTTATTTAAAATGCATCTCTGGTTTATTTATGGGGCATAGGAATTTGTTTTTTTTCCCCCCTTCAAAATATAGTCTGCCCCGCCCCCCAAGTTCTGAAGAAGAAGAAGAAGAAGAAGAAGAAGAAGAAGAAGAAGAAGAAGAAGAAGAAGTGGAGTTTGGATTTGATATCCCGCTTTATCACTACCCGAAGGAGTCTCAAAGCGGCTAACAATCTCCTTTCCCTTCCTCCCCCACAATAAACACTCTGTGAGGTGAGGCTGAGAGACTTCAGAGAAGTGTGACTGGCCCAAGGTCACCCAGCAGCTGCATGTGGAGGAGCGGAGACACGAACCCAGTTCACCAGATTACGAGTCTACTGCTCTTAACCACTACACCACACTGGCTCTGAGGAGCAGTGGACCGGCCGCCTGCTGAAAAAGTTTGCTGACCCCTGATTTAAACCATGGATAGGCAAACTAAGTCCCGGGGGCTAGATCCGGCCCAATCGCCTTCTAAATCCGGCCTGCGGACGGTCCTGGAATCAGCGTGTTTTTACATGAGTAGAATGTGTCCTTTTATTTAAAATGCATCTCTGGGTTATTTGTGGGGCATAGGAATTCGTTCACCCCCCCCAATATAGTCTGGCCCCCCACAAGGTCTGAGGGACAGTGGACCGGCCCCCTGCTGAAAATGTTTGCTGATCTCTGACAATTGGTTGTGCTGGCTGGAGGGGTTTGCTGATGGGAGTCACAAGCCAACAACCGCTAGAGGGCCCAGGTGAGCCACCCTAATTTAAACCTTTTATTTAGTTCTTCAGCATAATTTCCCTTACATTTTCCTCCCCTCCTTCTGTTTCCACGCCTTGTGTTAATTATTAGATGGGGAGCTCCTCAAAGTGGGGGTTGTTTGTTGCTGTTGTTGTATGTTTCATTACGAAATGCTGTGCACATTGATGGCAGTATATAAACGAATAGTTCTTTTTTTCTTTTTTTTAAAGCCATGTTATATACAATGAGTGTAACCCACTGACAGGAAACTTGCAAGGGATGAATCAATTTATTATCATGTTGTCAGACAGAGTTTGACAAAGCAATCATGACACCTCTAATGTAATTTAAACAAAGAAGTGAACACAATCAGGCACCTACTATGTAATACTCGGCTTTTGTAAAAGATTGGAGAACTTTCTTTCCTGCTTTCCTAATCTGGCACATTCAAGAGCATGGCCGTGTAGGAGATGCAAGGTTGTAAAAAACGGAAGCAGCAGCGCATCTTATTTATCTGTGCAGGGGAGTATTTTAACAACACGACTGTTTACCACTTCTATAGCATCGTTCAGGGGGAAATGAGTGGTGACTAGTAAAGTTGTCCCCAGTTAGCTTTGACACCCTGTCACCCTGGGCTCGCGATCCTGACATGTTTCCGCAGCAGGCTGCAATCCACCTCATCCTCACTACTTCCTCTGACAGCTCAGCAAAGCATAGGAGCATGCCTTTCATTAGTTTTGCCATTCGCATAAAAGAGGTACAGACTTCTAAAACACCTGCAGACAGCACCTACTGGAATATATTTCTCAAGAGTGCACTGTATTCTCCCTTTGTTCTTGTTTCGAAATTTGAACAAGCTGTTGCAGAAAAGCTTTGACAGTTCTGGGAATCCTAATGCTATGGTAACAACAGCACTTCTGAGGAGGGAAGGAGTTTTTTTTAAGTTTTAAGTTTTTATTAAGGGGTTTTTTTGTGTTACAAAGCAAACAAAACGATCTGGTCACAAATGGACATGGGAAATATTTTGTGTCCTCCGGTCTGACACTGTTCTTGTATTCCTTAAGCAATGAACAGAGGAAATACTTGTTTTGTGATATTTTTTTCAAACGTTGAATGTACTTTTGCCTGCAAAGGGCATATATGTAAACTCCTTTCTCGTTCTCATTTATTTATTTATTTTTAAATAATAACTCCATTTATGCTGAAGTCTTGAGAAAAAATCCCTCTAATTAAGTATAACTTTAGGCTGAATATGGCAAAAGCTGTTGTCTCTTATGTTATCGGACGCATTGTCTTGAAGTAGTTTTCATGCATTTATTAATAGTTTGCCTGTGTATACTACTACGTTTATGCCGTGCTTTTTTGTACAAAAGTGAGATGCAGGCCATCATATTTTGATAAACTGTAAAATTCCCCTACCAACCCTTATTTCTTTATATTATTTATTAGATTTATATACCGGCCTTGATCATAAGATCTCAGGGCGGTTCACAGAATAAAAACAAATAATTAAAACAAAACATCAAAACAATACCCCCCCCCTTCCCACAGACACATTTAAAAGGCTGTAGGATATTAATCAGCCCAAGGCCTGGTGGAAGAGAAACGTTTTTGCCTAGTGCCTAAAAATATATAATGAAGGTGCCAGGCGAACTTCCCTGGAGAGAACATTCCACAAATGGGGAGTCACCACAGAGAAGACCCGTTCTCATGTTGCCACCCTCCGGACCTCATGTGGAGGAGGCGCATGAAGAAGGGCCTCAGGAGATGCTATCAGGGTCAGGGTAGGTTCATATGGAGAAAGTCAGTCCATGAGGTATTGCGGTCCTGAGCCGTTTAAGGCTCCCCTCTGCCTGCACCCCTTCACCCTTCTCTACTGAATGTGTAAAGAACTCCTAAATAGTTAATAAAAATAAAAATGACAGCATAAAAATTAAAATCTATGGCATTTTATTGATGTTGAATACTTTTGAGTTATAAGAAATTAAAAATTAAGAACAGTGCACATGGTCATTAGCAGCAAGACAAGATGATGTTAAATGTGATACTTTGCTATGACCCTATCACCATACATATATAAACATAAATGATACTTTTTCACATTTCCAGAATGATGTAGAAGTCGAATTAAAACCATAATGTAAGACTTAGGCCTCAATTTGAGGGTCTTTAAGCGGTGGTTGGTTTTTGTTTGTTTTTTAATCTGTTAGTTATTGATGCTCTGGGAAAGGGTACAATGGGGGTTGTTATGTACTGAACAACTTAACAGGGGTGGTTTTTAAAATCACTTTAAGGAGCTGTATGACTTTTACCTATTTTTATTCCCCACAAGCCTTTGGGGTGCTGTGGAAGGCTAATCAAATCAAATAAATAAATCCAGACAGAGAGTGGAATTTATATATTTAACATACAGAAAGAATTCTGTCAGTAACTTTCAGTAAAAGGTTTGGCGTTGACACTTTAGATACCTGGCATATCTGAAACAAAATTTAAATTGACGTTTCTTTTTTTCTACCTGTTCAAAATGCATTTCTTTCTCCCACACAAAATAAGGCAACTGAAACTTTGGAAAAGTAGTCAATTAGCTGACAGTCATAGAAGACTGGGTTGTGGACCAACCGTCTGAATACTAAGGAAGGAACTGTTCTAGTTTAGAAGGCTCCCTACCCCAACCAAATGTTTTTAAGGTTCAGGATCACTCATTTGCAAAATTATTATTGTTTATTTGAAGGGCAGGGTTAATAACATATACCATAAATGGTATAAGAAAGGGTAATTAAAAAGTTGTTCAAGGTGATATTTTTTATTTCAATTGTAAAGGCTTGCTGTCCTAAATTTCATTATCATTAAACACACATGCACAAACAAAAACTGCACTGCACCACATTACTCCTTGACATTCATTAAGACAAAGTTAGGCAGATTTGATAAGGAGTTTTAGAACAATTCTTTTTCTGCTTTACTGCCCCATTTTCTGAATAATGAGAAACTAATGGGTGTCACTCAGAGTACCAACTTCCTAAACGGTTGTGCATTCTATTGAGAAATGAGGCTTAAGGGGGGGGGGGGAGGGAAAAAAAGAACCATGGGATGGTGCAGAAAATAAAATAACCCTGTAGACCTGCATGCAAATCAGCTTGGAGCAGAACACCTCTTAACTCTTTCCGTACAACGTCTTTCTATTCACTTCTCAACCATCTCAAGCTGATGCAAGCCAATTCTGAAATTCGAATAAATTGTACAATTAAGGATTGTTTATACCTGCCACAATTTTAAAGGTGGAGGTCATATTCTGATAGTGCTCAGTCAGAGGCTCAAACAGTGACTAATGCATGTACAGTTGGGGGAGAGGGGCCTGGGAAGAAGAACTGGTCAGAGGTACCAATCTTCTTTTCAGCGGATGAAGGGGCAAACAGAGATCAAGGCAACCACCGTGGGGATTGCAAATCTAGCAGTTTATCCTAAAATATGAGAATAATCCTGAGAATAATCACATACAATCTAAAAGATTGGCGGGGTGGGGGGAGAGATACTGAACGGTTTATCAAAGTTGCCGCTTAATAATTTATCCAGATCATTTTTCCAACTACAGTGGTACCTCCGTTTACAAACTTAATCCGTTCCGGAAGTCCGTTCTTAAACCAAGGCGTGCTTTCCCTAATGAGGCCTCCCGCTGCTGGTGCCCTTCCACTGTTCAGATTCCATTCTTAGACTGAGGTAAAGTTCTCAAACCGGGACACTATTTCCGGTTTTGCGGCGTTCATAAACCAAATCGTTCTTAAACCAGACTGTTCTTAAACCGAGGTACCACTGTATTGTGAAATGCCTGTGGAACCACAGGAGGTGATGCAAATTAAAGGGAGTATATGTAAGGTGTGTGTGTGAGAGAGGGAAAGACAGGTGGACAGATAAAATCTGGAATGAAAGCGTGGAATCGAAATTCTGAGAGCAGAAAGTCCAATGTTAATCTCTTAAATTGTCAGTTATGCTTTGGGATGGAAGCTGCTTTCCCTTTTGGTCTGCTCATTCAATGCCCTGTGTCCTTTTGAGGGAAGGAAAAAGTGGCATCTGCCCCTTGCTGATTCTCATGCAGAAGTGCTGGTTGCCCGGCAAAGGACTGGGAGCTGGTGCTCAGAACAGGAGATGCTTCCCTTCAACATGAGAACAGGGACTCCTGCAATGTCCTACTTTTAAAAGCTTTTTAAAATAATAATAATAATAATAATAATAATAATAATATCTGTACACACCACCCCGACTTTCTGTGCCATGGTGGAATGGACCTCTTTTTTCAATAGTGAATATAAAAGCAAGGACCGTCAACCCATTTTCCAGATGGTTAAATACATTTTCTCAACAAATTAGAATGAGTGCTCCCAGTGGCGTAGCATGGGTTGTCAGCACCCGGGGCAAGGCAAGTAATTTGCGCCCCCTAACCCATGGATTTTAGTAGGGGCAGAGAGCTGCGAGTGCGAGCGCCCCCCCCAGATGTTGCGCCCGGTGCGGCCGGCCCCCCCTGCACCCCCCACGCTACGCCACTGAGTGCTCCACAGCATTAGTAACCAAGGAAATAATCTGAAACTGAAACTGTATGGGGTATTAGGGGAGGTGTAATACCTCTGGTGGGACGTAGGTGGCGCTGTGGGTTAAACCACAGAGCCTAGGGCTTGCCAATCAGAAGGTCGGTGGTTCGAATCCCCGCGATGGGGTGAGCTCCTGTTGCTCAGTCCCTGCTCCTGCCAACCTAGCAGTTCGAAAGCACGTCAAAGTGTAAATAGATAAATAGGTACCGCTCCGGCGGGAAGGTAAACGTGATTTCCGTGCGCTGCTTTGGTTCGCCAGAAGTGGCTTAGTCATGCTGGCCACATAACCCGGAAGCTGTACGCTGGCTCCCTCAGCCAATAAAGCGAGATGAGCGCCACAACCCCAGAGTCGGTCACGACTGGACCTAATGGTCAGGGGTCCCTTTACCTTTAACACCTCTGGTGGGGGACACTTTCTGGGGTAATCCGTTCACCTTTGGTCCCCACCCTGCTCTCAGCTCCACCTGTGGCTCCTAGAAGTTGTCAGGATGCGACAGTGGCCACACCCTGGGAACAGCTTCAACTGGCCAGCTAAACCAGGTGAGGGTAGCTGATGGGTCTCAAACCCTTGGTGAGTTAGGGACTTCCCTTGCATGCGAAGACAGGCTCCGGAAGATTCAGTGGACAAAACCAATAGTGGGTCCCATGGTCAAGAAGGCGGTCTCTGCACTTATCGTAGAGGGAGGTGAGGTGAGGATGGGGCTCCTCAACTTGGGAAGGTAGCCCATCTAGGAGAAGGAAAGCTCTGGTCCTACACCTCTGCTCCCTAGTGGAATATATTTGGGATAAGAACAGGCTAAGGACTAAACCCTACAGAAATCCAGAATAGAATCCCTAAGGTGGCTGGATGGTGCTTTGTACGCCTCCCCCTGGCAACTCCTGCAGCTCAGCTGGTGCCAAATGTATTGCTCTGCTTTATACCATATCAGCGATGCTGAGAGGGGAGTCTTGTCATCTGGGCAGCCCCAGACCGCAAGACATAAATATAAAATTTATTAAATTAATTAAAACTTCAGTGCTGCTAACACAGAGGTTTGTCTTCACCTCCAGAGAAGCAGTCCATTGTCCCTTGAGACAGACGGGTGCCAACAGCATAAAAAATATTGCAGAGTCCTAGAAAAAGAACTGTTAGGACTAAATATTGAAATCTCACAACTAAGCCCAAGTTGACATTGCTGAGACAAGATCATAGGCAAGAGAGGCTCAAAGGGAGCAATAGGCCCTACATTTATATTCTGAGAAGCATATATTGTTCTCTTTTATGTAAAAAAAACCCCAACACATTTGCATTTATTTTCTTATGCTTTATATCACAAAAGGAAGATACAAAAATGTGGAATTCAAATTTGTGACCCTCCAACTCTGAAGTATATTTGTTTTGATTTAGAATGTGTGATCAAAGGATCCTTATTTTCATTTGATAAGTAAACAGGTGCAGTTTTGAGTAGCTGGGGCACTCATCTTGTTCAGTAGCTCACGAAGCTGAGTATCTTGACTATTTAATTCAGTTTATTCTGCCTGGAGAGAATATGTGAATGTGTGTGCACATGTGTTATGTGTCTTTATTGTAGGAGTTATTTTTTATCATATTCACAAAGCTAAGATTGGTTTTGTGGGGTATAAATAAAAACTGAATTACTAATTCTTGGAGCTACCACTTTTGCTTCCTTCCATCAGCCTCCAGTTCCTAAGGCTGCCAGGGACATTGAATTGGGGGGATGGGCAAAGATGGCTGCTTTGAATTTCTGAGCAAGTGTGGCTGAAGATACTTTCTTAAAACCATCTCCACTTCATGGGTAGGTAGTCCCATGTGGTTGTCTTTCCAAGTTGCAAGTTTCCATTTGGTACATGATCAATTGTACATCATCCCTGAACCAATTGGGCTAGTCACTAACTCTAAGGCTGGATCTACACAGATATAAAAAACGCTATGAAAACCCCCCGCTATTTTATTTATATATATATCTCTATATATCTATCTATATATATATATAGATATATATAGATATAGATATAGATATAGATATAGATATAGATATAGATATATGTGCGCAATTTGCCATTGAGCTCTATATTGCCATCTGGTGTCACATTTTTTTAATGCACTTATAACGTTATAATTGCAGCTGTGTAGAAGAGTCCTAACATTAAGCCAAGTCACAGAGTTCTCAAGGGAGAGAGAGAAGAGCAATAGATAAATATAAATAAGATCTTGCAGTGGACGTCAACCTTTGCAGACTTCAGACCACCCCTTAGCTCAATCATGTAGCCTGAGTCCCAGTTTTTAACCATATTTTAACCATTTTCAGTGATGGGCAGCTGTAACTCAGTTGCTGGTCCTGAGTCCCAACCCACGACCCTACTATCCAAAGCACAATTTGTGAAGTGCAAAACATTTCTTCTCAGGGTCCACATGTAAGCTGGCATTTATAAATAAAACTAAGGGTTGTGTGGGGTAGGAATATATTTCATAACATCTACTTAATATGATTCAAAAAGAAATAGCAGCCTGTTTCGTTCCACTGCATGTGGAACTAATGATGCCTCTATGGTCTACTCTATAAGGGACTGTAATGTTTCAGGACTATTCATGAGGTTTACCAAGGTTTACTGGTTTATGCAGAAAGACCAGAGCACGGCTTCCCACTAGATTTTGCTGTCAACATTACCAAGCAAGAGCTTGAGAAATGTGCTATAGGGAGCACCTATGGGCTTGTTTACATGGCTATTTGCTTCCAAATATCTGTGGAAGAGTCAGAGGTTATTTGCTGCAGGCTTATTATTGTGAATAAACACCAGAGTGTCCCGGGGCACTGGCTACATAGGCAAGACCCCCAGCCCCGACCCCCAGCCCTCTTGCTCATTATTCCGAGTCACTCTGGGGCATGCACACTTATCCAGTGACAGCGGCATATGTGTGAAAGCAATCCATTCCACACATATACGTATCCCCCGCTGGATGAGGAACCACACCTCTAGAAGGATGCTGTGTTTATGAACCGTGGTACTAAATCCCTGTATCCAGTACTCAGGGCTCTCTCTCTCTCTCTCTCTCTCTCTCTCTCTCTCTCTCTGTGTGTGTGTGTGTGTGTGTGTATGTGTGTGTCTTTAAGCATCAGTTGAAATTAGCAGCCCTCTCAGCTCTGATCACCTATTTGGCAGCTGTGGAGCAAGGGGGTGCTCAATTTCGTACCACCTTTCCCTACTATCAGGAGAAAGGGAAGCAGCTCATTAGGTTTCACAACACTGGCCATCAATTGGTTCGCAAGCAGATGAAGTTTTAATTGCTTGCAGCAGTGCCATGAGCAGCCCACTGTTGAGTGTTCATGTCTTTAGATCACAACCAGCATGTATTTTTCTTCTTCTGGTTACCGTATCAAAGAGCTGGCATTTACCTCCAGGAAGCTAGATGACTCTCTGCAAGTTGTTACCGTAGATAATTCACTACAAATGTAGATAACTTCATCCATCTTTGCATACCTCGGTTGGCTATGCCACATTTATCCCAGGATGAAAACAAGACAGTCAAGAAGCTATCCGATGGCTCTATTTCTCCACTTCACATCACTTTTGATAAAAATGATTTTCTCTTACAAACACAAGTGACTAAGGTTATCATCTCCATCTCAATATAACTGACAGTGCTAACAAGCTCAGAGCATGGAGCCACAGACAAATGAAAGCTCATAGACAGCAAAGCAGGATTTGTTTGATGCCACTTGGAAGCACTGTTTGCTCCCTTGTTCATACCCCAAAGGCAGGACTGTCACACCATCTCACCTCCTGCACTCAATTGAAACCCACCGTTTTGATGGTAGATTTTAATGTAGACAGGGAAGTAGCTCTATTGCCACATCTCTACTGGGCAATTTCATCTTTGCTTGTCCTCATCCACAACCTAAATGGCTGCGTTCAGCTGGACAATGGATATGCTGGTCAAACTGTACAGGGAATGTGACCCGCTGTTTTAACTGATCTGTTTCCGTTTTCAGAAAAGACAGCTTTGTAACGATATTTCTTGTCATATTGAAATACACACTGAATCCTTGGTGGCAGCACTAAGAATGGTGATTCTGATAATGATCATCATATGGTCTAAGTAGAACTCTCCGACTTTACACAGGAGGATGAAATATGCCGGGGGGGGGGGGAGTGGTCTGGTTTTGCTTTTTGTTTTTGCAATTGGAGATTTGGATTAAGCTGCAAAACGTATATTGAATCTTATATTCCATCTGTGTGGTTTGAAGAAAACAAGGGCTGTATCCAGTTGAACAGTTACACTAGTGTAATGACCCTCACACGCTCTCTAAAAGTGCTCCAGGAAGGTTGAAGGAACCCCCCAGAATAGATTTAGGGGACACACGAAAAGCATGTGTGGAGAAGAAGTTACATTGGAGATCTAAAAGCTGCCGTGCTAATGTATGAACACTGTCCATCGGTTTTGTTCTTCTCATCACAAAGTATTTATCAACACTGTAATGGATAGGAAGCATGCATTCAGAATCTCACGCAAAAGAAGAAGAAGCAAAGAATTTATAGAATGAAAATTGACCTGATTTGTCAGAGATGCTGGCTGGGACTGGTGTAGCAGAGCAGTTCGCATTAGCCTTTGCGCTGTCCTTGGAAGCACCAGCTTTTGGTCTATTTTTCGTTGCTTCTAGTGCTTTGACCTTCTTGGCATGTTTACTTCCTTTGTAGTGGGCCTCGGCCTGGCTCTACAAAGGAGAACAAATCAGGCTCACACTTTGCACTTCATATCACTTGATGGATGACAATGTAGAGAGAGAGAGATAAAAAGTTATACAACTTTCAATAATAGGCACCACATTTCTTTGCCTGACAACTTTTTGTAGCACTTTATATTATTGATCTCACTTTTTTAATGTATTCAGGAGATAAATATTAACAGAGATTTTTTTTTTTAAATGCAGAACATTTTTTTTTATGGCATACAAAAAGAGGACCATCCTCTTTACTAATCTCTTAGTAGAATTCTATCTGAAGTCTTAAGCTGTTGCTTGGAGGTAAATATATCCAATTTAGAAAATGCATATTAGTCTGATTGCTAAGGCTGCAGTCCTAAACAGAGAGAAGTACCAAAGTCTACAGAAATCACTGCACATAAGTGCATATAATGCATATACTTGTTGTGCATCAGAAGCCTTTATCTTCTGTGTACCCTAGTACAGCTTGCAGGCCTATCAATGTGGATGCACTTGGCCAGCCACATATTATGTCCTTCTATGTGCATGGAACTCACCTTTCCTTCCTACGGTTCTGCACTCCTGGGCTTGCAGAAAAACAACAACAGGAGGTTTTATGGAACCTCCATTGAGCCACCTTATACAGTTGGTAGATTTCATTCATTTTGGGAGCTGGCAAGCTGTGTAGGCCTGTACCAACATAAGGCTACGAATAGTTACATCACTACAATGCCAGCAGGTGTGTAGGGGTTTATTAAGACAGACCATGTGATTCATCAATATCTCATGGGCATGAGAGTGCTGATGAACACACACTGAGCTCCCGCATTTGTTTTAACGGTAGAAACAGATTTGTTTCCTCACAAGCCTTCATTTCGGGGAGCATCACTTCATTATTTAATCAGGCAATTAATGGGGGAAATCTTGCTATTAATGGGGGAAATATTGCTATAGTCTTAAAGGCATAAAATAATTGGATTATTAGTCATACTCAGAGTAGATCCATTAAGTGGGTTTGCTCTGGGTACAACTTAGTTGGATATCACTCCAACCCCTTATTTCTCAAAATATAGCAATGCTATAGATTTTGGAGCATATAAAATTCAAATTTAAAAGGTATGGTTCTTTCATAATACTAAGGAAAAAGGCATATTTGCTGGCAAAATTATACAGGCCAGGTTGCAATCCTACGGACACTTACCTGGGAGTAAATCTCATTGAACTCAATATGATTTACTTCTAAGCAGGCATGTATGGGATTGCACCATACTATACCATAACTCAACCTCTCACAGGATGTGTTTTTTTGAAAGCCAGGCCACTTTAGAGGGATGGCTGCTGTATATATTTATTGGGTGTGTTTTACAATCTTTGAACATTTGTATTCAGCTTCAATCCAATGCCAACTTATATGGTGGTAAGCCAAACTGAACTTAATGTGCAATGTGGCTTACTTCCACATGTATAAAAGACATGCATCGGATTCAAGCTGCTAACTTTATAAGGTTGCTTTTGTGCATTTTGTTTTCCAGAGGTGCACAGTGGCGTCTACTGGGTTTTCTTGCTGCATTTCTTAAGAAACAAAGTGAAACCTGTAATGGCATTAAAGGGTAGGTGGGGAAACCAGATATTTTCAGTATTAAATGTCCTAGACATTGTTAATATGATAGGAAATTTATCCATTGACTACAGCATTATCATAACAAATTCGTTCCTGAAATATTTTTGACTGAGGTCAGAGAGCTAAAAACATTTCCTGATACATATTTAAACCCAATGTTTACTTAACTTAAATAACAGAACATGGACATGCCTGTGCCATTATTGAAGTGTACATATTAACTATTTAAGTTAATATTATAAGTGCAATAAAAACTAACACACAGGACACCCCCATCCATAGGCACATTGATTGGGAATAAACTCCACTCATTTTAACAGCAGCAACAACAAAATGCTCTCACCTGACATGTTTAGAGGTGGGGCGAACAAGAAATCATGCTTTTCATAAAGGGCACAGAGATATGGCCACAACTTGGCATCTCACATATAGAAATACAATGCAAGGGACATTTCTTGTATCATGCAGGTGGTACTGTTAAGAATACCGTGGCCGACATGGATTAGGAAGATTGCACTTTTGCTCATTGTGTTAAAAGTGAAAACAAGCCATAAAACCAAGTGCACAAACTTTCCTCAACACCTCTGCTGGGTTCCAAACCCTCTGGGTGTTGTTAAATCCTTGTTGCTATAGGAAGGACAACTGTATTAGTCTCAGTGAAACTAGGTGTCATTGAAAAGTCACCTAGGGACATTGTGTAATAACAAAGCCTCGTCACTTGGGTGCAAGTGATGGGTAGGAACAGATGGAACGGAAGGGAAAACACACAAGCACATCTGTGTTCAGCAACACAGCCCTCATGGATTCGCACTAGGAAAAACAGCCATTAAGACCCAGCAGATAGGCTTAAGGTGCATGTGATGCAAAACACCAACTTTTCCACCTGGAAAAGGAATAAAACATACTGTATTTCTATATTGTACTTTTTGGTAGGGGACTGTGCAGAAACTTTTTTTAAAAAAAGAAAAGAGAAGAGTTAGCATGGGGAGGGGGATATCTAGAAACTTAGGATAAATTGTTAAAATACTGGCTATAATATTTATAGCAGAAATGCTAAGGATGACTGCTTGCAAAAGTATACATCCTTTTCATTATTATTAGGCACCACACAAAGAGGGAATCTGATTAATTGGCAGCCCAATCTTAAACATGTTTACTTTGAAGTAAGTCCCGCTGAGTTCAACAGGATATATTTCCAAGTAAGCAAACTTAGGATTGTACTGTTAATTGAATAATCATTACTTTTACATGTACAGTACTTAAAGAGACACTGCTCCATTTAAAGTTAAACCAATTAAAAAGAACAATTCACCTTTTGAATTGGTCATTTTGTTTGAGATATATGCTTTTATTAAATATTAACAAGTTGCTGTATGGTGGGTTGCTATTAAAAAGGTTGATGGAGGTTTTGCACCGTCACCATCCTTTACAATTTTATTTTTTAAAAAATTATTTTTTCTTTCGGTAGGGAGGTATTTGAAGTAAACTGTACAATGTGATTTCTGTATTCCTCACATTGCATTTCTGAGCACCGCTATCTATTTTGGAGCTGCTTTTAGTTTTCTAGAAGCTATAGAAAAACAAACCATGTGCTCTATGTACAGAATATTTATACTGATTCTTTAAGATGAAGCCCAGAATGGCTCGGACTAGGATGTGAGAGGAACAGGAAATAATGCTTTAACTTTTGGATGCAAAGCCTGAGGGAGAGGTTAGGTCCACTAAGTCAGAGGCAGGGAACCATTTTGGTGGCTGCAGATTGGACAAGTGGGTGGGGCTGTCCACCTGTCAATCACGTGGTGTCAGATGATTAGGAGCTTTGATTGGAATTTCAAAGCATCCCACACAGCTAAAGCCTGCTTTCTGCAGGTATCAGGTGTGTGATCTGTGCAGGTGACCTAGGAGGCTTCAGCTGTACTGCCTTTCACCATGTATGATGCTAGACAATCTATCATCATATATGATGTCGAAGGGTGGGGTGAGGAGGGGTGGTTTGGAGAAAACAGCCTTAGAGACCAAATTTGAACCCCTGGTGGGCCAACTCTGGTCAGTGTGTCAGAGTTTCTCCACCCCTGCACTAAGTTATTAAAAGTCCTAGGCAGTTCTGGTCAAGAAGGCAATCAGTAACCTGTGCATTATTCAGTTACGTTGTGTTCTGTAGATTTAAATAAACAATTGTTGAGCTTAAGACATGCAGTGTGTCCTGCCACTCGCTATATATGAAAACTGTGTCAACAGATGGGGCCTGCTCTGAAGCTACAGTGGTACTTTGGGACGCGAACGGGATCCGTTCCAGAGCCCTGTTCTCATCCTGAACGGAACGTAAGACGCGACTGCACATCTGCGTGTTCGTGGGTCGCCGTTTCCGCGCATGCACGTGACGTCATTTTGACTGTGCATGCGCGAGCGGCAAAACACGGAAGTAATGAGCTCTGTTACTTCCGGGCCGCCGCGGAGTGCAACCCGAAAATATTTATCCTGAAGCGTATTTATCCCAAGGTATGACTGTATTTCATTTCCAGAAGCTAAATCTACCTGGGAGGATAGAAGGAAATACAGTGGTGCCCCGCAAGACGAATGCCTCGCAAGACGGAAAACCCGCTAGACGAAAGGGTTTTCCGTTTTTGAGCTGCTTCGCAAGACGAATTTCCCTATGGGCTTGCTTCGCAAGACGAAAACGTCTTGCGAGTGTTGCGATTTTTTTTCGCTTCCCCCCCTTTTTCTAAGCCGCTAAGCTGCTAATAGCTTTTTAGCCGCTAAGCCACTAAGCCTTTAATAGCTGCTAAGCCGCTAAACCGCTAATAGCGCTAATCCGCTAATAGGGTTGCTTCGCAGGACGAAAAAACCGCTAGACGAAGAGACTCGCGGAACGGATTAATTTCGTCTTGCGAGGTGATTTTATTTTAAATGTTTGGAAGATACCTTGATGAAACCATTAAATATTGATATTATCAATTCTTTTGGAGGATCAAGCATTTGATCCAAATGCTTGGTGGTCTAGTGGTTAAGATTCGGCGCTGTCCCCCATTTCTTTTCTCTCTTCTGTTTTCTCCAGCTTCTTTGTCAAAGGGTCGGGGATCTCTCATATTCAAACAAATGCAGTTTCTCTTGGTTCACTCATTACTTGTGAGGAAATGGACAAGGGAAGGGTTGGGAGAGCTTGAGCCACCATCTTAGCTGCTGTTCTTATTACATAAGTATTTTTAATTTATTTACACATACTTATTTATTCTTCCAGGTCTCCAAGAAGCTCGGGTTGACTTGCGCGTGGTTTACACGACCTAGTTTCCAAGGGCTGAAGCAGCATGTGAGGCCAAGGCCCATGGAAATTGAGAAGCAGATATTTTCTGGGGTCAATAGACCTTTAAACTACCATGACAGTTTATTAAGCTTTCAAATGGCTACGCAACTTTCAAATAGATAGTGTCCCTTTAATTTTTTGGACTGTAACTATGTTTACTGCATAGCTTGTGCTGCTGAAAAGGCCCAAGGCAAAAAACAAAAGACTACAACATGATAGACAGAGGCGTACTGAAGAGAAAGGCTGATATTGGCAATGGGGATGCCTGCAATATCAGTGATAACCTACTACTGGCTTTGATTCACTTCATTCCTCATCTACTGTACATGAAACCTGTTGAAAACAAACAAAGCCCAGACATATATTAAACTAGTTATAAACTCAGTTATGAAATATATCAAACACTTAACCAATGAACACCCAAGTGAGATACTTCAATGGAAAGAAAAAAAAACAACAACACATGAACAAAATCTTTTAAATCTGAAATCCCCACTACGAGTGAAGGTAGCATTAATTCAATGATGGGTTAACAGAAGATCTTTTTATATGTTGTGTTTCCCGCAACAAATATCTCAGTCATATTTTTAAAAGGCTATACACAGGTTTTCAAATGTACTGGGGCATGCAGAACTAACTCCAGCTACTGTCATATAGACTGATTTTCATTGGAAAATATATTGCAACACAACCTACAAAGCACTGCTTTTTACCTAGGATGGTTTCAGTTCTCCAAAGGTTACCATTATCTCAAAGTAGCCTCAGCAACTACAGGATTATATAATCATAAAATTGTAGCGTTGGAAGGAACCTTGAGCACCATCTAGTCCAACCCCCTGCAATGCAGGAGTCCACTCCAAAATTTGTCCTAGGGCTCAAGAGCATTATGGGAAGTAGAACTGGGAAGCAGTTTGGTGTGTGTACTATTTTAAATTCACCAGCCTTTGGTTGTCTTTGTAAGCATCTTCTTCTTCTTCTTCTTCTTCTTCTTCTTCTTCTTCTTCTTCTTCTCCTGCCCTATACCCGTAGATCTCAGGGCGGTTCACAACATAAAATCACAATATAAAAAACACAAAGCTTTGGGTCTGCTACTTTCTAAATTTACAGTCCGCAGAGATACACCATCTCACAACCTTTCGATGGGACTTTCAACAGGTGGCTCCTGCAAACAGGGCCAGACCAAGACATTTTGTTTCCCGAGGTGAAAACATTACACCTTCCCATTCCATGTACTAAAGCCAACTGGTCTTGCAGATGATTTGTATTTAAACACCAATGATAGGACAATGTCCTCCACCACACCTGAGGAAAGTAAGCTATCTTTGATGGCACAGTTAGACTGTTAGGCACACAACTTGTCACCAATCCCTGCAAACTCCCCCTTCCCCCCCAGCCACATCTGCCTCACTCTGCCTAATGTTTGGGCTGAACCTACCTACAAAATGAAATCCATAAGGTTGTGCCACACTGTGGAGTGACGACAAAAGGCATTGTAATGTTTCAGCATCTTAGAAGAACATTTGTCCTAATTCAGCAGGTTCAACAGAGATATTGATGCAAAAACAAGGCCTATATTCATTTCAGTGTTTCACTGTATTGATGGTTGTCTCTGAGCGTTGTACAAGCAGTCATCTACCTTGAAACCCCACATTCCATCTCTAGAACATATGTTTGAATGTGATGCTTTGTCTAAGCAGGAAGCTCAAGAAAAAGGAAGATAGTCCAGTGTTTCCCAAACGCCCCCTCCCATGGAGCACTTAAAAATTGTCAAGGGTCTTGGAGGACCACATCATCATCATCAGTCTGTTGAGCAAGTGTAATGCACTGTGCTAAATGCTGCATGATTTTAATTGTATTTTAATTGCTTTCTAATTTCATAGATATTTTATTTTGTTGCATTACAAACTGAATTCTATAGAATACAATAAAACACAATATAAGAAATTAAAGGTGCACTAAAATGTAATTAAAATTTAATATACATATTTAAAGAGATGGATGCACCATCTTCTCCCTTCAACCATTGATCCACAAGCACTTGAATGATGCTCACAGACCACAATCTGGGAACCCCTGAAATAGTCCATATGAATGTAATTATATTTTTTGGGGATAATTTTTAAAGCCATTTTTTGATTTGCAAATTTAACAAGAGAGAAGCAAAACAAAAGTACAGTATACTAAGAAATGAACAGCAAATAAAATTTCAGCGTTTTGCTCTCAGTTATTTCCTACTTAGCAATTTGAATTAGGGATTATGTGAAAGGAGCATAAGGAAACTCACTACTGAGAACCTTCTGAGAACATATTTTCAGATGCTTTTAATGGCTCGAGGCAGGCACAAGACATTACTTTGAATTCTCTTTATGTACATATTTCTTTCTTAGCTCTGGATTGTTAAAATTACATGATTTGTAATAGAAGTTTGGGAATTCTTTTAATGTTTTAATATGGATGCATGAAGTGCTGTGAACTTTAATTGTAGCTTTCTGTTACCTGATCTTGACAAAATTATATACCCTTTCCCCTTACTGGCTTGCATCAATGAAGGAGCCAGATGGTAAGAGAATAAGCGTAAGGCAACTCATTACTTCGTGTGGTGATGTAATTCAGCAGTATTCTCATTGCACTCAAGGATTATCCTGCATCACAGCAGAACTAGAGCCATGTATATTTCAGACAATATTCTTGTTTGCTTTTCTGTCACCAGCCAGCAGAGCTGCCCTGCCAGATGCAATGACAACAGGCACAACAACACTGCAATTATGAAAAGAGGAGCAGATGTAATGAAAAATAATTTGACCCACTCCCCCCCCCCCCCGCATTTCATGACCCACCTTGTATATTGTTTGATTTGAATGCGTTTGTATTGTAGGACACAATTTTAGTTTGCTGTTTTTGTGTGTACTGAAGAAACCGAAACATAATCTCCCTATGCAGACATAAGGACCAACTGTTGTTTGTTTTCACAAACCATGGCTAAGCATTATGTTTGAATACCTAAATCATAGTTAAGGATGGCTGCAAAACAAGATCGTTTATTTATTTTCCATCTCTTCCTTCCTCCCAAAGTGGCCCAGGGCAACAAACACCAAAGCTAAACAATACGATAAAAAATAAAAACAGAATATTTAAAAACATTTAAGAATATCTAGAAACATTTAAAAACAGTCTAATAACCTCACATCTAGCAGTTTCAAGGTTGCCAGAAACAGTATATTTCAGCCATCAGGTATGTCTTTAAATTCCTCCTCCCATCTTAATAAAGAGTGAGACAAATGCACCTTACTTGAGAGGGCATTAACTGGGCAGCACCACATGGCAGCAGTACCAGCAGAGCCTCTCCTGCTGATTCTAAGGTCTCAGATTGTTGTTACTGGATGAGGTGGTCTTTTAGATACTTAAGCAAACTGTTTAGAGTTTTCTGCACCAGCACCAACTGCCTGAACTGGGTTCAGTAGCTCACTGGCAGTCAGTGCAGAACTTTCAGGACCTGTGGCACATGGTACCATTGTGATGTAATGCATTACAGGGAATTACACACACCAAATAAGGTTTTGGCGTTCTGAACATGCTCAGCTTTGTGGCAAACTCTAGCCAATCACAAGGAAACTTATACATAAGGAAACAGTACACATCCTCAACACTGCGGTAAAATCAGACCAATCACAGAGAGGCAGCATTGTCTGTACCTCTGGATGCGAACAGGATCTGTTCGGGAGCCCCGTTCGCACCCTGAAGCGAACGCAACCCGCGTTTGCGGGTCGCGATTCGCTGCTTCTGCGCATGTGTGTGACGTAATTTTCAGCGTCTGCGCATGCGGCGAATCCGGAAGTAACGCATTCCGTTACTTCCGGGTCGCCACGGAGCGCAACCCGAAAACGCTCAACCTGAACCAACTTTAACCCGAGGTATGACTGTACTTATGTGCCTTGTAAGAAAACAGGGAGAGGGGAACTAAGCATTTTGATTGGATGAAGGATTTGAAATGTATTGGAATGTATATAAACTATATGAAAAGGCGTGTGCTCCAATGTTCTGGGCCCGGTCTTTGTGAAGCAATCCCACTGGATCAAACTTCTGCTCAGAAATAAACTTTGGACTCCCTTTTTCATGTGATTCTGTGTTCACTCGTGAGATAGGGCAGGCTTTCCTGCAACAATTGGGCTGCGCACTCAACCTAGCAGCTGCATTAGCTGCAGCTTTTGTGTTATCTTCAAGTACAGGCCTCCATAGAGTGCATTGCAGTAATCTAGCATGAACAACTGGGACCAGGCTATCCCATTCCAGAGAAGGCTGCAGCTGGCCTGTGTGGGGCCTCAGCATTTCCAGCCACAGAAAGCACTTGGTATGCCAGTGGCAAAATGGAATCCAGGAGTGTTCCCAAGACTACAATCCTGCTCCTTCAGGGGACTGCAACCTCTGACAGAACAGGTTGTCCACACAGGAACTTGCATCCACAGTGCTTGCATTTTACCAGAATTCAGCTTCAGTTTATTGGCCCCCATCCAGCCCCTCACTGCTTTCAGACGCCTGCCCAACATGGGACCCTTTGCCTGAAAGTTTTTTAGTTACTGCTCCTCTGTAACATGTGGTCTGTAATGTCTTACTACTTGAATGTATTCAGGAACTCTGTAATCTATTTTTGGGGTCTGCTTCATATTAGGATTTTTTTCTTTTCTGCATGTACAAAGGCCACACATCAGATACCTCTCTATCTAGTGTGTTTGTGGATTGGGTATGAATCTTTAACGTGGACATGCCATGGACCACTTGAATGAAACACATGTGTCCAAGTACCACAGTTTGGGAACCCCTAGCATAGACCTGTTATGAACCGCCCTGAGATCTATAAATGAAGAGTGGTACAATGGTACCTCGGTTGTTGAACGTAATCCATTCTGGAAGACTGTTCGACTTCCGAAACATTTGATAACCCGAGGTGCAGCGGGGGGGGGGGGGTCAGCAAAATCCATTGAGAAAATGGAGAAACGCACCCCGGAAGCCGTTCGACTTCCGAGGTGCGTTTGAAAACAGAAGCGTTCAGTTCTGGGTTTTCGGCGTTCGGCTTCTGAGACACTCAAAAACCAAGGTTCCACTGTATACAAATTTAATGAATAAATAAATAATAGACAAAAGCCAGCTGGTTGGACCAACAGGCTTAGCTTAGTATAGGACTGCTTCCTAGTTTCTTACTGTATTGGTCACTACAGTGAAATATTAGCTTTATGTGGCTCAACAGAAACATCGTAGAACCAAACTAGGAAACTACCTGAGGCACCACAATCCCCGAGGTGCCTGCCTCAGCTACAAAAGTGCCTTGCAGAGAGCAAGGAAGCTGCCATCTTCATTTCTGGAGGAGGCAGGTACAGAAGCAGGTTAGCAGCTCCTTGGCAGTTTTGATATTCCCTCCGTTCCAAGGGACAGGATTGAGAGCACCCCCCCCCCATCTCTACCAGCTGCCTGAGGGCAAAGTCATAGTTGTGAAGGAAAGGAAACAGAGAAGTGACAGACATTTTTTTTAAATGAAAATAAAAGAACAGTCATCCCGGTTAACTCTTGCGTGTTTAAGGTGCTGTTGTTATATTGATCTACATTGGCTCCCAGTATGTTTCCAAGCACAATTCAGTGTGTTGGTGTTGACCTTTAAAGCCCTAAACAGCCTCAGTTCTGTCCATCTGAAGGAGCAACTGTACCCCCGTTGTCCAGCCTGGATCTGAGGTCCAGTTCCGAGGGCCTTCTGGCAGTTCCCTCACTATGAGAAGTGAAGTTACAGAGAACCAGGCAGAGTGCCTTCTTGGTAGTGGCATCCACCCCGTGAAATGCCTTCCCATCAGATGTCAAACAGATAAACAACTATTTGACTTTTAGAAGACATCTGAAGGCAGCCCTGTTCAGGGAAGTTTTTAATGCCTGATGTTTTATTGTGTTTTTAATATTTTGTGGGGAGCCGCCCTAGAATGGCTGGAGCAACCCAGTCAGATGGGAGGCATATAAATATTATTATTATTATTATTATTACAACAACACATGGGAATGGGCAGCATTTTAATTTAACCAAGGCAGTAAACACCACCAGCAGTACCTTGAATCATACCCGTCTAAATAAGCTGTGTGTCTCACTCGACTAACGTTAGAGACGGCCTACTTCATAATGATACATTGCACTAAGTTGGACTTTTATTTCCACTCATTTAAAATATAGAATCATAATTATAAAAATTATATGTATGGAGCCTGGTGCTTGCCTTCCTTGGTTGTAACAAGTTTGGGTAATGGCATGCAAATTAGCCAGTTGCCACCCACTGCTCTTCAAATATAAGCTCCATAAAATATATACCTGTTATTCCTTTGATTAATCTGGCCTTTTAGATGCACTCAAAACTTCTGGATGAGGTGGCGGGGATGGGGGTGGGGAACGAGGCATGAAAGTGTTATGATTTGGGGGAAGAAGTCTATTCTCATATGTGTAAATATTTTAGATTTGGTCTTAATGAACAGCAGCTATTTCTTTTGAAGATGTTCTGTATGGAGAAATGAAAATCTCCTAGCTTCACAACTTTACTTAAAACTAGAGTCTGGAGAAATAATGTTAAAGAGACAAAATCCAGGGATGGAGCCATTGCTGCAAGTGATTAGTTAGGATGGATAGCTATGAAACAGAAAGTACAAATATGTAATACAGGCGTATAGATTGACTACCAATTTGCAAAAAAGAGAGAGCGAGAGCTGGAGAACATTAATCCACACCAATTGATCTCCATTAACAGATCTCCAGTAAATTTCTCGCTGGATTTGGGCTCATTTGAGGCTTATCTGAAATGGCATATAAAGTTCCTATTAGCAAATGTTTAACTGGTCTAATAAATAAGGTAGAGTTCCTTTTCCAGTTTTTCTAAAAATCATTACAATACTTCCAAAGTATTGGTAATGTCTTTTAAATTGCAGCATTATAGCAACCACTCAGGAATATTACACTGATAAGCAAATTACCGTATTTTCCCGTGTATATAAGACTAGGTTTTTCCCCTTAAAAATAATGTCAAAAATTATGGGGCGCCTTATACATGGATAGTGACTCCCCCTTTTCTTAAATCTGAGTCCCCCAAAATAGGGGGCGTCTTATGCATGGGGGCATCTTATAGACGGAAAGATATGGTAACTTATTTTAAATCACTATGGCTAGGAGAAATCCAGTCAGATGAGCAGTGGAACTCTTTCATTCAATCCTGGAACAGAACAACACCAAAGGATAATATTAAGAATGAAGCACTGCCTTTGATTTTATGTTTGTGACAAAGGATTGTGCTGTTTGTCATTCTTTATGCTGCGTTTGTGATATACTGGTTCTTTGAGTTAATTATATAAATAATTATATAACTAAAGACTAATTGCTCAGAGAAACTTCTCATCGTTAGACGCTGCTAAAAATGTATACATTCACATTAATGCTAAACATATGGAGCGTGTACAGTAAATTGGAATATATAGTTATGGGGATGAAAAAAACTGAGTCAAATTCACTACTCTGAGGCCAAATCCTCGAAAACAAACTTGTTAACAGATTAGTCCATATCAACTAAAAGCATGACCAGCCCTAGGTGTGCATTCTACACATACAGTGTATGAAATTCCTCACAGTTCCAGAAATGGAAATGAAAAAGTAACCATCAAATGCATGAAAAAGTAAAACGAATAAAAAAGTAACAATTCCAAAGATAATAGCAGGGCTTTTTGAAATCTTGTTAACCTTTAGTTTATGATACCTGTAGTCTACACAAAGCTTAGAGATTGCTTACTGAAACCCCCAACACTGTGAGCACTAAATATCAAACAGTGTTAAAAATAAATTTTAAAAATCACAAGCTTCCTCAAGTGTTTTATTACAGTTGTATGTGTGAATCAATCATTCTTTCGCATTATAATAGCACTTCTATTTACTTCTAAAGACCACACATTACTGAAAGCTATGGAATGGGAGAGTATTTCACTCTTGCCAAAGCTAACTTTGAAAATGTAAAAAAGAGACTGAAACTTTGACTCTGTTTCATAAATCTTTCACACCAGCGTCCTAAACATATTCAGATCAATCCAGCAATAGTGGTCCATGAACAGAAACAAACTGTGAATATCGTGAGTCTGTCTCATGTGACTACTATAATTTTAACAGTGCAAAACTCTGTTTTTGGAACTACCAAAGCTGATAGTTTGTTTATGTACATTTCGTTCTCCTGATTACCTCCAGGAGCAAGTTAAGATGGTTGCCTGGCCCACATTTTTCTGCATTTAAATACAACAACAACAACAACAACAACAACAACAACAACAACAACAACTTATTACTTATACCCTGCCCATCCAGCTGGGTTCTCCCAGTCACCCTGGGCAGCTCCCAACATTAAACATAAAACATTAAAAACTTCCCTAAAAAGGGCTGCCTTCAGTTGTCTTCTAAAAGTCAGAAAGTTGTTTATTTCCTTGACATCTGATGGGTGGACGTTCCACATGGTGGGTGCCACTACCAAGAAGGCCTTACTAAGCTTACTAAGGAAAAGTAGGACTGAGTGTTGTTACCAAGGCAGGACCTGCTTTGAATTGCCATCTGAAGATGATGGATGGAGAGATAGATAGATAGATAGATAGATAGATAGATAGACAGACCCACCCACTGACCAAGTGAAACTAATGCAAAGCTTTCCTTACAATATTCCAAAATGCAACAGTTTCCTCTCCTCCTCAAATTATCAGTGCTTTTTGTATTTCGTTTATTTTTAAAAAAATTAATGCAAAACAGGGTATCACTGAAAATGACACAGAGACAGGAGAAACATAGATCAACCCTTTACTAATAACCATTAAATTGATTCAAATGGAAAACTAAGAACTTTTGTTAAAAGCTTTGTTAAATAGCCTCTGTTGAAGAGAACTTTCTGCACATTATGCCCCAGCAGCCTGTAATCATGTAATATTTCTGTCATGTTGGAGCTGAAGTGTTCATCATTTTGTCAGTTCTGTCTGCAAAGAAGAGAATTACCTTCACAGGCTCCCTGAGATTTATGCTTTTAATTACCACCTATCTGCTTCAATACCCTCCAAACTTAAAGAATCAATATAAATAGTCTTATTTAGACAGGGGTGGGGAATGCTTGACAAAAATTCCAGCTATACTTTTTTTGGTGGATTTCCACTTGATGTTATTGATTCCTTCTACATCTTTTGTATCCGCTAGCAATTCATCTGTTTTCAAATGTGGTCCTCGCCTTTAGAAAAAGTACAGGCCAGGAGCATGCATAAAATAACAATGGCGGCTGGAAATTTGCAGAAGTTACTGGTTACCGAACCAATGGATTCAAATTACAAGAAAGGAGATTCCGACTAAACATGACAGTAAAAGACTGTTCTACAGCAGAATGAGCTGGTGGACTCTCCATCATTGGAGGTTTTTAAGAAGAGGTTGGGGGGCCACCTGTATGGAATTCTTTAGCTGTGATACCTGCATTGCAAGATGACCCTTGGTCCCTATCAACCCTACCATTATGGGGTTGTTTTTATAATCCTAATTCATGTTTAAGTATTTTCTTTGGGGTGTTTCCACTTCAGCATTTAAGACCACTTTGTCAGTTCTCAAAAAATAAGGCTACTTCATCATCATTACGTCTTTTAAAGTGTCCCCCCCACTATTGTAGGAATGGAGAACCTGTGTTCTTCCAGATGTTGTTGAGCTCTGGCTCCTATCAACCCTGCTCTCGTTTCCTTTCTTGTGTTCCATTTTAGATTGTGTGTATATTTGGATTGTAATATCCCTTTGTGCAGGGACCTTTGTAAAACTCCAGGTCCATAGATGTTGAAACAGTAACAATAATAAGCTATCCGGATCTGGCCAGACGTACCACTTAAGTATTTGAGCATAGTTCCATTTCCTGGATCTTGTGCATTTACTAACAGATAGTGGGGTGGTGTAGGCTTTCAGTTCACCCCTCAAGTGTTTAGGAGTGGGCAGGAAGGGGCAGTGAATCACGGCCTCCCTGTCTTCATTTTCCGTGCCAACAATGCCAGCTATCAACTTGGTGGATGTATGCATAGAGATCCACAGCAGGATTTGCAGATTGGAAAAGCTGTATTTTAGATACTTGACATTATAGAGCTGTTTCAGGGACATTCTGCCTAAGACGGAACAGCTGCCGTAGAGGATAGCTGTCACATGGCAGATGGTGGTAAAGCTGTACACTCTTGAAACTGAGCTATTTGGGATTCTTTTCTCTGTGCTCTGTTACTGTTGACCCGCTCTGTTACTTAACACAGAAAGGGAAAAGGATAGAAAAAAGGCTTTGATGTTGCTGCCACTGTTTAGGAAAAAAAGTCAACTGAAACACCAAAAGACCAAATACACTGTTTAATTAATTGGCTGTTATCTATGCATACAAATGTCATAATTATCCCAAAACTGGAGAGAAGCAAAAGGCAAACTTGGTGTGAAAGCTAGTGTGATGTTTAAGAGGCTTACTATGTTTTGAACGGAAGCTCTATGGAAGGTTCAAGTCAGAAGGTGCAGACTACAGGTGAAAGTTGAATGTGAGGCAGCTAATACAGAACAAGACCAGTGCTATTTTTCTAGAAAAAGAGGTGAGCACAAACTTCTCCCTTGTTCTCTTATAATGGCAATGGCGCCTACATGAGAAGGGCCGGAACTGAGCTCCGGTGAGCTCCAGCTGAAAAAAATCCAGGTCAAAACTATCCCACCAAGAGTTAAGTAAATGAAACAACATGATGTTGAAGGAACCTGACCTCTTGTCTCCAGTGGTGTATCTGAGAGAACACCACACAAAGTGGTTTCAGTGTCAAAACTAGGATCTGGGAGATGAGGGTTCAAATCCTCACTCAGCCATTGATCTAGGGGATGTTGCTGTTTCTCAGTCTAACCTTTCTTATGAGGGTTGTGATGAGGATAAAATGGGAAGGGAGAGAACCATGTATGCCACCTTGAGCTCCTTGGAGGAATGGTAGGATATTAATGTAGCAAGCAAATAAATACAGTCAAACCTCGGTTGTTGAACGTAATCCGTTCCGGAAGCTGGTTTGGCTTCCAAAAGGTTTGACAACCAAGGTGCGGCTTCCGATTGGTTGTAAGAGCTTCCTGCACTCAAGCAGAAGCCGCGTCAGACGTTTGGCTTCCGAAAAACCTTCAAAAATTGGAGCATTTACTTCCGGGTTTTCAGTGTTTGGGAGCCGAATCGTTTGAAAATGGAACTGTTCAGAAGTTGAGGTTTGATTGTAATGCTCTCCAAAAAAGGGACTCCTTCTCAAATCCACTTATACAAAGGGTTAAATTTTGGCCTTGCTCTCTGAGTATTAATACAAGCCTCTTTGAACCAATGGCTTACTGCAGTGATGTCAAGAAGTCTTTGCAAACATTCATAGCAGCTTAGCAGATAAAGGACTCGACAAAGCATGGCTTATCACTCAATATCCAAAAAGCCAAAGTGCTGCACCAACAAGCACAAAACAACCCCTATACAGCGCCACAAATCCAACTTAATGGTGTAACATTGGAAAATATTGATCACTTTTCCTACCTGGGCAGTTATATTTCCATAAGGGCCAACATTGATGCCAAAATCCAGCATCGCCTGAGCTCTGTGAGCGCAGCTTTCTGCAGATTGACGCACAGAGTGTTTGAGGACTGGGACATTTGCAGGGAAACCAAAATACTTGATTACAAAGCTATTGTACTACCAACTTTACTGTATGCATGTGAAACATGGATCACTTATAAACGCCATCTCCAACTCCTCAAAAGATTCCATCAACGGTTTCTCAAAAAAAAATTACACTTCACTTGGGTAGATAGGTGAACTAATGCCAGTGTACTGGAAGAAGCAAAGATCACCAGTGTTGAAGCAATGACTCTTCAACACCAACTTCGTTGGACTGGTTATGTTGTTCGGATGCCTGATTATCATCTTCCAAAGCAACTACTCTATTCCCAACTTAAGAATGGAAAGCAAAATACGAGTGGACAACGAAAGTGGTTTAAAGACACTCTCAAAGCAAATCTTAAAAAAAATGCATAAGCACTGATAACTGGTAAAAACTGGCCTACGAGCGCTCCAACTGGAGAACATCCTTCACCAAAGCTGTCATGGACTTTCAAGAAGCATGAACTCAGGGTGAAAAGGAGAAACGTGCTAAGAGGAAGGCATGTTTGGCAAACCCTCACCGTGATCAACTCCCGCCTGGAAACCTATGTCTCCGCTGTGGAAAGACGCGTCAACTCAGAATTGGCCTCCACAGTCACTTATGGACTCACTGTTAAGACTGTGTTCACGGAAGACAATCTTACTTGGCTAAGAGTGATCGCCAAAGAAAAAGAAGAAGAAATGTTGTCAGGGCAACTGAATAGAAAGACAGAGGCACTGGGGCTGTAGAGCCTGAAGCTAAGTGAAGGAATCCCAGAAACATGATGGGCTGTGGCCACATTTTAATGGAAAAGTTCTTGTGCCTCCAACAGCAGAGCTGAAAGGAAGTATCGTTTTCATACTCCACAAAAAGGAGGCTTCGTTGGCAATCTTTGGGGAGCATGCAAGCAAGGGTAGCAGTGTTTGCTAGTTAAAACTAGTTTTCTATGCTTTTGTCCCGTCCCCCCCGTGTGTAAGAGCACTCCATAATGTGGGCCCTCACCTTCAGTCTGAAGCAGACAAGCTTATCCCATGCATTTCTCCAGTACCTCACAGTGTCTACATGTTTACATGTGATCCTCTCCAGTGCACAGCTTTCTTGACAAAGCACAGATTTATATCCTTAATCCAGACCACAATGGACTCTAGTGGCACAACTGCACTGTAGAAACAAGCAGCCTTGAGCACTTGGTGCCACTGTAGTTTTAGAACTGCAGATCTGCGATATGCAAAGAAACAGAAACTTGAGCAGGCAGAAGGATATCCCTGCATTTGTTTATCCGCGTTCGAAAGACTTGGTTTACCACGTTCGAAAGACTTGGTTTACCAAGTCTTGGTTTACCAAGTTAACTGACACCAAATCAATTCAATCAGCTGTAAGTGATACAAATAAGAACGAGAACGTTTACTTTTCAAAGCGGCATACTAAAATAAGGTATGCTTGAGATACACAAAACCAATATACAGGCATTTATTGAAGTATTAACGATCAGTGCAAATTGCATTTTTTTTTAAAAATGAACACCTGTGTAACTTTTAACTAGTTCTAAAATCTGAACTTTCATGTGTGCATATGGCAAATAGCAAAATTCCTGGTTCCATTCCTGGAAGTCTCCACAAGCAGATGTACTAGCAAGTAGGGTTTGTGTGCCTAGGTTATAAGTGAAACCTCATGGCCTGATTTTATGTTTATGTGTATGCGGTTGAAAGAATTGTATGTGAAAGTAAGAAAAAGGAGGACTTTTCACCTTGATGTTTGTTTTATCCTAAAGGCTTTTGGATCTTTTGTTGAAAGCCATTCTGTAAATGGCTATTTGAGAAGTAGCAACCTCTGTGCCTACAATTGCTTATACAGCATAATTCTTCCCAGTATCACGCACTCTTGGGACATGAATAAGCATATCCAGTCTTATCCTCAAGGAGAAGGGGATGACAGAGGACGAGATGGTTGGACAGTGTTCTTGAAGCTACCAACATTAGTCTGATCAAACTGCGGGAGGCAGTGGAAGATAGGAGTGCCTGGCGTACTCTGGTCCATGGGGTCACGAAGTGTCGGACATGACTAAACGACTAAACGACAAAGTCTTCTCCTTTCCTGAACTTCCATTGTACATGGTATCGTCTGGGCTGGCCAAACACAATTTGCCGTTTCAGGTGGAGTAGCAAATGGCACCCCTTTCTCCAAGTCAAGGCGCATGGTGCTAAGCATTTTTTCTGGCAACCGATGTGGAAAATCCCACAAGCATCTCTCTACAGTAGTAAAAATGCAGCAATAATTAATTAAATCACTAAATAGTATGCTGCCTTTCGTGACACCCACAATCTATTACTCTCCCTAATGGTAGGGACAGCCCTCTCACACCTCTTAATATATTGATAATAGTGTTATTTCCACACTCCGCCCCCCCCCCAAAAAAAGACATGACAGCATGGCTGAAATTACTGACAATTGCCCCTAATCTTTGTGCACTGATCTTTCTAGAGGAAACTGCTCACAAAGTCTCAAAGAAACAAAGAGGTTAGCAGCTGAGTGAATTAAGAGCTCTTTTGGAATAGCGAGTTAAGGCTGAATGATTTCCATTTCCATCTTCTCTAAGAGTTCCATAAATCTGCATCAGTGGATGAGTAAATGGGAGTGTTTTGATTCAAAAAATAAAACCCAGAAAGGTGGGCAGTTATTTAGAGAATTCCAAGAGGGGAAAACTTGCAAGTCAGGTAGTCAGGTACAGTTGAAGCCATCATAAAGGTGGGTTCATTAGAGACATGAACCCACATATCGTCTTATCACAAGCCATTCGAGTTACAAGCAGTATTATAAAGTTATCAGCACCAAAACTCACTCAGTAAAAAGTCATGCATCTCAGCATGCACAAAGTGGTTTATCATGGTGCAGTGTGACAGAAGTCCAGAAGAGGGAGTCCTTGACCTCACAGGTGAAAAGGAGAGAATAAAGATGCAAAGGGAATTGTGTCCTGGTGCTTGCAGAAATAATACTGAGCAATGAGAGACTCAAAGAGAGAATGCCTTACTTAAAATTTAATGCATTCATGGCAGAGCCATGATTTGAACTGGGAAAGTCCTGGATCATACAAAGAGCATGCAGCTGGTAGATACGTCACTTATCGGCAAGGAAAGAAGTATCACGCTTCATTGAAGAACCAAAAATTGGGGGTTGGTGTTTTCGGCTCTCTTTTCCAAAAGCCAAAAGTTAAAGACAGTTATAATAAATAGATTAACAAGAAACTACCAGTGGGAGTGGTGGGCAGGGAGTTTAAAGGACACAATTAGAAGAAAGGCAGAGGAGATTAATATAGCCTGAGCTGGTTCTGAACTTGGCTTGGAGTGGGAAGACTATTAAATGGCCTCAGAGAACAGAGCTGCCAAACGTGATAAACCACATCTTTAGCATGCTTTCTTCGAGGTGAATTGTTGAGCCAGCCCCGCGGCAGCAAAGAAGGTAAATGAGAGAAAAGCCACATGCAGTTCCTGAACAGCATTGTAAAGAATTCAGGACTTTAACATGACGTAGCGGCTGTTCTTGCTGAAGTGTTTGGAGAGGCAGTTATAAGAAGCAGCCAGTGTGTATAAATGGCTAGAAGAGAAATAACCAGTGTGCATTGCAGCAGGTTGGACTAAATAACCCCTGGGGTCCCTGCCAACTCTACAATTCCAAGATGCCCCTTGTTGTGGACTCTTATCGGCTCCAGCCAGCATGGCCAATGGTCAAGGATATTGGGAGCTGTAGTCCAACAAACACCTGGTGGAGTGCACCATATAGTCTGCTGCATATTGGCTGCTAGCCTTGAGCAACGATGTGAGGCTCAGGCATGGACATGTTGAAATTCCTGCTGAGGTCTGACGCTCACAGGCAGATCGGAAAGTCACCCTCTCTTAAACCCCACCTACTCTGCAGGGTTGTTGTGAGGCTCAAACTACTTTCTGCAAACTGGACGGAAGATTGGAAACTAAGCTAACAAATAAATAAGCTAAAGTGAACGTTGCAAGCCCTTTGATTTCAAAATGTCACACGCTTGCTCTTTATGTTATATGTCATGCCTGTGCTAATGACAGCAAAGCAGCATCAACAGCAATCTTCAGTAATATGCGTAATAATGTTTTAAATGTGTTGCACATGATAATTAGTTGCCTTGAGGTTAACTACTGAAGGGAAATGTTAATCAGATGTAAACTTATAATTGGCATTCATTTCATGTGCTTTTTGAAAGGAGGACTATTTGAGTAGGATCGATTGTTTGATCTGGGTTCTCTTACACAGAACCTTCACAGAAACTGAAGTCACCACGATGTGTGCGTGTGCGTGCATTACATGCATATTGACTGAAATTATTTGGTAGAGTACTTTGAAGCTGCAATCTTACATACAATTTCAAGACACACTGAACACAATCTGACATTTACTTCTGATTTTATGCATAGGATCACACTGCCCAGGTTGTATTTATACGAACAAAGAAAATAAGGTTATAATTCATCACAAAGAAAACTAATGATGTCTGTTGAAAAGGGATTGCAATTATCTCTGCCCCCTAATTCTTTTGGATTGTTTTGAGTTGTTCTAGTGAAATGTTTTGAGCCTCCTATAGAAACACAAAAAACTGTTCAAAAAACTGAGGACAAACCTAGAAGTCCTTAAAACAGAAGCACTGCCTTCAAGTTTTAGCTCTGCCTAAAATCCATGTCTTCTAGCCAGGAGGCTCTGCTCCCTAATCCCAGATGCGTGATGCCTGCTTAGGTTATCCACTGGTGAGGGGAAAACTATTCCACAGACACTCACAGGCTCTCAAATGTCTCCAGCGTTTGTCCAGCCCTGCTCATATTAAGCCCAAGTCTGTATTATTATTGTTATTTCCATCATCATCAATTATTTCAATAATAATAATTATTAATTTTATTATTAATTATTAATTATTAATTATTAATTATTAATTAATAATTATTATTAATTATTATTATTATTATTATTATTATTATTATTTTCATTATTATTTCCAACAGTCAAGTAAAATACCAAAGGCATGGCAGCACACCAGCACATATGTGCATCTGTCCCTATTCAGAACAAATATTCAACGTACTAACAGCAAACTCATAAGAATCAGAGAATTGTAAAGTTGGAAGGGACCGCAAGGCTCCTCTAGTCCAACCCCCTGCAGTGCAGGTATCTCAACATGCGGTTTCCCATCCAATTGGAAACCATACCGGACCCTGATTAGCTTTTACAAATGTGCTAGCAGTTTTACTGCTGGGCACCACTAGGGGTTGTTCCCTGGCCCAATGGTCTGCCCTTACGCAGCCAAAGGGATGCGACTCGGGGGAGAACAGAACACCAGGAGGGAGGGCAAACGAAACAGAGCATTCTGGAAGAAGAAGAAGAAGAAGAAGAAGAAGAAGAAGAAGAAGAAGAAGAAGAAGAAGAAGTAGTTTGGATTTGATATCCCGCTTTATCACTACCTGAAGGAGTCTCAAAGCGGCTAACATTCTCCTTTCCCTTCCTCCCCCACAACAAACACTCTATGAGCTGAGAGACTTCAGAGAAGTGTGACTAGCCCAAGGTCACCCAGCAGCTGTGGACTACATGGAACTGGCGGAAATGACTGGCAGAATCCGAGACCAGGGAGAAGAGTCGGTGGAAGAAGATTGGAAGAAATTTAAAGACTATTTACAGAAATATTGCAAAATTAATGAATGTTAGAATGATGTCAGAATGAAGTTAAGTGGTTTTAGCAGCAATGTTATAAAGGTGTATGTAAAAATGGATTGTTAACAGGTGAGAATCCAAAGTTATAATATATTAAGTTAAAGGATTAAGATAAAAACAAAGAGGGAAAGAAATTGCTGAATTAACTAACTGAATTGGAATACAAAAAAGGGAGGTGTGAAGAGGTCAGGGAAACAAGGAAATGAAATGTAAGGCATGGAAAGATTGATTTGTTTTTAAGTGTCTCTTATTTTTTTGTATTTTTTATTTTTTCTAATTTTTTTCTTTTTTTTCTTGTCTATGTAACCTTTTTTTGAAACTTTAATAAATATCATTAAAAAAAAAACACAAGGTCATCCAGCAGCTGCATGTGGAGGAGCGGAGACGTGAACCAGGTTCACCAGATTACGAGTCCACCGCTCTTAACCACTACACCACACTGGCTCTAGGTGTGGCTGGCCTAGAACGCAGAACAGGAACACCCCCCACAACCACAGTGGCGTTGCAATGGGAGGGCAATGCCATGTCGGGGGGGGGGTGACAAGAAGGCACCCCATGGGGGCTCGCAGCGGTGTGAGCAGCCATTGCGCCGCCACAGCCGCATGTGGAGAATCCTCCGTTCACGGCTTCAGCTCTGAGCAGAGGAGCCTGGTGTCGGCAGCAAACTGCTATGGACAGTGCATGTGCAGCGTCACACGCATGTGCTGTACGTAACGATGCTGCACTTGCACTGTATATAGCGGTTTGCCACTGGCACTGCTTGAGCGCTGTACGGATGGCGGTGGGATCCCTCCATCGCCGCTACAGCCGCATATAGAGGAACCTCCATTTGCAGCTGCAGCCACGAGCAGAGGCTCCCGGCACCGTCCGTCCGGCGCTGGGGTGCCACCGCCGCCAAACTGCTATGTATAGCGCATGTGCGGTGTCGCTACAAACGGCGCCCTACGTGGCGACGCCCTGCCCTGCGTGTCACGAGGCCTTCGTTCGCCCCTGTAACCACATCCCCACCCAATGCTCACTAACCCACTTTTAGATCGTTTACTTTCCTTTGAGGTTAGTTGAAAAGGGATGTTAGCCGATAAGGAGTTGTAGGAAGGGCTGTGCATGCGCACTGTAAGGGACTAGCCTTCTTAGAGACATGCCAGACTTCTTCCCTGAAGCTATAGGTTCCCGTAAACAAAATATCCTTTCCTAACCTATGAAGGAAAGCATGTGGGCAGAATATTGCCTAATCGCTCACTTAAAAGGCAAACCGGTCTGCTCCCACCTTCCAGTCTCACTCACCGAGGAATACAGAGGCGGTAGTGAAACTGGCAAGCCCTTATTTTTAAAGTTCATAAAAGTATATTTTATCAATATTTAATACAGCAGAATGACATTAAACTTTCAAGTCTACCTGTATTTATGTCCTATCTGCTCTGAAATGATTCCCCTGCCCCTCACCAAAACAGTTTTGGCTACAGGCTCGTCGTATAGGATGAAAATAGCAGGGAAAATGCACACTGCCTTTGTCTGTCCCTGCTTATTAAACATGAAACGTTAACCTGCCCATGCAATCTGATAAATCTAACAACTAGCAGATACTAGAAGGCATCACATCAAGCAGTTGAATAAATTCAAAGATCCACTTCAGAGCGGTCAGATCCCGCCCCCCCCCCCCCACATACTGGTATGATGAACATGTTAAAAAAATTATTCCAAGCACATGGAAGCAGCAGTATGAAAGAAGACACACAGAGCTGATGATACTCACGTCAGAGTTAAAGCGAAGTTGACAGACATTACAAGAAATGACTTGTTTCTTCTTTGTGGGGAGCGACACACCAAATGTGTGGTTTATGACTGCTTTTTGCACCGGATCCATCTGAAGAGAGCAGATAAAAAATAAAATAAAATATCCAAGTTACAGTTTCACACGACGTGCAGCAAAGAAAATGAAAAGCTGAAAATTAGACCCGTTCCCGGAAAAAAATATTTGCTCTTAAGAGGAGCGAACAGCATTCCAAATCGAACAGAAACAAATGAACAATTATAAGTGACTATGGGAAGCAGTTTGTAAAATGCACAAATATTGTAGAATGCCAAATGCTGACCACTGCAAAGGGACTTCGGTTTCTTTGCTCTCTTGGAAAAGAGAAAATTAAAACCACCTTTTAAGAGAGAGAAGGAAGAGGAGAATTTTTATGCTTAATACACGTAGGACCTCTTTAGCTTGCATTTGTTGCCAAACCAGTCTTGCTAAACTGACCTGGAAGCCTGAAATTTAAGATGAGAACTGTCTGGCAAAAAAACCCCTGTGGAATGTGAAAGGCTGTTTTTCAAACTGAGGGGTGGGCGGAACCAATAAAAACAAAGGTGGGATTAATGTAAAAGACCACATAACCTTGCCTGGTGGTAGTGAAGTCTATAAGCTAATTTGAGTTGTGCGAAACAGTTCTTTCTTTTGTCTGAATCTAGTGCCAACCAATTTCAGTGGGTGAGCCTGAGTTTCATTTCACGAGAGAAAGAGAGAGACCTTTCTATCCATCCTCTCTAAACCAACCTTAATTTTATAAGCCATGGTAAGTCTTTTTTTTCTTCCAAAGCTAAAAAAACTCTAAATGCTTTAATCTTTCCTTGGAGACAAATTGCTCCACTCTTGATCCTAGAGGAAATGCAAAAGTGTTCTCATTTTCTCTCGCACAAAAAATAAATTGGGAAACTCATCTTTGGTAAGAGTGTTTGTTCAAAGCAGGCATCTTTAGACTTTTATCATACCAGGAAAAAATGACTCGTATTCCCCTATGTCCTCTATTATAGAATCAACAAGTGATGCAATTCTAAAGATTATTCAGACAATGACTTTTAAGACTTGTTTTGCATTAGTGAGAGGTATAACATTGATAGTAATTCAACTATTTCAACTTTTAAATGAAAACTTTTCTGTTCCGCCAAGCCTATCTATGCAGGCAATTAATCTTTCCACCATGGTTAATTGATTTTCATCTTTCTTACATGATTTTTAATGCACAGTTTGTGGTTGTGGTTTGAAAATTGATTTCTAGCTTACTTTCTCTGGCTGCAATCTATGGTCCATGGGAAGACATTGAGATGTTTTGGGTCTTCTGGCAGCGGTTCTCAACCTGTGGGTCCCCAGATGTTGTTGGACTACAACTCCCATCATCCCTGAGCTCTGGCCTTGCTAGCTAGGGGTGATGGGAATTGTAGTTCAACAACATCTAGGGACCCACAGGTTGAGAAAGGCTGGGTGGGGAGACAGCCAGCCCTGGGAGAGGGTGATCTGACTCCCCAAAAGGTCTATTTTTACTGCTGCAGAAACTTCCCCATCCCAAAGCCTATCTCTAAACCCTACACATTCCAACCCTGGAGCTGGTGCAGGCATTTCCTTTCACTGGAAATGATGGATGGGATGGTTTTTTTGGAGGGCAGTAACAAACTGAAAAGGGCAAAAGTAAAGGAAAAGCTGTTTTGGCTTCACTTTTGCCATCCCAGTGCAAGCCTGGCATGGCACTGTAAAAGGCTGTTTACCCAACTCAGGTCTTCCTCATTCCCTTCCCAACTGCTCTATTAATCACAATCATTGCATGTTCTTATGTTAGATTATACTTCCATAAATCCATCTCACCATAAGACAACAGGAACTTTATTGGACCCAGAGCAGGCAGCCTCTTTTGGCTTCCACCTCAACAAATGTAAAACTACCAACACAAGAATGAAAAGCGAAACTGAGCAAAGAAACACCATAAAACACTGGGCTGAAACACAAATTACACCAAAAACCCATTGTAGACAATTGGTTCCTTCCAAATGGCCATAATAAACCAATGGATTTATTAGGTACCATCAAAATAGTTGTCTTTCAGGGACAACTCCAAATTCTTGCTTATACAGCACTGTCTCCATATGATTAAAACCACTGGAATGCATTAAACCAGGTGTGCCAGGAGGTTTTATCAGGTGGTCTTCTAACAATATCTCCAAATTTCCTGAGATCATTTAGATGCTTACAGCACACCCTTCCCCTGAACTTTCCATAGTAATGGCCTGTCTTTCCTAATTGAACAGCTGTCTTTCTAAATAGCCACAGGTACTCATTGGCCTGAGACTAGCAGTCCCATGGTTCTCCATGGAAAACAGCAGATGTTCTGGTATTGCTCACAGGTGCATTGAGTGAATCCCTTTCTAACACCCCGTGGCAAATTTGAGGAGTGATATCTTAAACCAGGAATAAGGGGAATCTGAGACTCCAAAAATTAGCCGTGCTGCCTGCAAGCTGATGGGAGTTTGAGTTCAGGTCCCCCACTCTTACCTTAAACAAAATACATAACATATTTATTTAAATTTTATCCTGCTTTTCTCCCAGCAGAAATTAAAACAGATACAACTAAAACACACAATAAATATAAGTATTTTTTTTAAAAAAATAATCAAGTAAGTAACCCCACTATTCAAAAGCACAGACACACAACACAATACTTAAAAGACTCTTTCACAACGGCCAGTTAGTGGCCAAAAAAGTCTGTAAGAACAAAAAAGAATTTGCTGCTGGCAAAAAAGGAAAGCAAACAGAGAGCTAGCCTAGCATCCTGTGGAAGCGAGTTCTGCTATCTTGGAGCAGCCACCGAGAAGGCCCTCTTTTGTGTCCTTACCAGATGTGCCTTCAAACGTGGAGGGGCAGAGAGAAATGCCTCCCCAAAAGATCTCAAAGCTCAGGCAGTCTCATGTAAAGAGATATGGTCCTTCAGATAGTTATCAGAGAACACGGGCTATGGAAATAACCAGCCCCCATGGGTAAGTGGCTTTGTTTATGAGCTGCATCACATACTACATTTTTTCTCACACAGAAATGATCACTGTGGGTATGATGGAGCCAAAGTAAAGCATTAAAAAAAATAATCTTAATGATTTTAATTGGGCAAGTTTAAGCACATACCTCACCCACATGGGTCAACTACTAGTGCTTAATTTTGTCTGGGTTCTGCCTTGCGCTAGGAAAACCGTGCACCTGAAGTGCAGCAGGAGAAGGTCCCCCACCACCTGCTTAAATCACACAAACCAGGCAATCAACGAAGCCGATGCAAATCACTTCCATACACATTTGCACCGAACTAGAACACAGGCACATGAGGCTGTTTTGCATAACACCACGTGTTCAGCCAGTTTATGACTGAGACTAATTAGCTTCCAAATGGCAGATAAAAGGGGATTTCACAGCTAAAATGTGTTCATTCAGGACCATTTGGATAATTCTGTTTTGCTTTTGTTATGGGCTAAGCAATTCTATACCCATATTACCCCGGAACTGTAAATATGCTGCCATAACACTGGTGGAATGGCCACGGTATCCATTGCTCAGCTCTGTCAGAGTGATGTGGCTGGGATGGTAAACTGACGTGGTGGCTACTTTTTTTTTTAATGGTACAGTTCTTTTTAAATGGCTCTTCCCAGGTGCCACCCACATCCAGCCCACCATTATGCCCAATTTAAGCCATTATGCCAGCATATCTTCACTGGTGGAACACCTCTAGTAGCGGAGAGTTCCACTGGTGTATCCAAAGTGCTTTGCCAGCACACCTGTCACAGTGATGGTGTACCCTATGCTCTGCTGGTGTAGCAAGGCATTGGCCAAATCACAAAGCCCCGCAGCTGGCGGACCCCCCAAAACAGGATTACATATATTTTATTAAATATATTTTATTAACAACATGTAGTCAGGTAACAAGGGCTAAATCACTAATTGTAATAAAACTTCTTGCACATGGAGTGAAACCCTTCCCGTTTCTATTCCAACCGCACGAGAACAGCTACACCTTCGAACAATTCGCCCGGAAATTTAATATTGCTCTTCAGAGCAACAGATTCTATTGAAGCCAGACGCTTACAAAATCACTGTACACATTAAATGCCCTAAGGCAAGTTATTAAATTTACACATGCAAATGCCCAAGACATTTCTTAACTAATAATATCCAATTCCTGCTCCAAGATGTACCACAGTATTATTTTCACCATTTGCTATTGCTTCTGTTAGCATGTAATATCGTTAAGTACACAGGTGATGCACACAACCTTCTGCACCTATGCAGCAAATTCTCTTATCAGCAGGTAGCTTTTTAAATGTACCATGGTGTCTTTTAGGGTTTTTTAAATAAATAAATAAATAAATAAATAAATCAGTCTGCTAATTACCACAGCTGTTAATCACAAAATACTGCAGTAATGCAAAGTACCTGAACCATCAGAAGTAGCTGGCACCAGTAAAGAGGAAAGGCAGAAAGAAACACTATCGTCTGTAGAGCTGTTTGAAGACCCAGCAGTGCTCCTCCAGAGATTTCCAGATAATAATCCGCAGCGGTAACACCAGGCAGTTGGTAGTTAAAATTAAAAAGGCAACACTACAATGCAACACAGGCTGTGATGAAAATCCTCGTCTCCAACAGCAAGCGGCAACCAGGAGAAACTCACACAAACAATACGGCTGGCAGAGTCTCCCGAGGCTAAGATCAGTACTCCTGTGGGAGCAAACTGATGTTCTTTCCCAAACTGGAGGACCGAATGCAGCCTGCTTCCAGAACAGAATTCAAGAAGGCTCAGCATTAACAATTAATACTCTTTAAATATGTCAGAAAGCAGGGTGGATTACAGCATGTTTGAATAGCAAAATAGTACCTGTCTGCCAGAAGGTTAGTGCTGTGTTTTTAAACCGATCTTGGATTGCTAAATAAAATTAAACATGCCATGATGAGTAACTGGCATAATTTGTTGGTGGTTAGTTGCTGCTTGCTTCTCAGAGAAACTATGTAGCTTGTCAGGTACTAATAATTGTGGTCTATTTAGCTGAAAAGAAACTGACAAGCGTTTAACCCAGTATTCGCTGTGTTTTGGAGAGATGCTATGGGCAAAACATATAACTAACATGGTTTGCGGTGCAGGCAAGTTCCAGGTGTATTCTCTGTTTAATCTCTTTTGTAAACAGTTGCTTGAAACAGGGACAGGCAAACCTGTTGGACTGTATAAGTAGTACATCAAGAATCAGAAACAACTTGTTCTCTTCTGCACCATACAAAGGAAAATAATCCCTATTCATGTGAGTCACTTGCCCTGGTTAACATGGATTACTATGCAATATTTCCCCACATTATATTTCCCCACCTTTTTTCTTCTTAAATTTGATGAGACACTAAAAGGTGAGTGGAAATGAACGATTTTTAAATATGAAAATGGAAATTAAAAAACGAATGTATAGATTTTTAGTGTTTTCTAAATTTCACATATAGTTTAATAATAAGAGTTTAAAATAAAGTTTGAATATAATGCAAACATTTAAAATGCAAGCTGTTGTTTATATTCTCTTAAATCTGGATCTATGGCTTTGCCAGTTCTTTAAGGTAAAGAATGAACTGTGTGCCATTTGAGATCAAGTGTTATAAATACTGTCCATGATTTGCCATATCGTCTGGTGTGTTTATGAACATGGATTTGATTCTACATAGACTACGATCGTTACAGATGTTGGGAACCACTTCTTTTCTCTATAAGACATCATTTTGTACTTTACCAGGCTCTTTTCCAGCCTGTCCGGTTACCTCAGTTTAAATCTTATATTCTTAAAGCTTCAGAGCTCTGTAATTTGCTCAGTTCTCCTGATATAAACGTTTGTAGAAGCAACACAGACATACACTTCCCATCTTAGGGACAATTTCAATATGCCTAGTAACTACTAGCCCTTCTTAGTTGATTCTGTAACACTCTGGGTGCATTCTTCAACTAAGAGGTCTCATTTAGTGTCCTTGCATGTACACACATAAAAAACAAATAAGTGTCATTTTATCTGTTTAAAATCTTCTTTTCTCCTAATCCAATGGAAGGTAGTCATGCTTAACTCAATGGGACTTAAATTATTTCTGATGGGCAGATAAACCCAACCCTATGATGGATGGGGGATGTCAGATGCTTGAGCAGAGGTGTCTTTGTTCAGTTCTGCTGACTGAGTCAGCCTCTTGCCAGCTGCTGAAGTTGTGGGCAGGTGGCAAATTCTCTGTCAGTGGAAGGTCCCAAAATGAGGCACCTTGAGAGCATGGAGGCAGCATGACTGAGTTGGCCCAGAATCTGCTGGATCCAGACCTGACCACTGCATCAACCTGCACCTTATGAAGGGATTGGGCCCAATTGTTTTGTTCCCCCATGACCACCATTGATTTGTGAAGAATTTAAGGGTGGCTGGATAAAGACCACTGTGCAAAACAACAACAACATGGATTGCTTGAGCAAATGTTTGAAGCAGGGATGGGGAACCTCTGGCCCTCCAGATGTTGCTGGACCACAAGTCCCATTACCCCTGTCTATTAACCAAGCTGGCTGGAGCTGATGGGAGTTGTCAACAACATCTAGAGCAGGCTTCCTCAACCTCGGCCCTCCAGCTGTTTTTGGCCTACAACTCCTATGATCCCTAGCTAGCAGGACCAGTGGTGAGGGATGGTGGGAACTGTAGTCTCAAAACATCTGGAGGGCTGAGGTTGAGGAAGCCTGATCTAGAGGTCCCCCATGTGTGCTTTTGGGTTACAGTTCTAGGAATCTGAGTGCTCTTTTTGGTTGCAAATGATCATGTTTTTTATGCTTCTACCAACAAATTATTGAGCGCTTCTGCCTAGGAAATAAGAAAAGTAGTAATGGGAAACTTGATTTATATCAGTTATTTAAATTAGTCTTTTCTCTTGGTGATTTAAATTGCCTTGATTTAAACTAATACCCTGGAACATATTCCAGCAATTCCACCTTCTTTCTTCTATAAATTCATCAACAGTACAGAGCCACTTCAAAGCCTGAAGTTATCTGTTCATCTTCACATGAGTACAGATATTAGTTTTGCATCCTTACACAAACAAGAACTCTCTTTCTTATTTTTAGTATTAATTTATTTCACACACCTCTGCATCAAAATACCTCTGTAAGACTTACAACTGCAGATATAGCGTACAATTAACAAAAACATGCTATGTAATAGAAAACTACTTTATCACACATGCTTGAAGAACAGAACTGATCTTACTGAGACTCATGTCTATCTTCAGCTTCAAGGATTTCACCACAACAACCTTTTCTTCCTCATCTTCCCAGCCAGAAGTGGCACAGGAGCCAACTTCTACTGAGCATCACTTCTGCCCAAGAGAGAGGCATCAGGTTGGGTCAACCTGTGCAAAACTGCATGGGACTGCATGGCATCTTAAGCAAAGCTTCCCTCTCTTGTCCAGGTGATTGGGGATGTCATCCAGAACTCAAATAGGGGCAAAAGTGAACACCCCTGCTCAGCGGCGGAAGAGCCACTCGGATGCCTAGGGTGGCGTGTCCAGGGGTGAGGAGAGGGCACTGCGGGGCCTCCAGAGTCTGCCTGCACTCAGCCGCCCTACAGCTGGGGGGAGGCAGCGGGTGGACCGTCTGGGCAGCACAGAGAGATGCGGGGCTCAGGTGCGCTGCAGGCCCCGCGGTGAGTGCTGCCCGGCATTTAGTCACCCTCCTCAGTGGTGACCCGGGGCGGACTGCATCCACCGCACCCCCTTCCTCTGCCCCTGCTTGGCTCCTCACGCAACCTCTGCTCAGCCCAACTTTCATGAACAAGCTACTGCTTCTGCAGCTTCATTCCATTATTAATAAATCAAATTAAGGATAACAGGGCTGTTTACAGTATGAAAACACAAAAATGCACGACGTAATAACAAACAAAAAAATACTGGTCCCTAGTTTAAAAGGCCATAGATTGTTTAACTGGCCAAAGGTCTAGGAGAAGAAGAGTGTTTTTGCCTGGTGCAGTGGTACCTCTGGTTACGTACTTAATTCGTTCCGGAGGTCCGTTCTTAACCTGAAACTGTTCTTAACCTGAGGTACCACTTTCGCTAATGGGGCCTCCCGCTGCTGCCGCCGTGTGATTTCTGTTCTCATCCTGAAGCAAAGTTCTTAACCCGAGGTACTATTTCTGGGTTAGCAGAGTCTGTAACCTGAAACGTATGTAACCTGAAGCATATGGAACTCGAGGTACCACTGTATCTAAATACAGTCAAACCTCATTCTGCGTCCGCCTCCGCTTGGGCCCGCTTCAGTGAATGTCTGTGGCAAACCCGGAAGTACCGGAATGGGTTACTTCTGTGTTTGCCGCTCGTGCATGCTAAATTGTGCTGCGCGTGTGCACAGATGCGGCACTTTGACGTGTATCATTTTCAGCTTGCGGACAGGTCTCCGGAACGGATCCCGTCTGCAAAACGAGGTTTGATTGTATATGTAATGGAGGTGCCAAGCGAGCCTCCCTGGGGAGAGCATTCCACAAATGGGGAGCCACCACAGAAAAGGCCTGTTCTCATCAGTACTAAGTTATCAAATAGGCAGAGGTGAAGGTTAGTCTCATACAACCCACTGAATGGGTCAAATCCTCTATCTCTAAACAGTCCCAAATAGATACTTATTTTGAAATCTCAGGGCTTCCGTTGCTACTAGATTACTAAGGATCACAGCATCATCTGAATGCAACCGGACATTTTTTAGCTCAAAAATCAGAGTGCTCTAAAAGATATTGCTGGCAATCTCTATGTACCAAACCTTTAAAGAAGACTCTGTTTGTGTGTGATTTTAGGAACTCACTTCCTGAAATAATTTAAGATCGGTGTTTCAATAGCTCAGCTCAAAGGATTCAGGCTCCTACAGCAGCTGGTGGCTGATAGAAGATCACGATGATATAACTCACTTCAGGAGCTTTTTACTAGCTATAAGACTACCACACTACATTCTGCCTAGGAGTTCTGGAAACAACACACCTAAATAACCATTAAACTGTTTAGCTTAAGAGTGGAAACTTCTGATCTCCTCCTTAAGGCTGTGCTGGAGGAGGAGAGGGGAGGAGGGAGAACGCAAGCTCAAGGCTCACTGCTGTTAGTGAACATAACACTAAACAATAATGGTTAATAACTGAGAGACAGCAGCAGCTTCAGTTTTTCATTACACGAAGAAAAATGGGTTGCTGTTACTAAGGAGTGTTGCTCCTAGTTATAGCTGAACTCGTGCACACTATGGTCAATATAAGTCATGGTTTGTTCAAATAGGTCAGGATCAAACCATGCTAGATTGTTAGCAAACCACACAGGGCTGGCCCAATACATTTTGGCACCTGAGGTGAACCACAAAATGGTGCCCCCCTCCTTGCCTGGGAAGAAGGGGTGAGTGAAGTTCTACATCAGGAACAGGGTGGAAATAAAGCTCTACATTTCTGCTCCTGTGGGTCTTGCCTCCTGAGGTATGTGCCTCATGGGTGGGCTGGCCCTGAAACAACAGTATAAACTAACCATGGTTCTCTCACTTCTGACATAACAAGAAACTATAGTTAGTTTTAAATGGGGAGCAGATTATTTCAGTATTCTCCTGATGGCCACACTGGAGGAGGAGAATGGAGGAATGAGTGAGCAAGTGTATAAATCTGCTGCTCATGCACATAACACTAAACCTGTGTTTCTCAAACTTGGGTCTCCAGCTGTTTGTGGACTGCAGTTCCCATCGTCCCTGACCACTGGTCCTGATAGCTAGGGATGATGGGAATTGTAGTCCAAAAAACAACTGGAGACCCAAGTTTGGGAAACCCTGCACTAAACTATAGTTTCACACTGTGTCTGAACTAGGCCTATGTAAAATCACAAAATAAACATAAAAACCAATCTTTCTTTTAAGTACTTTATCAAATATTTTTGAGAACTGGTTGAACATGTGTGCTCTTGGAGTTGTATGGGGCACAGATTAACAACTTTTTTTTTTTAGTATGGTGAGTGTATACTATCATGTACCTATTCCTGGGGGCTGAGGGATGACAAAAATCTATCTATGAAACAAGACCCCTTGTTTATGTTTCTTGGCTGCTTTTCTGGAAATTTAAAGGGCCCTAGGACAGATAAACTAGCTCTAAGCCACTGGGATCTTCCAACTATTTGCCTCCAGCCTGCACAGTAAAGCAGGAGAATTCAACACAACAACCTCTATTTTTAAAAAACCAAATGGGATTTCTTATAACTTTCATCACAAACACATTTTTTCAAAAAAGGAATTCAATGATTTAGGAGGGAAACTAACGCCTGCATTGCAGCTATCCGATACCATGAATTGCTGTGGCTCTGATTATCTCCACACAGCATCAGACAAGGAATTAGAGAGAGAGAGAGCGCGCGCAGATAAATGCATTTTCTCCATATGCTATTTAGAACCTAGGAATTTACCTCTTTAAATCTGGGAATGAAAGATAGGGCCTCACAGCACTGAGGGCACTTTCACAAGGCTATTGGGGACTCAGTGCTCCCTATTCATGTAAGATTTTCAGGGCTGACCCACCCATGAGGCAAGGTGATCACCTCAGGCGGCAGGATATCCTGATGTCAATCTTTCTTCCTCGCCCCTTGTTCCTGATGTAGTTCCTCCCTGACTCCCTTCTTCCCTGGTGGAGAGGAAGCCCATTTTGGGGTTCATCTCAGGTGCTGAAATATCTTGGGCACCTGCACGACATCATCCTCAACAAAGTGTGGACCCATATTATTTTGCCATTTAATCTGGATTTACCAGTAATGCAGACAATCCAGCAAGTTAAAAGTAACAACCCAGAAATTGTAAATTTGCATTAAACTATGTGTGTGTTTGTATGAGGTGAGATGGCATTTTATGATATCATGTAAAATCTTGTTTGCATGAGCTGCACGATATCCATGGTAAGCTGCCATGCCATGTGTCAGCACCCTAGTGCTTTTTCCTCCTTGAAAAATGGGTGCTGGTACTCACCATGACGTTGTTACAGTAAGCGCCACACTTTTTAACAACAAGAGGTGCCGGCACTGCATACCCCTGAGTACCCCCTGGAGGAAACAAAGCACTGAAGCACCCCATATCTATGGATTCAGTTCGAGAAACAACTGGAAGTATTTAAGGTTTTTTTTCTATCCCCTCTGCCTTTTGTCCATCTTTCAGTTTTATCCCCCCATAGTTTATCCATAAACACGCCTGTAACCCACTTTATAGGAAAAAGGACAAGCCTGCCACAGCTCTGTCTCTCACGAGCACAGCAGAACAAGGAAATATGGATGCAGACCAGCAGAAACTTGTCTGAATGAGAGGAGTACCTGCAGTGTATAAGTTGCCAAGTGAGCAAATAATTATATTCTTCAACTGTGGTCTTTCAGAAAAGAAATTAGAATGTGCATCTACCCCCACCTCACTATCCTTTCTCCTGCTGTGTCTAAAGCTCATCCCCTTTTGTCTGAAAGTGACAAACCCAGTTTGGGCAGTAACAAAAGAATGCAAATGGTGAGGCTGCCAGGTAAACATAAAGCTCATTCCCTCACAGCTATGGGATAACAGAGAGCACAAGGTGTTATCCATTCCTATGCAAATACACTATGTAGTGTGATGCCACCACTCTGATGCTCAGTGCATCCTGATTCCCTAATGCTGGATGAGGTTTTCTTTCTTTCTTTCTTTCTTTCTTTCTTTCTTTCTTTCTTTCTTTCTCTCTTTCTTTCAGCATGTCTTTGCTCTGAAGATGTAAGAAGCTTCTTCTATGGAAGGAGCCATAGATCAGCAGTACAGCCCATTCTTTGCATATAGAAGGTCCCTGGTTCAATTCCTGGTGTCCTTACTTTAAGAGGACCAGGTAGGAGATAGCATCATAGAACTATAGAGTTTGAAGGGACCAACTCCTAGTCCAACTCCCTGCAATTCAGGAATATGCAGCTGCCCCATACAAGAATCGAACCTGCAACCTTGGCGTTATCAGCACCATGCTCTAACCAACTGAACTATCCAGCTGACTCCCACAAACACTCATATTGACCATGGAATGATATAGCATCATTCTCAGGGTGGTCAATGGGAAGCAGCTGCCACTACAAACCATTTTTTAAGGGGTGGGGAGGGCCATTGCTCTGCCAAGTAAGTACCCACCTGTAAAGCTGGCATATCATTTCACTGTCTCTCCCCTGCCCCCAATCTCTGAAGTGGTTCTCCCAAATTTACCACCTGCAAGTGGGACCACCAATTTGGGAAGGCATTTTTGCTAAGTCCTATAGTTTATATCCATTTGAGTTGTAGAGAAAGTTCAGAAAATATGCAGGTAGTAGACATAAAAAGTCAGAAATCACAGATGGAATTGGATAGGATCTGCAGTGGCCTGAGGGTATAGCTTCCTTCCTTACACACAAGGGCCAACACAATTTGGTGCCTAAGGCAGAAAATCCAAATGTCACTCTTGTGGGTGGTGAAACGTAATAATAAATAAAACAATTGGCAATTTGTTGTCTATAATGACCTAACAGCAGGGCTGCCTCTGTCCTGATCTGCTTCCTTCTCACTCCTTGCCTAGCTCTTTTTTGCTTCTGCTGCGAACCGAAGATAAAATTTGCGACCTGGCTGGAGCTTCAAAATTAGTTAAAGAAATCACAGAATTAGTGACCCATATACTGATTACAGAAGACCTGCAATCAGATCTGTTTCCCCATTTGGTGGATCTAACATGGGTTTTTCAATAAAGTGTGAAGGGGGAACTTCATCCTGTTTTTATACTCAGCAGAATGAAAGCATATTGCAGACCAGGAATCTCAGATCGACGATGAAGACTGTTAAGCTAAAAAGCTGCAAGTGCCTGCTTTCCATGGCCTAACAGCTTATACTGCTAATTTTGCTATGTCTCCCAAAATAAAATAGCTAGAGGGAAAAAGGTTGTAAAAAATCAAGATACAAAATATTAAGCATAAAGGTATCAAGACTCCAAAGAACAAAGCTGGCCCTGTCGAAAGCACTATGTGAATTAGTACATCCTTCTGCTAAAGTCAATTATTAACATTTCATCAGCAAAAGCCATTAACCAACATCTTTTTTTAAAAAAAAACAACCCCATATGTTAAAAGTTAATTTTGGAGGAGGATCAATGACAGACAGCTCCTTGAAGACAAAGAAAACAGGCCTAAATCATAAACAGAGGAGATTAAAGACAAGGGGCTTTCAATCCATAAAGCTATAAATAAATAGTGTAGATCAGAGGAAGTAGGAAGATGGTTGTTTGCTGCACAATATAACATGGTGCCTGGTAACTGCTAACAGCTCGTTTTCAGAAACCTTTATGGTTTCATATATTTCATTTTATAAGTAGAGGTAATACTATTAAATCCAACTTTGTTGAGTTCTGCTCTTCAAAATTTGTACTTGTTCAGAACCTTCCCTTGTAAATGTCTGCAAGTCCTTATTGTTGGTACCAAATCCTCATTCTAGAGGTGGGGAGCATGTTGCAATACTGATTAAAAAATGCTTATAACTGGTGATGTGTGCACAATATTCACACAAGACACCATACAGAATTCTAAGTAGATGAAGAGCCAGAAGAAAATATACAGTGGTACCTCAGGTTAAGAACTTAATTCGTTCTGGAGGTCCGTTCTTAATCTGAAACTGTTCTTAACCTGAGGCACCACTTTAGCTAATGGGGCCTCCCGCTGCCGTTGTGCCGCTGCTGCGTGATTTCTGTTCTCATCCTGAAGCAAAGTTCTTAACCCAAGGTACTATTTCTGGGTTAGCAGAGTCTGTAACCTGAAGCGTCTGTAACCTAAGGCGTCTGTAACCCGAGGTACCACTGTAACTTGCAAAGCCCATGTCTGCTAAATCATGAGGGTTTTGGGTGAGCACTGAGCGTACCGTGAAAAGTATCTCCCTTTTCTGACAGGAGGCTGTTGTACTATGTGGTTGGCAGTCTCTCCTTCTCTTGAGCTGCTTCTGACACGGTTTAGAGGCAAAAGGTTAAAGAGGGAATTAGCCTGACTGCATTGTACCTGTGGCATCTACGGTATACAAAGTAGCTGGAACTTATTTCGCTCAGGAATTCTTTATCAGTAGGAATGTCTTGGCCCCGAGGTTGGAGATGCACACCCCTTTGGAGAATGAGGCCAAGTGTCAGGAGTAGAATCTGTTCCCAGGGAACAGAAGCACAAGCATAAGAGGAGCCTGCTGTGCCTAAGGAGGTCACACTGCTCTAGTGACTCCAGCTCAAAGCCCTCGTGGAACCTTCCCCAGCTCTGTGAGCCAAAAACTATGAAAGGAGGCTGGACTCCAATAAATGAAGAAGGCACAGAAGGCAGTGTTGGCTACTATTCAGAGCTGCAGCACCTATCGAAACCTCCTTTTGAGGATGACTTCTCAACATTTGAGCTCTTCTTTCACTGAGTCTCCAACCTGAGCCCAGCACACCAATTAAGCCTTGCCTCACAGTGTTTGACCAAACCTGAACCCCAGTACTGCTGGGACTGGGTTTAGCGTGAAGAGTGCAACTATTTCAAATGACAAGAAGATATTAAAAAAATAAATAAATCAGGAATGGTACTGAAGGGACAGCTTCCTGAACATGCACTCCTAGAAACCAAGTGAGCTGCCTGACAATGAATCCTAAGCTCTTTTGCTGGGGTTTTGGATAGTGATGGGAGGAATTCCCCTAGTCGAGCCTGACAATTGGTTTTCAAAACCAATCTATTTACCCCAAAACTAAGTAAACAGTTTGGCTTATTCCAAGCGAAATTGGACCCTGTCAAACCTGTTGATGTCATCTGGTGTGAGATGGGTCTTGCCATTCCTCCCCACCCAACTATTGGTCCTTCTCCTCTCACCCTGCTGCTTACCTGGCTTGTTGACACAGCAGTGGAGGAATTGAAACATCTGTCTGAGTACTACATCCTCTTTTTTTTGTGTACTCTTGAAGCCTAGCTTGTACCCACAGTAGCGTGGCAAAGGAGAGAGAAACCTCCCTCTCTTTCCTTCATTATATCACTGCTGATGGAGAAGGAAGGTGAATAAGTGCATGGGTACAGCTCTGCCCTCGCTGGTCCTGGAAGGATCCTTTAAAAAAGTCCCATATGCTCAGAGACTTTGTGCCTGATCATTGGGGGGGATATAGGAAGCCCAGAGCACTTATTCTTTAGATGTCCCTTTTATGAAGAGGCACTATAATGGTATGGGGTTGCTCGTGCGTAAGTTGCCGCCTCTCCTGGCTATGTTGCCTTGTTAAACCTTTCTGTCTGGACAGCCCTTCAATTCGTGGCTGCCTCAGTCGCTAGCAGAATCCGTCAGTGGGCGTTTCTTAAACCTTTTCCAACATAAAAGTTGTTTGACACCCAGTCTCCTCCTACTTTCTCTGCACGGAAGTCTTCTGCGCAGGGAGGGCGTGGGTAGCGGAGGACCAGTGCTCTCCCCGCTGGTGTCCGGTGAAGAGTCTGGGAGCCCTCTCGCCGATTCCCCCATCTGCCCCTCCTTATTCCTGGTGTTGCACTGAATTGCTTCCCCATCTGCTGAGCTGCCTCTCTCCCTACTGGGCCCTTCTCCAGCATCATTAGAGAGCCTTCCCTCCACCTCTAGCTCCGATGTCAGTTCCCTGACAGGCACGTAGTGAGACCATTGATCCCCTGCTGGTGAGGCTCGCTGACCTCCCGGAAAAGCAAAAATTTGACCTTCTCCTGTTAGGCAAAGATTATAAGACAACCTGGAAGGTCGCCAGATTCTGTGTACAGATCTGTAGGCGCGGGCCATCCCCCAACCCAAACTAGTTCGTTAAGAAAATCCCCAAACTCGGTTCCATGGGTGACTCTGGGTCATCTCTTTGCGGTAGCTTATCTTAAAGTTTTAAGTGTCTATACGCTTATCCCATTTATAAATTTTAAATTTCTTGTTGTACATTGTTTTAAATGTTTGTTTTCCTTCTGGGATTGTACGCCCAAGTGTGTTTTATAAGCTGGTATCCGACCGTAATAAATTATCTATCTATCTATCTATCTATCTATCTACGTTTGTGGGTGAGAGATGACTTAAGTTCTTCTCCATCTTAGGTTAAAGTCCAAGCCAGATAAGATCTTTGGGGGCTGTAATACTCATCTCAAAACTGAGCTACTATGAACCACCAGGATTCCAAGGAAGGAGATTCAAGGTTTGGTGGCAATGCTAGTTTCTATAATGTTATATATTTTGTACTTGTTTCATTAATATAATTTTATTGCTGATCTTATGCTGTTCACTGCCATTATGTATTTTTTTCTTAGCGCTGGCAGTATATACATTTTTGCAAATAAATAAGCAAAAGCTTCTATTTGCCCATAGTTTTGCCTGGGGCCATGCACTGTGACTACTCCTATCAAGTAACTATCAAGGGCTCATGACCTGTTTTTCAGCCTACAGCACTGCCACTTATAACATGACACTGCCCACGTGTGACAAAATCCAGCAATATATATATATTTTTGATGTAGGAAAGAGAGGCAAAGCGACACCTCCCAGACTGTCACCCACATTTAAATAAATATGTGCCACATACTTATTATCAGATTCTCAGATTCGGCTGCTTTGAAATGAATACATTAATATTTAAAGGTATTACTTATTCTTGTTTTCAAGACTGCAAATGCTATTCTATCATCTTTCTCTAATACTTTGTTCTGAAACACAAAGTCTGTCAGCAGAATTTATTTACAAGTAATAGGGGAAACTTCTGAGAGGGAGAGAGGCAGAAAGGGGAAGAATGAAAAGCAACAGCTGGCGTTGGTTCAACCCCCAGTGTCTGGCGGTGCTGATAATAGAGGTTCCTCCCCACCCTTGAAATTACAATTATTATATAATGCTTTGCATATCTTGTAACTATTATGCATGAGCAAACTGTATGTACGCACTGGACGGCATGATCCACAAAATGACTCGAGTCACTCTTCTTTCCAATGAGCTTGTTATTTACACAATGGGTCCCTGCTGAATAACCTCAACAGGGCAATGCTGGCTTTGCAAACATGCAAGTTATTGGTTTTAAATGGTATGCAATATAAGCTTATAGGAAAATTCTGTTGGAATCTATTTGGGAACTATTTTGAGAGCATCAAGAAAAGGAATTATAAAAATGAAGGTTAAGAGTGACATATGACTTTTTGAAGCTTATCTCCCCCTCCCCCCCAAAAAATTAGCTAAGAAACCCCTCTACCTCTTTTTTGGGGTGGGTGGGTTATGCCATTTACTAAATTATAGGGGGGAGGCGAAGTGCTATCCTTCAAAACCAGTGCTGTACACTGTATACACAACCCACAACTTAATGCAGGGATTAAGCTGAGAGTTTTTTTCATCAGTTTGGCATCCTAATATTAAATTATTAAGGTCCAACCCACAGGCTAGGTACTTTACAGAGATTAGAAAGAGACGGTTCCCAACAGTCAGCGTAAGATGAAATACATGATAAATAAGGGGTCGGGAAATGCAAGGGGCAGAAGAAGCAAATCCTATGGGGGAAGGATAGCCTGAGCCAAGATAATATTTCAACACTTCATGGAGATGGAGATGGATGAAACAATGCACACACTGTGGGTTGGGGAGGGCGGATTCAAAAGATGAGGTGCAGCAAAGGAAAAGGCACAAAGGCAGGAGACGAAAGCGGAAACTCCTGAACTTAAAATGAAGACTGGTGGTGAGCAAAGAGAATAAGGTGGCAGAGAAGGCAAAGGAGGAGGGGGAAAAAAAACAGTTCAGAAGGAATGGGAGAATGCAGGCACTTCAGGTTGAGTAACAGAAGCTTGAATGAAGCTCTATAGATAAACAAACATGGCACGTTTTGTCAAGGGAAGAGAACTAGTGCACACTGAGGCCTGTGCAAGACCAGTGCAGTAATGATGTAAATATGTTTCATGACACTGCACTGGTAGCTCAAGCATTTAAATGCTTAATAATCCCATTGTGGTCCCAAAGAGCTCAGACAGCAAGGGGCCAAGGCAGGCTGGTTGCCGCTTTACCAGCAAGAGCTCCTAGCGAGCAACTTGCTCTGACAAAGGCTGAAGCTGAACTGAGGCCCTCGGGTTAGAATTTATTTATTTATTTATAGAAAACGGGAGATATGTAGCTGCTCCAGCAATATATCTCTATTTCCTCGCATCCAGAAACGCAAGAAGGGCTTTCACTCTTGCTAGAAGCTCAGCCTTGCCCTCACCGGTTCTGGAAGGCTCCTCTAGAAGAGTCCCGTACGCACAGAGACTTTGCGCCTGCCCATTAGAGGAAACAGGAAAGCCACGAACACATATTTTTTAGATGTCTTTTTTATGTTGAGATTTGTAGAGACACCATTGATCCTTTGCTGAAGAGGCTCACCGATTTTTCAGACAAGTCTAAACTTAATTCTCTCCTCTTAGGCAAAGAACACAAGACGACCTGGCTGGTAGCCAGATTCTGCTCCCAGATTTGAAGGCACAGATCATCCTCTAGAATAAAACAGCTTACTAGGGAAATGCTGAAGTTGCCCTTTGGGGTGCCTCAGGGTCAATTTTTATGGTAGCCCAAATCTCAGTTGTACGGGTGTATGTATATATCTCAATTTTAACTCATGAGCTATTGCTACAATCTGCTCTGATTGTATATTTTATCTTTATGAACACTGTTTTTATTGTGTTATGCGAGCGGGTATTTGACCGTAATAAATTCTCTATCTATCTATTTTATATACAATCCTTCATCTGAGGATCATAGGGTGGTTTACAGTATAAAAATAACTGCTCATACTAACTTTGTTTTGGAGCGATCATTTGTATTTGTGAACACTCACAAATATTCCTATTATATTCCTGTGTGTAAGGACTAACAGATGGACCACGGTGGCTAAGAGGATTACTCTGCAAGGCTGGAAAGACAAACATCAACTACCTAACACCCAATGAAGATCTCACTGCCCATTTTAAATTACATGGCTTGTAATTATATATTTCATTTGGACATTTGGACTGCTTATGCTAATTTACACATTTAGGTCAGAACTAAGAGAATATTCTTATTGTTAATGTCAATACTGTTCTAATATTTATTATTATTTGCTTGCCTTTATCTTTTTCTTTCTACTATATTCTCAAAACAAAACAAAAAAAACAAAACAAAAAGGAGTAACATTAATGTGGAAATATTGCTTGCTAACTCTGAAATGTGCAATTTTGCAAGATTTAGCACTAAGCCTTATGCAACCGGACTGACTGAACAGTTATTAGGAACATAATATAGAGGCAGGTATACTACAATAACTTCTCCAGTTTCCTAGATACAAAACCAGAGAGTTGTAGAGTTACATGCAATTTAAAAACCATCCAAACCAATTTCCATTCTCTAAGGGAGAGCCGTGTATTCATTGTTTCTCCCAACCTCGAGTTACACACACCAAATCACCAACGTGCCACAAACAGAACACAGGTGCAGAAAACCAGGTGCACAGCCTCAATATGACACAACGGCAGCCTTCCTAACCTCTTCCTAAGCCTCCAGATTTCTTGGACCATTGGCCCCCAGCCACCATGGCCAATAGTCAGGAGTGGTGAGAGGGGGACTCTAAAGCATCATCGGGGCATCAGGGAGAGGTAGGCTGCCCTAGCACAGTGAGCAAAGCTGTATCCTAAGGGAAGGCAAACATTGCCTGCAGTTTCACTGATCAAGTCTCATAAGCTCAGTGCAAAAGGGAGGGGGAGTTTAAATATCTCTTTAATGGCTTCCCAGGGAGGAAATAATCCACCGGTCTCTGTAGAACGTTTCAGACAGGGATCAGGGTGAATAGTGGAGAGATTAGGTGTATCAAAATTAACAAGGGTGAATATAACGCTTATTTTTCATCCTACCTCTCAATATTTCCACAAGAAGCTGCGCTCACAAGCCAAAGTTTACGAAGCAAGCTGTATAGGCGGCAAGCATTCACAAAGGTCAAATGATTCATTAAGCACTGGGACAAAGATTTCTGGGCAGTAGTGGCTGGTGAGGAGGCACCCCGGTGCTCCAAAACAATGAGCAACTGAGACTTGCCAAGTGGGAGCGGGGAGTTAGGAGTTTGGCACGGTGCAGCATCGGATCGGTCCCACTTCACCACACCACCCTGCCAAGCTTCCTGTCTCTCTGCTCTCTCAGTAAGCTCCAGAGACCCTCCATATTGGAAAGCCAGGAGAGGAATAGTGCTCCACCATGGCCTCACCAGTCTCTGCTGCTCCTGGGATCACAGCACCAGTCTACCTTTCTCTAACATTTATGGCTCCATTGGCAACAAGCAACATGTGATGTGCTTCACTGTAGGGAGCAAAGAAAGCAAAAAAGCAAGGGCAGTTGGGTGGATGGGTGGGGAATTGCAACATTGGTTACTCACGGTATTGAAATTTGGGAAAAGTCCGACAGCAGGACTGCCATCCACTGGGAAGGACATAAATGGTTTGATATCCAGGGAGGGCTGCATCATGAGCGTAGGCGTGCGGACAAGGGTAGGGAGCGTAGTTGTGTGGCACGTGCTGCCTGCAGAGAGAAAAATATTTCAAAAAAAGGATTTATTTAAATAAAACTCCCCACACACTTTAATCCACACTGTAGGCATTAAAACATGCCCCTGCCCCCAATCCTTACTGGTGAATTCTGTTTGAACCTAAACATCACCATTTGGTGGTAATAATGAATGCAATTTGTCCTCATAAAGAACAAAAAGGACTTTTACATTATCAGAACTGTTTGGAGTCTGCAAAACTGAGAAACTTTGCCCCAGCAACCAAAGCTAGAAGTTTCAGTTCATAAAAAGGTCCTTAAGAAGTACATGTTGCACGATGTTCTACATTGTATGTGGGTCACATGATTTTTAGATGATGCAAATTAATTGCACATTCAACTGAGGATTTTGCTAATTATTAAAACCAGGCATATGAAAAATAGGTTTTATTACAATTATTTATATTTATCACAGCACTGTCATAACTACATAAGAAGAGTTTGGATTTGATATCCCGCTTTATCACTACCCTAAGGAGTCTCAAAGCAGCTAACATTCTCCTTTCCCTTTCTCCCCCACAACAAACACTCTGTGAGGTGAGTGGGGCTGAGAGACTTCAAAGAAGTGTGACTGGCCCAAGGTCACCCAGCAGCTGCATGTGGAGGAGCGGAGACACGAACCCGGTTCCTCAGATTACGAGACTACCGCTCTTAACCACTACACCACACTGGCTTAAAGTATGCACTACTATAAATTATCCCACTCCAATGAACTATCTACCAAATCCATAGTCCCTTACAACCTCAGTCTATGAATCAATTATATTAGTTTGACAAGCAATGAGACAGCTTCATAATCCATCTGCTTTTTCCGTTCAAACCACCCAGTTCATTATCTTTCCCACTTAGCTCATCAAAACAACCTCAACTCCCATCAGTCTCATCCAGTAATCCTTTACTGGATGCTTCTCCCTATGTTTTTCTATAATTCTTGTTTTAATAAGGAAGTAATATACTGCCGTTTCTCATTATGCCAAACCTCCTTGAGTTTTCGGTCAACTGATCTACCTTCCTCAAAACTGCCAGCCACAAAAGCTCTTCAAATTTACATTTCCATCAAACGGGTGTCTTCCTCCACCTTCCAACAGATTGTTTCAAAGCATGAAGATAAAACGAAGAGCCCAATCATAGCCTCAAGCATTTTGGCTCTCCAGAAAAATATTAAAAATTGTGCCCTCTGTACGTGCAACTTACCTGACCATGACTTGTCAAGCCTGTTAAGTACAGGCTACACACCAAATATATTATATGGCATCAACTGACTTTATTTGAAGGCTAAAGGCCAAATGTTTAAGAAGAAACAGGAGGAGCACACAAAACAAGCAGACTTGCTGCTCTTTGCTAGCTGCACACACACAGCTCATATTCTACAGGCTACACAGGACAAAAAAGTTGTTCCTTAAAGATACATCAGCACCATTTTATAAAAGTTGCACACATCACAAAGCCAAAGCAGAGATTCTCCTTCGTACAAATCACTTATTATTCCATTCTGACAGTGATGGCGGATAGATGTCTCCACTGCGATACTTGCCTCAATAACTCTATGCCAGCAGTTGCTGACATGGCACCCATGAGTGCACTGGTGCTCTTCAGATCTTCTCCTGGAGCCCACAAAGTTCACCACCGCCACTCCCTTGGTCCTGAAGTGCTCAGAATGGGTACCCTTTCCCTCCCTTGCTCAAAAATCCAAATGTGCCCATTAGTCTAAAAGGGTTAGCAATCCCTGCTTTATTCATAGGATCCCAAAGGGCTGTTGAATACTCGCCTATGCTCCATACCTGGCCTCAGAATCTTTCACTGCCTCATCCACATCTTACATTCCAAGGGATTAAATAGCACAAGGTGATTTGATGGAAACAGCCATCCCCCTGGCAGACCTTCCAAGTGTCCCTATTTTCCAGGGGCAGTCCTGGATTTATAGAAGCTGTCCTGGTTTCTGATTTGATCCCGGAATGTCCTGCTTTTCCTTAGGATGTCCCTATCTTCATCGGAGTAATACTGGAAGGTACAGAGTTATGCAACCCCCAAGCCAAGGAGATAACCAGTTATACAACCTTTAGTAAACGTATGAAAGCAGTCCTGTATAGGGAACTATTTTTAACATTTAATGTTGTATTATGTTTTTATATATGTTGGAATCTGCCCAGAGTGGCTGGGGCAACCAGTTAGATGGGTGGGATATAAGTGATATAAATAATAATAATAATAATAATAATAATAATAATAGAACAGGACATCCCTGTTTCATTGGAGAAATGTTGGAGAGTATGCCCTGGAGATATTATTTCTGACACATACTAATATATTAATGCTTCCATGAGTTTTATTCGTTTATTAACTTTATGTACCCTTCATCACAAGATCTCAAGAGCGGTTCACAGAATAAAACTTTCACCAAAGCAGCAACAAGGGGAAGGCCAGGTCCCCACAGATCTCTTGCTGTTTCGGTTCTGTGTATGCTGGAGCATTATATTACTTGATTTGGCATCTCATCTCAATCAATCAATCAATCAATCACCACTAAGGCTGGGTCGAGACACGTCAAAGAAGCGTTTCAGTTAAATGCGTTGTAAATTTAAACAGGGGAAAATCAGGTAGAGAAAAATGGGACTCCACAGCGCCCTCTGGTGGCACCATGTTATATCACATATAAATCACTTTTTCTTTGCCAATTTAGCTGAGTTTTGTTTTACTTCCAGGGCTATAGGAAATTGGTTGTGGGAAAAGAATAGTGGACTTGATGGACCTTAGGTCTAGTCCTGCGGGGCTCCTCTTAAGTGCACTTTTATATGCCCTGGTGAGTGCTCTTTTAAACCTCACTCACTAGATAAATGGTCATACCTGTCAAATAAACTCCCTTCATTCTTCCTCTCATGCTGTGTACTCTGTTGAGTACCTGGTCAACATGGCTTAACAAGGACTTGCTTAAAGCTGAGCCATCTCACCTTCTGTCTTTTGTGCAACTTACCTTGGTCCTTGTTGTTTGTGTTGTCATTCAGGCCTCATGTTTGCACTTATTTTTAGGCACTGAGATTACTAGCATTTTGAAAACTATATAGCATGAGACGTGGCTGACAAACTGAATAATCACAAACTGTTGTTAATGTCCCTACCCGGCTGGCTGTGTTTCTACTTTATGAGGAATTTATCCTGACAGATAATGTGCAAAAAATACAACCCAACTTTCCTCCCCCATTGTTTACTGAATGCAAAACTTTCTTTAAAATCTTCTAAGTAAGTCTGTGCCTGTAGTTTGCATAAGCCCTGAGAAGCACGTTGACAGTTGTGCTTAATTATCTGTAAGTCAGGAGCTTATTCAAGTGTATTCATAAATACAAAAAAATACTGCTAAAGGCACTCTAACATGCAAATACCATCCTCTGTAAATCTGCACGTGGGGGGGAAAGCAGGAAAAGAAAACTGGAGGAGAATGTCTAAAGCTTTAACAGCTCGCTCTGAGTAATTAACCATAAGTCCAGTACAACATCCACATGTTATATTTAATTACGTATCTTTCCTTCAATTGGATGTTACAGTTATTGTCAAATTGAAGTCTGTCAGTGCACTCTGATGCTCATCAATTGTTTATCGCTCTGTATAATAGAATGTCATTGCACAGCCCCAACTAGAGGATTTGCAGTGCTGCGTCACAATCCTGGAATTGCATGAAGTCAAAGCTGGGTAGAGGAACAAAAGCGAAGGCAGGTAGCACAACAGCAGGGGCCAAGGCATGGGAATGAGAAGGGAGCGACACTGAGAAGGGAGCAAGTTTGCTACACAAGAGTATCAAATTAACTTTAGTTGTGCAACCTGAATTTTGCTGGTATGTAAGCATGCAGGTGACGCTGTGGTCTAAACCACTGAGCCTCTTGGGCTTGCCGATCAGAAGGTTGGCGATTCGAATCCCCGCAACGGGGTGAGCTTCCGTTGCTCGGTCCCAACTCCTGCCAACCTAGCAGTTCAAAAGCACGCCCAAAAGTGCAAGTAGATAAATAGGTACCACTCCGGCGGGAAGGTAAACGGCATTTCTGTGCGCTGCTCTGGTTTCACCAGAAGCGGCTTAGTCATATTGGCCACATGATCTGGAAAAACTGTTGGCGGACAAACACCGGCTCCCTCAGCCTGTAAAGCGAGATGAGCGCCGCAACCCTAGAGTCATCTGCAACTGGACTTAACTGTCAGGGGTCCTTTACCTTTACCTTTTAAGCACCCTTACAATTTGCATTTGTAGGTACCCATTGCTTTCTAACCTCAAGGGAGTTAGCATTTCCCCATGACTCATCACCACTTGAGCAAATAGGGAGCACTTAATACCCAAAAGCATTTAGCCTGAAGCCATCAGCATTCAAAATGAAAAGCTTCCCACAAAACAAAAAAATGATACATAATAGGGTACAGGGCATAATGCTGTGATCCCTGAATATCTGACAGCCACAGCACACTCCCCCCCCCCTAAACTTCAGTGTGTGTGCCTTGGCACACAGCTTGGGAATTGTGCACACATTGAGTAGGCCTTCTCACGGAAGCCAGAGAAGAGTCCAAGGGTCAAACACACAACCACAGCTTCAAATGATGGCTAAATGGGAACCCTAAAAAGCGTCAGGCGCAGTCGACATTGGTGCCAATGTGTCCTGAAGCAGCACTTAGGTCGCTCCTTGAGAGTTTGCATTCCTGTCGCCGTTTCTTGATCTCTTGTAGCTGCCAGTATTCAGAGGGAGCCAGCAATTCTGTCTGCACAGGCTCTAGGTAAGACTGACATGAGAAGAAATACTGACTCATTGGCTCAGCTTTATGGTTTTTGTCCATCTTATTCTTATATACATATTTTAAAACGACCTGCTTTCAAGGTCATGCTGGGCGAGAAGATATAGGCAAGGACCATAAAGAAACAAATAAACTAGGGATGTGGACCCCCACTCCAGCCTGCCAGGCTTCTCTCATTCCAGCACTGGGATGGAAGCAGTACCCTCCCCACTTCTTAGCTGAACAGTACAGATCCAACTAAGGCGCAGAGGTGGTCCAGTTTTCATCGTGATTGCAGAGTGCTGCATGGGGAGGCTTTGACCTCCTCGTGCTGTGGCTGGGAAGAAAACTGACAGCTGTCACTTTGGCTGAAGCAACAGGCAGTTTTCATCTCCACCCTGGGTGCGTTGCAACTCCTCAGTTGATCTAGACCAATCGGCTGAGAAGCAGAGAGGATGCAATTTTCATTTACATCTTGGGGGGGGGGGCGTGTTGAACTTCTCTAGCCAGCATGCTCCAATCTGAATGAAAACAACCCACCTGTTCCTACACAGATCAGCTGAGTAGGGAGAAGATATGGCATGTCTATGTTTGTGTGATTACATGTATGTTTGAGGTGTGGGTATCTGTACTCACCCACTTTGGGGTTTGCCCAACCCACTGCTGGAATACAGTTCCAACAGCATTCTGTCACAGTTCTTAGGTTATCCCAAACTATGGTTTAGAGGTCATTGGGAATGTACTATAGAGAGCCACAGACATGTATGCGCATCTCATCCTCCCTTCTCCTTCTTCACGCATGAGAGGAAGAAAATTGAAGTTTCCACTTTTGGTAATATTTGCATATAATGGTTTAGCGCAGATGAGCCTTCATGAGTGAAATCTCAGGCTTGTGTACTCTCCTGTCCTTTCCCCCGCATGTGACCAAGAGGAGGGCTTCTGCAGAATACAGTTTTGCTTTGCAAGAATCTTAGCCTAGCATGATGTTGAAACCAAGGATCATTGTTAAAAAAAAAATACCCTCTGGTCAGTTTCTAAGCAAGCTAACTTTAAAACATTACTTATGAAGCTGGCTTGTTTTAAACCAGGACTCCTGGTTTGTGTGTAATGATATGTAATGTAATGATATCATTATAAGCTGAAGTTCTTGGAAAGCACAGACGCCATTCTCCTGGCCATATGAGAGGAGAAGATGGGAGTGGAGGAGTCACTAATGTAAACCATGGTTTAACTTTACGTGTGAACTAGAACATTTTGTAGGAACTTGGGGAACAGTGGTTTGTTCTAAGGAAAGGTTGTTGTTTTTTAAATGATGAACTGCAGCTTGTTCTTTTCTTTAAAAAAAGTATTTGGTCTCCTCCTCTCATGTGAAGAGGAAATGGGGAGCAAGAGCCTGAGGTCCACCACAATGGATTCCTAATCACTAAAGTCATGGCTTTAGACTAAAGTCTATGCAAACCTGGTACCTCCCTCCTCCCAATGTTTTGGATTACAATTCTATTTAGCATAAAAGGTAAGGGTAAAGGGGACCCCTGACCATTAGGTCCAGTCGTGACCAACTCTGGGGTTGTGGCACTCATCTCGCTATATTGGCCGAAGGAGCTTCCGGGTCATGTGGCCAGCATGACTAAGCCGCTTCTGGCGATCCAGAGCAGTGCATGGAAACACCGTTTACCTTCCTGCAGGAGCGGTACCTATTTATCTACTTGCACTTTGACGTGCTTTTGAACTGCTAGGTTGGCAGGAGCAGGGACCGAGCAACGGGAACTCACCCCGTTGCGGGGATTCGAACTGCCAACCTTCTGATTGGCAAGTCCTAGGCTCTGTGGTTTAACCCACAGCGCCACCCGCGTCCCTTTCTATTTAGCATATCTGGGGGTTATTCCCATTGAACTCAGCAGGAATGCACAGCAGGGTGGGGAACCTGTGGCCCTCCAGCTGTGGATGGATTACTGTTCCTCTCATTCCCAGCCACTGGCCAAGCTGGCTAAGGATGATGGAAAATAAGAGTCTGAAGGTTCCACTACTGGTGTATAGGACTGTAGTATGTTTAACCATTTTTACCACTAAGAGCTTCATAGAGCTCTAGAGCTGTCTCCTAGCAACTTCACTGCAGTTGTAGAAATCCAAGCTAAACTACTAATTTTGTATTCAAGAACATACCAAAAAAATGTAACAAGCAAGGGTGAAAAATGCAGGAGGTGGGTGACAGCCACGGATTAAATAATCAAGAGTGTGTTCCTATGCATGCTTAGGATCATTAGAATAAATCACAGTGTTCAGTACTGCTTACTCTTGGGAGACATGTGCACAGATTTGCAGCCTTAGAATGAGAGAAGTACTTGCAAAATATATTAACACCCCACCCTTTCTTTCTACTCTGAGGCCACTGTCAAGCAAGTGTTTGCTCCTCTTTCCCTAAACATTTCTGACAATACTAGCAGGTTAAAGATAACCAGAGGGGCCAGCTATATTCACTTCCATCAAGAACTATCACATCAAACACAGAATCCCGCCAACGTTTCCTCTAAAGGTCAGGGACATTTACACCAATGCCCAATCAAATTTGTATGCAAATTGGACTTAAGCTAGCAAGAACACCGACACAAGAAAGATGTAGCTGCCAATTTTCATTATAACTATGAATGTAACAGATGTTTACAATTTAATTAGCATTTTAATGATAAGGACAATTTAGTGTGTAAAATACAGACGGTTTCGAACTGTTAGTCAACCTTGGGCACGCAAATATTCATTTGCAAGATTTGCATTCCGTTTTCTATAAAGTTCAATACAGCTTACCAAACACAGTATTACAAGACAGCTTAATAAACACAACATTACAAAATTCCAACAGGCCAGACACACACTACTCCAAACTACAGAATAGCTATTCTGTATAGTATTCTGTAGCAATGACTGATATATTGCTGACATTTTCCTATAAATTTAGGAATCTAAAGAGGACTGTGCACACAAAAGAAGAACAGATTTAAAGATGGCAATGTGTCCTGTTTTACAGAGGATGACACTGTGTTTGAAGGGCTCTCCAGTCCAAGCCCAGTTTAAAGATCAAGAACCATAAGCAGAGAGAACAGGGAATGGCTTTGAAGTCCCCACCCCAACTACTGACACCTGGGCAGCAGACTGAGCAGGTGTACTGATGACCTGGAAAGTCTCCCCTGCCATGGTGTTTCTATTTAAATTATAACAATTATTTATAATTTTGCATTTGTACTTGTAAACTTGCACATGCAACTGTTATGGCAACCTGTGTCCTATTTTGTCCTTGTGATACATCAAAGGCCATTCCTGAGTTCAGGAATGGTTTTTCACAGGGTACAGGGAGCTCCAGTAATGGGTGCTTGTAAAACCTCGGTCCAGGGAACAAACACCACTGGAATCCTGACTATACTTCCATCAGTCATTCCCTCCCCACCACTTTAAAGCAGTTTTTAAGCTTGCAAGTTATTTTATAGAAAGAAGATTGTTTACACGCACATTTCTCACTTTTTGTCTTACTTAGGCATCAAATTACCTGGATTGAAGAGTCTTTTAAGTTAAACACGCCATGGATTTATTTTGCTGCATTAGTTTCCTCAGTGCTTATTTTCCTTCTTTGCCTATTTCAGCAATGCCTCCTACAAACAAAATCCAAGGCAAAAGAACCAATAGGTTTTGCCAAAATGTTATCGCCCTTTGCCCAGAGCTCTGTATGCAATTCTGAAAGGCTGTAGAAGAAAAGCAGTGTTGCATGGGGGGGGGGGGGGAAGCCACCCGCTTATCAACAGACCACTTGTGTGTCCGAATGACCCACTCACTCAAATGGATCAGCAATTCTCTTTACTCAAAGAGCTGTACACGTGACTTGGTTGCGTCCATTTAAATAAACGGAACAGTTACCTCTGTTACCGTAAGCCCTTTGTTCACATCAAGGCTCCTAAGCTCATAAGGTTGCATTGGATTTGGCACAGGCGTGCAATCATCAAAATGCTTGGAAGTTGTGCTCCAGTGAGTCCGACCATTTGCCAAGCTAGCTCAGTCCACTGCACTGGCCAGCAATGGGTTTCAGAGCTCAACCTGGGGAAGCCTAGGATTGAATCTGGCACCTGTTGCATGCAAAGTGCGCTCTGCCGCTAAGCTATTGATGTGGTGTGATCCCAAATCAAGTCCGAGCAAGTTCAAAGCCCAATCTGTGCCCACCACAGACTGAAACTATTATAATTCAAACAGGGGTGCTCATATATCCAGACCGCCCCCCCCCCACTTTGAATAATTGTGCTATCGACTTCCGGGGTGGCGCCATCGGCAATGGCGGACTCCCTCTGAACCGGAGGGACCAGCTCCGCGTGAAACGGGTCTTTTCCGCTGCGGCGAAGCGGGGACCCTTTTAGAAATCACAGGCGGATGAAGCCTGTGACCGTGGGACTCGGCGGGCACCCTTAGCGCCCCCCCAACCCGCAAAGGAACCCACTAACGGGCTCCGAAGCGAAGAGGGGGAAGTGGCGCGGTCCTGTGAGTCAATTGCTTTTTCCGTGGAGCGAAGCCGCATAGCCGTTGCCGGAGAGCGCTGCCTTTTTCCTGGGACAATTTGGCATCTAAAATAATCACCCGTGAGTACTTAAACATTGAACAATTGGACTTCAAATAAGAACTGGCGATTAGAAAGGAATTGGACTTAAAAATTTACCTTAATTTGGTACTGAAACGGGAAGGTCTAAACAGGAAGTCAGCCTTCCGTTTCCTTGTAGTCAGAAGAAAGCAAAGACAACGTAAACTAGAGCTTAGAAAATCACTTTCAAAGGATTGGTTTTCACCATTTAAAATCGTTGAACCCCCCTTCGGTAGCAGGAGAAGAAGGGGGATCTTTTTTTTGGACTGTTTAAACCTGCAGAAGTGAGTTTAAAGTAAAGTAACTTTCCACCGTCCTGATCCTGGAGCGGGGTGTCAGAATTGACGTTTGAAGCTCATTGACCAGAGACAAATGTTTTTGACAGATAGTTAAAAGAAGAGTAACATTGTGATTCCACTGTTTCCTTTCGCATTTTAAAGGAACAAATATTGACAAAATATCTTAAAAAAAGGAAACTTTGTTGCTATTGTCCTTAAAAGAAAGAACAACCAGAAGTTTTCCCCCTAGAGGGGGACTGTGAAATTGTAACTAATTCTAGGGAGCTTGCAGCTGCCACAGATTACAACCGTGGGAAAGGACTTGTGACCTTGCAGGACAATGTTTTCAGAAGCACTGTTGGGTGCTTTCTGTAAAATAAATGCCCTATTGGATCAGTTAAGCCAGAAGACGGATTTGATGACTAATGCGGCCAGAACATTTGAACAGGTAGTGCGAAACTATATGGAGCCCACCCAGGAACTTAAACAGGAGTGTGCCATGACAGAACAGCTGAAAGAAGAGGATGTTGCTGAATCTTGGGCGCCAGAAAGGGAGGAACTTTTGGCCCTGCAGGAAAATGAGCCTTTGGATCTGACAAATGAACTTGGAAAAAACCAGATTTGGAAAGATAAAGTTTGGATTGATTTGGAAATGGGGGGTTGGACTGACCCCCCTATGCAGAGATGTTTGGACTTTCCAAGTCTGGCAATGGGCCGTCAGATGTTTGGAGCTGTGGGGGCTCTCAATTTTGGAGGGAATTTGAAACATGTCTTAAAATACTACATGGAGCCTAATCTGGACTATGGGAAAGGGGCTGATTTGTTGAAAAGGGTCAAAAACACTACTAGGCTGGAGTTCCCACGAGTGAAAGGAAAATATGAAGAAGAGCTGCGGAAGGGACATGGAAGAGACTTGAAGGCCTCGGATATAAGATCACCAGGTTAATGTGCCAGACTAATGGGATAAAAAGGACTGACAAACCCGGGACCAGGAGGAAGGGACGCTGGAAGAAGATTGGATTGTTCTTACTTCTTTTTTCTATCATTAGGAATGTTTTATAAAATTGATGAATGTTAGAAAAATGTTGAAATGAAATTACTTGGCTCTTGTAAAAATGTTTAAAGAATTAGGTAAAAAGGTAATGGTTATGAGAAGTTGGTAAAATAAGATTTAAGTTTTAAGCTTTAAGGTTTTTTATAAGATAAGATGAAAATAGAGTAAGGTAATGTAATGACAGAATACTATGAATTATGGAAAGGATTTGCTGTGACAACTATTAATCAAGATACAAGAAAAGGGAGGAGGAGGAGGTCATAGAAAGAAGGTAATGAAAGTGGAGAATTTGAAAATGATGGTTTTATTTTTTTTCTTTTTCTGTTTTGTCTTTTTTCTTTGTAATTTAAAAAAAAACTCTTTTTTCAATAAATATCATTTTTAAAAAAAGAATAATTCTTCTATCACAAAGGCTCTGCTCAAATATTACAGTAAACTGTGGTTTGTCACAATGGCAGTGAGGCCAGGCAAACCACAGCTAGGGATTCTAGCAGGGGCGTAGCGTGGGTTGTCAGGACCCGGGGCAAGGCAAGTAATTTGCACCCCCTAACCCGTGGATTTGCGCCCCCTAACCCTAACCCCCAGATGTTGCGCCCGGTGCGGCCGGCCCCCCCTGCACCCCCCACACTACGCCACTGGATTCTAGCATTTGCCAGCCTCATGATCCCTAGTGACAACTGCCTCGTCTGCATTCATAAACAATTCATAGATTGATGTGTGCTCTGATTTGAATGCATTCAAATTCAGCTCAATGGAAGGAAGAGCTTTCTGCATATGGGCATGCACAGAGATGTTACGATCCAATACTGTATACATTTACTTGGGAATAAAATTATCCATTAAAATTATTGGGGACTTATTTCTAAGTATGTGTGAAAAGGGTTGTGGTCTTTGTGTACATGGAGCTATGCTATCCAACAGGAGGACGAAGGGCCCAATTGGTGGTGTCACCCCAGCTGTGGATCCTACTTTCCTTGGTGTTATTTTGGTGCCAGGTACAAACCTTTTTATTTTCCCATGCTTTTTAATATTCTGCATATCGGTTTTCATGAAGAGTTTTGTCTGATTTGATTTCTTCCAATTTTAAACTCTTATTTTATATTGTGGGCAATTTACTTTATTATAAGTTTAATTTTGCAAGCCACTCTGGGCATTCATTGAAAGTTGCCTTAGCAACCAACTAGCCAAACCAACTGAACTGAAATGGAAAAGGTGTTGCAGATGGGAAAGATCTGAGCACCCATTAATTCTTCTGTACCCATGTGCTCAAAACTGGGCTATCTCGTAGACATTACATCAAACATCTGCTTGCTTTTAAAAGCTCTCACATTACAACGCAGATCTAAAGGAAGAAAGGTGACCCTAACAGATTCTGGACTTCAATGCACAAAATGCATGAAATGCCATGGAAAATGATGAAAATGTATCAGAATGATTATAGTCATGTTTAAAATAGGAAGGTTTGTTTCCATTAAAAATCCTTTAACTTTGGTTTAAGATCCTGAAATTACTTTCATAAGCTTCAATGAAATTAGTTTCACAAGCTTCAATTCAGTTAGTTCCATTACTTCACAAGATAAAAGGGTATCCTGATCCTTCAACTAACAGCACAAGGATAACTATATGCGGGATTGGTTTTGACAACAGAAAGGCATTAGATTTTTTGGGTGCTGCAGGGGGAAGCAGTAAAAGTTCCCTCCCCACTTCTGCGGGCCAGAGCAGCCCCCTCAGGGAAGTTCCATTGCAGGGACGCTCCCAGCAGTGGTAGCAAAGTCAGGATCACTGCCAATTGCACGGCACTTTACAAAAGATCATTATTGATTACAATGTAAAAACTAAATGCTTTATGAAGAGAATTACTTCTCACAACAAACTTTCCCACTGAACTAGTGGAGAACTTAAAAAGTGCTAAATTTTGGATAAACCAAGCATTGAAAAGCCTTCTTCAAACACTAAATCACAGTCAAACTTCCATCTCTCATTCTGCAGTCTCTTGTTACAGCTGTCCTTGGAATTTATTTTTCCCCAAAGGAGAGGCACCTTGGAGTCAGAAGAAAACAGTACCCATAAAGTCTCCGGAATTCTTTCTCACTGTTTTCTATATGTTCCCAGAGTCGTTGTCCGGTTTGTTTCTGTTAATAGTGCAATTCTAGCCCTGTCTACCAAGAATAGCTCCTATTGAAATTAGTAGTGACCAGCAGGGTGCGAGTGCTCTCCCAGCTTCTGCTTACTGGTGGGGGGTGGGACATGGCAGCTGGGAGCTCAACAGGTGTGGGCACAGTGGCAGACCCAATCAGACAATCATCTGCAACCACAATGTGCTGCCTTGGGCCTTCTCCTCTCTCTCCTGGTGAGTGGGAGTGAAGCACTGTGTTCCAAAGCCTGGGAAACAAAGCAATATTCCCCTTGTTGCTCCACTACTGCTCCAAAGTAAATGTGGTTAGGATTGCAGCCTTATTTTCTTTATGAGCAACACCTTGAATTTGGGGGAAATTCAGTTACAAGAACTTGGGAGAGTGGTGCGTGAAAAAAGCGATAACCCCCCTTCTCTCTTTTTTTTAAGTCCTGCCATTTCAGAAGGAAATATCAGGTCACTCAAGCAATGTACCCCCTATGAAGGTCTAGGTTTGGTTGCATTTCTTTAAGGTTATGGGCTCACCATACACTTTCATATTATTTTACTCACATTATTCTCTCCCTTTAAACCTCTCAAGTACCAGCACTGGAGAGTAAGCAGGAAATTAATGTTTTTGTTTTCCTTTAAAAAATAAAAAACTACCAAAAAACCCCCAAGCAAAACTTTAACAACATTGTTATGTCAAAATTCAACATACAACCCTTTAAAGATTTACAGTACCGGGTAGACTTTACTAATTCTCTATCAAAATCTTGTAAGCCCTGTAAAACATGCTTATACCATAACTCAGGTTATTACAGTGGTACCTTGGGTTACATACGCTTCAGGTTACAGACTCCGCTAACCCAGAAATAGTACCTCTGGTTAAGAACTTTTGTGATGGGACGATGAGCTGCTTGTGTGTAAAATCCTAGTCCCTCAGAGTTTGGTCAAGTTTGCAAACCTCTGTCTGTAACGGAGCCCCTTAAACATGGCTCCGTCAGTCGCTGGCAGATTCCGACAGTGGTTGCTTTCGGAATCGCTTCCAACATAAAAGCTCCTTAACGGAAACACGTCTTCTGGACTCTCTGCGTGACAGTTTCCGGCGAGGAGTGGGTGTCCCTACAGGAGGTCCTGAAACCTCCCCACTGTTTTCGCTGGAAGTGTCTCTGAGCCATCCCTCCAGCTCCCTTTCCCTCAGCTCAGCTCCTCTCCCCCTACTGGTTCCCTCTTCAGCTGCTGAGTCTCTCCCAACCTGTGTGAGCCCTTTCACTTCCCTTCCTTCCGATGGCAGTTCCCTGACATCCACCTCCCCTCCAGGGCCCCCTTCATCCCCTCTCGCCCCCTCCTCTACGGGCGGTGAGGAGGCAAAACCCCGGAATGAACTTCCTTCATCTTCCGATGTCCCGAACACTTCTCTCCACCTGTTGCGGTTCCTGGTCTCGAAGTACTCCTCCTCCTCAGAGTCCATCTCCCCTTCCCCTTCCGATTCCGAGAATCCTTCCAACTCCTCCTCCTCATCGGTGGTCCCAAAGTATTCCCTCCGGAACCTCTCCACAGGCTGAGGTTTCCTTGGGAACCTTTGATGGAACGTTTCTATCAATACCTCGTCATTGATATCTTCTGCCATTACCCAAGTGTTTTCTGACTCCGGTTCTCCTTCCCACGCTACCAAATACTCCACCTGATCCCCCTTCCATCTGGCGTCGAGGATTTCTGCCACATGGCTGCTGCATTCCCTTTCTTCTATGACCGGTCCCCGAGTGGCCATCCCTTCTCGTCCCCCCTCATACGGTGACAGTAACGACCTGTGAAATACTGGGTGCAGTTTCATGTGGTTGGGTAACCGGAGCCTGAAAGCCACTGGGTTGACCTGTTGAATGACCTCAAAGGGACCCAATCTCCTGGGTCTTAATTTCTTACAACCTCCTTTGAACGGCAACCCTTGGGTTGACAGCCACACCCTATCTCCCACCCTTATGGTTTCACCTTCCCTTCGGTTCTTGTCTGCCTGCCTCTTGTATTCTTCCTTCGCCCTTTCTAAGTTGAGTTGGAGCTGACGATGGATTGCTTCCATTTCTTCTACAAAATGCTCGGCTGCCGGGACACCCCATCTCTCCCCTTCTCCCCCTGGGAAAGCCCTGGGATGACACCCATAATTAGCCAAGAAGGGGCTCATCCCTGTGGACACATTCTCGGCATTGTTGTAGGCAAATTCCGCCAGCGCCAACTTTTCTACCCAGTCATTCTCTCTGTCATTGACATAACACCTCAGGTATTGCTGGAGGACCCCGTTTGCTCTTTCCGCCTGCCCGTTGGTTTCAGGGTGCCGGGCAGTCGAAAAGTTGACCTCCACCTGCAGTAAGCTCATGAGCTTCCTCCAGAACCTGGAAGTAAATTGTTTTCCTCGGTCTGAGACCACCCTCAATGGCACCCCGTGCAACCTAAAAATGTGTTCTACAAATAACTTCGCTGTCTCTTCCGCCGTGACTGCATGCGAGCAGGCTACAAAGTGGCACATCTTTGTTAGTAGGTCTACCACCACCATGATGGCTGTTTTCCCCTTGGACTTCGGCAGATCAGTCATAAAATCTATCGACACTGCCTCCCAAGGTCGTTCTGGGGTTGGTAAGGGTTCTAATAGCCCCGCCGGTGCCCGCCTCTCCCCTTTGGCTCGCTGGCATTGCTCACACCCTCTTACATACTCCCGTACATCTTCCCTCACCTTAGGCCACCAAAATTCCCTGGTGACCAACCACATGGTTTTGTGTTGTCCAAAATGCCCCGCCGTGGGGCTGTCGTGCAACTGCTTGAGTACCCTCCCCCTTAAGTCTCCTTCAGGGATATACAGTGCCCCTTTGTAATACAAAGCTCCATTTCTTTCCTCGAAACCCCCTGGTTCCTCTCCCTCACCCCTAAGACCTCTGAGCTTATTCTGGGCGTATTCATCATTCTCTGTTTCCTCTACCAGTTCTCTTTGTCCCACCAATGCCGCCCCACACACCCAGCGGTCCTCTGGAATGACATGTCTCTCTTCGGGTGCTCCCTCCCCCTCCAAATATTCAGGTTTGCGTGAGAGAGCGTCCGCCCTAATGTTCTCTGGGCCTGGCACGTAACAAATCTCAAAGTTAAATTTGGAGAACTCCTGGGCCCATCTCACTTGCCGTTGGTTGAGCACTCGTGCCGTCCTCCAATACTCTAGGTTCTTGTGGTCAGTGCACACTTGCACCTTATGTTGTGCGCCAATTAGCAGGTGCCTCCATCTCCGGAACGCCTCATGAATGGCTAGTAGTTCTCGGTCATACACCGTGTAGTTCCTCTCGGATTTGTTCAGCTTTCGCGAAAAAAAGGCACACGGTCTCCACTCTGACTCCTCCTTCCCTGGCTGCAGAAGCACCGCCCCAATAGCTCTGTCTGATGCGTCAGTTTCCACTCTCATCGGTTTTTGTAAATCCACATGCAGGAGTTGTTGTTCCGAGGCGAAGGCCCTTTTTAGTTCCTCAAATGCTCGCTCCGCCTCCTCAGTCCAAACGAACTTCTTCTTACTGCTGAGACAGTCCATAATGGGCGCCGTCAGGTGGGCAAAGTTTCGGATGAACTTACGATAGAAGTTCCCAAATCCTAGGAACCTCTGCACATCCTTCCTTGTTTTGGGTGTTTTCCATTCCAGCACCGCCTGGACCTTGCCGGGATCCATGGCCAATCCCTTGTCTGACAGGCGATACCCCAGGAATTCCACCTCCTTGGTATGAAACTGACACTTCTCCAGTTTCACCCACAGCTGGTTGGCTTGCAGCCTGCTCAACACTTCTCTGACGTCTCTCACATGCTGCTCCTCATTCTCAGAATACACCAACACGTCGTCTAAGAAGGCCACACAATTCTTGTAAAGCAAAGGCCCCAGGACATGGTTCATAAACGATTGAAAGCACGCGGAGCCTCCTTGTAGGCCGAAGGGCATAACTAAATATTCAAATGCCCCCAAAGGGGTGAACATGGTGGTTTTCCATTCATCCCCCTTCCTTATTCGTATCAGGTTGTACGCCCCCCTTAGGTCCAGTTTAGTAAAAATCTTTCCCTTCCTGACCCTTGTCAAAATGTCGTCAATCCTGGGCATAGGGAAAGCCACTGGTTCTGACACTGCATTTAAGGCCCTGAAGTCACACACAAGCCTCGGCTTGTTCGTGTTTTTTTTATCCACAAAAAACACTGGGCTGCCCCCCACCGCCCTGGACTCTCTGATGAACCCTCTCTTCAGGTTCTTGTCAATGAACTCTCTTAGCTCCTGCATCTCTCTGTCTGACATGGCGTACAGCTTGCCTACAGGGAGCTGTGCCCCAGGGAGTAAATTGATTTGACAGTCAAAGGGTCTATGCGGGGGTAGTTGGTCAGCTTCCCTTTCGCTGAAGACGTCGCGGAGATCTGCGTATTGTCGTGGTACCTTCACGTTCTCCGTTACTTCAGTCCCTGCTAGGGTGGCTTGGGCCCCTGCCAAACCCTTTCCCTCTTTGCAGTGTTCTAAGCAATGTGCTGAACCAAAAGAAACCACTCTCTGATGCCAGCCCACCAGCGGATCATGTAACGCTAGCCAGCTCATCCCCAATATAATGGGAGCTCCTCCCAAGGTGGCCACATTAAACGCTATCAGTTCGGTGTGCCTTGCCACCTTCATTATCATTGGGACGGTCTGCAAGCTGACTTCTCCTCCCAACAGCTCCCTGCCATCGATCGTGGTCACCTGCAGGGGGTTGCTTAAAGGGATCGTCTGTATCTGGTGTTCAGCTGCAAACTCTTTGCTCATGAAATTGCAGGAGCTGCCTGAGTCCAACAGCGCCTTTATCTTTAGAGGGTGTCCGTTTGGCAGCTCTAGCGCCACTTCTATCACTAGGGCGGGTTTAGGAGGTTCTGGCGTGGGCACTTTCACTGCTCTTTGGCCTGGCTGCTGTGCCCCGACGGTGGCAGCCAGGCGTTGGCTTTTACTTGCTTCGGTATTTCTTCCTCTCTTCCCTCCACAGCTCCTACCATCCCTTGCCATTCCTTCCTCTGGGGGCAGACTCTGGCAAAGTGACCTGGCTGTTGGCAGAGATAGCATTTCCGGGCGCCTTTTCCCTCCTTCTTTCCCCCCTCACTGGGCTTTGAAACTGCGCGCGCGCGCGCTGTTCCGATTTCCATCGGCTCTGCCGGCGGGAAAGTTGGCTCTGGAATGTCTGGAATGCGGAACTCCTTCCAACGTTCCCCCTTCCCTTCCCGCCTCTCCAATGCTCTCGCCTCCTGGCGCGCTCCTATGGTCAGCGCTGATTTGGTCAGCTGGTCCATAGACTCCGCCCTGGGCGCCCGGGAAAGTTCGTCTTTCACAGCCGAAGAAAGCCCTTCTTCAAAGAGCATTTGAATGGGTTCCGCCGATAGATCCCACCCCAATTTATGGATCAACATGGTGAACTCAGTCCAGTACTCACGGACAGATCGGCTCCCCTGTTTGCAAGCCATTAACTGTCTGCGGACCACTCCCTGTTCAATATCGCTGGAAAACATCAGATCCATGGCGCGAAAGAACTTCATCGTGTCCTTTAGGACGTCACTATTCGCTGCCATCAGGGGTCTAACCCAGTCTCTCGCCCCCTTTTCAAGATGCCCAATCACGAAAGCCACTCGTGATTCCTCGTCAGGGAATTCATCAAACTGCAGATTGAGGGCATATTGCATCTCTGTCCGAAAGCCATGATAGTCTTTGGGCTCCCCCCCAAACTTCTGCACCAATCCTGGTACCTTTCTGACAAGCTGGGTGTCTTTCCCCTTTTTGTCTGCATCCTGAGCCCTCCTCTCCTCAAGCCTCGCCGTCTGCAGCGCTAGCTGGACCTCCAACACCCGGTACCTTTCTTCCAGGCTTGGACCCGCTCCAGCTCCTGCTTCTCCGGTTCCGGCTGGGTTGCTCATGATGCCTTCTCCTGCACAAGCTGCTCACGAAGACTGTCGGAATGCTGTGATGGGACGATGAGCTGCTTGTGTGTAAAATCCTAGTCCCTCAGAGTTTGGTCAAGTTTGCAAACCTCTGTCTGTAACGGAGCCCCTTAAACATGGCTCCGTCAGTCGCTGGCAGATTCCGACAGTGGTTGCTTTCGGAATCGCTTCCAACATAAAAGCTCCTTAACGGAAACACGTCTTCTGGACTCTCTGCGTGACAGTTTCCGGCGAGGAGTGGGTGTCCCTACAGGAGGTCCTGAAACCTCCCCACTGTTTTCGCTGGAAGTGTCTCTGAGCCATCCCTCCAGCTCCCTTTCCCTCAGCTCAGCTCCTCTCCCCCTACTGGTTCCCTCTTCAGCTGCTGAGTCTCTCCCAACCTGTGTGAGCCCTTTCACTTCCCTTCCTTCCGATGGCAGTTCCCTGACAACTTTGCTTCAGGATAAGAACAGAAATCGTACTCCGGCGGTGTGGCGGCAGCAGGAGGCCCCATTAGCTAAAGTGGTGCTTCAGGTTAAGAACAGTTTCAGGTTAAGAACGGACCTCCGGAACGAATTAAGTTCTTAACCCGAGGTACCACTGTATTTTAAGGATGAGTATATAGGTATCGCTGCACCAAAGGAAGCATTTTTCTTTTAAGCCAAATAAAGTTCATTTTTGTTTCCACCGTTGTCCTTCCATAGAGAATAGTACTGAATGAGTTTAAATACTGAACTGTTAAAAAAACCGAATCAATCAACATTTGAAGGGCCAAAGGTTTAGGAGAGCTGAAGAAGTACTCTTTACCACAATAATAATTGACTAATGACATCACTCTAGGTTATGCCTACCCCACTGTGATTAGCCAGGTAGAGACAAACTAGTTCTGGCTTGGCAGGTGTAGCAGCATCCTCTGCTTGGTACAAGCTGTAACTGCTAGGAAGTCCAGTGTAGAATTTGCTGCTACAAGATGTGGAGATGGCCACTGACTTTAGAAAGGGTTAATTCATGTAGGGTTGATAGTATTTGTGATAGCTAAGTGAAGCTTCTGGGGTTAGTGGCAATGTACATATTGGGTACCAGTGGCTGGTGGTAGGAGCAGGGGAAGGGGGGAGGACAAACAATAGAGGAGGCAGTTATCTTTCTGCCAAACATGTAAGCTTTCTGGAAGCATTTGACTGGTTTATTGTGGAAGCAGGATGCTAAACTTGACCTAATCTAGTGATGCTAAACTAGGATGTTAAACGTGGCCTAATCTAGTGAGATCCAGCATGACCTTCCTTAAATTTTTAAAAGAAAATGAAGGCCATTTTCTCACTTTGACTTCTTTGTTCCTATTTTACCCATTCCCAAACTCCCTCAACCTGACACCAGTTCCCCTCAGCGTTACTACATGACTGCTTGAAGAATTCAGTCAACAAAACCAAGCAACTTGCTTAAACAGTCTTCACACGCTTAATGTAGGCCCCCTCGCTTCACAATGTACCACACTACCAAATCCAAGGAACATAGGTTTAATTAATCTGTAGCTGAGATTATTAAGAGATGGCAACTTTTTTTTGACACTGTGGCAAAAGTTTTCACAATAAAGCTGTCAATATTTTAAAGTGCCACAAAGCTTTTTTCCTTTTGTTGTTTCTTATGTTGCAACATATGGGACGCGGATGGTGCTGTGGGTTAAACCACAGAGCCTAGGACTTGCCGATCAGAAGGTCGGCGGTTCGAATCCCCGCGACAGGGTGAGCTCCCGTTGCTCGGTCCCTGCTCCTGCCAACCTAGCTGTTTGAAAGTATGTCAAAGTGCAAGTAGATAAATAGGTACCGCTCTGGCGGGAAGGTAAACGGCGTTTCCATGTGCTGCTCTGGTTCGCCAGAAGCGACTTAGTCATGCTGGTCACATGACCCGGAAGCTGTACGCCGGCTCCCTCGGCCAATAAAGCGAGATGAGCGCCGCAACCTCAGAGTCGGTCACAACTGGATCTAATGGTCAGGGATCCCTTTACCTTTACCTTATGTGCAACATGGCCACCCACCCATAATTTATCATTTGAGTTCCTTGTAAACGGCAGCTTTTCAGTCAGCACATCAGTCTGAAAAAGACGATTCCATGCCTTTTCATAGACAAGAGGAAACATGACACTTATTATCACCTCAGAGTTCTGGATCACAACCACTGCTTTACTAATGAAGAGAGGTTTTTTTGTTTTGTTTTTTACCAATCCTCCTTGGGTCTATTTTGAAGTACATATAATCAGAAATCCAGAAACACACACCTCTCAATACTTTCTCAAGCTTTCTCAAACACTCTGTTCATCTTTCACTGATGTTACATATGTATGTATAAGAAGCTGACAAGGAAATTCTTGGCCAACATGAAGCTAGCATTTCAAATGCAGCAAGAACTGTTATTTCATTGAATGTGGCTGTCAGTCACTTATTATTGTTTTGTGCAAGCAGATGCTAAAAGTATATTTCACATTTATTTCCTTACACGTATATGGCTTTCGTTTTGACATGGGCTGTTTTGACATCTGACACTGTTGCACTTACTTCCTTTTCAATATTTATAATCACAAGGAAAAGAAGCTCTTTCTAGCTCCAGCATGCTAATAATATAAATGTGTGCTTATTAGAATTGGCTCTTTGTCAAAGCTTAAGCAATTACATAAATTAAGAATCAGTCCTCACTATTTTTAGAAGATATATGATGGCTGCTGTACAAGTATAATTTACTCCTATAATGAAGTAGCACAGACACATTTGTTTCTTTGAAAATCTGATTTTGCAGACTTCTAAAGCAAACAAGCCAATTTATTCAACTAGGCAGGAAGCCCACACAGATTGCTCCCTGAAAATGCACAGTAAGGCCACACATATATCTGAAGTCATTAGCACCACTATTAACACCATTAACCTTGCAAGCAGAAAGTTCCAGGGGCAGTTGCAAGCACCTCCAGTTAAAGCATCTAGGCAGCAGGTCTGGATCTTCTGTCTAAAGTTGGGGAAAGCCAGCTGCTATCAGTTACCTAGCCATGAACCAATGGTCTAACTAAGGCAGCTTTGCATGTTCAGATCCCACTCCCCACTCCATATACGGAGTTCTGTATATCAAGATATACATAACAGGCACCATTCAGAGCTGCTACATGTTTTAGAAAGACAACCACAATTTGCCAGCACACCAGGAAGAAGAGTCAAGACATTCAAATATGGAAGAATAGGTTATAACAACTTGAGGATCTGCAGAACAAATTAACTAGTCAGATTCAACCAATGTAACCTAATCAACTTAAGTCCAGGCAGGTGTTCATTAACAGATGGGGATAATTTTTACCCCTGTGGCCTGGGCAAGTAGCACTGTGTGCATGCAGCAAGGCTTCCTAAGATTCCTTCCTCCCCACTGTGTGGACCTTGGGTATAAGAGCCCAACAGGCCCACTGTAGCCCCATTGGCCAACATTTGCCCCAATGTGTCCGTCAGGCCAAAGGGCACCTCCAGCACCCACAGGACATACCCGACAACAGTGACTCAGGGACACCCACAACCCAACCCTGACTCAGTTAAGTGTTCCATTCTTCCTGAAACCCTCTCACCTGCCCGGATTATGCACCAATTAGCCAAAGAGAAGAAACAGCACTGCAACAAACATCAGCCAGCAGTATGGAGTAGGCAAAAAGAGAAGACCCAGAGCCAATTAGGGTCTCCCCCCCCCGAAAAAAAATCCTACTCAGCCCATGGAAAACAAATGAGTAGCCTGTAGGTCCACACTGCAAAAGGGTGGGAGAGTGAGTGCTGAATAAAGGAAAGGGTGCTGGGCAGAGCAAGCTTAAATAGCCTGTCACCACCTCTCCCCATCGGGTGAAATCGCCCCTAGGGAGATACCACCTCTCCTCTTCTTCCAGGGGAGGAGCGGTGCAGCAAATTCACCCCCTCCAAAATGGTGAGAACAATATTAACATATGTAGGCTTATCGGCAGGACCTGGTGCGCTTCCATTCTCCACAGCATTCTGGGTTGCCAAACCCAGCTTGACACTTGCTTACAGATGGTCCCTTCTCCTTTTCTATTTTTTGGGTTTGTTTTTTTCAAATTAAGGGTTAAGGTGTGTGCCTTTAACATCAGTGTGACACACAGAAAACTGGTAAGAAAAGCTCACCATATTTTGCATGCCTGTAAAAAATGGAGGTGAGAAGTTTTGCCAGCGCAGATTCCATTGTGTCTGCCTGTTGCTGAAGGGCAAATGAGCAGGCAGTGTAAAATGTTGGCAATCTAAAGGTTAACTCCATCCACCTTGCCTTAATCAACATGCGTTTAAAACTGATATGCGAAAAATGAAAGTAAAATTTCCAGTACTTAATGGACTTCTTCAGTAGACAGACAAGACTCTCTGTCTGGCTTCAGGTATCTACTTTTTGAAACAGATTAAGCATATGACACCATATGGATGAAAGCATGTTTAATCGTTACTCTGGCAAATGAATAATCAAGGCACCATCAATAACCTCTCCTCTCCCTACAACCCAGCATGACAAAAAAGTACATATACTTGCCTCACCTTATCTTACCAGCCTCCAAATTTCCCACACGAAACCAAGAGCCCCCATGCTGAGAGCCAATCCAGGATTCTCAAGTGCTTCTCAAATTCAGAAGAGGCTCTACAAACAAAGGAAGGCACTACATATTTTTAACAAGCTGCTAGGTGGTGGTAGAGTGGCAGACGACAGCAACCCGAGCAGAACTAAATTATATTGTGTTAATATAGTTTAATAGCTTTCCTTTCAACTGAATCAAAGAACTCTGGAGACAAGAATCAAGAAATGCTTCGGTTAGACTGTTCAGATTCTGCCTTCCTCTCCTACAGCTATTGCCACTTCTGAAGCACAGTCGACTCCCATGCTATTGCATCAGGTATTATTTACCTACCTGTATCTGTTTGCTGACTGGTATTCAGAAAACTACAGCTGTATCCCAGTCCCTGGGTGTTTCTCTCCCCATTGCCCAAATTATTTCCTTTGACACATCATTGCAATGTTCTAAAATGGCAAAAAAGTGCTATAATCTGTGTGCTATAGAGACCCTTTAATGCTTACCTTGGTTATAAGATTATAGCCCATGACAGCATTTAGGCACTAGATGTGAAAGTACATATCTATACATAAATAATTCCTTCATTTCACCACGGTGCTTTTGTGATGTTTGGTGCTAAGAGACAGCAGGCAAGCGATAAGCCTGAACAAATCCTGCTCCCTGACACCGCTGCTTAGCTCTAATTACAGTTGAGGAGAAGGTTTGCAACTTGATTCCAGAAAGAGGACAGCCTACTTGATGACATCACCAGACCAAATATAACCTAAAAGCCAGACACTGTAAGATTTCTTTATGTTTTGTTTCTTCACACAGGTGCAAGCTGCTGGAAATTCCCCTTCATGTTTTGTTTTGTTTGTTTGTTTATTAAAAAAACCACTTAACAACTTCTAGAACAATCCATTGAAATCACAGCTCTGCAAAAGATGGTGTCATTTCATTGCATTGTTCTAAAGAGTTGTTGGTAAAGCCATAACTATATAAGCAGCAGCAGCAGCAGCAGCAAGTCAAGGCAATGGCATTTGGCAACTCATGTTTGTGCAAGAATATTTTTGATTTTCTGGTGGGGAGTGTGTGTGGATGAACTTGCTCTAGTGGCCCTGGTAGGTGGGATCTGCTTGGCAGCAACCAGAGGGAGGGCCTTTGGGGCTGTGGCATCTTTTCCTTGAAATAACCTCCCTTCTAAATTAAGGCTGGTGCTGACAACGATGGCATACTAACATCTGTTGAAATGCTTTCTCTTTGTCCTTTGCGACATTGTCATGCTAGTTGACAGTAACATGCTTGTTTTGGACTACTGTTGGCTTGCTATTTTATTCTGCAAGTAAGACTTAATGCTATTTTAATGTACCTTGTGATGTTTACATGAAAGGTAGCATGGAAACAGATCGGTTAAATAAATAAGAATATAGTATGTAGATACGGAATAGGGAAAAGAGTTTTCATGAATCCTGCAACAGTGCACCTAAGTTTACTCCATTACTGCACAGGGCACATGCTCAAGAAGCATTAAGCATAGTTGTAAACTTGTGAAGAGCTCATTAGAGTCTGGCTGTCTATAAATTTACTGGAGAGATCAGGTGCTAAGTAGGATGAAGATTAATGGGCAATATAAGCAGACAAGAAACCCAAACGACCCCTTTGTTTTTGTTTCCTAAAGTACTCATGACTGAAAGGTCTGGGAGTCTTTTACAACTACATTATACTGAGAAACATACTCAGGGAGATGCATTATGGGGCTTCAGGGAGAGCTGAAATGACTTAGTTGCTTGTTTGTTTTTGTGTTGAACAGTTTTCTGTTTTTAGCTGATGCAACTATATTTGCATTAATGAATGAGAGCTTCTTTTTGACTTGCTGGATGTGGCTTAATCTCCAGTGCTGCTTTCCTCGTCATTTTTCTGCCCTCACTAAACCTCAGTCTCACTTGCACTCACTGCCATTCCGAATGGCTGTGCGTATGTTTGCCACATTGCCATAATGATATATCTGATGCAATGACATAGCGAACACTTGTAAACAAAACCACATGAATTGCCACAACCAAGCAGTGAAAGCTACAGTCAGCAAAGGCGAAGGAGGAGAAACTATTATTCTGGGTGAGTGAGGTCCCTAACAAGGAGGATTGGAAATTAAAAAATGATAGAATATGCAGAGTTAGCAGGTTTAACTAGTAAAACAAGAGAACAAGAGGATCAAGTATATAAAGAGGAATGGAAAAACTTTGTGGAGTTATCTGGAAAATAATTGCAAACACGTGAAAACGTTAGCAGGATTAAGGTAAATTCAACAGTATATTATAAAATAAAGGAATAATAAAGGGGATAGAGAACTAAATGCATATATATGCAGGAATGGTGGGAAAATCAAAGGAACCAGCGAAGGGGAAGAATGGAAGTCGTAAATGATTACATCATTATAAAGTAAGATATGTACGAATGATTTCAATGTGAATGTGGTTCTTGAAATTGTAAGAATGCAAATAAAATTTAAAAAAGAAAAGAAAAAAGAAAATATTATTCTGAGAAGAAGCACCAGCCAGGGGACCAAAAGGCCACCAAATAGCATGAAAACAACATGAATATTCAGTGAGGCAAGGGAGGCAGTATATTTATAAATGTTAGTGTTTCTGATAGGCCTATAGCATACCCCTCCCCTGAAAAAAACAACCCCAAAGATATGGCAGGGGGAGAGACCAACATTAACATAAACACAGTTAAAATACTGCTGATTTGGGCACACAACACATTATACACAGTGTGGTGTAGTGGTTAAGAGTGATAGACTCGTAATCTGGGGAACCGGGTTCGCGTCTCCGCTCCTCCACATGCAGCTGCTGGGTGACCTTGGGCTAGTCATACTTCTCTGAAGTCTCTCAGCCCCACTCACCTCACAGAGTGTTTGTTGTGGGGGAGGAAGGGAAAGGAGAATGTTAGCCGTTTTGAGATTCCTTCGGGTAGTGAAAAAGCGGGATATCAAATCCAAACTCTTATTCTTCTTTTGAATGCTATATAATATGGGAATCCTTACTTCAATGAGGCAGTAACTACGCATTACCAGGGATGCGTGAATGTTACTAAAAACAACTTTGTGTTTCACCCTCATTTATCCCTGATAATGTGTTGTTACAACAGGCAATGTGATGTGACACAATGTCATGGTCTTCATGGTTCTGAGTTTCCTCAGCCCACAAGTGGCAGTCCGTTAATTTGGGAACGTAATGACATCATAGATAAAGGGACCCCTGACCATTAGGTCCAGTCGTGGCCGACTCTGGGGTTGCGGCACTCATCTCGCTTTATTGGCCGAGGGAGCCGGCGTACAGCTTCCGGCTCATGTGGCCAGCATGAGTAAGCCTCTTCTGGCGAACCAGAGCAGTGCACGGAAACGCCGTTTACCTTCCCGCCGGAGCAGTACCTATTTATCTACTTGCACTTTGACATGCTTTCGAACTGCTAGGTTGGCAGGGGCAGGGACCGAGCAACAGGAGCTCACCCTGTCACGGGGATTCGAACAGCCAACCTTCTGATCGGCAAGTCCTAGGCTCTGTAGTTTAACCCACAGCGCCACCCGCATCCCAATGACACCATACGATGCAGATTATTTTATTATGCATTATTTGGGAAAGTGAGGAGGAGGAGCAGGAGGAGGAGATGCAGACCTCTTATTTCCAGTAGCAGCTCCAGCCTGACTCACATCCACTGAGGATTATTTTGACTATGGCAGACCAACACGGCTACCTATCTGTAACTGGATCCACTGAGGATGAAAGTGAAGAAACTTTCCTGCAAGGTGAAATTTGACTGCTCCTTTTTTTTAAAGGAAACGGTACCCTGAAAGTAAAACAGCCCTGGCCTGGTGCCCTCCAGAGGTTTTGGGGTAGTGCTGATGGCTGCTGTAGGGTGAAACATCTGGAGGCACCAGGTTAGCAGAAGCTGAAGGGAAATGTGCTTGTTGTAGTAATTACAGCTACCTTGGTTTTCATTCTGCAACTAGCCCATTAAAATACGCTTAGCCAACAGTTGTTTGTTGATGAATTGTGACAAATAAATATTCCACGTGAAATATTGATAACATCGTATCACGAAGCTAATGGGACTGATAATACCCAGTGGATCAATATGCCTTTCGTTTACTAGGAAGATAGCCAACAAAATAAATGTTAACAGCTTTTATTTATGAACATTTTAAAACCTAGCTTATGGGCACTTTAAATTTATGTAATACCACTGCAGTAGATTTTAATTTTAAAAGCTTTTAGCTGCTGTAACACCCCCTCATTTCATTGTTGAAGTGGGCATTCTTTATTGTGTGACTTATTAAAGAGTCAATAGCACAAAGCAATATTTAATGACACCTTTATGATTTGACTCCTCATGTAGACAACAATGCAGCAACACAGACTCTATGGGAAATACCATGGGAGTGCCACTAAACACTTTAAATTAAAAGGGGAGCTTATTTAGTCCAAGTTCAAAGTCATAATTTGCCACTGATTAATAATTGAAGTATCTCCCAGTAATGGAATACTGATAGGCAAAAATATTTCAGTGGTGCATTCATTTTGACCATGAATAGCTTTTTAATATCCATTTCTGAGAATGATACGAATAGAAATTTGAGGAACATTGACAATAGGGTTGTAATCCTAGCCCAGTTACACAGTGGCAAGTTCTGTCCATTCTAAAACAGGGGTTTATGCACAAACATTTCAATGCAGACTGGAGCCACAGTTTAGACTGATTTTTATTTTTGTCACCACTGTGTGGTAGAGTCGGGACAAGTTTACCATTTATGGATTTTTATTTATTTATTAATATCGGCACATGGTTTTCGAATATGAGCTTCATGAAATGCTATTAGACTGCATCAAACACTGTCACAAAACAAATGTGGAGCACGGTCTACTTGCTCAGGGATATCGGCCAGTGTTACAAACTGAGGTTGTGAAAGGGTGAAATGGCTTGACTCTTAGAAAGTGTCAGCATAAATATGCAGGTAAACCTATAAATAGGTATCTACAGATTAAGGGCTACTTCAAACATCACTGTAGGGGCAAGTGTTGGGAGCAGGTCAGAAATAACTCACAAGGTATCACTGAACTCAAGCCTAGTGAGCAAAGCAACTCTTCCCAGTAGATCTTGCCCCAATGAGGCACCACTCTCTAAGTCTCCTTCATCCAAGCCATGAGTAGGCAAACTAAGGCCTGGGGGGCTGGATCCAGCCCAACTGCCTTCTAAATCCGGCCTGCGGATGGTCCAGGAAACAGTGTGTTTTCACTACCTTGTGTGAAATGTGTAGTATGTGTCCTTTTATTTAAAATGCATCTCTGGGTTATTTGTGGGGCCTGCCTGGTGATTTTACATGAGCAGAATGTGTGCTTTTATTTAAAATGCATCTGTGGGTTATTTGTGGGGCATAGAAATTCGTTCATATTTTCCCCCCAAAATATAGTCCACCGCCGCACAAGGTCTGAGGGACAGTGGACTGGCCCCCTGCTGAAAAAGTTTGCTGACCCCTGATCCAAGGAATCTGAGACTGTGATGCCTTGTCTGGCTTTGCTCTGCCCTCTTCATACCTTTTGTGGTTCTGTGAAACCAGGGGTAGCCTGCCTCTTCTCTGCCTCTTGGCTCCCCTTTCCTCCAGCTCCTGCTTCTGCCTCTGATTCTGGACTTCTCTCTGCCAGACTCTTCCTGCTCACTAAATCCTGTTACCTCTTCAGCTTCTGACACCTCCTCCTCTCAGTCTGCTCCCTAATCTCCCCCGACCACCCACCATTAATCCCCTGGCTCTGAGCCTTCTTCCCTTGGGGGGTCCCCAGCTGCTGCCTCCCACCACCCCTCTGCATCCAGCCAGTCCATGACAATCACTCTTTTATTTAACTTCTAGACTTTGACATAGAAAAATCACACGTTAGATATGTGTAGATAGTCACAACCAATTCCACGCTTTAATTGGTCTTGGCTGACATGAAATAGATGTGGTAGCAATCATCACACAATATAATCAATATGTGGATTTAACTTTTGTTTTCTTGCACAAATACACTTCTCACATAGACAATGCCTAACTCTTGAAGTAGTCCTCAGTATCCATTTCTCAAGACTGTGAACAAAATACAGTTTACTTGGCTCTATCTAGCCTTGGGACAGATCAAATACTACACAAATATCACTATGTACATGTCACAGACTTGGCAAACATGAACTGCTTCCTCATACAGTATTAGGGTTGCCATATTTCAAAAAGTGAAAATCCAGACACAAAAGTTGTTGAGCTTTTCTCTTCTTCCTTCCTTTTTGGCCAAAGTTGTTGAACTTTTTTGGTTTTGTATGGTCTGCCATTCATCCAGATTTTCCCGGACATGTCAGCGATTTCTGCCCAGATGCTGTTAATTAGGGCCGGTGAGGGGAAATTGCAGATGTATGGCAACCCTATACAGAATTATTATTATTATTATTATTATTATTATTATTAGGTACTAAGCATCTAATTACAAGAAACTAACGATAAGGAAATAAATGAAAGAAAGATAAGATGTCTAGCATGTTGAATGTTATGACTGATGAGGGAAGGCTAAAATATGCATACCCTGAGTAAGTGATCATGAACTGAGGACGATGATAAAATCAATAAAGAGGTTTGCTTCCTTCCCAAGATTATAAAGAAGGAAGATAAAGAAAGGAACTGAGAATAATGGAATACAATTTAAAAGGAGATTTATAATCAAGCTATATGAGAAAAAAATGGTGGAGAATTTGATTAATATTTCCATTATAATAGCAGTGGGGTGTCACCATATGCTCTATGGAGTCAAATACCCTGTAGAATTACTTAGCATGCTTTCATATAGCTTGAGTGAAGCAGTAAATCAACAAAGGGAAAGTCTATCTAATCCACAGATTACTTCAACTGAACCAGTACAATTTCACTCCTTTCCATTTATGTGTACTTGGATACAAGGGGGGGGGGGGGACCTGCGGAAACGTACAGTACACAATAATTGCTTTTAACTTAATTTAATTCCATGGGTTTTATTGGAACTAGAGCTCTTTAAATCCAAGTACATTATCTTGTTTGTGAAACACAGTATTTAAATATGTATTTCAAAAGATTTCAGCATCATTTTCAGTTGTAAGTTAAATATGAAAAAGATAAAAATGATAGGGATAAATTAATAAGGCATTTGTCCTCCAAGCTATACCTGCTAGAATTATATGTTCTCCAGAACTATTTAAGGTGGCACTGTGCTGAAACTGGTCCTTCAGTTTTGTGAAACGTTTATTTTTCTGTGGAAAAGACTTCTGTTTTTCTGCCTCACTGTCAGGACATTTGAAAACATCTTTAGAATATTGGTGGGTGTGGGGCGGAATGAGGGAACTGTCAATTTTCCTTCCCTGTTTCTTGTTTTTCCAATCTTAAATCCAGTTCTCCACATTTCCATGGCAAGTTGCATTAAAAAAAAAAAAAGTCATCATGGAAATTTGCCAGTGCTAACCCAGAAATATTACCTTGGGTTAAGAACTTTGCTTCAGGATGAGAACAGAAATCGTGCAGCGGCGCAGCAGCAGCAGGAGGCCCCATTAGCTAAAGTGGTGCTTTTTAGTGTGAATTTGTATAATGTATACGCTTCTATGCGGTGTTGCTTAATATACACATATTTTACAAAACAATTTCCCAAAAACAACACATTTTTGCATGTTACTTTCACTAATAGATGCATTTTTATGGACTCTCCACCTGAGTATATGCATTATTGTGCGTGTTACTCAGTTGGAGAACTACACTGAAAAATTCAGAGAGGTGTGAAGTTCGAAGGACGGCTGTGTTTCAGTTTGCACCTTGTTTCTGAAAGTGCAAATTAGGTGAGCTCACATCTAAATGTGAACGGAATCAAATTTCTTTCCCATTCCTAGTGTGGGGCTTTGAGTTTACTTTATCATCACTGTGAGGTGGTATGTATGGTTTTTTTCTTTCTTTCCAGTAAACATTTCCCAGCAATTTGCAGTCTTACCAGCTGCTCCCACTTTCTGATCTGAAAGAACCTTTCTGGGAAGGAGTTACCTTGTGATATTTTCCTCTGGACATTATTCAAAGTACTAGCATGCAGGAAGGTTTCAGAGTGCATGATTTGCAGAATGAAAGGGCAAGCACAAGGTGCCCCTTGCCACATCAACAATCCTGTACCCCACCCAGAGGAATTTCACCAAACGTTTCTCTGCCCTCTGATAATTTTTGAACCAAATTATTTTTTTCATGATAGAGAATGGTTGAAAATGTCCCCCCCCCAAAAAAAACAGGATTTTGTGGGGTGGGGCACAACACTAAATAAAGGTGCAACGGCCTTGTCGTCTTTAGCATCTGGCCCCCTTACCTGTAAGAGTGCTCTGAAGTTACAAAATAGGAGGTACAGTGGTACCTTGGTTTGCATAAATCTTGGTTTGCATACACTTTGGATTACAAACACGTCAAACCCAGAAATACGTGTCCCGGTTTGCAACCTTTTTTCAGATTACAACCCATTTTTTTTTGGATTACGAACAAATTTTTTTGGGAGGCCCCATTGGTGAAGCATGCCTGTTTTGGTTTACAAACGGACCTCCAGAACGGATTATGGTTGTAAACCAAGGTACCACTGTATCGGGGATGTTATGCATAGCTTTCCTCTGGTCTTAGCCACACCTAATAGGAAGCAATTTTTCTTGTTTTGCTTCTAAATACACGTGCTAAAGATTCTGGCCTTGTGAAATAACTGTAAAAGAATTACTGGTGTGGATAAAGTTTAATTTCTTGCTGCAGTGGATCACAAAATGACTTTTAAAATGCAATCAAATGAATAGTTTTATAAAGTTTTCTCGCTGGAGAAAACAGACTCTTCCATGCTCTAATCACTGCTTGTGCCTATGCATATGTGTGTATACGTACATACATACATACATACATAGTTCCACAGAGAACTGATGTTGTATTTTACATATGGGTGGTTGGTTGGGTGGAGGGAGGTAAGGCAACCCACACATACATGCAATGGTATCATCTACACTCCCTTTTGCCGAATCACTATATTTAACTAAACCACAGAGCCTAGGGCTTGCCGATCAGAAGGTTGGCGGTTTGAATCCCCGCGATGGAGCGAGCTCCCGTTGTTCGGTCCCAGCTCCTGCCAACCTAGCCGTTCAAAAGCACATCAAAGTGCAAGTAGATAAATAGGTACCGCTCCAGCAGGAAGGTAAACAGTGTTTCTGTGTGCTGCTCTGGTTTGCCAGAAGCGGCTTAGTCATGCTGGCCACATGACCCAGAAGTTGTCTGCGGACAAACGGCGGCTCCCTCGGCCTACAGAGCGAGATGAGCACACAACCCCAGAGTCATCCGCGACTGAACCTAACGGTCAGGGGTACCTTTACCTTTACGTAAAATAAACAATGCGTAAGAGACTGGATTGACAGTATTAATTAACACTGCCCCCTCCCATCTCATGGACAATATTTAATAGTTAGTTTGATGAAACAACTGGGGCAACCTCAGAGGCTGTCACAATTTAAAGCCATACGCAATAACTATTTCCCCTGGACTATGCAAAACATCTTGAAGCCATTCACAAGCAACAACTGGAAAACAAACGTGAACACCACACTTAGATAAAATAGTGAAAGAACAGGCTCACCACTGGCACCATTTTTCAGAACTTCAAGTATTTGCTAAGGTGTTTTAAGTCATCCCAGATGGAATCGGACAATATGAAACACAATGCACCAACTGCCAGAGACACCTTTAGTTTAGAGACGTCTTGAAAATCTCTACCACTGCATTCATCCAAAAGACAAAGATGAATACAATACAGAAGCAGCCAGAAGTAAGGTCAAAGGCACAGGTAGTGTGGGTTTGGGTGCACCGTCCATGTGTACAGATGTAGTGGAAAAATTACTCTTGGAGGGCGAGACTTTCCTAAATAATATCCACTCTCCTTCACATGAACTGAAATGAGTAACATGCCTCACATATTACGTCAGGGTCAGCTGGAGACTGCATGGCAGACAGATGCACTGGGCTTGAAATGACTACATAGATGCTGAGGCTTGCTTTAAAAAACCGTGTGTGTGTGTGTCCAAGAAGAGCCATGAAGCAGAAACTTAACCATGCTTACTCAGGGCCAGTCAGATGGGTGGGATATAAATAGTAAAATTATTATTATGGAACAGGATGTCTCTATTTGCATCAGAGAAATGTTGAAGGTTATGCCTCCCTCCCTCTCCCAGTAACCATCCCTTGTTTTTTCTCTTTCTTAGAAGAAATAGCTCCCATTGCATGTGTGTGAAGAACTGTAAATGTACCATCTCCTGATGTACAAAGAGCCAGCTCTGGAGGTAGGGGGCGTGTTCATTGGGAAAATGGCACAGGAGGCGAATACCTCTCAATACCATCATCATAGTCCAAAATGGAAAACCCCATGGCTGCGTTTTGCATTGCCTTGTGTAGTTTGGCCCTAACAGAAAGACTCTAGGAAATTTAGCTATTATGCAGATGACTGCTATATTATGTGTGCTTTCGAGTTTCAGGGAAAGCTCTTTTCAAGAAAAGAATCACATATAATGCTGCTGTCCAATGCTAATGGATTAGCACTATGAATCCCCCCCCCCCCAAAGTTCCATTCATTGCTGGCAGTTTTGCCTAGTGCTTTTGTACAGGCTGAACATCACAGAGCAAAGATAAATGTGGGCATCTTGGCATTAAGGTTAGTTGCAGATGGATTTGTTTTTTTAAATAAAATAAAAATGTCACCCTTTTAAGGTACCCATTTCTCGTGGCCATATGTATTGCATATATGTATTGCATATATGAATGATCAGATATGTTTAATGATTTCTAGTCTCACTGTTCAAGACCTGGATGTACTTACCCTAAAGAGGAATGCAACATTTGCAGCAAGTGCTTTTCAATTTTTTCCATTACGGAAGTTAAACAGCATTTTCTTGCGAAACCAAAAAAACACACTATCATGTGCAATTTATGTAATGACGACGATTGCATCTGCCTTACTCTCTGGTATGTTTTCTACTTTAAAAGCATCACATGAAATACTTCAGGGATAGGTGTAGTGCCTATTATTGTCTGCTAGTAACCTCTTGTCCTGGCATCTGTTGTGTTGCTATCAACAATAACTTGAACATGAGATTTTTAGGTGACAGCCTCAGTGGCTATTCTTTTGTTGTTAAGACTCTCTGTTGTTATGGAGACAACCGAGTAGACAAAGAGTGATTTTCCTGCACAAGAAATGCTTCTTACCTAGAAGAGATTATTCACTCTGCCATATGCTTGCTGAAGCCTGATTCATCCATAGGAGGTCACATGAAATGCAAGTCTGGGTTTAGCTCCACCCAATACACTGCAAGCCAAAACTGTGTATTAGCATGTGTGAACAAGTCCCCTACATATCTTTTTTAAAATTTCCAATGAAATAAATATACCCCACCTTTCAGGATAGAAATCCTTCCAAGGTGGCTTAGAAGTAAGAGTCAATTAGCACCAGATTTAGGGCAGTGTAGGTAGTTCCCCTGCACAGCGTGCCAAGCTGAGGGGGTGAAAAATTGAGGCGATGCATAACTGAGAAGATCCATTTGGGGGTGCCAGATTTTGGCCTCACATGGGGCACCGTATTATGAAGGATTGCCAAAGTCCGCCCCTGAGTCAATTACATATTAAAAAACACACACTCTACTATATATTTAACAGTACCACTACTTGCCAACTCCACCTTACTGAATGGCCACAGTACTCAGATTATTAATGCAATAGGATTTGCACCAGCGATGTCACAGAAGATGTGCACCTCAGTTGTGTAATGTTCATGCAAAGTATATTGGGTGCCGGCTCCATGATAACAATAATATTTTCAAGGTGACCTTCCCTGCCACACAAGCTGCCAAGCGCAGCCCTTAACCTTGCCATCACTTTAAGCAGCTGCTTCTCAGCCTGGCTAGAAAACTGAGCCATTTGTAAACAATGGCACTTGAGGTGCTTGTCCATTTTTATTCCATATACGAGTTCTTGAGGCTTACTCTCAAGTTTGCTAAAAAGTATTTATAAAAGGGGAAATAGGCCCAAGACTGAAACAGGTTGCTCAGCAGGGCTCTTAACACAGTTCAAAGCATGTTGGGCTCAATAAAATAAAGAAATTGTGCACCAAAGATTTACTGATGGACTGGATGGCTCTCCTCCTCTGCTGCCCTTCCCAGTCCTCATCCAGTTTTCATATGGAACAGCTTGGAAGCAAAATGTTTTCCAAACTCTGCAAGCCAGTCTCAGCCAGCTGCTCTCCCATCCCCTTGCCTCCTTCTCTCTCTGCAACTGAAAGCCAGTACCACCTGCCTGGTTGAGAAGCAAGTCCCTCCCTCTCTAATTCAGCTTTCTAGGTGAGATTCCACCAACCTGTCAGCCAAAGAGAGAGAAAGAAGAGAGGCAGAGCCTCTGGCACTCTGCTTCTTTCATTTCCCCCCTCGCCCTCTCTCCTTGGAACCAACTTGGGGAAAGATTCCTGTCTTGTCTCCACGGTCACTGACGCCTTCTCTGATAGACACCAAGCTCTGCCATAGGTCTGCTTGGTTCTCATCTGACTCATAGCCCCAGCTGCTACTTCCTGAGGCCTTATTTCATTAATGATCAAGCAATGAACAGGTCGTCTTGCAGTTATTATTCTAGCATTTTTTAAAAATGCATTGCCTTCAGTGTCAATGGCTTCAAAAACAGTCTTCGCTGTTCCCAGTTTCTGAATCCGAACCACCTTTTCCACCAGCCTTCTCTATTTAAGGATAATCTTCAAAAGTAACACTTTTCTTCTTCCAGAGAGGTCCAGCAAATGCACTAAATAGACCCATACCACCTTAAAGACTAAAAGACTTACCATGGCATATCATTTTGTGGACATGTACCACGAGATGCAAATAGACTCTAGTTCCTAACAGTTTATGCTTAAATGACGCGGGTGGTGCTGTGGTCTAAACCACTGAGCCTCTTGGGCTTGCTGATCGGAAGGTCGGCAATTCGAATCCCCATGACAGGGTGAGCTCCTGTTACTCTGTCCCAGCTTCTGCCAACCTAGCAGTTCAAAAGCATACCAGTGCAAGTAGATAAATAGGTACCGCTGCGGCAAGAAAGTAAATGGTGTTTCCGTGCACTCTGGTTTCCGTTACGGTGCTTCCGTTGCGCCAGAAGCAATTTAGTCATGCTAGCCACATGACCCAGAAAGCTGTCTGGACAAACACCAGCTCCCTTGGCCTGAAAGAAAGGTGAGCACCGCACCCCATAGTTGCCTTTGACTGGACTTAACCGTCCAGGGGTCATTTACCATTTACCTTTTCTACCTATGCCTAAATGAACCTCTAGACTTGAAGGTGCCATAATAAAATCTTGTTGTTTTTCTTTCTAAAATCTCCTGAACCGGGTTTCTTCTTCGTTTTCAAACTCCATCGGTTTTTCGGCTTCTTGGAGAACCTCATCAGAGATATAGCAATAACAAGTTGTTGGAACTGTTTACACAACCATCTTGATAACTGCTACAGATTTCTCCAGCCTTCTTTCTTTTTGGCCCTTTAAAACATTGAGTTTTATCCAATGGTGGCTTTGTGCTAGGGAAAGCATTTCCACCTATGTAAAGAGAGGCACTTGATTTTTTTCCCCCCTGACACACCACCTTACTGCAGACTCCAGACTGTTCCACAGGGTTTCCCAATCAGGTGTCCCACCTTGAATAAGCCAATACTGGATAAAATTTCTTACCTATAGGCCCTGAGAACTTAAAGGATGTTCCTTGTGAACAACAAGCAAACCTGAAATGCCAAATTCTTCATGAGTAGAGCTGTGCATCAAATTTTCCAGTTTTTGTCTTCTTTAAAAACATCAACTTTGTTAGTTTTTCAAGGTCTAGTAACCTTCAGATGACTTGATCATAACAGCACTTTGGTGAAAACATCGCTTGATGAATGGAGATGACCAAATGGAGATGGTGGTTACAGCAACTAATCTTAAATAACTCTTCTCTGAAGCTTCCGTTGAATTAGAACCATTGCTGCCAATGATGTGGTGTTGTTGTTTAAAAAAAGGAATTTTCCTATTTTAAAAATGAGCTCTTTGAGTGGAAACTGCCATGTCACACATTTCAAAAGCACAGGGTTTTGTTGTTCTTTAAGAATTATTACAGCCCTTGGGCTGCGTGATCTGAATGCTTCACCACGTGAACACATTCCTTGTCCATGGAAAGCTAGTATATCAATGGAATCTGCCATTTCCTTGCCCTGCTAACTTTCTACATGCAGGGTTTTTTGTTTTTGTTTTTACATGGGCTGCACTGAAACATGTAGCGGGAGTGTCATAGTTCCAGACTTGTTAAACAAGAATGCACACACGTACCTAAAGTAACAGGGAAACAGAAGAGTGCCAACTATTACTGCAAGTTCTGACTTGTACGTGTAAAACACTTTGTATTATAAAAGAGATATCTCAAGGGTGAAACGTACAGAGAGCGAGTCCTGTTATAAAGCAGCATTGCTTGGCTAGTGACATACTACTGCTGAAAGCTGTGCACCAGGTGCTGCCTCTGACCACCAACAAAAGGCTGTCAAAGCCAATTCTTATCTGTTTGTTCAGGTTTCCTCAGGCAGACAAGGCATGCGCTCCTGTGTAATGTGTTTGTTTAATGGAACAGATATTGTTGATGCAATCCTGATAGAAAAGCTCATCCCTGCCTATTTCAAAAAGGCAACAAATCCTCAAATACCATGTTATCTATTCTGTGTGAGCTACCAGACCATTTAAATCAGTGTTGTGAAACATAAGATAGATCTTTCAGACCGGTCGCATTTTAGCTCCTGCCATTAAAAAGGTGGCTATTGGAAATCTCTTCACTGGAAGAGAGGGGGCATGGGCAGAAGTTTAATGCAGATTTAAATGCATAAACTATTATTTCATGTTGTACAGGTCATCTGCATTCCGTTTCATTTGCTTCCTGCATTGATTTATTAGGATGCTGAACCGTGAATCTGCCATTGGCTCTCTCTCATCCCCAGGACCAACCTAATGCCATGTGTGACTGAAAACAAGGGAAGTTCTAGCCTCAGTAGCAAGATTTGGCCAAATAAAAAAAATAATAATTGTCCAGTAACACCATAGAGACCAACTAAGTTTGTTCTGGGTATACGCTTTTGTGTGTGTGCAGAAAAACTTAGTTGGTCTCTAAGGTGCTACTGGACAATTTCTTAATTTTTTTTATTTATTTTGACTGCGTCAGACCAACATGGCTACCTACCTGAATCAAGATTTGGCCAGTTAAAAATTGGATGTAAATGGTGGGTTGCAGAATGAAATGCCAAATTTCTTATTACTCCACTGGCTCCCGGTGGAGTACAGGGTCAGATTTAAGGTGCTGGTTTTGACCTTTAAAGCCCTTCACGGCCTAGGACGCTCGTACCTACGGGACCGCCTCTCCTGGTATGCCCCATGGAGAGCCTCAAGGTCTATAAATAGCAACACCCTAGTGGTCCTGGGCCCTAAGGGAGTTAGATTAGCTTCAACCAGAGCCAGGGCCTTTTCAACACTGGTGGAACGCTCTTCCTCATGAGACCAGGGCTCTGCAGGATCTGATTTCTTTTTGCAGGGCCTGTAAGACAGGCCTGGACTTTGGCTTGGAGCCAATTTGATTCCCTCCCTCCCTTTCTTTCTTTTCTTTCCTTTCCTTCTCCTCCTGCGATGAGGCTACATTTTAATATTTTAATGTTTCAATATTTTAATGTTGTATTTTAATCTTGTTTTTAAGTTGTATTCATTCAACTTGTTTTTATTATTGCTTGTTAGCCACCCTGAGCCCGGCCTTGGCTGGGGAGGGCGGGGTATAAATAAAAATTATTATTATTATTATTATTATTATTATTATTATTATATACAGAAAACAAAGGATGAAAACATCCTTTTTGCCTTGCCCTGCTCTGCCCTTCCTGACTGCCAGAAGAAGAAGAAGAAAAAGAAGAAGATAATGCTGGCTGCAATCAAATCTCTAATGTGCCCTTGTGCTTTCTGCTGTCTTTCCTTTCCCTTTGTTCTGTCCCAGTGTTGTAAGTGGCCAACATCATAACTGAAAAATCCATGGAATCCTAATACTAGCACTCAAGAACACCAGGTGAGAAAAGCCATTTAAACTGTGCAATACTATAGCTTCCTCTAAACTTCTTGCATTAGCTAGGACTTCTCCATCCACCACCCCCAATGCATTTCTGGAGAGGTCCCCATAGACACTGCCTGCAAACCATTTGGCTCCATTATAAACTTTTGTGTTTGCACACAGGTAAGTGTTTTGTGATTTATTTCCCTTCTGGGGAAAAGGTATTTCTATGTAAATGCAATATTATGAAAAAACATCATATTTCATAATATTTTGAGCAAGGATTATGTATTTTATTTTGACAGAAACAAATCCACCATACTAGATTGGCATTGGGGAGGGGAGGGGGAAAGGAGGAATGGGCACTCCATTTGTCATGTGTTGATGCTGCCAAATAAGTTTATCTACTGCATTTCAAAGCAGCCACACCTGTAATTCTTCGCTATCACTAAGGGGGTGGGGTGTTGCATGTACCTGAAATAGGGGTGGGAAATAAAGACCGAGTAGTATGCAGAACTTCATACTGTTGTACCCTGGATCCCAAACACCTTGCGAGTTGAACGTTTTGGCTCCCAAACGCTGCAAACCCGGAAGTGAGTGTTCCGGTTTGCGAATGTTCTTTGGAACCCGAACATCTGATGTGGCTTCTTATTGGCTGCAGGAGCTTCCTGCAACCAATCGGAAGCTGTGCCTTGGTTTCCGAACGTTTTGGAAGTCGAATGGGTTCCGTTAAACTTCCGAAGTACCACTGTAGACTGAAAGCTTGAGTGTCTGTGCATTCTCACTACAGTTTTGCTATAGCCTCCTCTGCTATAGGAGGCTACAGCATAGACTAAGAACAGGTTCATTTACAACTGTGTCAAAGCAACTGGAGAAAGGGCCTCTGTAACATTTGCAATGCATCATTCACTGCCAGATTCCCATTTCCTAATGGGCAGAACCTGATCAGAGGTGTGAACCACAGAAGGTAAGGGCATGCAAAAGGTCTCAGTTACAATTCCTAGCATCTCCAGATAAGGCAAGTAGAGAATCCCAGTCTGAAACCCTGGAGAGCTGGTGCCAGGCATTGTTCGCAATACTGAGCTAGCTAGACCGATGGTCTGACTCAGTAAAATGCAACTACCTATATTCTTATGCAGTGCTTTTTTTCTTTAAAAGAATGTTTAGGGGTACTCTCATTTTGCCTCAAGAAAACCACCATTTTATAGTTCAAATCAGGGAAAATAAATACAGTAAATGGACAAAAGTACAAAATGTTTAAGGGTATGCGTACCCCTGCATACCCCCAGAAAAAAGAACTGTTCCAATGTAAGAGTATGCCCACTAAGGAGAGTAACTAACTGAGTTGTAGTGAGACTTTCAGCAGAAGTGTAGCTCTGGAAAGAGGTTCCCTATCTTTGCAGCTGTTACTTTCTCCTAAATATTTTTTTATCAAGATTTCAGGCTGAAATCCTATCCCACTTATCTGACAGTGAACTCCAAAGCAAGGAAGCTATATCAACCCAGCCCTGTGCCGAAGCTAGCAGGTAGCTTAGTTTTTTTCAAGAGAACACACACAGTCTCTCTCTCTCTCTCTCTCTCTCTCTCTCTCTCTCTCTCTCTCTCTTATACTGCCTCTATTTATTGCTCCAGTTTGCTAAACATCTGCTATGCAAACTACCACACTGGGAAGATTTACCATTAATTCCTATAAACATCCCTGCAACTAAGGAAAGGGGAGACTTCTTGTCTTATGGAGGTAGGAGATAATATGGCTTCTTGCTCAAGAGCTTCCTCCATCAATCAGAATTCCCTAGTATAGTGGTACCTCGGGTTACATACGCTTTAGGTTACATATGCTTCAGGTTACAGACTCTGCTAACCCAGAAATAGTGCTTCAGGTTAAGAACTTTGCTTCAGGATGAGAACAGAAATCGTGCTCCGGCGGCGCAGCAGCAGCAGGAGGCCCCATTAGCTAAAGTGGTGCTTCAGGTTAAGAACAGTTTCAGGTTAAGAACGGACCTCCGGAACGAATTAAGTACTTAACCCGAGGTACCACTGTATTTGTGCTCTCACCTTTTTTTTCCCTTTTTTTTTTGGACCTGTCTCATAATCTCCCGTCAGTTGTCCAAAAGCTGATCTGTAGTGTTTTCGTTTAAAATATTATTATTTTTTGCCTGCTCTACAGTGGAAACAAGTATTTTTTTTATATAGCATCCAATCAAATAAAAGAAAACAGGGAGAGAAAAGAGAGAGAGAGAGAGAGAGAGAGAGAGAGAGAGAGAAAGAAAGAAAGAAAGAAAGAAAGAAAGAAAGAAAGAAAGAAAGAAAGAACTTTCCATGTGATGCAGTTACTGTTGACTCTTCTGGGAAATGCATCTTTAAAAGGAGGGGAGGGAGGAACAGGAAAAATACAGTGCTATTAATGAACCTGCTGGTGAATAAACAGACACCATTCTCCGAAGCTAAAAATAAGACTTCTGCGTAAAGAATGATATGAGGGATATTCTATCTGCCACATCTAGTTCCAAAAACAGATTAACACCCTGATCCTGAACACATTGCATAGCATTAAGTGCCGCTGAAATCAATGCACCAGTCTATCCGAGTGCTGTGTTTAGGACAGAGGTGTAAATCACTAAAAATAAATGTATGAAAGAGTCATCCTCCAAAATGACAAGATGCCATTTGAACAAGCTAATGATGAAGGAGAGATGTCAGTGCAAATGGAAGACTTTCAAACAAGCTGGTGTCAAAGATTGTATCCAAACCAGGGCTCTTGCCTTCAGATGAGGTCGTGGATTGGATATACTGTATGGGGAAGGGGAATATTCTGTATGGCCTTAAAACTTCCAGACTCACACCCAGGGCTTTTCCCCCCAGCCGGAACTCAGTTTCTAGAAAAAACAGCACTGCTCACACCCAAGGGGCATGAAAAGTAAAAACCCTGGGAATAAATTGCCAAGAACTACACTGAATGAGGTGGACCTAGGCTAAGCAATCAAGAAGTGAGTCGAAGTTGGGAAACATAGATTAATAAAGATTTCTCTGTCTCACTTTAACAGCATTTAATTAATAGCCCGGGAGTACCAAATACTACAGCTTTGTTCAAGCTAAATAGGTGTGGGTCTTGACACTGCATAGAATAGAAATTTTGGGTAGCTGCACTGAGCTACCCAAAATACAACAACAACAACCACAAATTATTATTATTATTGTATTTGTTAGTCACTTTTCTCACATAGCAACTTACGTTAAAAGCAATTAAGATCCATTTAAACACAGCAATACAGATAAAAGGCAGGCCTACAGTTCTCACCTTGCTAAAAGAGGCTAAAATGCCATCAAGTTGAGGGCCAAAAGCCCAGGTAGCGACAAAAGTGCCAAAAACTAGATAAAGCTAGTGCCATACACGCCTTCCTGGTGAGAACATTCCATAAGCATGAAGTAACAACTGAAAAGGTCCATTCTCTTGTTGCCACCAGAGGTAGATTTAGGGCAGTGCAACCAGCTCAGCCGCACTAGGCGCTGAGCCTAGAGGGTGCTGCAGGGTGTCACAACTATGATGTAGTAAAAGGTAAATGACCCCTGGACGGTTAAGTCCAGTCAAAAGCGAATATGCGGTGCAGCGCTCATCTCACTTTTCAGGCCGAGGGAACAGGCGTTTGTCCACAGACAGCTTTCTGGGTCATGTGGCCAGCATGACTAAACCAATTCTAGCGCACAACAAAACATCGTGACGGAAACCAGAGAGCATGGAAACGCCGTTTACCTTCCCGCCGCGGCAGTACCAATTTATCTACTTGCACTGGCATGCTTTCGAACTGCTAGGTTGGCAGAAGCTGGGACAGAGCAATGGGAGCTCACCCCGTCGAGGGGATTTGAACCGCCGACCTTCTGATCGGCAAGCCCAAGAGGCTCAGTGGTTTAGACCACAGCGCTAACTGCTGTGAATTGAGCAGAATGGACAGAGAGGCTGGGAGCACTGAATTTTGACCTCTTGAAGGGCACTGCTGAAGTTTGAAGGACCAAAGTCCACCCCTGTTGGCCACCCTCCAGACCACCTGTGGAAGGGTACAGGAAGAAAGGTCTCAGGTGATTATTGCAGGTTCCAAGCCAGTGCATGTGTGAAGAGGCAGTTTGGGTTCTGCACTGGGTAATGATTTAAAGGTCAAAACTAGCACTTTGAACTAAGCCCAGAAATCAACTGGTAGCCAGCACAGTCATGCCAGAATTTGTCTTTTATGTTCAGGCCATCCTTCCCTGTTGTAGATGCAGGGTCTGAGGCTGAGAGAGACAGTAAATTGCCTAAGCCCACCTAGTGAATTCATGGCTGAGGTGAGATTCCATCAGGGACCTGCTGATTCATAGCTCAGTCTCTTAGCCAGTCTCTTAGCCATTGTTACACCAGCCCTTGCTCTCTCTCGCACGGGCTCTATCCCTGTGTGTGCGTAAGAAATTCCTATAGACTGAATAAATCTATCTGTGTATCCTACAGCTCTTTGCGAGATAAACCTTCGGATGCCCCAATTTCTTCAGGATAACAACAAAAAGTCCTGTGATACCAGCTTAAAGACTTAGTGGATTTATTGTGACATGGGTTTTCATAGGAAAGAAAGCAAGACTTCGCAGTATGTGTAAAATGACAGTCAAGGTAGCTTTATATTGATATTTTGGGATTATAAAATTTGGCTTAAATTCCCATGACAAAGATAAGATTGTTTCATTTCAAGCATGAAAAGGGAAAAGCTAGAGTTCTCTTTTCAAATGTTTGCTAATATTTTAAATGGGAAGCCAGTGGAGAAAGCACAAATTATAAACAATTTTGGAAGGATGGAATTCATGTCTATAACCTTTCTTTAAAAATGGAGTATCAGGTAAAACTGATCTATCTTCATGAATTTGTACACATCTTTCAGCACTGCAGAGCTCTATGCATTAGTTTCAACACTCAAGGACATCATATAGGTTTTTGTTACACTCTGGAAAATATGTGCTCCAAAATTAATTATTGGTTTTCGGTGATCCATCAGGGCTTTTCACACTGCTGACAACCAATCTACTGCTCTTTATAAACTTCACACAAGTTACCCTCTTCAGACATTTGAGGGTATAAATCAGAGTTAACCCTATTATCCTTAATGGGCTTACACTGATTTATCTAAGAGGAAAATAAGACTTCATGTGTGGGTGAACAAGCAACAAAACACTGTCTCAGATGAAAAATGATATCAAACACCTTACTCTTTGGGTCTCAGTGCTTTAGCAGCTCTAGACAACACAACTCATACCAAAAAACAGTAAGTACTGAATTGTGGTAAATAGGGCATCATTCATGCCTCAAAGGTAGGTGTGCATCGTGGGGCCAGGGGTGTAGGAAGGGGGTGACAAATTATTAAGGAACAATTACTGCCCTGCTAAGGCGGTTCATAAAAAACTTTTTTCAAAAAATGCCTGCTCCGAAGGTCTTATCTTACTACACTAGGGATTATATAGCTATATATGAAATTTCATACATATCAGTTAATATCTTGACCCTCCTCCACAAAAATAGCTGTTTACTTGGCCGTTTTCCTATGTCGTGAAGGCTGAAATTTCAATTCAGTGGAGCACTTTAATTTGATTTTGACATGTTTTTAGGAGGTAATTTAATTATTGTTTGATTTTAAACCAATGTTATGTAACCACAGAGCTTAGGGCTTGCTGATCAGAAGGTCGGTGGTTCGAATCCCCATGAAGGGGTGAGCTCCCGTTGCTCGGTCCCTGCTCCTGCCAACCTAGCAGTTCGAAAGCACGTCAAAGTGCAAGTAGACAAATAGGTACCGCTCCAGCAGGAAGGTAAACGGCGTTTCCGTGTGCTGCTCTGGTTCGCCAGAAGTGGCTTAGTCATGCTGGCCACATGACCCGGAAGCTGTAGGCCGGCTCCCTTGGCCAATAAAGCGAGATGAGCACCGCAACCCCAGAGTCGTCCACAACTGGACCTAATGGTCAGGGGTCCCTTTACCTTTACCTTTACATATCTGATGTTAGCCACCCTGAGTCCGACTTCGACCGGGGAGAGTGGGATATAAATAAAAGTTTATTATTATTATTAATTATTATTTATTAGTCCTATGTAAGAAAATATGAAACTTAACTTAAAACCATTTTTGCAGACAAAAAATCAATCAATCAATGGGGGGTGTGACAAGAAATTTTCCGGGCACCACCTGACCTTCCTACACCTCTGTGTGGGGCATGACTCTTCAGATATGACATGGAAGTATTGTGGGAAAGGAGCATGGCCCCTCATGTTTCCTCTGCCATGGTGTCTTCCAAACATCTATACCATGCTACATTTCCTTACTCATATTTAAAATAAAAATTAAAAAGGTCAGAAAGAAAGAACAGCTGAGGAGTTCCCAGATGTGTGTCTCATTTTCATATCTGCCTATTCCCATGTTTTACAATTCAATTTTCCTACACACATTAGCAAAATGAGAGGAGGGAAGTAATAGTGGAAGTAGCCCTATGCTTCAAATTTGTGTCAAAATGGATAATAGCTGCAGCAGGTGGCAGTGGCTTGATGTAGATACTGCCCAGGAAATTGGTAAGAGTGAATGCTGCAATACGGAAAGATATATGCACAGGAAAGATTTGACTTCATAGCTAGGCATTGTCTTGTTGCTGCTACACACGGCGTGCCTTGCGTTAGCAGAGTTAAAAATATCAGTCTGTAATTATTGGACATTATCCATTTGCTGAGAGTAAAATATTAGCCCTCACAGACTAAAATTGTTAGAGCCACCCACAATGGATTCCTAACAAAAGAATTACAGAGTGGAAAAATTAATCATAGTAGGAGGGACTTTGTCTCTCTATTCCTCTGGACAGAGGAAAGTGATTTATATTTCCAGAGTCTCAGCTAACTCACTACTAACCATACAGAAGACTGATAACACTCCAACCCTAATCTAAATTTATATATATTCAGCAATGGGCCATGGCTTTAAATCAAAACTCCTTTAAAAATTACCACCTAAAGAGTCAGCTGCTTATATTTCCATCCTCTATGGGGTAGGGGGTAGTTTCAGGCAAGGTACTGTAGTTGCTAAAACAGGAGCACCATGAAACCCTCTCATAGCTGTATTACAAAACAGCTCATTTACTTAGTTGTATTGCTAGTCATTCCTTTCGGCATTTTCTAGGTGCTGTTTAAAGTATTCCAAAAGGAAGTCCACGGATGGTTTGAGTAGATCATACCAGGGTAAAAGAAAAGAAAACTCCCTCCTTAAGGATATGAAGAAACTTCATGACAAAAGTTAATTACAGTGGTACCTCGTGTTACGGACAGGATCCGTTCCAGAGGCCCATCCGTAAGGTAAAATGCCCGCAGCTCGATGCGCTGCATCTGCACAGGCGTGAAGAGCGATTTAGCGCTTCTGTGCATGCGCGAGCGGCGAAACCCGGAAGTAACCCGTTCCGGGACTTCCAGGTTGCCACGGGACGTAACGTGAAAAGATGCAACATGAAGTGGACGCAATACGAGGTATGACTGTAGTTTATTGAAATTATTATTTTGTCCCTTAATATTCCTTACTTATTTCAAAAAGGCGGAAAAAACAAACTAAACCTCAATATGTTTCATTAGGAAAAACTTGGTTGTGACTTTGAGTTGTTTGGATCCATCTTTAGCAACATCGCAAGTGGTCAGGATACACACAACATTTTTACAACCAAAACAAGCTATTGAGGATGCTGACTGGCTGACCTCCCAATGATGTCACTGTGAACCTTATCCTACACTCTCTGGAACATAAAATTTTCTTTCAAGTTGTTATGCTCATCCCAATTCCCTCAAGGAGTGAAAATTCCAGAGGTTGAGGAGATTAACTTGGATTTGGTTTCCTTTGTATGGAGGACTCACCAAAGACTCAATGAGACCATTTTTTAATTTATTTATTTTTGTGTGTGCGCAATATTTGACTACATTTGAAAATACACAGTTTAAGCACAGTGGAAACACACAGCTGAAACACTCCAACAGCAAATCCCACTGTCCACAATCTGATCTCAAGACCAGAGGGAACCATCACTGCATAGTGTTTGTATAGCGTATGAAGTCCAAAACTCAGCTTTCAGTTTGTCTTACTCTCTGACACACAGCTACAAGTTATTTTCAACTACACTGCTTCTTTTCTCGGACAGACCTGACTACACCATCTTTACTGGGGCTGCTGGAGTGGGGAGGTGAGAATGTACACCCACTACCGCTATTGTGATCATTTCTTTCCTTTTTTATGCAGAACATTTCAGAGTGATTCTGCATCAAGAAGGTATATTCTTACTGCCCTGCTGGCCAGATTAAACTGTGTGCTCAAGGGAGCACATGGTCCAACGCATCACCACGAGTGCCTTGTCAACATCCTCAGGCAGCATCAACCAAAAATGATCCAAACAACGCCCAACTATGTTGATGTTTCAAATCCCTAGTTAGTTCGCTTTACCCATTCTATGTCACCCATGGGTTCTTGAACCCAGAAGAAGAACCTCCTTTATTGCTTTACTTATCTCATGGTACTAGCATGGTACCTCCCCTCCATGTGTCATTGAGATTTCAAATTCCTTGTTCACCCATAGTGTTGAACCTCTTGCTTGCAGGCTAAATCTCTGCCTTTTCCCTTGCTTCTTCTTTGCCTCCTTACAGCATGATACTTTTTGCCGTCTTGTTGCTCTTTCTCTTCAGTAGAAGAATGTGTGTCAGGGCAACACTGGAAAAGTCTTTTCCTTCTTCTTTAGCAGTTTTACACTCTTTAAACAGTTCCCTAGGCAGCGGTCTTGAGCTATCCTCAGTTAAAAGCACCATGGTAGTTTGTGGCAATTTTCACTGGGCCTCCGCCATCAACCGAGGGACGGGGATGTCATGTCAAGGGAGCGCATCAGCATGGCCCATTCCATCAGCCCCAAAAGGAGAAGCTGCAAGAAGCCTGCTTCCCTCCTCCCAACCAGAAACAAACAATTAGCTCCAACTGCTAGTTGCTCTGGGGCTGCAGAGCAGATGGAAATTATACATTAGCCCCATATATTGGCCGGGAGCTTGTGCTGAGTTGTATGTGTGCATATATTACTGCAAGAAAACACACACACACACCAGTGACTGTTTTGATGAAAGGGTTATATGGAAAGTGCTCATACAGCTTTTCTCAACCTGTGGGTCCCCAGATGTTGTTGAACTACAATTCCCATCACCCCTAGCTAGCATGGCCAGAGCTCAGGGATGATGGGAGTTGTAGTTCAACAACATCTGGGGACCCAGAGTTTGAGAACCGCTGTGCTAGGGTATCACTGAGTGCTTTTTAAAAAAAATCACACAGTGCCACACCCTGAGTCACAACATGATCGAGTCTACAGTTTCTCACATGGCTTATTCCCTGTTGAGAAATAATAGTAGCAGTTACAGTAATCATAGCTGATACTTTATTAACACCTACTTCGCCCACCCATTATATTAAAGCAAAACCAGGCAACATACCCCACCACCCAAAAACCCATGTTTACAGAACCTTATATTCTGTATAGATATACAATAAGGTTGTAGCTCTGAACTAGATGGAAAGATTTTAAGCGAGTTTACTTTCTCTCTCTCTCCCCCCCCCCCCAATTCTAATTCAAAACTATCCTAGATTTTATTGGTCTCCCTAGGAAATATAAGAGAAGATTCTAGCTTCTCCTACTGGGTTTAAACCACACTCTGTAGAAGAAGTCACTGCTGATCTTTGTGCTCGCTGCCCTATTGATTATTGTGTAAATATTGGGTTTCCTGCTTACGCAGAACTGGCCTGCAAGGTCTCTTTCAGTTCTTGTTTGCATATTCTGAACTAGTGCATGCTTTAAAACAAGGAAGTTTGTGTAATGTTCCAAAAAGTGCTGTACCTCATGGCAGGTTTGAATACACCACAGGGATGAATGCACAAGTGTTCTTTTCATCAGAGTTTCAAGAAGGAACTATTTCCCCCTCGGAAGGTTTCAGCAGGTTTAGTCATTGGGAGGATTGCTTTCTGAATCATCTATCCAGTAAAAATGGGGAAGGGTGGTGGCTGGGTAGCTCAAAAATAACTAAGCATCATGCACTTATTCTGAAGAAATTCCAGTCTCTAGCACTGTGGTATTTACCTATCAGATTTAGTACCTGGCCAAGATACTGTCACCCTAAATGACTTGAGCTGGCTTAGCAACTGGCATTATATGTACTTTTATGTGTATTTTAATGAACTGGATAGAGTGAAAGATTTTAAGTCATGGGACCGTGGGGAATGTGCATATGAACTTAACAGTGCCTTGCTTATTTTTTTAGTCGCTATGTTATTAATATGGCATTATAGATTATACCATACTTTTCCATGTATAAGACTATGTTTTTGTACTTTAAAATAAGTTTTTAAATCTTGGAGCATCTTATACACAGACAGTACATATGCGTGACGGGTGGCTGGTTGCAGCAGGAGCTTGCTAGCGGCGATTGTGTGGGTTATAGTTGGATGCTGCTTCGGCAATTTGATTGTGTTTGATTGGCAGATGCTGGTGTCAAGACACTTGTTTTCTTCAGTGATTTTGGGGGCATCTCCCTCCAAAAAAAGCTCAACAACTCCGGTCCATCTCCCCTCATTTTCTAAATCTGGGGTCCCCAAAAGTCTTATACATGGCGGCATCTCATATACTTAAAAATACGGTAGATGCCATATTAATCTTTTATATCGTACAATATGACTTTTTGCTGTAATTGTGATGTTTAGCTTATTTTTAAATTGCTGTTTCGTTGATAGTGTTTTATAGACTGCAATTGCTTTACTTGTGATTTGTTAATTATTTTAAATGATTTATGCTGTATTTTGTGATGCTCTATTATGTTTTGAATGAATAACAGCATAGAAATATAATACATCAAATCAATTTAAGAAAACAAGAGTATGTTTCAATTCCACAGGAGCTGTGCATATGATCCTTCTTCATTTCTCCCCATAACTGCATGGATTGCTATTGACATATTTCTCTTTCTGAAATACAACTTGGCCTTGTTGGTCTGAGGGATGTTTATTTGGGTAGCAACAGAGCAACAGTATAACTACTCTCTATTTGCAAACATTCACTAACTGCTAGTTGTTTTTGTTGTTGCTGCCTAGCTTGACTTTGATGATAAATAGTTTGTATTTTGATGTGTTTTTAACTGTTTTGTTTTATATTGTATTGCATGTCACCCAGAGATCTATTGCATGAGGCAACTGATAACAAGGATGATCATCATCAGCCCCCCCCCCCCACAACACGAGGTATGTGTGAAAGGAACCCAGTTGTTGAAAGAAGCAGTGGGGGCTGTGCTGCTAGCCCGCATCAATGTCAAACAGTTTCATTGGCTGTGCCCCTTGAAACCTACAAATTAGGCACAGACATTTGAGCAGCATACGTCTACACAGTTAAGCTTCTTGATCATGCATGGTTCCAGTTCCTGGAGAGGTCTACATGCGTAGGGTTTCATGCCTAACATACAGATCATGGGTAGGCAAACTAAGGCCTGGGGGCCGGATCCAGCCCAATCGCCTTCTAAATCCGGCCTGCGGACGGTCTGGGAATCAGCGTGTTTTTACTTGAGTAGAATGTCTGCTTTTATTTAAAATGCACCTCTGGGTTATTTGTGGGAAATAGGAATTCATTATTATTTTTTCCCAAAATATAGTCTGGCCACCTACAAGGTCTGAGGGACAGTGGACTGCCACCCTGCTGAAAAAGTTTGCTGACCCCTGATATAGATGTTGGGGTGGGTGGCCAGGGAAGTTGCACAATGTTGAGGGCTGGGCCAGCAGTGTCTTCCTGCTGCTTCTTTCAGTGTGCAGATTCCATTCATGTGTTATGTGTGAGAAAGTGGCCATTGGGATATTGCAATCAAGTTATTTGTCGCTGTCTACAATTAAGTCAGTATATATCTGCAGGACCAGCTACAGGTTTGTTGTTTGTTGATGGGGCACTTGGGCAATAGCATGCCCTCCAGTTGGCCTCCCTCCCTGCATGAGCTCTCCTCCTCCTCCTCCTCCTCATTTTGCATCCTTCATGAAGAAGGAGTAGAGTGGAAACGGCAACACAATATTTTACAAACTGGACAATTCCAAAATACTCATATAAAGAAGTCATTCTTCAAATATTTGTCTCTGTTAGAATTTATTGTACATGCTGTTATGGGTTTTTCAGCAGAATCCTAAAGGGCATATTTATTTAAGATCCACAAAATAATAGCCCTTTTTTCCGATAAATAAAGAGACGTGCATTATATACGGTGAGAGACAGAAATTCTTTCTGGCATGTCAACATAATGAAAATGTCATGATCTTCTCTCAGCCATTCACCTATTATCTGCTTCAACGATAAAAAGATGCAAAAGAAGATGCATGCTTTATATATGCTGTATACTATGTTTTATATATGCTATGTTGTTGTTGTTGTTAATTATTATTATTATTATTATTATTATGCAAAAGAAAACCTGTAAAAAAAAAAGTAACAGTTAACTACCTAAACACATCAGGTAACAACCCTTTAGTATTAACTGTAGCTATAAAATAATAATAAAAATCAGACACCAATATATATACTTATTGGGCGAAAAATACAATTAAGTATAGAGTGTGCCATATTATTATGCTAACCCACATCTAGATTCTAACTATATTTACTGATTTCAGTAGAGCTTATAGTGTGTGTAGGATTGCAGATTTAAAGCTCAGGTCAAAACCAACCAGCTGCACGGAGACATAAACAATCCCTTCCTGAGCCCCGAGAATATGTGGGTGGCAACATCCTGCCTCTGACCCAAAAGTGAGTCAATTTACACCTGCCGTTCAGGGGGCAAATTACATCCAAGCTTAACTTCCTCTTTAAGTGACAGTCATAGGAACACAGGAAGACCAGGGATTGATCTAGCCTAGTATTGCCTTATACTGATTGCCAGTGACTCTCCAGTGTGTCAGACAGGGGCCATTTCCAGCTCTACTGTGAGATGCTGAGGATTGAACCTGGGACCTTCTGAATGCAAAGCAGATGCTCTACCACTGAGCTATGGCCCTTATGAACCAGCACAGCTGAACAAAGTCAATGATGCAGAGCCACCCCAAATGCAGAATGGCAACAAGAACCGTTTCAACGTAAAACAATGCTCCGTGGAGCCAATTAGCATCCAAAAGGTGCACAGATGTTGCTCTACACTGAACTGGCATGCAGTACTCAGACGCTATAATAAAGTCAATGTATCAAAAGTTATCTTCATGTGATACTTCAACTTCACAACTCTGTGGAGGCTCAGCTACTGTAGGTAAACATCTGGTATCCAGTGCCCTTTCACACAATCAACACTTTAACTAATACTGTTTGATGCACCAGAAATTGCTATGTTTTATGGAAAAGAAGTTGGGGGGGGGTTGGGGTTTTTTGCAGCCCTAATAATATACTCGTTTTACCGAATCCACCAGACAGAAAGCTGTGAATTTAAATTCAAAAAACATCCCACATAGTTACACACTACTCTGTCTAAAGCTTAATAATCTTTTATATATTCTCACACCCCTCCCTATAATCATGGCTAGAATTTTGATTGTCTTCCACAAAGGAACAAACAGAAATGAATATCATACTGAAGTGAATCAAGACCAAGGAAAGAGGGAATTAGCATGGGCCCCTCTTTTCAAATAAATATCACCTTTTGCGGAATTCCATACAATTTACCTGTAGGGCTATGTATGTATGTATAAACACTGGGCAGAATTAAACATCACATTCCGGTGAGTGTCCCGCTTGACACAAGCACTGCAGCTTGTCAGATGGAACAGCCCCCCTTCTCTTTACTCACATACAAGCTAATTTCAAGGGGGCATGAGGGAAAGCCCCACAGTGCCATCACAGAGGGCTGGTGCCTCCGGGACTCATTAGCTGAATCCAACCCATTGTGTTTAGGGCATGTGCTTTTCTACAAAAGAGTCTTAAGCTCAGTACTATCTAGCACATGAGAGTTGCGTCCAATGTTAGTCATACTCAGAGTAGATCCGCTGCATGTAATGGAAATTACTAACTTAGGTTTATGTAATTTCAGTAAGTCTGCTCAGAGTAGGACTTAATTCAATACAACCCATATGTTCTAGGCAGTTGTTGCTCTATTGCAGTTTCAAACGTTGTGGGTCCCAAGTCTTTATGAACCATCAAAGAATAGCATGCAAGTACTGAACCAGCAGGACGCGGGTGGCGCTGTGGGTTAAACCACAGAGCCTACGGCTTGCCGATCAGAAGGTCAGCAGTTTGAATCCCCGTGACGGGGTGAGTTCCTGTTGTTCAGTCCCTGCTCCTGCCAACCTAGCAGTTCGAAAGCCCGTCAAAGTGCAAGTAGATAAATAGGTACCGCTCCGGTGGGAAGGTAAATGGGGTTTCTATGCGCTGCTCTGGTTTCGCCAGAAGCAGCTTAGTTATGCTGGCCACATGACCCGGAAGCTCTGTGCGGACAAACGTCGGCTCCCTCGGCCAGTAAAGCGAGATGAGCGCCGCAACCCCAGAGTCGTTCGTGACTTAACTGTCAGGGGTCCTTTACCTTTACGGGGAGAGGACAGGAGACAAATGGAGCACTGAGCCATTGGAGATGAAGAGCTTTTAAAGAAACAGTCATAATCAAACTATGGCATACCTATCTCCAAGTTTCTGTTAACTGAGAGGCTATTCAAAAGTTAGAAAGTATGCTTTGATACAGACCTCCACGTCAATGATGTGTGGTCAGTGGACTAGGGGGACTAGGCTAGTCCCCCCAGATGTTCCCCAGGCACCTCCTTCCCAAAGCCTGGGAAGCTTCAGCCCAGCTTAGGCAGGGAGGTGCGATGCTCACACGCAGGACAACGCCCCCCCTCAAATCGTCCTTGCAAGCTGGCACCTCTGCTCCACATGACTAGCCCATGCCAAGATTTTCCCACATGCTTCTTGGGGTGCTGCCTTTTCATTAAGGACATGCTTGCATATCTGAATCTGTTCTTCAGAGACTGAAAACTGGGGTAGACTGTTAACGTTGCAGATGCCGCATCGATTGCAATAGACACCTCATCAACTTGCCTTTCCCCCACCCCCAAAGAAAAGAAGTCCCTCCCCCTTGTGTGAGGAATGACTCCTCCCCCTGCAGAGGAGGCAAAAGGCTTACTGTTCATTCCAGTAAGAGGCAGCAGCAGCAGCAGCAGCAGCATCCCTGCGAATGACATTCAGCCTTCTCAAACAAACAAAAGTTTAGCATTGCTTTTGTAGTTTTGTACTCTGCTCACAGAGAACTTCAGAATTCAGGTTTTACAAGAAGCAGAATTTGGGTTTTGGATCTGCAGCACAGATTTATTTTTATGCCTACTAACTACAGAGTCTAGATTTTTGCTGTTGAAGGATGAGGGCTCAAAGTTGTGAGGGGGTCGGTATAAGGAGGTCAAACAAAGTAAGGAAGGAATAAGTGATTCTTACTGTTATGTATTGAAGTTCTCACCCTGGCCACCAGGAGTATCGTGTATATAGTTTTCACTCAGGTCCACGTCAGTTATCTTAGGCGGGAAACCCTGGGTTGTTGTTGCTACAATGTTGACAGCCGGCTGCCTATAAAAGCAGGCCGGCTGAGCTGTTTGCTGTTCAGTTCTGTTCCAGCTTACAAATAAAGAGCTGCTTTGGAGAAATCGCTGCGTCGTCTGCTATGTCTACCCACTATTCTACACTTACAGACTCAAAGAAATAGTGTGCAACGTGCTTACAATGCACACCATGCAACAATATCCTCCACTTTCTTTTAAAGGGCAGGAACTTGACTTTGCAAACACGTTATTTAGAAATGAATTTTTAATAGCTTTTGAAGTTTGCTCTGTTGATGCTAAAAACGTGAAAATAATACAGTGTCACCAGAAATAAAGCTGCATACTGAAAAACTGTCAGTTGATCAGCAGGCTTTCCCTCGAAGTTATAAACCGTAAGAGGACTTCACAAACTGATCGTCAGCTTGTGTGACACAAGTAGAAGTGGAGATAGCTAGTTACCAAAAATGTCATACTGGTGATTTAAAACAACAACAGCGACACAAAGCCATGCAAGCTTATAGAGCAGCAGTGTGAATGGTAATGTAGCCTGAAAGCGCAGTCAAATCCTTCCAATAAACAGAAAAGGCTTAGGTGTGGCCGGGAAGATAGCCTGCATTTGCAAAGGATAGCATATCCAGAATGCTCTTCTGTCTTCAGGAAATATCAGCACAGAACAAGAGTTACACAGAGAAATTGAATCCCTAAAAAACAAATGACATATCCAGGCAAGAAGAGCTTGACAGCAACACACATCATACTTATCCCTCTTCGTTTAGAGGCGGGCTCATTAAAAACACCCCTGGCATCCTTTCAGAATTCTGAAATGAAGTTTTACTATTTTTAGCAGCGGGGGGAGGGAATGGAATGGCATCTTACTGGAGCAAAATATGGGAGCAACAACTATTTCCCCGCTCATGCACCTTTTAAAGTCAATTCACACCAGAGCTACACACCTACCTGAGCAACTAGATGGCAGAAACAATCAATACACCCCTGATTTGGCCAAGTAGAGGCTCATCATGAATTTTGCCACTGCTCTTTGCATATTAAGTTTAAAGACCTATGCTAGAGCCAAAAAACTTTTTTTAAAGAAAATGAAATGTGAGTGTGAGTGTGAAAACACATATACAAGTTGCTCGGGGTTTGTTAGCTCAGTTTCCAACTGGCTGGGCTGTGTGATAAAGGGGTGCTATAAGCTGACCATTTGACTGGAAGATCATGGAATCACATAACTGTAGAGTTGGAAGGAACTAGTCCACCCCCTTGCAATGCAGGAATATGCAGCTGTCCTGTACAGGGATCAAACCCACAACCTTGACGTTATGAGCACCACGCTCTAACCAACTGAGCTATCTGAAAGTTAGCAAACAAGATGTCAGGGGTTTCTTAAATGTTGATTGCATAAATTTATACACGATGATTTTCCACATGAAATCAACAGTCTCATTGACTCCTGTTCTAAGAACCATGATAAGCAAGAAGTTATATGTTTTTAATTACTGTTCAGAAAAAAAAGGTGTGATTGCCAAAGGGGCTTTTTACACATTCTAATTTGAGGTGTGCGTGCAAGACGTTTCAGAGTGCAAATGTGATGAACACATTTGAACCATTCATTCACACCTAGAATGGCTTCCACAAAAGGAAAGATTGTAAATTGGAAGATGTAAGCTATTCTTAAAAAAAAACCAAAAACCTTCCTAACAATACTGGATAATCTGTCCATTACTAACGCACCTAAATGAATATGGAACTTGATACAAAATAAATGCTGAATGGAGATTGCTGTCGAGCAACAAAAGCCATTAATACATCAGGTCAGGACCACTTCACTTATTGTAATCTTTGTGGCCTCTACTCAAGAAAAAGCTAACATTAGGTACTTTTTTTTAAAAAAAGAATTTGATACAAGCACAGTGAACTTCCACCTGGTTAATATAGTATTTATTTATAACGAAGATATTTCTTTGGATCATCTAGTCCAACCCTCAGGAATGCAGGAATCTTTTTGCACAATGTGGGGCTCAAATCCATGACTGAGAATAAGAGTCTCATGCTCTACCAAGTGAGCTCTCTTAAAAATTACTTAACTCATCAGCCTCATAAGGCCTGGTGAAAATGGAGGGGTTTTTACCTGGCAACTAAAAGAATATAAGACTAGAGTGAGATGTACTTTAGTGGGGAGATCATTCCACACACTATGAAAATGGCTCTTCCATGGGCCCCACAGTACAGACCTCATTAAGTGCATGGACAACTTCTTGTGCTGATCTTAAGACATAGGCAGGTTGAAAATGGAGGAAGACATAGGCAGGTTTCAAAATGGTTGAAAATATCCCCAGATATTTGGGACCCTGCCTATTTAGAGTTTCAGCTGTCAACATAAGCACCATGACTTTGGCTGGGAATATAACTAGCAACCAGTCAGCAGGATATATGCAACTGACCTGCTATTCCCATCAACACTATGCCTGTCACTTTCTGCACTAGTTGCAACTTTCAGATCACCTTCAAGGGCAGCCCCACATAAAGCACCTTGCAGTAGTCCAGTCTGGAGATTAGCTGAGCATGGAGGAGTGTAGCTATAGTATTTCGGTCCAACAAAGGCAGTGGTTGATGCCAACTGAAGATGGGCGTAGTGCCAAGGATGGTTCTAGCAGCACCGTCAAACTCCTAACTTCCTGCTCTTCTTCTAATAATATGTAAAGTGATATTTAGATTTCTATAGGAGAAGAGTTCAAATCACAGATGCACAGAATTAAACACAATGCGTGATGACCACTGGTAGATTAACCTTAAGGTCTCAACACTCATTTTTCATTGACACAAATCATTCACCTTCACTGTGGAATACTTATTCTTATAATGCATTCCTCCATAGGTATTCTTCCATCTTACAAAAGCATACAAATTTAGACAAGAGTTTGTGTATAATGCAAATTTTCCTCCTTGTCCAGGCAAAAACAGTAGTCTATTGTGTTTGCTCCCCAAACCACTTTCCCATATTTACAATATGTGTATTTAAGCAATCTGTATTTTAAAAATGAATAGTATGCCAGCAACTAGCTTGTGGTCCTCCACAAACGCTGAGCTAGGAATTCTGAAGATTTATATTATAGAAAACAGTCTTACTAATAAGGCTATTCTCACTGTATTTTGCAATATTTTCAGTCACTGCACCAATTGTGAATTCATCTTGCATTGTCACTAAGGTTTTAATTGGTCACCTGGCACTCAGAGACATATCCGAGAATTTTGGTTATTTTCTTTGTGGACCTCTTCCTTAGACGGTTCATAGCATCAAGCATCTCCAACCAAGAGTCATAATTAGCCATACTTTTGGGCAGTTATTACTGCAAGTAAGAGTGCAAAGCAGGTGAGAGCAATACAGCAAAAGGATGCAATGACAACACAGATGATGTAGGCTTTGGGATGGAGGCAGTATGAACAAGTCTAATAAACTTTGAAACGTAAAATGAACAAAACTTTCAGAATAACAGTTTGCTGATATAGTTATGAAATCCAGCATGCCACTCAACTCATGTTCTGTTGAAGATGTTTGCCTCTGTCATTTTTCTGACCATCCTCCATCAGTTAACAAGCAAAATAAAAAAAATCCTTCCAGTACCATTTTTTTTTTATTTTTTATTTTTTGACTATGGCAGACCAACACGGCTACCTATCTGTAACTTAACAAGCAAAGTAATTGCATAAAAAACTTATCAAAGGTAAAGGGAGGGGGGAAATCAATGAAATTCTCATGGGTGGGATGCAAGGTTTTGATGCACTTCTCTGATTTTTGAGCTGGTTGAAAAGCTTATGAGAGTGTCTACATAGTATTTCAAAAGTGGTGTGCAATTTGCAGTCTTCCCAGATGCCCACACGTCAATGACAGCCATCATGAGGTAGCCTTGAGCAGCAGAAATGTTTACTGGAAGGAAGATACCACCATATCTTTGTAAGGTTGCCAAGGGTGGCATATATCAAAATTTCAGACCCACCAAAATGCTAAGGAAATTCTCAAATGCCATAAAAATTAGGCAGGAAAAAATGGAAGGTTCTTTCACAGGGAGAAAGAAAACTTTCAAGAAACCTGAGGACAGATTTCAGTACGGCGCTGCACTTTATACAAATTAGGTTCAGTTCTTGGAACCTCTCCTATAAATAGTTGCACAATTATATTCTCTTCCAGGGATTTGAAAACAAAGTTGACTGAGATGTACAGTGACTATGTATAACATAATCTGTAGAAGAGAAATTGTTCTCTCTGTTAATAGATGGATGATCTAAATTTAGCCTATATTCTTGGGCTCTAAAATAGCACCAAGAAATGTCATGATGCCTACAGCTATCAACCTATAAGCGAAAGTTGCCACTTATAATATTAACAGCTATGTTCCAAAATCACCAAGCTATATCAAGCAATCTTTTAAAATACGCCCATTAACAATTTCTTCTGGGAAGAAAGATAACTTCTACTGTGTGGTTTATTAATATATTGGTTGCACATGTTTATTCGTTTTATCCAAAATAGAATATATGGTAAGTGGTGCAAGGCTGATAAAATTACACAATTCTCATTCCTTCCCTTTTTAACCTAGACCTTGAAATGGCAATCAGCAACTATCAAGTATTGGGGAACAAGTGCAGACAGACACTCCCTCACTTCCATTTCACTTCTGCTCCCTCAACTCATATACACGCGTCCAGTCTTTCTTGAAGTACCAAAGGCCTTCTCTCATTTAATGATGAGTAAAAACAGATTGTAAAGATGCCGGGTATTGTATGAGTGAAGGAAGGAGGAAATGTATATGCTTACCAGTTACAGACTTAGATGTGGAGCTGGAATTGACTGGAGAGGGGGAGTTGGCCACTGGTTAGGTGGGTAACATTTCCTGCTCTGATTTTTCACTAAATCAGATTACTCATACATTTTTGAACTGTCCAGCAATTGACTGATGTTTCTTAGGCTAATTGTGATTTGGCTAGGCAACTTGAGGAGCTGACTGGCATAAAATGATCATAAAATGGTCCAAGAGGTATTGAAAACTCATTTCACCTTTCATGCTCCCTGGATGAATCAGTCCCTCTCTGCTACCCAGTTCATCTCCATTTATTTATTTTGCACCCAAGCAGGTTTTCCTTGCTTACCAGGGTCTGGGAAGGTCACAGGAGGTCCCTAAGGAAGCTCTCATTAAGCAGTCCTCCACCCTGTGGGGCCAGCTCTGGGGGTTTTACCTTTGCACACGGATTCCTGGAACTGAACCTTTGTGTAAGTGGCAGGCTCACTATAGCTCCTTTTAAAAAACGAACGTCTTAAGCTCTGGGAGCAACAGATGTGCTTATCAGCAATGTACATCAGTCAGGACATTCCAGCCATGCAAAAGTCAGAGTTATCTACTACACAAACACCCTTCTCTCCACCCTGCGTCCAGGCAAGCAAGAGGAATGATCACAGTTCAATGACACATTCCACCTAGGAAAAAGAACTTGAGGGTGCAGAGCAGAGCCCATGAGAGGGTGTGTGGCATGAGAGAGACCTGGAAAACTGCATTTGCCCCCTGGGCCTGAGCTTTCCCATTCCTGCCATACAGTGGTACCTCGGGTTACAGACGCTTCAGGTTACAGACTCCGTTAACCCAGAAATAGTACCTTGGGGTTAAGAACTTTGCTTCAGGATGAGAACAGAAATTGCGTGGCGGCGGCACGGTGGCAGTGGGAGGCCCCATTAGCTAAAGTGGTACCTCAGGTTGAGAACAGTTTCAGGTTAAGAACGGACCTCCAGAACAAATTAAGTTCATAACCAGAGGTACCACTGTACTTGGACCTTTCTCCTTTGCAATCTGTGCATGGTGAGAAGTAAATCCCGAGACTGAAAAAGTGAGAATCAGGCTGGGGTTGTTTGCAAAGCAGCAAATAAACATCTCTTTGCTGCTGAGGGGAAAAAAAACCAAAGCGTAACAATATGTTAAACATGCAGACAGTGTAAATATTTGAATAACTGTAGGCTCAGGGTTGAAAGGAGTGTGCTCAAGAGATAGATAGGCATAGTATCTCAGGGAGCTCAGGAAGAAAGATCTATTGATTTTATTCTTTTTTTTTTAATTAATATTTATTAAAGTTTCAGAAAAAATAGAATCACATTAATAAACAAGAAAAATTTAAAAAGAAAAAAGAAAGATACACAATACAAAATACAAATTACAAAAAGATAAAAAGAAAAAAAACAGTTAAAAACAATTCCGTCTTTTCATAACTTCTTTTACATTTACTTGTTTCCCGGACTTCCTCATACCTCCCTCTTTTGTATTCCAATTTTGAATACTGATTTTGAATATTGATTTTATTCTTATTTTATTTTATTTTGAATATTGATTTTATTCTTATCTTGATGACCTTGTGGTCTCAGAAAATGGTTTCTATGTGGAGTACATGAAGTCCCACTTTAAAGCAGAATATTTTTTAAAAATAGTATTCTGTCTTTATACAGAGCTAAAAAAAATTGGACAATTTTTTTTTCTTGCAAGCCATGCTTGCAAGCCATGCTTGCTGATATGCTCATTCATATCTGAAATGTGGAGAAATGTGGCTTACTCCCATGCAAAATATCACCAGGTGTATGGAAAACTCTGATTAGCTGAAGTCTCATAAGAGGCACTGAAAAAATCCAAAGATTCTAGCCTAATGTAATGCCTTCAGAAAGGATCTTGAAGCACACTAGACCTGTCTCGTATCATTTAAATTATAGTATGCCAACAAGTACGATACATAGAATGAAAGAGGTCAGTGCATCACACAGGAGATGCCTACAGGTAAAAACACCTAAGTAAGCAGGATAAACTACAGGTTATGTGAGAATGCAAAATTAGGTGCCATACAGAATGCAATAAGTTAAACTATGATCTTCAGGGCATCAGCTTTCATGAAACAATACTAGCATGAAATTGTGGCTTCTGAAACTTTTCTCAAGGGCTAGCCAACAACATTGGCTCTTCTAACCTCCATAGTTGGCCAAAAAGGAGCTAAATCATTATGATCAGACTTGACTGTTGGCTCTTTCTCTGCAGCGTAAACTACATTAGACAATATGGGCAAAATCTCAAAGATGCATTTGGTAATGCCTCCTAATAAGAAGTGGGTGCAAGTAGGTGCTGGTGCAAAATGTTTCTATCACATATGCAGTTTGTATTTTTATAAATAATATGTTTATTTGTAAGTAGGTCACTTGTGAGAGTCAACAAACGGAGGAAGCAAGAAGGAGCAATTAATTTATGAACAACACCTAAGGGCACTGGGGTTGACTATGAACTTTGTCAGCTCATGGGAGTCTCACAAAAGCTTGGGTGTATGTGTGGAAACCACTGTTTGGTTATTTTATTTTATATCCACGCTATATCCCCATGGGCTGAGAGGAGCTCACAGCGCCCTTTCTGAGCATTAACGTCCCTAACTCACAATGTGCTTAGGCTGTGACATTGTCCAAAAGGTAGGACTAGTGATGGTGCTGAACCTTCCAAAGAGAAGGTCCAGTCCAGCTGGAATTGGAGAGGGGAATGCCAGTTGACTCTCTGTAGTTATTTTGAATCTCAGCCATGAAGGGTGGGCAGAAGCCTCCAAAAACTTGTAAACTCAATTGAGCACCTCTCCCCTTAAGAACTACTGCAATAGTTAAAGGCTATTGAGAAGGTCCTACTCATGATCACCTCTCTTTGGGCATCTGGGGCATGTGGAAAAAGGAAGAAGTCCTTCTTGGCTGCTGCACCCCAGCTTTGGAATGCTCTACTCGAGCATGTCTCCCTGTCCCTGACTTTATCTGATATGAAAGGTGGAAATATTTTTATTACAGATTAGATTTGGATATTGACTTGCTCTACTGGATCTGGGAGAGTACCACGGAAAGCCCTGCTCCCACTGATCTGCAAGGATGATTTCCATATGCATGTCACACTGAGACAAGTGTTAAGTGTCGACAATAAAGGGAGTGCAGGAGCAAGGCTACCTTTTACTTTGGAAACAGAATTTTGTACTTTAAAATCTAGCTAAAGCAAATGAATGTGCCAGAACAAGGCTCCCGCAAAAGTGATCACTCAGGGCTAAGGAAAGAACATTAATGGATATTTATGGTTGTTTATGCACAAAACACTGTAGAGACAAAAAAAAATGTGGCAAGAAATATATAGATCCTATATTCAGGGTGGAAAACAGAGTTTGGAGAGCACACCAATAAATCAAAATGAAATATCAAGCACCAAAATAGGTTATCTAAAGCTTTAAGAAAAGTGCAGTTTAAATAATAAGAACCTTGAACATATACATAAGAGAAAGAAAAAGGTTCCTTGGGAACAAGTGCAGGGCCACTGACGTGGTGATGGGGGCACACATGTACTAGGCCCATGCCAGCAGGTCCCCTGATGCTCTTCGTCTTCATTAAAAAAATAAAATCAAATCAAACACTTCTGAAGAAAGTTAGAGCACAATTCGTGGAGGCAGCTCTAATGCTTCAGCACTCAGCAGGCTATACCATTGCTTAGGATACATAATCATTTCATTACTTTTGCTAAGCAGACAGAGGAAGGAATGCTGACCACCACAACCTAGGACTCAGGAGGGCCTCCTCCTAGAGCAGCAGAAAAAGCAGGAGAAGCTGTATGCTGGGGTATGTTTGTTAAAGCACTTTCCTCATGTCCCCACTATTTCATTCAGCCCCCAGGTGTAATGCCTTTACAGAATAAAGCAGAATCGGCTGACCAATTTTACACGGTACGTATCTCCCTTGAAACAAATGAGATTTTCTTCCTACAGATTAAAATTTGTGCAACTGTATCCCCCACCCTTCTGATTTTTCCGTGTCCCACATACAGCCACTACTTGTCTGCTTGCCATCACTGGGCTGTTATTTATTAATACAGAGTAACCATAAAACAAAAGCACAAAAATGAATCACCTGTATAGCACCACAAAATAATTAAATGCCTTACAGCTACAGCAAGCTAAGATTCCTACAGACTGTACTGTAACTGAAGGATTTTTATTTTTTTAATGAAGGTTGGCAAAATGTATATGTTTGGCTGAGAGTTTAGAATCTGTACGGTTGTGTGTGGGTTTTTTTAGAGGACCTAATATTTTATTGCAGTATGGAAGTCACTGCTCTGGTATGAGGGATACTATGGAGAGAGTGAGAAGGATGGCTGCTTGAAACCTTGACAGGAGACAGATTGGGTAGAGAGTAAGATCAGAGGAGATGTAAGCATGCTGTCTTGTAGGATAGTTTTGGCAGAGAGGACTGTCAAGGAGCAAGCTGAATGCAGAAGTCAAGGACAGACAAAAGAAAGAGACAGCAATGGGACCTCATCTAGCTAAGGTAAAGGTAAAGGTAAAGGTAAAGGTAAAGGTAAAGGTAAAGGTAAAGGTAAAGGTAAAGAAACCCTGGACGGTTATGTCCAGTCAAATTCGACTATGGGGTGCAGCACTCATCTCACTTCAGGCCAAAGAGCCAGCTTTTGACTGCAGACAGCTATTCTGGGTCATGTGGCCAGCATGACTAAACTGCTTCTGGTGAAAGGAACACCATGACAGGTGCCAGAGCGCACGGAAATGCTGTTTACCTTCCTGCCGCAGCCGTACCTATTAATCTACTAGAGCTGGCATGCTTTCGAACTGCTAAGTTGGCAGGAGCTAGGACAAAGCAACAGGAGTTAACCCCGTTGCACGGATTTGAACTGCCAACCTTCTGATCAGCAAGCCCAAGAGGCTCAATGGTTTAGGCCACAGCACCACCCGTGTCCCTACCTAGCAGAGACAGGCTGCTAGCTAAGGAAGACCTGCCGGTGCTCTTCCAGACTTTGCTTCTGTGCAACAATGCCATACAAATATCAGTTATAACATTGATTTTGGCAGCATGAAGAACTGGAGGGTCTCCGCTTTGAAACATTTTGTGAGCATTTCCTGGAAAATAAGATCTCCGGGATATGCAACACAAATGCATATCAACCAATTTGTTTTTTTAACAAAAAATAAAATAAAAGAGTTGGAAGGTGAATGACTCTCTGCAAAGAAAGCCTGACCTCAGCTAGAGCAAGGCAAATAATTGATGGCACTGTGACAGACTGCAGCTGACCTACAGGACTGGACTGTCAGTTTCCTTTCTGTTTATAACCAGGATATGCAATAGCGAGATTTCAAGAAGTGCTGAAACTTCAGCACCTTCTCACCTCATTGAGCTGGGGACTAAATATGTCAGAAATGCATTCACAGTGTCATTAATTTTTGTTTCTGAATATGGAACCACTGTAGGCCTGAAGCTCTTCGTTCTAGTATCTGTTCAGAGTTTCGCCACACTAAAGTGCATTTCACTGCGTACAAGGCCTTTCTCTGCTAGGGAAGATACTCATAGGAATAAAATGCAATAGACTGAATCATTAGCCAATAAACCGGCATGAGGAAACTTGGCCTATTCTTGCACCATTATACTTGTTGACATATTAACTGCAGTTGAAATCTATAAAGTTAACTTCAGGCAAGTCAATGATTTTTACTGGGGAGCTGACCTTCAATCAATTTATAGTCCCTTAGATGTATTTCTTGTATATACAGATCACTACTCAATGAAATTTATTAAGTAAGTGCTCAGGGGGACTGGTGAAGCCTTATTTTTAAATGGAAGTTGTCTTTAATAGAACGGGACTAAAATTGTTTCATTAGGCTGCAGTTCCAGGGGCACTTACCTGAGAGTTAGACCCATTGGACATAACAGGATTTGCTTTCACAGGGTTGGAATCCTTGAAACGTTTAATCATACATTAAATCAACACTGTCTTCTTTGTTTAAAAATGCTGAACCCAAGAATAATTTGAGCACAGTGTTACAAAAATAAAAATAAAAATTGGCAACACAAATATCCCGAACATAAAATATACAGAAGGCTGCTTCTATGTGAAATTCTGGTTTTGAGTCATTTGTCCTAGTCATAGGAGCAGTAACATTATAAGGTAAGGTTAACTATATTTAACCTGGCATTTCATTATAAAAATTTATCCACCACTGCAAATTCCAGACAGTTCTTGAACAATGAACATACCAGGGACATAGCACATAGCAACCAAGGACACTTGTTCCTTCACTTTCTTTAGAACTGTTATGCCATACTTGTATTTCAACAAACTTATGAGGCCAACTAAAGAGGATCTCTGGGGACTTCTTGGCAACCATGTGTCTAATAACTGATCTGGCACAAGTTCCAGGGGCCAACAGTTGCTGTCTTGATGGCCTTGTTAAAATTGTCAGACAGCAGACTGATACCCCTGGCACACTCCAGCATGAAGACAGACAGACTTTCTAAATGGGAGGGAAATAACTTGAGCACACATTCTCTGCTCTGCAAAACAAATGCGCTGTAAAGCAGTGGATGCTCACGGTTTAAACAAGTTCCATCAAACTTGAGGAAGCCTGCCTTCTCCTTTTAGTGCTTGGCAGAGGTCACTCCAGTATACAAAGTGTTTTAGTCCTATAAAAATTGCAGAAGCTATAGCCCCTGTATGCATACACTCCCCACACGCAAAATGCATTCAGTGAACATTTGAGGACAAGAACTGTGCTGGCTGGCCATGTCTTCCCATGAAAACCACGTGTTCACCATTAGTAAATTTAAAAAGGGGGAGGGGACAGCCTGAATGTGCATATGGATGTATATATGCAGGGCTCTCACTTATAATTAGCAATTATCCTTGGCCAAGTTGGTTCCCAATTACATGGAGGAAATGTATGCATGTAGGACTGTTGAACACAAGGGCACTCAGAGGCATGGACAGTAGACACACTCCTGGGGCCCCCTCCATTTGGTACATGCAGATGTTTGTGCAGAGCAAAACATCTGCACACCCTTTGTATCATAAAGCTAAACCCAAAAAGGTGTACTCAGAAGCAGGCACTTCTACTTTCAGTGGAAGGTTATGTTTAGTATTCAAGAAATATACATTTTAAAGAAATTATTATGCCAGGGAGGTAGCAGCAAGGAAAGCTTACTTCATCAGTGCCATAATATGTACAATCAGCAACAGTTTAGCAAAGATTAACAGGTGGTGAATCTAAGTTTCGTGTGCCAGAAACCTGTGTTATCATACAGCATTTGGATGGGCTTTTCCAACAAGTGCTCTTACAAATGGTATGAGCATTCTGTACTCTCACGGTAACAGCATTTCTGATTTCAAGATTTTGGCACCATTTTCTTCAAATATTTAAATCCTTCATACAGTGCTATTGCAAGGAAGATATGGTGCAACTTCAGAACTACAAAATCTATCATGCAGTGTGACTGCAAGCAAAATAAACATAGCAACACACACATCTGCCTGATATGCTGAATAAGGGCATTAAATCCATCTAGCCCAGCATTATCTAGTCCAGTTTGCAAAGAGGCCTCCCTGACCACGCGCTGAGAACTTTTTAATTCTGCTTGCCATCACAGGTAACGTGGCATGGTAGCATGGCAGCATCCCACCACTTCTTCCACCAAGGTTCCCAGCCAACAGAAGATGCAAAATATCACACCTGCTGGCTGGGGATTGTTTGAATTTGGTCCAGGTGCAAATTGGCCAATAGCAGTCAAACCAGGGGGCAGGCACACTCAGGGGGTGGATCTGACTGGGTCCATTGTGAATTTCACTCAGCTTCAGATTTTGCTCACGTCTGCTCCTAGAATACGTAAAAGAGGCTGGCCTCATGCCAGGCCCTTTGGATTTGGGTAAAAGCCTTAGTCATGGTTGGAGGAGAGGTTGGAAGTCTTGGTCTGCCCCTACGAGGGAATGAGGTATCCCATTAAAGGGATACTGGAGATGTTCTTGTCCAGATGGGGACTAGGGCCATAGCTTTCCTCCATGGCATACTGGGTGGGGCTGCACCTATTTGGTGGATGCCATAGGCCTCCCCCGCCATTCTTTCGACCCCTGGGAGAATCAACCAGAAAATGGGCTGGTTGAAACAGGTTATACCTGGTGCCTATGCCCAAACCACCTTCACCTGTAATCATTAAAGTTGTGGTCTATTTTAAGGTTACCAGACGTCCCCGTTTCCCAGGGACAATCCCCGGATTTACAGATCTGTCCCCAAAATCCATTGAAGTTGAAAAGTATCCCTGGATTCATTGAAAAAAATCTGGTAAAGGTAAAGGAAAGGGGACCCCCGCTTCTGGGACGTTGAAGGCTGTAATCAAAAAACAGCTGGAGACCCAAGGTTGGGAAACGCTGGTCTAGAGCAGGGATAAGGTGAAGGTAAAGGGATCCCTGACCATTAGGTCCAGTCGCAGACGACTCTGGGGTTGCAGCGCTCATCTCGCTTTACTGGCTGTGGGAGCTGGCGTACAGCTTCTGGGTCATGTGGTCAGCATGACTAAGCCGCTTCTGGTGAACCAGAGCAGCACACGGACACGCCATTTACCTTCCTGCCGGAGCGGTACCTATTTATCTACTTGCACTTCATGCTTTTGAACTGCTAGGTTGGCAGGAGCAGGGACTGAGCAATGGGAGCTCACCCTGTTGCGGGGATTCGAACCATCGACCTTCTGATAGGCAAGCCCTAGGCTCTGTGGTTTAACCCAGAGCACCACCCGTGTCTATTTTGAAACCAAAATAATGGGTCTCTTCAATACATATTGTGGGGTAGTGGGTCATAGCACCTGGGTATACAAGTGGAGCTGCTGGAGATTTGAGCAGAGACCTTCAAGTATGAAAAACTGATTTGCTGAAATTTGAACCAAAAGCTAGCTGCATATTCCAATAATCCTAACCTCAAGCAACACTGTTTTAAAGCAATGTACAGGCAGACTTCGGCAAAAATCAAAAAGAAAGACTGAATGAAATATTGGCTAAGCTTGAGGTCTTATGCAGACTTAACAGAAAAGAATTGCCTATCAGGTTTCTATTCAGCTGGTGATTATTGCCTTAATTGTTGCATTATTTTCCAAACATATCCATTATGAACAAGTCAGAAAGTGTAAATTTCTCCCATCTTTTCCAAGAAAGAAACAAATAAGTAGCAGTTGGAAGTGTATGATCACAGGTAAGAGAATGCAATTGTTATGTGCATATCTCTAACTTCACATGCTTAACCCTTTCGCATCCAACCTTCCTCCCCCCCCCCCAATTAAAACTCAGTTTGTTTTGTCTCCTGAGGAAAAAACTTCCCCCCATAGGGGAAAGCATCTGATGGAAATAGTGGGGGAAATGGCTGGAGTAGAGAGGGTTAATCACTCCACATATTACTTTGTCGGTTCCCAAGTCTAATTTTCATTGAGCAAAAAACCTGGAAAATGTTACAAGTGCATAACTGAACATCTAGCCTGGCTCTGATCCCATTGCAGTGTCTGTTTATTCTCAGTATAAAGGATTGGCCCTCTTTGGAAATGTAGACTCAACAAACAATGATCAATAAGTATGTTAACAGCAAGCAGTTTCCAAATAAATTTACCTGCTCCAACTTTTTGAAACAATTAAAAAGTACTATTCAAACCATCCATGAGCTGCCAAACACACGGTTCTAGAGTGTAATAAATACCAGGAACTGGATATGACATATTGTGAAACAAAAACAACTGATCTTTAATGCAAAATTTTAAAATAAAGACATATCCTGACTATTCAGTGCTTAACAAGCATGTAGTTATGACAACAAAACAGAAGAACAAAAGATGGCAATGAAGGACATTGCCTTTCATACAAATGTATTTTGGAATGTGCTGCTGATACAGGATACTTCTCCCCAACAAGTTAATGTCAACCTTCCTCATCTGACAACCTTTGAAGCTTACACAGAGTCATAAGATCAGAAAGTCACGCAGATGAAACTCTGCGTCCACAGGTCATCTACAACGTTTTTCCACCCTTACATAACCCAGAAGGGATTGACTGTCCTGGGTAAGAGTACCCGCATTCGAAAAGACACCACCAATAAAATATAAATCTACACATATAAAATGGAAGTATGCCCTTTAAATCACCAGAGGCCCCCCTACAGTAAAGGTGGGCAACCTACAGCCCTTGGCCTAGTTTCATGCAGGGGAGTGACAGTGAGTGGCAAAAAAAAGAGTGTGTGTCAGGATTCAGCCCAGGCCAGGTCTGGAACCCAAGGAACAAGGGGAGCAGGACCTCCTGGCAGATCTCCACACTATGAATGCTACTGAGGAGATGTTGGATCCAGACATGCCTGCCCCAGGACTGGAGGTTAGGGCACTGGGTTCCTGGCTGGCTCTCAGGCGCTCCTCCTCATCTGCCCCAGAGCTACAGGAGCATAGCTGACAGGGTTCCAGGTAAGACTTTCGGGGCCACCACAAAAGTGCTCAGCTAGGGTACTTGGAAGGAGGTGGAAGCACATGGAAGCCGCTGCCTGGATCAGGGCCTGGATACGAGCAAGAAAAAAAGGAGAAGCCTCCAAGTCCCAATTCTGAGCTGACCCATTCGTGGAGAAACATCTCTGTTAGCTTGAGGCTTCCTGAAATAGGCGTACGGACTGAGAATGGTGGAAGGGGGTGGCAGAAGAAGAGAATAAGAGTTTGGATTTGATATCCCGCTTTATCACTACCCGAAGGAGTCTCAAAGCGGCTAACATTCTCCTTTCCCTTCCTCCCTCACAACAAACACTCTGTGAGGTGAGTGAGGCTGAGAGACTTCAGAGAAGTGTGACTAACCCAAGGTCTCCCAGCAGCTGCATGTGGAGGAGCGGACACGTGAATCCCGTTCACCAGATTACGAGTCCACAGCTCTTAATCACTACACCACAGTGGCTCTCTGGCAGTAGATAGAGAAATGGCCCCATTTTGTGAAGGAGTCTCTTCCAACTGATGGGCCCCTTCATTGTCAAAAGAATGACAACAGCATAAAGTTGTTTGAACAACATATTGGAAGAAGATCCAGTCAGCTCTTCAATCTATTTTTCTCAAGCACATTACATAAAGGAAGCACCTCAAGTCTGCCAACTATGAGGATGGGGCGGATCAACAATAGAACTGTTTCAATCAATAATAATAACAGAGTCTTGCTGTGGGTTTAGCCTGAAAGCAGACAGGCCTATATTAAACATGCACAATATTAGATTATTAGTGCCCTCCCCCAAAAAATATATAAATGCCCCCCCCCCGAAACTTCTTAGTACAGTGGTACCTCAGGTTAAGTACTTAATTCGTTCCGGAGGTCCGTTCTTAACCTGAAACTGTTCTTAACCTGAAGCACCACTTTAGCTAATGGGGCCTCCTGCTGGTGCCGTGCTGCCAGAGCATGATTTATATTCTCATCCTGAAGCAAAGTTCTTAACCTGAAGCACTATTTCTGGGTTAGCGGAGTATGTAACCTGAAGCGTATGTAACCTGCGGTACCACTGTACTATGTAAAGATCACTTCACAGTAGACAAAAAAATGCCACCATGTGTACAAATCGCAGGATGTAACAACTATGTGTAGCTCTCTGTTGCATATGACTAAAATGGAAGCTTCTGTAAACATCGTTGTTGCATTCATTTTACAGTTACATGGACGCAAGCAATCATCATTCAACATTTGTTCCTGTATGTGCACCTCCTCAATGGAATTTAGTTCCAAGCAAGTTTACTTGTGGAGGTTGGGGCAGTCCAGAAGATGACAATATCTGCAATAGAAACCATGTAAGGACATGATGTGGTTTCTCATGTGTCTGAGTTTGATTTCTATATAGTCAAATATAAGCATCAGGTTGTAGAGATTTCCCCTTCTCTCACCAAATATTGCTTATAGTACAAAGGAAGAAAACCTGCAAGCTGTCCACATATATTTCCATTGTTTTAATGTACAGCTTCACCTGTGCAAGTTTACTTGAAAGCAAGTCCCACAGAGTTGTGTGGGACTTACTCCCATGAGAAGCAATTCACCGGAGCTTACTCCCTGGCAAGTGTTCATGGGATTGCAGCTTTACAACAAAATCCTATGCAAGTCTACTCAGAATAAGTCCTTTCAAGTTCAACGGGACTTACTCTCAGTAAAGTAGGTATAGGTTTGCAGCCTTAAAGTATTACAACAGTAATAGGAAGGATTGCACAAAACAAAGAGACTTTTATATTCCTACTTTTCTATATATACTTGATCCTTTGACAAGCTAACACAGTTTGGTTGTAATATTGACCAAATTGTTGAAAGCAGTTTGTCAGAGGAGCTAGAAAATATACTTTAAAAGGCACTTACATGTGACAAACTTCTTTCCTAGTTTCATTATGGTTCATAAAAAAAAAAAGTCCAACTCAGGAACTGGGCAATGACTGAAGAAAACAACAACCCTATCTACCGGAGATCTAAAATAATGTCATGAGTATATTTTACTGATGGGTTCAAGTCCATTCTCTTGGTCCTAATTAGCATTTTTCTCTTCTCCACTTTCTTTATTTTTATTTTTTTAATCTCCAATGGACACCTTAGCCGAATCTATCAGCTTTGACAGAAGGCCGAAATCCTGGCAGTGAACTATAAATTGACCATTTCCATAAAAAGAGCTGCTAAATGAGAAACCATGTGCTCAGTATAAAACTAATTTCATGCTTTCAAAAGCACACAGTGGCTTCTAGCAAGATAGTGGCCCTGGGACTTGCAAAGACAGATTGGCTAATACAAATGGGTTTGCTCCTGGTTAGCCATGCTTTACGTGTACTGCCAGTAAATGGAAATTCTCAAATCTTCAGTCAAACAAACATGTTCTTATCTGTAACTCAGTCGTTGGGAGCTATAAAAACAAATACTTCATGAATAAATTTAATGGGGAAAGAATTAGATAGGTTAGTTTCTACTGAAAGATCTGCAAAGCTACTTAAATAGTTATTTTGTAAGAATAAATGCCAGTTTCATAATGCTAGCTTGTAATTTTCTCTTCATTGGGGACAATACTACCCACACCTAAAACAAATAACTAAAACAACACCTACCTCAATGAAGATAAGCAAGCCCACAGCAAGGTTTAATGAATAATATTCACACTGAAGTGATTGGCTAGAACTTTTTAGACAAGTAAACATAACTTAATCCTCTGCCAGAATGTTTTGAAACTTAAGGGGTGGGCGATATGAACTTCACAAATTAGTTTCAGCAATATATTTCTGCTTTTAAAAAAAGAAAGATGTGCAGCACTTAAAATGTCATATTTAATTAAAGCATGCTTAGATGGCAGTGACAGTAATTTTATGCCTCTCATAAAACAAGTTGTCATTGCAAATGAATTAGTGGAGGTTGTCCTGTGACTGACAGGTCATACCGTTTAATACTCACAGAGTCAGACTCCCGTTTTCATTACTCCAGTATGCAGTCCATTGCTTTTATCTTATTTTATTAGTTGCAAGTCATGTTAGTAATTTCTCTCCTGTATAATATCCCTTCCACGAGTCAAGCTTTCTGCTAAGTAGGGTTCAGTGCCCTGCATATCATTTTTTATCACAAGTACACAATCTCACTGATGATTAGCCTCATCAATTAATGATCAGCATGTCATATTGTACCAATAGATGGATTCTGATATATTTGAAATAACTAAGAGCTAGAACAGCGTCTTCTCCAAGTAAAATGACAGGAAAGCGAAAGGAGTTCACGTTTACAATGTCATCATTTTCTCATTATTTTTCTAGCCTTTTGTGTTGCCTCTGCCAGCACAAATGAAACACAAAATTCCACTTTCACACACATACAGAAATGATGCCAAGCATGGGATAAATGTATAGGAATGTGCCTCAAAGCAATTCTGTAATGCTTACTCATAATAATAATAAAATTCATTGCTCACCTCTGCTAGGAAGTCCACTCCACATTTTGGTAGTACTAAATATCCAGCTCATAAAAGAAACCAGGTTAGAAACACAAAACTTCCAGTATGTGAGCAGAAAGAGGTATGGTGAACACTACAGAGGCTTGGCTCTCCAACCCTGATCATCTGTGTGACAGTAAACTGTTACACAGTGCAGCTCCAAACCTTCTCTGCTGCCGGCTTTTTTGCACTGCTCATTGAAAATCCTTTACATGCTGGCAGCATTTTAGGGAAGGACAAGCACACTGAGTCATTTGTAAAGAAAGCAGAGCAATTTCAGCTCCACACATTCATTCGTACTGAAACACACACACACACACACACACACACACACACACACACACACACCACACACCGACACACACACTGTCAAAGTAAGGTCTCTGGGATGGATTTATGCTGAGGAAAAGCCAACCTTAAGGCTTCATTACCAACGCAGGGGATTCAGCGGCTGTGATCAAATTCAAGCAAAAGACGGATGATTATGAAATGGCTCTACAGATATAGCTGCAAGCCACGCAGAATGAAGAATCATCTTCCCAAACTGAGCAAGTGTCAAAATTAGCTCTGGGTTTTCCACAGTGACAGAGGAACATCCGGAGCCAATATGCTGATGGGGAGGCGGGGGTTATTATTGGAGGTGGTTTTAAAAATGAAAACAGTGACATATTGACTGAGGGTTTTTTTGTTTTTGTTTTTGCTACTAAGAAAATGAACAACACATGTTCGGAAAACAAGAAACATCAGTTATAGGCTATCCTAAAATAGCTAAAAACATAAAGCCTTTTTTCCCCACCAAGACAGAAATGAATGAGGCAAACATTTAGACTACTGACCTTGCAAACTGGCTAGCCATTTGTAGCCAGCACAGACTGGCAATGCGGGGAACCAGTTCAGATGAGAACCCTAGCATGGAAGAATTGGGGTGGGGGGGTTAACCTTTGTCCACTACTATGGCCCCAATCCAGATTTGGTGGCCTGTGCCTGCAATTTGCACTGTGGAAAAATGCTTCCCAATTCATTTCAGCAACATTTTTTCCTTGTATACAGATATGCAGCAAACAGAACATGTGCTTTGGACCCTAGACCATATGGTGCTCGTTTGGTGTCCAACCATTCCTTCAGTTGAACTGTACCTTATGATGTCTACATCTCTACCCTTTTGCTTTTCCCTCACTTGCTCTCACCAGCCCCAGCCCCACTGCTGATTTCTTCTTCAGAGGTCTCTCCTTTTTTTTTAGTCCCCAAACTCTTGTCAGTCAAAATGGCGGGGCCTCTTCCCAAATCGCTTCCAGCTACCAATTGCTTTTTACCTTTGAAATTTTATTCTGTACCTTTGTGCTCCCCCTTTGCTGTTGGACCTACTTCTACACTCTTAACTGATCTTGGCCCTTTGTTTACCTTTCTTCTCTTTCACAACACTCGACCCTTGCCCCTTCACGACGTCAGTATTCATGGATGAACATCTCACTGATCAAGCTACCTTCCACTTCCCCCCTCCCAACTAAACTCCTCCAGAGGCCTGTGACTTTGGACAGACTCGGCCACTCACTGTCCCGTTCACTCCCCTCACCTTGTGTTCTACAATAACTGTTATGTACTGGGCTCCCTGCCCTAAAAGAACACCCTCTTTCTGACCACCACATTATCACTCACAGTGTGTACCTTCTCTACCCCCACACCTCTGCTTCTTGTCTCTACTGTGACCTGCAGTCTGGTAACACTCTCTTGAAGTGTCATCATCCCTTTATGTCACCTGGCACATCTGACCACTGATCTAGATCAAGGTAGCCAATGTATGATGTTGGAGTACAACTCCCACCTGCAGCCCCAATGGAAGATGGGAATTGTCATCCATCCAACAGCATCTAGAAAGCACTGTGTTGGCCACCCCACTCCCAACTCTGTTGTTTCAACACTAACTCCCCCCTATACTTAAATCTTAGCTTGTTTGTTCTACTGTCCTACCAAGCTATTTGGCATGCTTCCTCCCAGCCCAGCATACGTCTTCCATACATTATCCCCATTCATGTCCGCAGGGTACTATGTGCATTTTGAGGCATTTAAAAAAAAAAACTGGCTCATTTTAAATCCATGCTCCCCTCATACCAGGGGTGCCAACTTGAATAAAATATTGGGGGCCCCAGATAAGCCCTGCCCTTCATAATCACATGATGCTGTCCATTCACACCACTTGAATGGGAATGCTAATCAACTTGGGGGGGCTGGCCCCCTCAAATGTTTTATTGTGGGGCCAAAGGGACCTCAGCCTCAAGGAGTTGGCTGCTATGCCTCATACTCTGCTCTTTTTCTGGCCAAGCATCATTACTGACTATTTTCAACAATCCTGAAGCTTCTTTTCCACCTTTTATGCTCAGCTAAAGCCTGCCTTCTCTTCCTCAGTTTCTGTCAGAACCTCACCAACTTCAGTAACAAACTGCAATTTATCTGCCAAAATCTCTCTCTGTCCCTTCACTGCATCCATTCATCTTCCACCTCCCTCAGACGCCAGTGTTTGTTATGGGATGGAACAAATGCAGAGAATGTATAGATGTGTATATTAGGCAAAATTGTATGTAAAAATGTGTACAGTAGAAAAAACTAAACACTAAAATGCCGGGGAATTTTCATGAAGTAAGTCCACTTACCTTCCCTGCAGGGAGGTGGCGGTTGCAGCATGATGCGGCTTGCTGCTGGGGCAGGGGGAGAGATTAAAATGGCCGGTGGAGGACGCCACGTCCTCCTCCACCAGCTGTGATGATTGACATGGCCCACCTGCAACTTCACATGTGGGCTGGGGATCGAGTTTTCAGAAGCAGACTTGACTGGGAGCTTCTCATTGAGATCCTCAGTCAGCTCCACTCACCCGGCTTAAATAAGGAGTACACACAATCTTGGCAGCTCCGTCAGAGCCGGATCACCCACCCACCCTCCCTCTCTTGGTAGCACGCTACGACTCGCCCAAAGGAGTGGGCTGGTCATATGCACGATCTCGCTATCTAAATCTCGGTCCCTGTTGTTGGGGCCAAGCAGGATTTTTTTCCTCCAGGCATATTGGGTCTGTCTCAAGGTTTTCGCCTTCCTCATAGCAATTGTCACCACTTAATGGCGGATAAGGCATTGGGATGGGTTGTTAGTCAAGGCAGTGGAGCTGGGAGTCTCAACGACCCCCTCAAGGAAAGGGATACCCTGTTAAGGAGGTCCAGGGGAGAGCTGCTTCTATCCGGGTGCCCACACAGGGTTGTTGGGCCATGTTACTAAACTTATAGTGGTGATTCTGCTGCGTCGCATCTATGTCCTAGGGTGATCCCTAACTTAGGATCAACCCTAATGAACAACCATCCAGCAGGATGGATATATAACCAACACGTTAGCCAAAGCCTACTGACACCTGTAATCCAATAAAGTTGCGGCCTATTTGATCCCAAATCCTTGTTTTGTGGCTACAGCTCATGCCACTGCTTAGGCCCTGTTACAGGCTGACTGAGCCTGTGCTCACAAAATATCACCTCAAACCGATGTGGAAAACTGAACTTAATATTGGAAAAACGAGAAACAGAGGTAAACAAAAATTAAAATATTCAGCCATTGCTCTCCAACTCCATTTTCTAGTCCATATACAATCAGATTTCTGTCCTCTCCAGCTACGCTCCACTAAAGCTGTCCTTGTATATCCTCTCAGCACTACATCTAAAGAGCCCCTCTGTCCTTGTCTGATACAATTTAACATTATTCATACAAGAAATAAAAATACCCTGACAAAAAGACAACTGGGCCTATGCACACAAGAGCTATTCATCACAATCTACTATTCTGAAAAGTGATTTCCGCTTTGATTACTCACTTTAAAATATTCTCCATAATATTAATTTTCCCCCACAAGCCCCCCCCCCCAATGCTTATGACAGGTAACAACAAGCAGCCGAAGAAAACTCTATTTACCCATCACCACTTGGCTGAAGTCAACTGACTCTCTATTCCTGGCTGCAAAATGCTTTTTAAAAGCAGAAAGCCCCAACTGGAAAAGTACGCTTCGCTACATTGAACCCAAATGTACCTCCCATCCCCAAGGCTGAGAGACCGGGGGCAGGGGGAATCACACCAAACAGCACAAGAGAAAAGGCAGGATATATGTGTGATAAACAATGATAAAGGGTGAATTGATAAAAAGGAAACACATATTGTACATACGGCAACAAAAAAGCAAAAAGCTCACCTCAAACATGGAGAAGAGGCCAGACTCGGCTGAATGTGTATTTCAGCCAATGATTTATCTGTCAATGAAGTTGCAAAAAGGTATGAGAAAGCACTCACTCTGCAGCTGAGGATGTGTTGCAGGTCGTGCCTTTCCCCAGCTCCTTTCAGTGATCATCATGAGGTATGAAGAGCAGATACATTCCTCTCTCAGGTAAAAAGGTAAAGGGACCCCTGACCATTAGGTCCAGTCGTGGCCAACTCTGGGGTTGGGGCGCTCATCTCGCTTTACTGGCCGAGAGAGCTGGCGTACAGCTTCCGGGTCATGTGGCCAGCATGACTAAGCCGCTTCTGGCGAACCAGAGCAGCGCACGGAAACGCCGTTTACCTTCCCACTGGAGCAGTACCTATTTATCTACTTGCACTTTGACGTGCTTTCGAACTGCTAGGTTGGCCGGAGCAGGGACCGAGCAACGGGAGCTCACCCCGTCATGGGAATTCGAACTGCCGACCTTCTGATCGGCAAGTCCAAGGCTCTGTGGTTTAACCCACAGCATCACTCAGGTAGAAAGATATTATTGGTTTATTCCTTACACCTGACAGTCTTTACTGTGGCAAATATTAGGGTACACATGGCGTACACAAACAAGGCACATCTGCTGAACAGCTGCATAGGTCCTCACAAGTAAGTGGTGCTCACAATCCCAGAAATAAGTATGTTTCCTTTTAGATGTTATACCTCAACATCCCAATACCTTACAATTTGTTTGGGGGAAATAAACACCAACCAGCTGTTTCTGTGACAACAATGAGCAAGAAGTATTCACGCCCGGAGACTTACTCCTATCAATTTGGGATCTGGTGATAAGTTACAAAAGGTGTAAGAAGCCCTTTCTCACTTACTGAAAAAACTACATGTGAAAAGTATTCAGGAAGCCTAATAATTATTGTGATAGCATCACTGTGAAACTGGTTTCAATAATCAAGAGACAGCTATAATATATTCCATGGGAATAAAATGTGTACTGCAACATGCAAAAGGAAGTCTTTCTTTTAAAAATACCCGCATTAACTTCATATAGTTACAAGCTGTTTTGTAGTGCATCTGGTTTAAAGATCAAAACCAAACTTTTAAACTCATTACAAATGGTAATTATGTAAATTAATCATTTTAATCATCTAACAACATCACAAAAACAGATTTTGTAGGTACACATAACTACACTAGCACAGCATAATTATTTGCTATTCTGATAAATAAAACATGAAATAAAGTAAGTGTTTTAGCATTTACTTCTAAATTGCTGGAGAACACTGATTATGGCTTGGGTACTATTTCACATTCCTTAAAGAGGAAAAATCACTGTGATGACATTAAAATATAGCGGAGTTGAACACAAAAATCGGTTGGGGGTGGAAAGCACAAAGTTGAGTTGATAATGTTTTTGCAAACTTTCTGTAACCAAGCTGACCTCTGATGTATCTTTCATGGGCAGGATAAAGAGTGAATCATATTATTATTATTTATTTTTTTAAAAAAACAGCATGGGGGAAAAGGGTGAACTAATGGGACTTTTCTGCATCTCAGCCAGTAATATTTTCATTACAGTTGCATGGAGATTTCCATTTTTTAATGTTGTTAATAAACTACTCTGATTAATACTTCCACCCAATTAAACAAACACAGCAAAAACTGGCAGAAGATGAAAACTTCACATGCCATGGAAAACCCTGAAATGACATGTGCCATTTCTACAGAGGCTGCACTGCCAAGTAGAACCAGATGGTTTGGCTTAAAATGTTTCAAAACTTGACACATTTGTCATTTTGTCACCATTTGTCCATGCACTCTACACCGACAGAACTTCATAGGGAAATAAATCCTGCAGTTTTCTGTACTTCGTAGAGGATCCCCAAATGCCTTCCCAAACATCCCTTTGCAGCTGCACTCAGCTAAATTCAGTTACAAGAGGGCAAACTATAAACAGACCATGCCTTATTAAGCTAAAATTGTTCTGATTCTCCAAAAAAGAGATCTGTATCATTGTCTAATAATATCATTTGTTTCCCCTTCTGTTTTCCACCCCCACCTTTTTCTTCTTTTTTGCATATATGTATAAAGAAGGCCGGTCGCCGAAGAATTGATGCTTTTGAATTATGGTACTGGAGGAGACTCTTGAGAGTCCCATGGACTGCAAGAAGATCAAACCTATCCATTCTGAAGGAAATCAGCCCTGAGTGCTCACTGGAAGGACAGATCCTGAAGCTGAGGCTCCAATACTTTGGCCATCTCATGAGAAGAGAAGACTCCCTGGAAAAGACCCTGATGTTGGGGAAGATGGAGGGCACAAGGAGAAGGGGACGGCAGAGGACAAGATGGTTGGATAGTGTTCTTGAAGCTACCAGCATGAGTTTGACTGCGGGAGGCCGTGGAAGACAGGAGTGCCTGGCGTGCTCTGGTCCATGGGGTCATAAAGAGTCGGACATGACTAAATGACTAAACAACAACAACAAATACATGCATACCTGATTTCAGTCCGTGCCTCTCAAAGGCTGGTTACTGTAAATGATACTCTATGATACACCTGTGTTTTTCGAACAGACGCCTCAGCTTCTTGCAGTGTTAGCCTGTTTTGGTACTCCTGTACAATCAGTGTCTCATATTTTAGTACAAAGATATGAAACACATCGGAATTTGGCTCTGATTGATAAACAGCTGCTTAAACATTCTTTTAAGGAAATAACAAACCCCAAAGACATGTGTATCTTCCCCTCTGCCATACACCCACAAAGAACAGTCCTAGCAGTGTCAATAATAGGAAGCTTTAAAGGGAGAGAAGAGACATTTGATTCACAAAACGGGCCTTACGTGCAATAATTGCAATCTACTTTGTCCAAATAGATACTGGCAGAGCACTCCTCTCATATCTACTCTGAAGTAACTCACATTTAAATTCAGTAGTACTTACTCTCAGGTAAGTACGTACAGGTTGCAGCTAAAGGGAGGAGGAGGGAGACATATGGTGTGCTCACATTACCACCTTAGAGAACAGTGTAGTTGTTGCCTTTTCGTTGTGTTTTACAGCTCTCCCGTGCTGCACAGCTGTTCAGATCAGCGCAGCTTCATTAGTGTCAGATTGGTTTGCGTTTGTGCACATACCAGGGGGTGTTGACTAGTGGGGATATCTTTACTCTATGCATATGTGTTCAGTCCTTGGCCAGAGACAAATTAGGAATGGTTTAAAGGACTGTGAAACAGGTTTGAGAAACAAAAAGCAGTATTTTATAACAAATTACAGGAAACGTATACCTTTTGGATAACGTTATAGGAACAGAAATTGAAAGCTCAGCGCTGGAAACACAGTGAGTGCAAATGAGAGTGTGAACACAGTTACATTCCCTAAATCATCTCCATGTGGAGTGACTAGCCAGTTCACTAAAAACCATCATTCTGTGAATGCTTACGGCACCATCTTGTGGAAGCTTTTTAAACGTACACTGAAACTAGCTGGGTGATAGCTAAGAAAACAAACATGTCATAGGAATGAGTATTTTCGTTTTACAATTATGTTGCTGGAGATGATCTAAGTGATTTTGGTATTTGTATGAATTATATTTGTTTGTACGTATATAGTAAAAAAAAGGGGGGGGAGGGGAGTCACGAACATGCTTCCACTATACATTTGACACAGTCGTCATTGTTACCTGGGGTACTCAGACTTCACTCTCTTCCCCATTGCCCCATATACAAGAAGTCTTTTCCTCATTCCTATTTCCTCCTACACATACCATGTTTCTGTCCCCCCCCCCCCCAGTGCTCTTTAAACAGTTAAGGAAAACAGTATCTGGAGAATATTCAAAATCTGAAAGTGATAAAGTTGCGACCATAGTGACCTTAGTAAATAAAAAGCAGGAATATAGTGAGAATGCACACAGTGCTGGTTGTAATGGTACTAATATACTGAAATGTGCCACTGTGGAGTTGAGTAAAACACTAGAAAAGGCCATCACTGGACAATGACCTCACAGGTACTTTAGGAATGGGAGCCCAGTTTTTCAGTGAGCTTAAATGCTGGCAAGTTTTTTTTTTGGCGAAAGATATGGAGCTACAGAAATTCACCTTCGCACACACATTTCCACAGCACAAGAGGCACAGTTTTATATTATATTCAACAACTTAAATACTCATTGAGTTGGATGCATGACGGACCAAGGCCGTTTGCTGCTTGAGGAGAAGGAGAGATGCTTTTCCTTCGTTCCACTTATAGAAACCAACCATAAACGGCAGAGAGATTTAGTGCAATTTATGCTCAAACCTAAACACAGCAATATATATCAAAATTAGAAGGTCAAGAAGAATTATAAATAAGGTCATCATCTGGTGCTGAAAAGGAATCACAGATACGCGCTAGGAAAGCCTTTCTGCTTACCAGTTTGTTTCTGGAGCCTTAAAGACCTGAATGATTTGGGACCAGTGTATCTTGACAAGCACCAGCTCCCTTAGGAATTGTCCTGTCATCCAAGATTTTCTACTGAGGCCCTGCTCCATGGCCTCTGTCATCCAAAGAATAGAGAGCGGGAGGCAGTGGAAGACAGAAACATTTTTGTGTTGTTGTCACAACAAGACATTTTTGTGTTGTTGTCACAGCGCTGAGGCACTTGTAATGCTCTGTTGAAGGAAGTCTGTCTGGCCATGTGGCTGTTCACCTGCCAGCAAATAACCAAGACCCAGGGCTTTTTTCAGCCGGAACTCAGTTCCAGTCAAGGTGTGTGCCATTGCTATTATAAGAGAACGAGGGAGGTGTTCATGGTGAGTTCTGGCCCTTCTTTTTCTAGGAAAAACAGCACTGCCAAGACTGTATCTTTTTTCAGTGGGTGTTTTGGGGCTTTGCCTTTTAAGATGGTATTTTGAGTCCTGCCATTTTCATATCCTAGTTGTATGTGTGTATGAACTTTGGTGTGTCTTTTGCCACCTTAAACATTTTTATAGCAAGGAGGGATGCAAACATTGAAAAAAATATGAAGTAGTTTACGTCAGTGCCAACAAACAGCATTAACTTTAGGTGATGGGTGAACTTGCTCTAGGATGTGAGAGGGACTGTTGGGAAGGAGGGAACTAATTTGTTAACTAGAACTAGCGAAGAGCCAGTGTTACAGCTGCACCTCCCCCTAAATGTAACTTTGAAACGGGCCGCTTACATCTACACGTCTTGTTTCATGTTTATTCCTTCAAAACACAGTCTGATCTGCCACAGGTGTGAACTGCAAACGCCAATCATTTTATAGTTCCATTCAAACCAAACAAAGGCGGAAGCGAGGGGGGTTCTTTTTTTTTAAGTGTGAAGTATTTACATGGAACTGCAAAAGTGAAACTTCCAAGGTGTAAAAGGGCGAATGCTTCACATCTATGAAAACAAATAAGCTCCCTGGTCCTGAGATTTTAAATCTGTCACTGCATTAATACTTTGCTGCACCAGCAGAAGCTGTTCAAAAGCAGCTGCCTCTGTCTCCTCCAGATAGTGTTTCTTAAACACAGACACCCTTTTCCATCTGTCTTAGTATAAGAAAGGATGATGGATACTGTTTTTTTAAAAGGTGACCTCCAAAGGATTATTTAAAGAGAAAATAGGATCCAAGCATATTCTGCATCTTTATGAGAAGAAAAGAGACACACTCTCTCTATATATCTATCACAGCCCAAAATGAACCAGCAATAATTTTACTCTTGTAACATTTACTTGATCTCACAGGGCACTGGGTATTATCAGACAGAGTGCAATTTAGCCCTCTAAAACATTAGCTTTCAAAGGCTGAGGCAGGCTTCTCTAAAGGCACATGGATAAGCTGCAGGAAGTGTGGGATTTCAATTTGACCCTCACTTAATGAATCTTGTGAAAATTAGGTGAAATGTGGTCGATTATGAGCCCTACCCCTTCTGCTGATTTGAAGTGTGATGACATTAATAAGGTAAGCTATGCTACCTCGTATTAAAACAAACAACATAAAATAATGAAATAAAACATTGCCCCACCTGCTGTCTTAGCACAACTGCACATGACATTACATCACTTCTTGGTGCCTAAACTGAACCATCAATATAGCACTTTTGGATACTCATGTAGTCAGAAGTTTTCAGAAATTATGTTCCCCAACTCTTTGTGGGGAATCAGGGGAAGCAGGGGTGAGGAACCTGATGTTGCTGGACTAAAACGCCCATAATCTCTGACCATTAGTCATTCTGTCTGGGAGGGACAGGAGTTAAGGGTCCCACTTCAGGGACACAGGTTCTCCACTCTTGCCCAAACAAGCCCAAGCAAAGTTGAGGAAGGGGTGGGATGGTGCCTGCATCAGTACACTTTGTAACTGCTGTGTTCCTTCTATCTTCGGATTCAAAGATGCACAGGGTAGCAGGCAGCAGCTGTTCCAGGCTGCTAGAGGCATCCACCCACTCTGCCCAGCCCATCTGCACCTGAAGCTCCCTCAGTAGGTGAAGAATTGCCGGAAGTGGTGGTGGTGGAAGTTTATTGGGTGGGAATTGTGACATCACAATGGAACTAAGTGAGAAGCTGTGGCCATTGGCCACACTAGCTGGGGCTGATGGGAGCTAGGACTCTAATAACATGTGGAACGCCATATGCTCCTCATCCCTGGTCTGCAGCAGGGTTTCCCAAACTTGGGTCTCTCCAGCTGTTTTCGGACTACAATTCCCATCATCCCTGACCACAGGTCTTGCCAGCTAGGGACAATGGAAGCTGTAATCCAAAAACAGCTGGAGACCCAAGGTTGGGAAACGCTGATCTAGAGCAGGGGTAAGGTGAAGGTAAAGGGACCCCTGACCATTAGGTCCAGTTGTGGCCAGCTCTGGGGTTGTGGTGCTCATCTCGCTTTATTGGCCGAGGGAGCCGGCGTACAGGTCATGTGGCCAGCATTACTAAGCCGCTTTTGGCGAACCAGAGAAGAGCACGGAAACGCTGTTTACCTTCCCGCCGGAGTGGTACCTATTTATCTACTTGCACTTTGATGTGCTTTCGAACTGCTAGGTTGGCAGGAGCAGGGACTGAGCAACGGGAGCTCACCCCATCGCAGGGATTCGAACCGCCGACCTTCTGATCGGCAAGCCCTAGGCTCTGTGGTTTAACCCACAGTGCCACCCGCATCCCAGAGCAGGGGTAGTCAAAATTTTTATACCTACCGCCCACTAATGCTCTTTCTTGATGGTAAAATTTCCTTACCGCCCACCAGTGCTGCAGTAACATGAACTCCCTACTGCCCACCTGGAATCCTGAAACGCTCACTAGTGGGCGGTAGGGACCAGGTTGACTACCCTTGGTCTAGAGTACAGTACAATACAATACTCAAAGAAATAAATTAAAGCTTTCTTCCAAGGCTGGCACTACAGGGAGCAAACGAAAGGGTGGGAGGCTTAATGTCTCTGACACTTTAGATCAAACATAAGATATCTCTTTCTTTCTTTCTTTCTTTCTTTCTTTCTTTCTTTCTTTCTTTCTTTCTTTCTTTCTCTCTCTCTCTCTCATATAATGAAAAAATGTACCTGTGCTGGCACCTGCAAACAAATTGCCTGTGTTCGTGTTTGCAGGTAGCTTCCCATTATTCAGCTGTTTTACTCTTTTCAGATGAGACTTTCCATTGTAATGAACCTGAGCTTGCGCTGCTGAGTTCAACTGTATATTGCACACATCACAGAAGGAAAACAGTATCTTCTTTTTCTCTTTACTTAATTGACAGTCAGCCCTGTCGTGTCTTAGTCCTTTATCTTCAAAGCCCCTCAGAAATGCAGATTGATTCATAATTCCATCTCCAAATATGTGGTCAGGACTTGCCGGGTGTTTCATACCTACACAAAAGGGAGGGGGAAAGAAAGGAACAAAGGAACGAGGTCAGAAACCAAATATAAAAGTACTTCAAGTCAGCATTTTCTTTCATAAACCTGTTTTTTTATTATGCAGTATGTACTATTCTATTCCGTTCTGCTAATAATTATTATAATAAAAATGTATAATATAAAAAAGTAAACATAGGCAGTGCTTCTCACAGTTCTTCATAGACTGCTGTTCCAGCAAATATATGTGACACAGGCTGTGGCTCAATGGCAAATAAAAACTGTTAGTATTCAATTATTGGGAACAATCTTCATTTTCTTGTTCCAGTAGTTATCTCTTCTTATTAGGGAGAGTTTTTATATTTCTTCCAGTATAAAACTTCTCAATACAATATTCCCATTTCTCTCCTTCCGCCTCCCACTTTCATTTCCTCCTTTAAATTTCGGATGTGCATATAGTTGCTTAATGCAATCAGCAATCTACTAAAGCCAATGGATGAAAAAATGTTGTTCCCTTTCTCCGCTTCATTCCTCATAACTTTATGAATCTCCCTCTGTACAAGTTCACATAATACAAAATGAGCTGTAAAGTTAATAACCACCTTTAAAAAACTGCTGCTCCAGGACCAAACCACATGGTATTATATCCATGATCAGATCTCCCAACATTTACACTTTTGCTTTTCTGCAGCATGGGAGATTGCGTGGGTTCTGTATTATTTTTCTGGAGTAGCAGCACTGAGGGTGGAGAGGTTGAGTTTCTGCCATCATGTCTAAGTACTACGTGTAAATGCTGCTCAGTCACTTCAGATGGTTCAACACCCAATACAGCAACATGCGATGGAAAAAACAAAAGGGTACGACGTGCTTTCATACTGTCAAAAACCCTGAAGGTGTCAATTTATTCAGTAAAACCTTCTACAAGCCTGAGAAGCTCTTCATTAGGAAAACGATTTATTAAATCCATGCCCTCTCCTGTACTGGCACAAAGCATGTTACTTTCTATTGTTATGGGTAAGAATCTATTAGCAGAATGCAGGTGGAGGTGATTTTGATCAACCCACCCTCCCCTAGCAGCACTTTCTCAAATTTAGAGGGAGTGCAGGGTGTTATGGAGCGGTGCTGAAATGTGGTGGCATCATCATCATCATCATCATCACTATTGTGGTTGTTAGTTTCTTAGTGCTTTATCTTACCCAGGGCAACCCAAAGCAACTTACAACCAACCAACCAACCAGATAAATTAAGATTATGCATATCTATTATTTATTGTCGTGATTGAAAAGGTATGGCATTCTTAACACATACCCAAAATACATGAGTTTTGTTGTTTCAAAATAAACGACTAAAAACAGACCAAAACAAAGTGTGTCTTTCAGAATAGGCAAAACACATGAATTTTGGGGGACACATCTTTAATATTCCACCACACTCTTTTAGGACACCTGGAAACACAATTTTGACTGCATCACCCATTCACCATGTCGAAAGAGAACAAGCACAACTAGAGAACGAGAGAAGTAAAATATACTTCCTTGGGTAATAAAAATAATTTCTTAAATGAAAAACAGAACTAGAGGTGATTTTGGTGGTTTCCCAATCATCAAAGAAACTCTCACAGGAACTCATAGAAATCTGGGTCTTAGCATCTTCCAAAAATGCTGTAAGAACTGGATTTATAATAAAGAACTGGATTTACAATAAAGTATTTCTATTCTATTCTATTATTTCTATTTATTATTTTTATGGTGGTAGTTCTCTCTCTCCCTTTTGCTCCCAGCTTATATATATATTTACCGGTAACTTGTTGGGATCAGATCCGAGTGCTTCTGACAGAGGGTGAGTGAGGTTATATACATATTTTTACATATATAAAAGTTAAGAAGTGATGTGAGAAAAAGATAGGCGAGGCAATACTTTTTTTAAAAAAATACCATGTTAACCCAGACAAAATGTTCAAAATGTTCATTCTCTTAGGTTTTTTCGTTTGCATTTTAGTGTTTCCCCCCCTAATTAAATAGAAGTACTACTTGAAGAAGAGGCAGCTTTCCACATACAATGTTGCCTTTGTCACTCTTCTGTCACTTATAAAAAGTTATAATTATAATTGCTACTTTGCACTTTTTTACTTATTTTTAGCTCTGGATATTAATTATAACCCCCAGGAGCCTGCTGAAATTGACTTCTGTGCTACAGTGCCACCTAGATGTTAATCCTTCTATGGAGAAATGACAGTATCCTATTAATATAATTTAGAATAGTCTCTGATAGTCTAATTTACATGTGGCTTGAAAATTCCATTTGGATCTAAATAGGGCCACCCCTCTAAGGAATATGAGGCAGAGTTACTAACTGGCTATGGCGGGGGGGGGGGCATATAAGGAGGCCATTTAAATATATATATATATATATATATATATATATATATATATATCTGGACCAGTTGCCATAATTTTAGGCTGGTTGATAAGAGTCTCCATCAGAGCTATTTTTATTATTTTTAAGTAAAAGTCAGCAGCAGCAGCAGCATTTCACTTATCATGCATTATCTCTCTTACCTTGCATTAAGCACTATAGGATTACTGCAATATGCTCTATGTAGAGCTTCCCTTGTGCTTGTTCCAGAAGTATAAAGACTTTTCCCAATGACTCCTCAAAAGGAGGCAAAATCACAGAAAAAAACAATAAGGGTGAGGAACCCTGGGAGCATGAACTGAAGGCAAGCATATAGATTGTCGCTTGAATTCAGCATATCACCTAAGTTGTGTGGATGTGTGTAAGGAAATTGAAGTTCCATGTTCTTCTTCAAAGGCCATCCTGTATTCCCAAACTCCCTCCTTCCTCTCTCTGAAACTGAGGAATTAATCAGAAGTGATGGTGTACAATTCAAACGAGAAATAGCGGAGAATGGCCAGATCTTGTCGAGGCTGACCTGCATCCCTCCAGATGTTTGGTAGCAATATTTTTTATTGAAAAGTTTTCAATTATAAGGAAATAAAAGTGATGCAAAGAGAAAGAGAAAAAGGCACAAAAATGTGTAGAAAGGAAGAATATACAAACATAGGCAATACACGAAAAATGCCCTGACCCATACATTCTTATATAATTTTGATATTATCCTAATACATACATAAATATTAATAGCCTACTACATTTTGTATAAGGTCATTCCAAATATTGTCCTATTTATCCAAAGTTGTGAGTGTTACCATATTATCAATCCATTTATTAAAGCGAATTATATCCTTTATTCTTCATCAATATCAGTCTCTTGGCTACCATTAGAGCATGTAGAATCCATTTTTGTTGCCTTGATGTTCACTTCCATACAATAGGTACATAGTTCAGAAGAATGTTCTCCGATGAAAATTTTAGCTTTTTCTGGACGGTCATAATTATACAATCCAGCACTTTCTCCCAAGACTTGGTAAGTATAGAACTCTGTACATCTGGCAACCCTCCAGATGCTGTACGGTTACCTTTCCAACCATCCCTGACCACTTGCCCTGCTGGTTGTACTTGATGGGAGCTGGAGTCTTAAACATCTAGAAGACCACAGGCTATCCTACCCCCGTTGCAGATGGTCTCCACTCTACAGTCCTCCAAATTCTGTGGGTGCCATACAGCTCAAATCTCATCTTCCCTCCCCCCCTCATATTGCATTTACATGTAGGGAGCCTCTGACTGCAATATTTTCTCCATGAATTTCACACAGCCATATATTTCCTCATGCAAAGTTCAGGCAGGTTTTCTTGTTATCCTTGTAGCCAAGGAGAAGGACGGAGAAATGTACGGTACTTTGCACCACTATGTCATCTCTTCCGAGGGTGGGGTGACCAGAATGTGTACACGGAATTCTAAATGCAACCACGTCATCGATCTAGATACTTAATATTCTGTAATATTTACTGTTCTTAGCTGGGAGACCCAAAAATAAATATACCCGAAATGAGCTAAAAGTGTCTTCTGTTCCCACTACAGAATGCCTTAACAGTGGGCAAAAACATCTAACAATTTTGGAGGATGGGGTAGCCATGTATGGAAATACACTATTATAGTTCTCCTTTAGATAAATATTTATCCTTATATTCAGTTTGTAGGATTTATATTACAGTTATAAAAGTGTGATATATGATAAAATCGGGGGGGGGGGGGGTTGAGCAGGAACTTGTGGTAACTGAGTTCCCTTACCTTTTTTAAATTAAATAATTATTTTTTTGTTGGGGTGGGGTGGGGCTGGAGCGGATATACACCCAATGCCCGAGCCAAAAACCCACCTATATCTGTAATCAATAAAGTTGTGGGCATTTCTAATCCAGATCATTGCCTGCTTGTGTTCATTAATCACAACTTACTTTTAGCCACTGCCTGGGGCAGCGGTGGGGGGTGGCACTGCGACTGGGCCCGCAATAAACAAACAAACTTCCTGGTGAGTTTCCTCACCTTCCCCCCCCCCCCGAAAAAACCCACACTGGATATAATAATAATATGGAATGTATCTGAACCAGTTCAAAGTGTGAACCAGTTACTAAATCATTTTTTGAAGTTAGAAATGGAAGTGCTAATGAGGTTTAATACAGGGATAGGGCGTCCTGTGACCCCAGACATTGAGAATCTTATCACTTTTCTGATGACTGCTGAAAAGTACAGAGATTATTCACATTAATTCAGCTATTGTTAGTGGTCACTGCCAATGCTGTACCGCACCATGAAATTGTTTCATAGAAACGATGTAATTCCTAAGCAGCAGCCCTTTCCATTAACAATCTCTAAGTGCTATAAGTCACTGGAAGGCATGATATAACATTACAACTAATCAGATTAAGTACCTGCCCATCTCTATTACCAAGTAACTTTTAATTCATAAGGATAGTGGTGCCAGCAACTGTGCTTAGCCACCCTCATAAAAGCTCTGGGGTCAAACTCTCAGTGACTGACCACGGAACCATAGAGTTGGATCATCAAATCCGTGGCCTTAAAATGATGTACACATATTTAAAACATTTCCAGCAGTTGCCTGCCTAATGATAATCTTTTCCTGGAAACCACCAAGGATAGAAATTACAAGGCATCCCTAGGCACCATGTATACTATTGCTCAGTTGTTATAATACCTACCGTATATTAAATCAGCAGCACATTTAAAACACACTTGGAGGGATTAGATGGAACAGGGGACATGGATATTGCTGTGTTAAAAGTCTATTAGCAAAACTGATGTTGCATCTTTTTGGACTGTATAGGGATGCCTGATACACTAAAAAAATATATCCTCCATGTAGTGTTATACGAACCTTTGTCCAGCTCACAGAGATTTAATCCTCTTTGGGGTGTACTGGGCATTCGTGGGCATCCAACTTGGATTTTTGGCTCCACAGGAACAAGACCGTCCCATTCAAGTCTTTCTAGTCTTAGATTTCAATGTGACGTGACACAAACTCTCACTTGATTAAGTATTGTATTTTTCTGACTGTCGCTTGGGTGACTGTTTCCTCTCTACTACACATGAACCCTTTTCAAGATCCCTGGCCAACTCCTGCACCTGATGAAGCCCTTGCCTACAAAGCTCTTGCCACGATACATTTGTCAGCCGTTAGCGCATCACATCCATGCATTATTTCCCTACTGTTTCCTAAATCTATCTTGAGATAGATTGTTCCAGGGTTATCATAAACAGGTAACCATATTCTCTTGGTTCATGTGTGTTTTCTCTAGGATAAACTCATTCCGTTCGTTCAGCTATTTCACAGTTTATGTACAATGCCTTCATTATATTTATAGTTTTCTGTTCCTCCAGTTCCCCCCTCCCTGCCTCAGTTCACAATTCTCCTTGAAGAATGGCACCAAGGACAAAACATTGTCCTACACATGAGGTCTTATTAGTGCTGACTACAGCAGCATAGCCTAGTTTTCTAGTCTTGGAAATATAGCTCCTGTTAACACAATGTAGAGCAGCTTTTTGTAAGGCTGCATTACACTGACAATTCCTGTACCATATAGGTAAACGTCATCAGGACTATTGCAACTTAGTTTGATTATGCATATGTTTCATCGGCACACACTTGTTCTTTGTCCTGTGACTTTTTCTCTTCCTTATCTGCCCTGCAGTATTGTTTTCCTTTCTCTTCTAGCAAGGAACTTTATTTCAACTCTCAGCAGCTACAACTACCATATTTTTCGCTCTATAACACGCACCCGACCATAACACGCACATAGTTTTTAGAGGAGGAAAACAAGAAAAAAATATTCTAAATGAAACAGTGGATGTATGATTTTTGTGGTTCATGCTGTGGCCACAGACATGTGATCTGACAGTGAGTTTGGAGTAGCCCAATGCAAAAATCCTGAAGATCCATGTGGATCCATGCTTTGTAACCACGTTTTTGCACCACTGCAGCCCCAGGCAACAGTGGGTGCGTGATTTTTTTGGTGCAAGATGTAGCCATGGACATGCTATGTGATCTGATGGTGAATTTGGGGTGACCCAGTGCAAAAATCCTGAGGATCCATGTGGATCCGTGCTTTGTAACCACGTTTTAAGTGGGGAGGGAAGGAAAAGCACTCAAGGGACAAGGAGCACGCATGGGGTGTGTGGAGAAGGATGCTGCTAATAATGCAGAAGAGGGGTTTAAGGGGAGAAGGAGCACGCGTGGGGTGGGTGGAGAAGGATGCTGCTAATAATGCAGAAGAGGGAAGGAAGGGGAACCATGGATCCTCTGCTCACGACTGCAGCAGATCCCCCCCGCCACCCGTAGGCATTCCCTCCATAACACGCACAGACATTTCCCCTTACTTTCTAGGAGGAAAAAAGTGAGTGTTATGGTGCAAAAAATACGGTAATTTCTGCTTTTGCTCTTACTTCATCTAGGCAAACATACTTTCTCTTAGTGTTTGATTCCCTTTGTACTTCCCCTTTTGACTTTCCGTTCATTAAGAAGGTCCCTGACCAAATCACATCAGTTTCTGGCAGTTCTCACCATTCTTTCTCATTTTGCATGGTTGTGGCTCCTAACTATAGTAATGGCTTTCAAAAGCTGCCATCCCTATTCATACACTCCTTTTCATATAACTTAATCTTTCCATGGTACTTTGCTTAATGACACTGGGATTGTCGAAATCTGCTTTTCTAAAGTCTAATGCCCGCATCCTCCCTCTTCCCTCCTTCCCTCATGTTCTCCCGCAGTCTGTCTTTTTTTGCAATCTTTTCTGCTAAGGTGCCTTTTACCTTCACCAAATCAAATCTAAAAAGCTTAGCCAGGTATACAAGGTCAAACATTCTCAAATCACTTTCCCCCCCTCCCTATGTGGTATGGCACCACTTGCAGTTTTGAAACAGCATGAGACTTAAGAGGATTGGGGCAGGGGGGTACTTGGAAGGCTTTTAACTCTGCAGAGCTCAGATGGCGCCATTAGAAGTTTAGTTGGTAATGGTGGGGGAAGCAGTAGCTCAGGACACAAACACAAAGCCTTGCCCAGTCCTCGTCCTCCCCCCAAACCTTGGGACTTATGCATCAGCTGGAGTTTCCTGCCATTCTGCCAGGGCATCCATCTTGCATTCCCAGCAGTAGGTGCAGGCTTCTGTACTTCACAACATTCTCTAATCCAACTGTCCCTCTCTGAGCCCTCCAGCATCAGAGGCGGCATAGAGGATGTACCTAGGAAAAAGCTGCAGCTGCTGATAGTGGATAGTGGCACATACATTTGTTCCCCGCAGACCACAAACATAGCCCTGAGGTGGCGACTTATTTCTCACACAACCATCCCTAGTTCTATAACTTATGACTATGGGGGAATGCCACAAGCTCAATGGTAAAGCATCTGATTTGCATGGAGAAGGTCTCTAGATACGGCTAGGAATGTTCCCACTGTGCAAACCTGGAGAGCTGTTGCCAGTCAGCCAGACAGACCGATGGCCTGCCTCAGATTCCCATGTAGGGTAGAATTCAGATGTAGGGTAGTATCATGGGAGGCAATTTGTTTTTGTTTTTTTAAAAAAGTGTGAGATGGACCTGATGGGCAAGACGGTAGGTAGATTGCTGGCTGAGCCACCTTTTTCCAGTCTGTGCAACATTAATTGCTCTGCTCCCTAGCCCCATTTGGGCGAAGGGCAATCAGGCAAACACTAGTGTGTTTTGGCAACTTTGTGCTTCTCTGAAGTCCCTAGCTTGGGAATGAGGAGCACTGAAAGGTGCTTCACTCATGCTTCCTCAAGTGTTATATAGTCCCTCTACAATGCTTGGAAGCAGTATGTGCCATATCTGGTACTGAGCCAACGTTACACGTCTTTCCTCATGGCCTATGTATTATTTCACGAAGCATAGCTAAAAACTGTAGAAGCATATGGTCTGAGCCATCTGGGTTACAAGTTCCACTGGGATACTGCAGTGAGCAGCATACGCAGGACACCTTGCATGAAATATCCAGCAGCGTTAACAAAAACATAAGAGGAGCTATTGTTTTCCCGAAGGCAGCGCTGATAGCCTTTCATGTGCATTTTATTTGGGGGTGGGGTGAGGAGGATGAAGGGAACCATCTTTCTACCCCAAAACTAAATGCAGAACTGTGATACACAGTGATAAGCTAAAATCTGCATTGTTTATGAAGTCATCCTTTAAGCCATACACTGACAGATTTTCATCCCATAGTAGGTTTGCCATTTCCCTCCATCTCCACAACTTTTATAAACAAGCAGCATTGCGTTCAGAATGTCATGCAAGAGCTGAAGGAGATTACTTTATGCTTTTTCAGATGCTGCCAATGAGAGTGTTATTTGTAAACCTGGTAGCTATTATGCTTACAGGCGCTGCTCTTATAACAAGGCTTGTTAACAGGAGTTCCTTCATCAGGGAAAAATATATCTTGGCCCCTTTGAAATACCTGCTATGTCAAAATGCAGTATTCGATAATGTTGTCATATATGGGTGGGGAGAACAGATTGGGTACAGATGTAGTGTGAGCATAGGAACTCTCTTTCTCTTGCATTGGATTTTCATTTTTAAAAGGATTACAACTCAAAATAACATCCTGAGTAGTTAAACTGGGAAAATACGCAATTAGATTTATTGATTTTCACAGGTGATCTTCTACAAGGATTTGTCAATTGACAACAGTTTGTCAACTGCTAAAATATTTCTATACCACGTTAAAAATGCAATAATAAGGCAATTGTTGTTTTTTAGTACAGTGGTACCTCGGGTTACATACGCTTCAGGTTACATACGCTTTAGGTTATACACTCTGCTAACCCAGAAATATTACCTTGGGTTAAAAACTTTGCTTCAGGATGAGAACAGAAATCGTGTTCTGGTGGCACGGCGGCAGCGGGAGGCCCCATTAGCTAAAGTGGTGCTTCAGGTTAAGAACAGTTTCAGGTTAAGAACGGACCTCTGGAACGAATTAAGTACTTAACCCGAGTTACCACTGTGTTAGGACTCTCAATTTTTATTGTTGTAAAGGACATGTGTGTGCTGCAATTTATTATGCTGTTCTTATTGTACACCACTCTGGCACCTGTCAGGATAAAGGACAGTCTAGAAAAAAGCAAGCAAGCAAGCAAGCAAATAAACAAACAAACTCTGCTACTTAAATTATGGGTTGGGATCAAGGCACCTGAAGGATTGACTCTCTCCATAGGAACTGACCTGTTCACAGAGATAATCAGAGAACCCTTTTAAGGCTGCCATTCCCACCAAGATTCAGAGGTGTAGGAAGGTGTGTGTGGCCCGTCCCGGGTGTCATCCTTGAGGGGGTTGACAAAATGGCACACTGCGGGGATCGGCACTTACCGGGAATTCTGGCCGCACTGCAGGTGTGCCATTTTGTCAACCCCCTCAAGGATGACACCTGGGGCAGCTCGAAACAGCATTGTGGGGCTTGCATCCGCCAATTGGACTCCGTGGGCAGCTCGCCCCGCCGCCCCGCCCCCGTGCATGGAACGCCATGCCGCCACTGTGCACAGATCGCCCCCCCCCCACCGTTCTGGGTGCCAGAGCAGCTAGCTGCACCCCTGCCAAGACTATCACAGATGCAATGACTGACAACTAGGGTTAGTGACTTTTTGGTGATGCCTTGATTATGGAGTGCTCTCCCCAGAAAGGTTCACCTGGTGCCCACTTTGTTCTCATTTTATCACCAGGCAAAGACTTTTTAAATAAATAAATAAATAAATAAATATTCCATTCATTTTTTAGTTTTATTTCCAGTGCTGGTTTTTATCCTGTTTCACCACTGCTGTTTTATGTTGTGTAAACCTCCATGGGGAGGTTTTTGAAGCCTGAGAAGGTATAAATCCCTAAAGCAAATTTATTGGGTATTCAACATACAAGCTAGTATATATCTAAAATCTTGCTATGCAGTTGATTTGTGATACTTATTTGGGCCTGAGCTTAAGTGACCATATGCAAGGATGATGCCAAAGGAAGGAAGAAAAAAAATGAGAGAATGGAAGAAAGGCAAATAGTTCCTGAAAAAGCAGGTTGTTTGCAGAGTGGAGTTTTCCTTGGAACAGGGGAAAAACACGGCAGTCACAGCTGAAATGGGACAGTTGGAGAGCAAGAAGTGAAAATTCCACATGCCCAAGCTTTTGTACACACCTAAGTATTTCTTTGGCTCTGGGTCTTAATGTTCTATTCAGGTTTGATATTCGATATAGAATCACTAAACTAATTGATTTTATATATGCTCTTCTTCCCTTTTGCTATTTGGTATCCGAAACTCAGAAGTATTATTCAGAGACTCATATTCAGAAAATATGAGTGTATATATTTTTTAAAATACAGATTGTTCAGTTCCCACAGTGCAAATTGTATTTTATTGTAAAGGGCAATAGACACCAAGAATTAAATAGCATAATGCTCAACAGCAGTTTTTTTTGGAGCCTCTATATTGTGAAACTTCAGTATTAATGGAATGTATATTAAGCACGTACAGAAATGAAGAATTCAAAGACAGTAGCATCAGCTGAAGCACTGTTTAAATTACTCAATTAAAGTTCTGCATGTTTATTAAATTACTATCCCATAAACAAAACAAAAGCCTCGACCAGCTGAAGCACAAACAAAACATCTGTTAGAAACAAAAACACCACACAAAAACTGTATTCAAAGAATCCCAGATCCACTTCCACATTTTATGCCACAGGTAAAAACTAGATGTTCAGAGACTTCCGGGTTGGCGCCTCTGGCAATGGCGGATTTCCTCCGATTGGGAGGAACCCGCTCCATGAAAAACAGGGTCTGAACCGCCACGGCGAGGCGGAGACCCATTAAAAACCACAGGCGGGAGAAGCCTGTGGACGTGGGATTCGGCTGGCACCTTTGCGCCTCCCCTACTCGCGGGGAAACCCTGTTTTGGGGATCCGGAGCAACGTGGGGTGAGTGGCGCGGTGCTTTGAATCGACTGCTTCTTTCACGGAGTGAAGCTGCATTGCTGTTGCCGGAGAGCGCTGACTTTTTCCTGTGGACAATTGGATTTTAAACAACTACTCATGAGTAAAACGGAAAATTGGATTTTTAAATACTTCAATTTGGTACTGAAACGGGAAGGTTATAAACAGGAAGTCCGCCTCCCGTTTTTGTAAATAGACTGAAGCAAAGACGTTACAAGTAAAGCCTTTGAAACCTTTTGGCAAAGGATCAAATTTCCACCGGTTTAAAGTTACAAAACCCCCTTAGGAAGCAGGAGAAGAGGGGGAAATTTTGGATCTATTGAGCCTGCAGGAGAGAGTGAAAAAATCAAATTACCACTGCTCTGAACCTGGGAACGGGCTGCCAGATGACGTTTGGAGAGAGTGCTTTTGACAGAACGGATTTGACAGCTAGCTAAACAAGAGTAAGATACTGTTTCCATTGTCCCTTTCTGCGTTTAAAAAAAGAGAGGAAAAGTAACTGAAATTTTATCTTTAATGTTTGAAATTGTGTTTGAAAGAACTGATACAAGTGGAGACTGTTTCCCTCTAGAGGGAGCTTTTGAAACTGTAACAGGACTGTAACTGTGGAATTTCCAGCTGCAGAAAAGGAGTTTGGGAACCAGAGAGCGACCTTGGACTATTTAAAAATGTTGATAGGAGAGGCCATTGTGACTGTTTTATGTAAGATAAGCTGTTCGCTGGGACAGCTTCACAAGAAGATGGATGATATGACTCTCAAAGTTGATAATTTGGAACAGAAAGTGACCAACTTGAGTCAAAAAGCGAACACTAACACAGAAATAATTAAGGACTTGGTACAGGATCCCATTTTGGCAGGACAAATGGTGGAGGAGAAGGAGGAGAAGGAGAATGCAGCTGTTGTTCAACATAAAATAATACAAGTGAGATCTGTGGATGTACAGAAGCAAATTGGAGATTATATATTGAGGCCTTCTATGATTGAATCCAGGAAAAGCCAGACTCCGAGGAATGGATCCCGGTTTGGATTAAAGAAGGAAAGTTGGAAAGAGCCCTCTATGCAGGGATTAACTGACTTTTGGGACATGGACTCGGGCCTGGAGGAGATTGAAGTTTTGGGGGCCTTTGGAATTGGAGGAATTTTGAAATATACCCGGAAATACTTTATGGACTGTAGTTTTAACTATGGAAACTCAGCTGATTTGTTCAGAAGGAAGAAAAGGATTGACAGGTTGGAATTTCCCCGAGATTGGCTCTTTAGCATTAAAGAAAATGAAGAAGACCTGCAGAAGGGACTTGGAAAAGAGTTAAGAGCCTCGGACATAAGATCACCAGGTTGATGGACTTTATGGAATTGACGGAAAGGACTGGCAGAATCCGAAACCTGGGAGAGGAGATGGTGGAAGAAGATTGGAAAATTTAAAGTTTTTATATAGACTTATGGTAAAACTAATGAGTGATAGAAAAATGGTGGAATGATTTTTGATTTTTTATGGGCTTAACAGAAATGTTATAAGGAGTTAAGCACATATAAGTAATTTAGTTTTAATGGAAAATAAGGTTAAAATAATACGATATTTACAATATCACAGAAAATGGAGAAAGATGGAAAGGATTTGCTGAAACAATTAATAGAAGCGGAACACGAAAAGGGAGGTGTGAGGAGGTCGAGGAAACAAGGGAACGAAAGATAGAGTATGGAAAAGAGAGGATGTATGTTTTTAAATTGTTTTTGTTTTGGGGAGTAGGGTTTGTTTAGTTTAGCTTAATGTGTCTAGTTTTGAGTTTAGGTTGTGTTTTGTATTGTTTATATATTGTATTGTGTTTTCTTTTTTTCCTCTCTGTTTTTTTTCTTTGTTTTTTCTTCTGTTTTTTCTCTTTTGCTTTTTTTCCTCTCTTTTTGTAATCTATAAAAGTAATAAATATTATTTAAAAAAAAAAATAAAAACTAGATGTTCATCAGTAGAAATAGGTCTGGGAACCTTGTTTTCAAAACTGCAAGGGTGGCAAGCAGGGAGGGTGTTATTTTTAGGGTAGAATATGTGAATGAGCAGGTGGTAACCTAAACTCTTTTTTCACCATGCGCTTCTCCCCGTGATATTTCAGAAATTTCTGCCTGCTGGGCTTGCAGGACAAAGTTGCAGGAGATAACAATTAAATACTCCTCCCAAGCACCTGCAATTTCTTCTCTATAAATTGTGCCTGCCTTTACCACCCTCCAATGGTGATTCAGGTTCCCAAACACATCTCTGTTATTGAATGTTTAGCTTCGCTTAATGTATAATATTCATCTGAGCCACATTCCCTATGAACACAATTATACTTTTAAACAAATGGGTAGCCAAGCTGGGAAGAGCAAGAAAGAAACAGCAGGGTTTTGCGACCTGCCTGGACAGGGGCTACAGGAAGTATGGAGAATGGTTCTTTCTGAGTAAGCATTACCCCAGTATACAGATCATGGTTGGGAGAAGTGGCAGCCCTCTGCAGTTCTTCTTCTGCTTCTTTGTTCTTTCAGGATGATGAATAATGTTTCTATTTTTATAAAGTACATTAGTAGCCTTTGCATTTTTTTTTATTAAAAAAAACTGCATACAGCCTGTGCATAAGATTATTAAATAACATTGCCACTATGCCTTTTATGAGCCAGAATTAGTTAACTTACTCATGACTTGTCTTGTAAAAGTACCAGTAAAAAAAACCCCCATGCTAAACCAATCCTACACTAATTCTCAAACAGAGGGTAATTTCCTCTCTATGCCTTGCACTCTGCCTTTAATCTCACACTACTGCAGGAAGGTTCCCATGAGGGTAAGGACATACTACTGGTTCTTGACACAGATGACTTCCAGTGGGCTCTGACTGACATCTTTAAGCAATCTCTCCTGGGCCAGTGAGATGTTATCATAATGATATCTGCTCCCTGAAGCTTGATGTCCTTCAACTTTGTACCTTGCGACAGTGCTGGAAAGCCATAGGTCCAGCATTAAAGTGTATTTGGCATCCAGGGAAAAATCTGCAATGGAAGCTGCTTGAAGAGATACATCGTAGAGATCATCCTTCAACGTCTTTGACGTGATAGCATCCAAAATCAACAGGGTCTTCCACATAGGAGTAGAACTAGCAAACTCTGAAATGGTGCCGACTGCTGTAAGAGAAGCAGAAGAGCCCGAGAGCAGATCCTGCTGTTCATTATAAGTATCTATGACACCTGTATGTAGAACTACTATTGAACAGAGAACTACTACAGGTGCATAAACAGAAGGCACTTTGAGACAGTCCGCGAAAGCCTTGGGCAGAGAACAGAACCTGTTGACAAGGTTGTAAGTAGCTGGACTCAACCATTCTGTTGAATGAAGAATATTTCTTTTTTAAAAAAATAAGTGAAGTGAAAGGTTTACATAGGCCCTCGGGGAAAGGCAGTCTTAAGCACTTAGGAAGTGAAAAAGCACTTTCTAAACCCATCCCTAGGTCCACAGAAAAACTGCAAAATTTTCACAGGTTTAGAATTTTAATACTGTTCAGGTTTTTTTTTGTCATTCAGGTTTTTTTTAACGCAGCTGGACACAAAATGTACAGTTAGAAAGCTGATGACGTGCAGTTGGAAAAAGGGTTGTGTGACTAGACGCCTTAAAAAGCACTTGAATGTCAATGTCAGGGGCTGTACACACACAAATTATATAAGGGTACATTTTGCTTAGTGTACATACTAACAAACCACATTAAAACACCTACTTCTTTTTGGCCTACAGTGGTACCTCAGGTTACATATGCTTCAGGTTACATACACTTCAGGTTAAAGACTCCGCTAACGCAGAAATAATACCTTGGGCTAAGAACTTTGCTTCAGGATGAGAACAGAAATCGGGCTCCAGTGGCGCGGCGGCAGCAGGACGCCCCATTAGCTAAAGTGGTGCTTCAGGTTAAGAACAGTTTCAGGTTAAATACATACCTCTGGAACGAATTAAGTACTTAACCCGAGGTACCACTGAACTTCGTCTACATATCTGGGAAGGTAACACCAGAGGTGGAGCTAGCTGCTCCAGCACTTGGATCGGCCCGTGGGGAGCGGCTAGCCACCCGCAGGGGTGGCGCGTGTCCCACGGTGTGTGCTGGTGGCAGGGAGCATCCGGGGGGGGCGCTGCCTACGCCGATGTCACCCCCCCTCAGGGTGGGCCGTGCCCACCGAACCCACCTTGCTCCACCTCTGGGTAACACTTCATCACATCCTTGCAAATACTCTTAAAGTTTGTCTGTTTTTGTGCCTTAAGCCGATCTTGCACCCTATGTTCCTTCTTCTGCAGCCGATGCAGAACCATTGGTCTGTGGTCCCACGAGTCAATGGTGGCATACTAGAATGGATGTTATGATAGAGGTTATCTGTTTACACAGAAACGCCAGCACTATGGGGTTCGGGAGTGAGTATGCGGGCGAGGACCATAACAGTGCTCTTGTAATTTGACAACTCTGCAAAAAATTTGACCTTGTCCCTCAAAGCCATAGAGTGCACACTCTTAACACACTCAAGTGTTCAATATTTTATCAATGGAAACATATTTATTTATTTATTGCTTTCTTCCAGGACTTCTACACTCGCCACTTTCCTTTTCCCCCTACACAAATAAAAAAGCATAAAAGTAAAAAAGAGAATATACTAAACCATCGTAGAGGGGTGCACTCTTAATTGCCTGCATATGCCTTGCAGATTTCAGATTAAAACTGCAGAGTGCAAGTGCCTCCCCACGTCCAGCTACTCTCTGAAGACTGGAGAAGAAACCCTCTTAAGAATATTAGGGGGGGTGGGCAAGGGAATGACTAGACCATGTGAAAAATGAACATAGTACAGTGGTACCTCTGGTTACGTACTTAATTCGTTCTGGAGGTCTGTTCTTAACCTGAAACTATTCTTAACCTGAAGCACCACTTTAGCTAATGGGGCCTCCCGCTGCTGCCGCACTGCTGGAGCCCGATTTCTGTTCTCATCCTGAAGCAAAGTTCTTAACCCGAGGTATTATTTCTGGGTTAGCGGAGTCTGTAACCTGAAGCGTATGTAACCTGAAGCGTATGTAACCCAAGGTACCACTGTATTTTAGCTGCAGTGCATTCATTTTCAGTTTTGTATTCTTTTTATTTAAAAAGTGCGCTTAGGCATTCCATTGTTGTGCCTATAACCTGGGTTTAAGGTACCATTTAGCTCCGAATTTCTCAGTTTCTAACACTGCCCCCCCTCCACAAACACATTTACAGTGGTACCTCGGGTTACAGATGCTTCAGGTTACAGACGACACTAACCCAGAAATAATTCCTCGGGTTAAGAACGTTGCTTCAGGATAAGAACAGAAATTGCATGGCGGCGGCACAGCAGCAATGGGAGGCCCCATTAGCTAAAGTAGTACCTCAGGTTAAGAACAGTTTCAGGTTAAGACCGGACCTCCAGAACGAATTAAGTTCTTAACCTGAGGTACCACTGTAAAAGGGAATAGGATGTTAATCTCCAATGCTGTTGTGATGAGCAAGAGCCAGGACCCTGAAACTTAATACACCACGATCCAAGATGCCAGCATGAGAGATAACAAAGTTATATAGCCTTTGCAGACAGTGGCAAAACTGCTGCAGGGATGAAGAACAAGTTCAGAAACTTTTGCTCAAGTGACATTATGGGCACTAGCAAATAGATACCCACACACATACTGTGTAATCCCTTTTTATCTGCCTTCTAGGAAAAAAGAATCCATTTCCCCCCCTAGGTCCAGTCTGAATAAACCGCCCAAAATCTAAAGAAATGCAGTTTCACTGCAGACTGCAAGAGGACAGGGCAGTAAGAAACTACATCCATACTGCAAGCAGCAATAACACTATTATAACATTTTTCAGAGCAGTATGGTAAGTATGTATATACACTGCTTTTCAATGCCATGTGATTCTTTCACAACTATTAAATGTGTATTGAAAAAGAAGGAGTGCGAGACACAGGGAACGGGTTGATACAACAAAATCCCCTCTCCTAGATTGTGCTTGGAGATATGGCCAACTCTGATCAATTTAAAAACAGAAGCAACTGCAGACCTTACTGGAGAAACAAACAAACCTGCTCAATATAAGAGCAAATAATTATTCAAATTAACTCTCTCTTGAGACATGAACTAGGAACACAGTACATCAGTATTTGAAAAACTCAGACCGAGAGAGCAAACTCATTTGGGAACTGCAGCTGCTGTGCTTTAGGGATTTGGATTAAAATCCATCATTATCTTTCGGTTAATACTCTTTCATGGACCAATCAGTGGTCATATGGTGTTTACCAGCCCTGCACACTTAAACCCACTTGAACAGCCTTTGTGCTATAATTTGTGCCTCAATACAATCAGATTACTTCTAATCTAGATGATTTGTGTCCTTTATGGAGACAGATAAACCTTAATCCTTAGAGTCCTAAAGTACAGTTTCCAGTTTTTTTCCATTTTATGACAGATAGCAAATACAAAAGATATATCACCATGATTATGCTGATGATGCTGTGTTTTTAAGGCCCTTCTGAACAAAGCAATAATGAGAGCACACACGTTGCACAAAAGCTGTAAGCAGTTGCAGTGCAAACAGTGGCACAGATTCCTAGACCTTTTAAAGAAGTTTGCTTAATGTTGTAATCAAGCTCATTCCACACTCTGAATACTGGGAGTGCCCATTTTATAATACAGAGTAAGGGGGGAGGGAGCAGAATAGATTATCTGAGCATTTTTATACTGCTCCATGTATCAAATCAATCATATTCTCTTGCCAGTGCCCTATGACTGCCAAAATTCAAATCTCCTTAGAAGAGAGAGTATTCAGTTACTGTACAGCAAACATGAGAAATAACCATTTAGAATATACCACAACAAAGAGTAGGTGTGGCTTTTTAATTAAAGGGTAATCCACTTAGGGGGAGAGTGATCATCTAAAATTTCATTTGGAGAGTTGGAGCCATGAAAGACTCCTCCGTCAGTAAATTAATCCGAGAAAATGAATCTGCATAACCACAGATTTGCAGCATGTTACTGCAGAGCTTAACAGACAAGCAACTACAAAGGGATGGGTGCTGAGGCAGCATTTTGTAAAAACAAAGTTTTATATCAATACTCTAGAGGAAGTCCTAAATTTCTTTTTCCTTTTGACTGGGGTCAAGCCTAAGAAGAAGAAACACTGTCCCTGCGTCCTTGGTACTGAAACGCTTGCATTGGCAGAGAAGGTGCAGAGCTTGCCCAACAGAATTTGCCTTATTTCACAGCCCAGTTTCACAGCTTGGGCTCACATAACTCATTTCACAGGACTTTGGCTGCTGTTGTTGCTTCTATGGCTCCGTGTGAGGAGAAAGCACTCTGCACATGCTCAGCAGTGCTTATCTTATCACTGCTTCAGCATATGACAGCGGCATTCCGTAATGTTATGAAGCAGGATTCAGCACAAAAATGCGACTAGTTCAAAATGACTTGGCTCCATGTACATGTACTCACTTAGGATGCATGCCACTCCGTAGCAAACCAAGCAGCAAAAAAACCCACCCCATGCTGTCTTTAACTGAGCTGGACTCTGCAAAAGAACTCTTAAATCGCTGCAAGACCAGAAATGAAAGTGAGATTACAGGCTCATCCATTTTAATACAGTGTTACTTGATATACAAAAGCGGCAGTGTTCCATGTGCATGAAGTTTAGATCCTTCGGCTCTAAGGCAATGAATCGGAAACAAACAACAATCAAGAAGGCGCTTGAAGCTATATATACGCACATCAAACATACAGTCGCGCAGGGTCTTTGCCTGGGAAATAAGACCTTGAGTTTATAATATAATCAAGCGACAGAACAGTCTCAGCTGACACAAGCAAGGTTACAGGAAACAGACTAGACAACTCAATAAACTCAAAGGCTGGCATCCAGGGAGGTTAATGCGTGTGCACACAGCCCTCCTGCGAAGGAGACGACAGCCTCTGGCACCTCAGAAGGTGGTGATGTGCTCCTCTTGACCCTTGGGGGAGAGGCAGCTGCCTAAAGAAGAGAGGAGATGAAAAAACCCTGAGCGTGCACAAAACGCTATGAGTGACCCTGCAAATCTGAGCCCTTGTATTTTAAAGCGGTGTGTGCATGTGTGTGTGAAACACTCCTTCATGTAGATAGAGGACTGAAAGGCTACAAACTGCTTTTCAGATTCCTTCTTTGCTTTCTTTGCTGACACTTGCTTTGCCTTTGTGGTCATTTTATTTATTTGGTTCCTTTGGGCAAGACTTTTTTAGAGGAAGATTTCTTGCCTTTTATTCCTAGACTCTGCAGTTCAACCACCTTTACGTTGTATTGCACGGGCAATACCCCTTTTATGCACATTCAACATGTGTTCGACCATTGCGCCAAACCCAGAAGTGTCCCCAAAAGTCACAAAAGGGGGAGGAGGCACGGGGCAGTAGGGTTGCCACCCGTCCCTAGAAAAAAATGGGATCACCCCATTTTGGGACAAAAGGGTCTCCTGCCCTACTTAGACATATTCGAGCTCAGCCAGCCCCTAATGGTGGCTGTGTTGCTGAGGGTACGGCTGACGAGGAGCCCAGCCTGAGCAACAATAGAGAGACTGCTGCTCCTCCTTAGCCGCTGCCAGTCTAGCATGGTACATATCCACTGGCGCTTGGCCCCTTCCACTGCCCCAACCTGACTTCTCCTCCTCCTCCTCCTTCATGCTGGAGTCTCTTCTGACACCAGCACGGGTGAGAGGCTGGAGCCGTGGCTCAAGTCACGTGTGGAAGCCGGCCATCTACTCCTGGCCCTTGCCCGTCTATGTGAGTCAAGGAGAAGAGAAGGGCCAGAGTGGTAAAGGAGGCAGGAAGCCAAATGCGGAGAACACTCCTCCACAAGGGGGGTGGGATCTGGTGTTATAAAAGCATGTATGCCCCCCCTAATCCCCACCCACCTGACTTGTATTTTGCTTGTTTCAGAGCAATGTGTCGCTTTATATTTTTGTAACATTTATTTGTACCTATTTTAAGACTGTTTCCAGTACAGCTTTGAAACTCATTTCTGTGGTGGAGAGCAAAATTATTTCTACCCTGCTCAAGGTCCGAATGAGGAATTCCACCTGCAGCAACTCTAACACAACAGCAGCAATTACACTGCTCTTCTCAAAAGGTTGGACTTTCTCTGGTTTGAGGAAAGTGGGGATAGCAGGGACTATGCAGAAGGGTTTTTTTTTTCTTCCCTTCCACAACAACCTTGTCTTGTAAAAATCCAATAAACTAAATGTTGCAATCTCACACTAAGCGCCTGGTATGGAATCATCCTTTGCCTAAGAAATGTGAGGTTATAATCAGTTGTAGGTGGTATTTATACAGATTAAAGAGGGGTTGCTTCATATGTTAAACTTCCTCTCTGAGTGCACATTGGTTAAGTCTTGCATTTCCTTTTGTGTGTATGCTTTTTTGTGTGTATCATGTTGAAACTCATGGTTCCTTGCTGCAGAGTATCAGAGCTCCACACACCCCTGTAATTCGTGCCTCATTCTGCAGGGGACAGAAAAATGAAGTGCAAGAGAGGAAAGCACTAATCATGCTCAAAAGCTGCTCAAAGTTATTGCACTAGAAAGCAAAATGTCTGCTTTGACCATGCAATCTACTTACTTTATTTTCAATAAACTCGCGGGCTGCTTAATCCCACTTACTGATGCCTGCACTCTACTTCCTACCTTGGCAAGCGACATACAATCTACTCAGCTCACTTGCTTAAGAGGAGGCCTGCAGCACAAATGTGAGGACAAAAGTATTATTGGTTGACTTTTCTACATGTGGCAGCTTTACGTTCAGTAATTTTTAAACTCATGATTTGACTCAGTATATATAGGAGCTTCAGCAGCCATGGAGAATGAGACAACATAGGTTAGGTGATGCCTTATATTACCAACGTCTGCCTGATGGTGCTGAGTGAACAAAACATGCTGCGAAGTAACAGGCTGAAATTGCTTATCGCTGAGACACTTAATTTTTATATCAAGCTTCTATTAAAGCCACATCGGAAGTCTCTTAAACTGAACACGTATAGAGGTTGTACATACCAGTCTCAACATGTGAGAGCTGCTCATCATTAGGGCTGGGCGATGTATCATTATATTGTCCAAAACTGGTTTGAAGTCCATATTGTGACATTGGGGTTTGCTATGCCTAATGAAGGATTGACTTTTATTGTGAAGTTGTTTTCATAAATTTCAGCTGGGCAGTAAATTGCAAATCATGATGTGTGTTAAGGATGAGTGATGTCTGGCTTCAACATGATGATTTATCACCAGCTAAACATTGTGATATACTGATACAGTATATCACAATGTCTGAAATAAGGATGTGGAGGTGAACTGCTGCTACAGTCATACCTCGGGTTACAGGCGCTTCAGGTTGCGCGCTTTCGGGATATGGACGCGCTGAAACCCGGAAGTACCGGAACGGGTTACTTCTGGGTTTCAGCACTCGCACATGCGCAGAAGCACTAAATCGCGCTTTGTGCATGCACAGAAGGGCTGAATCGCAACCCATGCGTGCGCAGACACGGTGCTGCGGGTTGCAGAAGTGCCTCCCGCATGGATCACGTTCGCAACGTGAGCATCCACCGTACTTAGGGGTTTAAAACTGATGAATTTTTACTAACCTTTAACATATTGTTACAGCTGTTACTTTATACAGTGGTACCTCGGGTTACATACGCTTCAGGTTACATATGTCTCAGGTTACAGACTCCGCTAACCCAGAAATAGTGCTTCAGGTTAAGAACTTTGCTTCAGGATGAGAACAGAAATCGTGCTCCGGTGGCGCAGCAGCAGCAGGAGGCCCCATTAGCTAAAGCGGTGCTTCAGGTTAAGAACAGTTTCAGGTTAAGTACGGACCTCGGGAACAAATTAAGTACTTAACCCGAGGTACCACTGTAGTACAGAGCAACAGGGTGAGAAGGAATCTTGAGAGAAGCGATCACTGGCTTCATGGTTTTTCCCACATCACAAATTCTTACACAGAACAAACACACGTCGTGATCCACAATTCATCGCCATGTTGAATATTATAAAACTGTTATCGTAATGTGGATTCAAGCTGATTTTTGACAATGTACCAACACATTGCCAAGCCCCAGTGTGTGTGTTATACAAAAAAATCATGATGCAGGGGAAACCGTGAAGCCAGCCAACTCCTCAACATAGCTCCGTCCTTATTTCAGACACTGTAATATATTGGTACATCACAATGTTTAGCTGGTGATCTATCACAATGCTGAAAACCAGATATCGCCCAGCCCTGCTCACCATGTGCACCATATAAAACTTGCAGGCGTTCCATGTGCTAAGAGACTCTCAAGCATGAGTTGCAGCCCAGAACAAAAGTATATTGACTGACAAACATCTCCATTCTACAGAGCATGCAGAAACCTAACAATACCTCCGCACAGTGCACCTCTCAGTTCAATCTGAACATTAATTCTTTTGGATGAGGAAGCATATGTGCAGCTGCAGGTTTAGTTACAGATGCCCCACCGCTGCTTCCACTGTGTCAGGTAACTAAGGCAGCAGCTTAGAAACAGAGAAAGCTCCCTTGCACTGAAACAAACTGCAGGTCCATCTAGCTCCCGAACTTCAACAAAGCCTCCAGAAACTGAAAATTGTCTTTTGTCATCATCACTGTGACATAGTGGACTGCTGGTGGTCTCAGTTCTGAATTCAGAGAGCATTGGATTCTGCTCCTTATCCCCCCGGCCGCTTTATATAAGAAAGCAAAAAACAAAAAAACACAAACAAAGAAGAACAAAAACACTGTGAGCACAGATGACTCAGTATCTCAAACCACTAGAAGCTGGACCATTCTGTCCTCTCTGCGGGAGATGCTGACTTCTACTTCCTTCTCCCTCAGCACACCATGGCATCTCCAATTAACTGGAGGTGTGAGCTTATACTGGCTTTCCACTTCATTAAGCCATATATCATTTTTTTAACACAGGCACCATGAAGCTATAAATCATGTAAGGCAGAATGAGAACTAATTAAAGGGTCAGCTAAGCATATAATTTTGAATTGCTATGCATGACAAAAAAAAATCCGAAATGCACTGTATTTCACAGAAAAATATCACCGCGTTAAGGATGTTTTCTTGTGCGGAGAGTTACATTAAGCAGCAGGCAATATAAAGCACATCAGCCATAGCCAGGTTTTTGTTGCACGAAATAAAATACAGTTCAGAACCTACAGGGAAGTGTTTCCCATTCCAATAGGATTAGGGTTAGCCACCTAGAAAGACGGGATTTAAAATAAACATATAAATCAATAATCCATGCAACGAAACAGCAACAGTAAAACAAGACTACAAAACCAGAGAAAGTTTTTACCTGGCTCATGAAGGAGATCAGGTGTTTCCTGAGTTAAGTAAAGGGATTTCACAATGAAAGGGCCACAACTGGAGGGCTCTTCCTGCAGCAAATTGATTAACTTCCAGCCTGCAGGATAGCTCAGTCAACAGAGCATGAGACTCTTAATCCCAGGTCATGGGTTCGAACCCTACACTGGGCAAAAAAGATTCCTGCGTTGCAGGGGGTGGACTTGATGACGATTGTGGTCCCTTCCAATTCTCTGATTCGAAAACCCTGGAAGAAGGGCCCCTGATTATGAATACAGGCAGGTTTCACACAGGAAAAGGTAACCAGGACCCAGGCCATTTAATGTATTGCAAAGCAATACTAGCTCTTTGAAATGAGTTTGAAATGACGCTTGAAGCCAGCGCAGCTCTGTGATAACAACTGTGTAATATGCTAATTGCAGCAAGTGCCAATCCATCTCAGGACTGTATCCAGTATGACTCTTCTTATAATATTATGAGAAGAAGCAGTAATTACAATGAAAAAAGGTCCACTCAGGGAGAAGGAGTCACTGAACAACAGGAAAATTGTTCCTAAAACAAAGGAAGTGATTTATATTTTACACTTTGGTGAAGAAAATATAATAGATTAGCAGCAAGAATTTAGCCTTCCACTTGTGCTGTTAATATATTTCACATAGAAAAATATTTCAAGAAGCAGCAGTTTGGATTTAAAAAATAAGAAGCAGCCGCATTGCTCATGATCAGTGCCAATGCTTATCAACTTCATATGCCAATAATATTGAAAGTTACCAGCCTTTGAGATGGCATCACGATTGCTAATAGCTCCAAGCTGAGTGTTGTGAAAACTTATAGTCTGTTTATAAAAACAATTTTTAAAAAGCTTATCTCACGAGACACAATCGAGCACAGTAACAAGTCTCTGCAGTGAATAAACGTTTTTGAAGTTTCTTTCATTTCTACTGAGAAGCAGTAAGTTTGTTATAGATGCTTCCATAGCCGGCTGAGAGGATGTCAGATTGATATTTATATTTATTCCTTTGTGGATTCACTGTCTGATTAGGTCATTCACCTATGGTTTTGCTGTTACTTCAATGCCTGATCAGAGTCTAGGTTTTTATAAAAAGGAAAAGGAAAGAAAGCTCATGTTGCTTAATTAGTAAACAGCCATTTAACCATTCAAAGAGAAAAAGAGGACCAAATGTGGCACAGGATATTTGCATGGGCTACTTTATATGTCCAGCTGCTAATTTAGAAAGAATTATTATAATTTGAAACAGAAATGCAATGCATCTCGCCATGATGGGGAAGACTGCATTCAGGTGAGCTGTGTCTGCTCAGTCCAGGTACTAACTAGATGGGCAACTTCCAGGCCCCTCCTGCTCTCCCTTCTTAGGTTTTTTTTGTATATTTAAACCAGACAACCCTCCAGCTGTGAAAGAAAAATACGGGAAAAGCTCAGTGTAAAACTGTACTTTTAAAACTGAGGAGTTTACACCAACTGGTGGGAAAATGCATACAAACACCAGCTACAGTATTCACAGAATCAGTATCTGAACAGCTATCGCAAGGCTGGAGGCCTGTTTTGGCAGCTCACCACCCACTTAACCCAAATACTTTTGCAATGAGCATTTAACAGACTAATCTGAAACTCATATTTATTCTGCAGTATCTCCTACTGCATCAGTGATTTGAATAGGATAATAGCTGTCAAAGCAGCATGGCTTCTTAGAAATGACTCCCTTCCTTAGGCCAAGCAAGTAAACCTTGGGGAGAATTTGCTACAGCCTCTCTGCATGCAGAACCTTTTTATAATTTGTGGACATCTCCCTCCTATTTACATATCCTGATACCTATAGTGGAACTTTGCCTTCTTTCTCCAATATTGCATCACTACAGAGGGACAGAAATTGTGGTAGATATACCAAAAGGTCTTGCATGCTGCTATTCTAATTCCAGCTCCTCTACTCCTTCTGTTGTTCTTGGCCAAACCTAAAACAGTGACACAGGTAAACCCACAAGATACACGCTTTCAGAATTAATAACTAAATTTCCAATTCGATCTACTTCAGGTGAGAATTACTAAAAGAACAGCCACAGGCTATGGCATGATTGCCTTCTACAAGGAGGAAGCGGCTCTCTCTGTTGACTTAGAATAATATGGATCTTCCTACAGCATATTCCTCTTCAGCCTTCACCAACTAACATATCCTGCCCCCCGCCCGCCCCCCAACTGTTGTCTATCATGTGTTTTTATTTCTCTCAGGATACCTATTCCAGCTCTTTCCTGTTTGGTATGAAAAAGGCAATTCAGTACCAAACATGGGTTGCAAGCAGTTCTCCAACCAAGTAATGGGTAAATAATGCATGTACTAGTTTGAAATGTGCATCTAAATGCGTATATCAGTGAAAACAACATGCAAAGATGTATAAGGAAAATTGCTTTGCAAAAGTGTGTATATTAGGGGAAATGTGCATGTTACGGAGGGAAATTTACCAAAATGCTGGCCAGTTTCATTATAACTTCTAAAACATAAAACAATTGCAAACTGATGTGGAAATATGGAGAACTGAACTTAAAGATGGGGTGGGGCTGAAGAGAAACCAAATATAATACATATAAAAGTATTAAAAGTAGCAGAAGAGAAATGGGACATATAACAAGGGAGGGGGGGGGATTAACATTTTTTTTGACACCGCTACTGACCTTACACAGTTCATTAATCTACTCACAGCCTGATTTAAACAACAGACCACTCACCCTATTTATTCTCATGTCACCACTAATCTCCTTTTTCCTAGTCGATTATAGTCTCTTCTTGTGCCATCAACATCTACAGAATCCACCACTGCCCTCCTTGAACTAAATACTTGCATATTTACTCAGTTCCTTCCTTCCTAGGTACATGCCTTGCAATCTCTTCCCACCTCTAATTCCTGTCTCAGTGCCTTGTCTCCAGTCCAGTTCTGTTATGAACACATGGCATAGTACCAGAGCTACCCCTCTTTCAGGGCCTCCAGAAGATAATTCTCTGAGTGAGGGGCGGATGCATTTTGACACATGGGTGAAAGCTGAGATCATCTGAGACATCTATTGGACAATACCGATAATCTCAGCTTTCATTTGAGGCAACATAGCCAGTTTGGTAACTAAAAACAAATTATCCAAGGACTTGTTCACATTGCTGGCTTGCTGTTTTAAGAATTTTTTTGGGGGGGGCATACCCCTCCTTTCAGCTGTGCATTAATACACCAGAAATTCAAGAAAACTGTATTCTATTCATTCACTCACCCACCCAGCCCAAACAAGTTTCCACATAATGCAGAAAGTAGTAATACTCCTGGTTTCAGACAAGCACTGTGAAAGTACGCCTTCTGTAATTTTAAATAGTTAACAGATTTGTGTATTTTATATTGAGTCTGCTCACTGGATCACTGAATTAACTGAAAGGTTGAGTGATACATTATTATATGTGGACATACAATCCTCTCCTGAAATAAATTGAAGCACTGAGAAAGAAAAAGCACTGCCCACTTCTTGCAAAAGAACTATACTTCAGCATACATTATCCTCCATGATCTGTAGCTTTAGGCCCTCCTAAAGAATATTTAATAATACAGGGTGGAATTCAACATACCGCTAAATGGGGTGTGCATGTAAGGTTTGCTCATGCAGTCAGACTCCTGGTCCCTTCCCCCCAACTCTCCGGACCAGATTTAGGGGTGACAGTTGGGAGGGCACAGAAAGAGGAGAGAAGGTGAAGTCTCATTGCAAAAGCAGATCTTGCTCCAGGCACACAGCAACTTAGTTGAATCCTGCCTGATGGTTTCTATATTTGTTTCAGTAAAGACTGCAAGTTTCCTGCCAGTTTTGATTTCCCTTCGTCTATCGCCATGTAATACGGCTTAGGACAAAAGATGTAACTCCTGCATAGAAACCAAGAACAACAGAATGATATGACTGATGAGAACTGATTATTATAAGACATACCCAGGCATTTCAGCATTGAGTTTTTCTTTTCATTCATTTTTCTTTTGCTATTTGTATTAATTTTGTTGTTGCATATTCCTTGCACACATATGCATTTTTATTTTACATAGAAAATTGTATGCTTTAGCTGTGTCATCATCAGAGCAGACCAAATAGCTTCAATGAATTGTCACTTTAATAGCATAACGCAGAAGAGGACTTTATCATCTTAATGATAAATTATTATCAATGCTTAACACCTAAAGAAGTTTCCTTGGTAGACAATTGTTATAAAGCTAGCAGCAATGCTAATTGGTGGAACTGAAGTGCTCAGATTGGTTTCCAAGCGCTGTGTATCTACAAACCTCAGCAGCTCAAGTTCTCTAATGCATTTTTAACATGTCAATTAATATGTTGTTTATAGAAGACACTGTCAGTTTTTCAGCTGATGCATAAGAAAAATCACAACTCTGTGCAGAATGTATAACAACTCTTTTAAGTGTGCATGCTAAAAGTTCAATAAATTGTAACTTCTTCTGAGATTAAACAACAATCGTGTCAGGAATTCAGATGAAAAAAGTTCATGGCACAGGAAAGAAGCCAATAAAAAATGAAAGTTAGTGCATTTGATTAATTGGATTCAGGATTATTATGTTTAGCTTAATAAAGCACATTCTGTGGTATGCAGAAGCACAAGCAGTTCTCTGTAAAATTATTAGGTAGTTACTACATGACATTTTTATAATATTAAACCCTAATCATAATTACCCAAGCATCCATGAACACACATGTCTTAAAATATTATGGGAGAAAGTACTCAATGGTCAGGCATTAAGATACCACAAGTTTTGTTCTCTCCTTTTTTCAATCGTGGATAGATACATCAAAGGTTATAGAAAGGCCTTATGACTCCATTGCTCTTCCATCCCTTAGATACTGTGAAATTAGAATTTATACACTTTCCTATTTTTAAAGGAAACTGTCATTTGCTACTGCCAGGTAGATATACTTAGGTACAGAGCTCAGTTCAAATGCAATTTTACCATGCCCAGCCAAACAAAATTAAACATCAAGGCAACTGATGTCAGAGTCTTTAGCCTGCTGTGACAAGCTTGTAAGGAATACTTTGAGGACAGAAGTTCCACATCTCTGTATTGACTCTGAGGCCACTGTTGTGGCAGTTCTAGATAAACCGTGCAACACGGCATCTAGTCTGGTGTTATGGGATCAGTTTCAGCTCTTGAAGCCTGAGGATATGCTCCTAACTGTTCAGCCGATTACATGCCCTCTCAACTCATGCCAATCGTGGCTGATTTGAGGAAGTTTTTTTTGGCGGGGGGGATTAACCAGAGCATGGAAAAAATGCATCCTTTCATGAAGGAGAAGCGACAGCCGCTCTGCTCTGGACCTGGAGGTCTGTGATAGTAACTACTGCCTGGTCACAAATATCCCCTTTGTGGTGAGAAGGCGTTTGAGATGCCCATCCAAAAGCACTATTGAAGGAAATGTATTATGTGAACCCATTCCAGTCTGGGTTGAGGCCTGATTTGAGATGGTCCTGACCGTGCTGCTGGTTGGCCTTTATCAAGAGTGGAAGAGTGTAACCCGGCTGCTTATTCTGGATTTCTCTCTGGATTTTGATACCATCAATTCATGGTATCTTAGCAGAGTGGCTTTGTGGGTTGGGAGTGCGAAGACGGTACCTCAGTCCCCACGCAATTATGCTGGAGTTGCTGCAGGATTCCATCTTCTTGTCCCAATGCTGTTTAACACGTGTTCAACAACTTGAATAAGATACTGGGGTTGGGGGGAGGTAAGCCCTGCCTATCAATCACAAGACGTGGCACATACACACCATTTGAATGGCAATGGCCATCAACAGGGGACGGGGCTGGCACCCTCAAATATTTTATCGGAGGGGCTGAAGGGACCTCAGTCCCTAGGAGTTGGCTCCTATGTTTCCATATAAAGCCATTTCACGATTTGGAGCAAGATGTCTCTCAGTTCTATTTCTCTGTTACATCTGTATTAGATGTGGTTATATAGATCCTGGACCAATGTTGGATGCAGCTGTGAGTTGGATGAGGACCCACAAGCTGAAGGTGAATCCTGGCAAAATGGAAACCTTGTTGGTTGGTTGTTCCCATGTCTGAAAACTAGATAGGTTACATGTTCTGAACCTGGTTGCAGTCCTTTTAAAGGAGCAGGTCATAGTCTGGGGGTGCTTCTGGGTTCATCACTGTTGCTGTGGATCATGGTGGCTAGGAGTACCTTTTGCCAGCTTCAGCTGACAGGAACAATGGGCATCACCGCAGTGGTTCATGTTTTGGTAACTTCAAAACTGGATTAGTGTAACTCCTTTAACGTGGGGCTGTTCTTAAGGTTGGTTCAGAAGCTGATGAGCCTACCAAGATTGTGTCACACCAATTTTGAAAGAATTGCACTGGCTACCACTTTGCTACCAAGCTAGATTTAAGGTTCTTCTGCTGATTTATAAAGCCATAAACAATTTAGAGTCTGAAGGAACACTTTCTCCCATACAAGCCTACCAGGATGCTAAGAACTAAATCTTCTCTTCAGTGAACATGACTAAAAAGTGCTTAACTATGGAGAACTTCTGAAACAATAATGGGATATTAGCTCCGCCCAAGACATGAATGAGAACAGCAACAACCAGGAAAAAATACATTAATAGTTTACAAGGACAGAAAGAAACATAACGGACAGAATAATTGCCGCACACAGGAAGAGCAAGGATATAGTTTGAATGCTTCACCTGTAGCTTTATAAACTATTTATTTAATGTGTCAATACGATTGGAAGTCGTTAATATTGCAGTTGTTGTATAAGGGATTGCTATTTTGACTGGAGTGTAATTGAAATTAATAAGATTTTGGAACACAGAAATAAAGCAAATCATCAAACCATCAATTCTAGCATGTGGAGGGGCCACCTAAATTACATAATTTGGCATTTGAATGATTGGTATTGTTAACGGTATTATAATTTGGCATTGTTATAAATAATGTGGCTATTATTGGATTATTGTAATTGAAAACTTATCAAAAAAGTGCTTAACTGACTGGATTGTGTATTAAAAATGGGGGAGAAAACCACATATGGCAATGTATGGTCAGTTATGCATCAGCTTTGGCTCAAAGAAACAACCAAGCTAGAAATAAATTATAAATTTATGTCAAGCCAATGAGATATTTGCCTGGCATCACCCACAACTGTGAGGTTATTGTAATTCTTTCAACCTTCCACACACATTCTAGCACTGTAATGAGAACACCAACCCGGTAACCCCAAATGGAATGAGATAGCGATTCCATAAAGGAAGCCCTCTTACAAAACCAAAAAGATTTGAGGATGGCAGTCCTCTGGCTAGGTAATTATCAAAAGAGTCTTTTACTCCATTACCCACAGGACCAAATAAACTTCACTGTAAAACCAAATTTTACACATAACATATAATCTGGTGCATAGTCTTCAGCAAGGTATTTCACGTGGGCTGTGTACACACTCTAACTTTAAAGCACATTCCAAACACATTCTTTCCCCCCAAAAAGAATTCTGGGCACTGCAATTTATCCCTCACAGTTACAATTCACAGGAACCCTTAACAAACTGCGGTGCCCAGAATACTTTGATGGGAAGAATGTGGCTCAAATGTGCTTCATAGGTTCGGTGTCTACATTTGTAATCAGGTACTTTGTAGCAGACAGTAGCGATGGGTGATTATAATAATAATATTATAATAATTTATTATTTGTACCCCACCCATCTGGCTGGGTTTTCCCAGCCACTCTGGGTGGCTTCCAACAAGAGATTAAAAATACATTAAAATTATATATCTGTCCCACAGGAACTGACCTGATGCTTTTCTTAGTACAGTGGTACCTCGGTTTACGAACTTAATCCGTTCCTGAAGTCTGTTCTTAAACCAAATCTGTTCTTAAACTGAGGCGTGCTTTCCCTAATGAGGCCTCCTGCCCCCGGCGCCCTTCCATCGTTTGGCTTCCGTTCGTAGACTGAGGTAAAGTTCGCAAACCAGAACACTACTTCTGGTTTTGCGGAGTTTGTAAACCTAATAGTTCATAAACAGGACTGTTCGTAAACCGAGGTACCACTGTACTAATGGAAAACTGTACTAATGCACAACTTGGAGACCAGCTGAAGATTTTGAGAGAGAGAGCATCAATATGCTGATGAGCCTCAGATCTATACCACACCCACAACACTTTGGGAGCAGCAGTGCCAATCTGGAATCAACGTCAGATTGCAATACTTAAATAGATGAAGGCAGCAAATAAAAGCTTTGGTGCATCGTATGTGTAACTATGGCATGTTACAAAACTGTAGGAACTTTTCAGTGTTTAAAGTTGAATGCACGCTATGAGTGATCCATAAGCTGTGAAGAGTCATAGCCTTGGATAACAGCTTTTTTCTTCTTCTACTCCCTCTTGCTGAATAAGCAAGCAGAACCCTACACCCAAGCTACATGAAGGATCATCTGCTCCCTCATGTACCTATCCAGACTGGAGATGTGAAGGTTGGGGGAAGACGAGGAAGAAACCTGGAAAACTGGGGGGGGGGGTATATCACCCCCATTTATCCATTTTTCTCCTGGGCATCTCTGAGACTCTGAGATCACTGCTGGAGTCCCTGCTCTGAGCATGCATGTCAGGTGAGGTGGACCCTGGGGAAAGGGTTTTCATATGCGTAATGACACCCCATGTATCTTCTTCTTTGGCAATCACTCGTAGCTGAGTAAGATTGTCTTCCAAAACAGGGTTTTAACAGTGGGTCCGTAAGTGACTGTGGAGGCCAGTTCTGGATCCACACATCCTTCCACAGTGGGGACATAGATTTCCAAGCAGGAATTGATCATGGTGAGGGTTTGCCAAGTGTGCCTTCTTCTTAGCGTGTTTCTCCCTTTCATCCTGAGTTCGAGTGTCTTCAAAGCCCATGACACCTTTGGTAAAGGCTGTTCTCCAACTGGAGCGCTCGCAGGCCAGTGTTTCCCAGTTGTCAGTGTTTATACTACATTTTTTTAAGAATTGCCTTGAGAGTCTTTAAACCTCCTTTGTTGACCACCAACATTACGCTTTCCGTTTTTAAGTTTGGAATAGAGTAGTTGCTTTGGAAGACGATAATCAGGCATCCGCACAAGTATAGTGTGTCCTCCGAAAGTGGCTCTTTATACTCTTCTCAGTACCAGGTGAAAACCCCCACCCCTCCCCCCACAAAAAACCCAGGCTTTTTGGACCTTAACCAACTGAATATAGACCTCCATGTACTTTATTATGCCAACTTACTTGCTGTTACTGAAATTTTATGTTGCTTTTTATTGCTTTATTGGTTGTTATTATACCTTAATGTTTTATCGTTGTAAGCCTTCCAGAGAACACTGTTACTGAGCGGCACACAAAATGTTGTAAATAAATAAATTCGTTTAGTTATGAGGAAGTATAAACCCGCCCCTCCTTTAGCTATTGTCAAACTGCTCTTACCATCTCCAACATTATGTTTTCACTGGACATCCAGTACAAGAGAGATGAAAGCTTTTTTATTATCTAATTGTCTGCATCTGCTGAGAGAGGCGCTAGGGTTTCTGGGAGTTATAAGGGTTTTGCTGTTGTCACCGACGTTTTTGTAGCCTCAACTATTTACTGCAGTGAGCTGCTCCATTTGGGTTGCCACTGAAAAGAACCCAGCAATGTCACTTAGAGAATGCAGAACACAATACACTTCAATGCGCATCTATTCAAATTACCATTTTATTTTATTTTTGCAAAATAAAGCTCTTTATAGCCTCCACCCACCCACTCTTCAGGAAAACTTTCAATTCTCAATAGTTTAGTTTATATAATATTCTGGATCTCTGTCTTTTTCATGAATGTTTGATTTTTTCTTGCATATTGTTAGCCACCTTCAATCATAAGAAAAAAGGGAGTTCAGCACAATCTTCAATATGCTTCTCAGTGTATGTCAACCACAATACAGCATTATTTGATTTTACTATTATAATCTCAATAGCAAATTATTGCATTCCTTAGAATGCTTAAGAAAAATATAGGAGATGCAGCTTTATCAACAGTAGACCTTTTCTATCAACGGAAGAAAGCTCACTAGTCGAGTTAAATGCATCCTGCCTGCAAGGTGCCACACAAGTACAAGGGAACTTAAGCATGAAAATGATGCTGAGACTGTGACACCTTTCTTTTCTTCTGAATAAATAACGCTGGCCTGATCTTTGCAACTTAACTAGAGTATGTTAGGGATAACCTTCTACTGAACTTCCGTACCCAATTACATGCTGGCACCAGCTAATTTCTCAAAGATGAAGAGCCTCACCTGCTTTGTAAAGTAGACTCAGATAAAACTGATGCTAGGCAAAACTGCATTACGGAATCAGACCTTATAATCTTTAAAACGGCACAATTCCTGGTCAATTTGCTGACTGAAAAGCTGCGGCATTGATAGGAAATCCTTGAAACTCCTTAAGAGAGATGAATTCTCATGCAGTGTGTGTGTGTGTGTGTGTGTGTGTGTGTGTGTATTTCTCTCCCTTCTAAAACTTTGCTTAAGTCATCTACCACAGCATCTCTCAGGCCGTTTTCATTATTTGCCTTCATTAGTCATGGGAAATGGAAAAGAAGGGTGGGAAATAAATGTGCGTAAAACTGTTAAAATTAGGGGGGGAGAGAGAGAGAGTTTGGAACTAAAAGGACATAAAGTGCCTATGAGTCAATATATTCCTTTATTCTCAGGGAGAAAGGGTGCAAACAGCAAATGATATTTTTATATTCAAGAAGTGAACATTTATTTTCAGAAACTATCTTGCTTGCTATGGTACTTTTAATTATAAGCAAATGAGGAAGCAAAACAAAATGCTGCTCGAGGAAGAAAAACCTTTGAAGCTGTTAGCTGGCCTGATCTGCAGCTTCAAAGCCACCCCTTCTCAGGCAGGGTGGTTGCCCATAGTAGGAAAGTCACACCACTTGAGGAGAGATTATTGTTCCTGTGTCCCTTCCTTCCTTCTTTCCCTTTGCTTTCTTCCATGCAACTGCACACATGGGCTCTCTCTCTCTCTTTTCCCTTGTGTTGGGGTTTTTGCCCTGCAATTTTAATTTTAAATGTTTATGTAATTGTATACATGTCAGGGCTCTCGTAAACCTGATGATACCTCTTCTTGTGCTTAGATGGATCTGTTTGGTTGACATCAGCTTTGGCCCGCCAGATGTTGCTGAACTACAGGTCCGAATCAATCCCAACAAGCATGGCTAATGGCCAGGGATGAGGAGAGTTGGATAGAAGGTAGAATAATAGAATTGGAAGGGACCACAAGGATCATCTAGTTCAACCCCCTGCAATGCAGGAATCTCACCCAACGGTGGGTCAAACCCATGACGCTGAGATTAAGAGTCTCATGCTCCAACAACTGAGCTACCCTCTGGTGGTGTTGTTCAGCAAGTTGTGGAGGACCAAAGTTTCCCCACACCTGGCCTAATTAATGAACAGCTCTCACTCCTGAGAAATAGATGGGAATGATAGCTAAACTACCTATCTCTGATAAGAGAATGCACAGGAGAGGATAGCAAATTGTTACCAACTGCAGGTCAGCACCACCTTAATATCTGAAATATTTAAAATATTTGAAATATTTATTCCCTACCCACACTAAAGGCAAGACACTTTTATGTTTAATAACTCAACAAGGTACATGGTCTAGTCTAGTCAGACAACCCACTTGACCTCCATAATTACTATCATATCAGTACACTTTTTCAACTCAATTTTCCCATTTCTTCATTCTAATAATATAGCTATCTGGAAAATGTAAACATTAATGTTGTCTGATCTTGCGCCATAGGCATGAAATGCTTGCTATCAGCATAATTGTGTGAATTCATACATTTTACCTTTTTAAATTTGGAGAGTCCTACTAAACAGCTGTGTAAAGTCCCCGTATATTTCTGACAAAGTTATTTCCTCACACCCTTTGAAACAGGAATTTGCATTTTATGAGAACAAAAATCACTGTAATCTATCCTGGACATTGATGGTACAGCTATTGCTAAGCAAACAACCTTTCCACAATTGCATGATTACACCGGCCAAAGACTAGGAGATGGGCAGTATGTTAGAGACCCTCTCCTCATTAATTTACAGCTCTGAAGGAGTTCTATTAACTAAAAGGGAGAAGCTCGTGTACTCTTTCTTTGAGCAATTAACTAAAGTGGAGTCCGGAAGACCATGTGTTGCAATTGCTTACTAGCCAGATGTTTCCTAAGCAGGGATCCAGGGACAGCATGCTGTACTACCTTTTATCCAATTATTTGAGCTTCTCGCCAGAGCATTCCCTTCTAGTCCCGGAGCCCTCACACTGGGAGTGCTGCGTTTCCCAATGATGTCTCACCTCCAAATCAACACGCACCTGATATGCAAACACCTTATGCTAAACATTACATTTTATAAACCAAGTCAGTGTAAATGTATTCTTAGATAAATCAGTAATGATGTTTGCCACGAGTGCATGTATCTTACAATCCTGATAACAGCAGCTCACTATTTTATTCTTCGTTTTTTATTTATAAGCCATGAGACATCAAAGAGAAAGTTAAAATAAAAATGCATCAGTTTCAGCAAGAGATAAATATTTCTAAATTTATCCTGAACTTATTTTGTCAACAGCTGGCTGCCTTCCCATGTTCCCTCTACTGAATTGATTATAAGGTTACAAATCCTCCATAACCTTCAGACTTTTCTTGACGACACAGCTAGGGTGGTCGGTGGGAAATAACTTTTTGTTGTTGCTGCTGGCATCATTTGCGAATTAGTGCATCTTGGTAGATGAGAAGGCACTATTGCGGAATAATCCTGCACAGAGCTTGCTGCTGCATCAGCTGTTTCTGAAATCTCTTATGCTCATGGGCATTTTAAAAAAAACTTATTGAAAGCATAATAAACAGCAACAAGCTTCCACTTTTTGATTTGTTCCTTTACTGAGAGCCACGTGTTTCTGAGAAATCCTCCTCCAGAGAAAGCGCACTTGGTAGCAAGATATCACATTCTTCTTTACCATTATGCCCCTTGAAATCGACGGCTAAAGCACAAGGCAGGGCCGGCCCACCCATGAGACAAGGTGAGACAAACGCCTCAGGCAGCAGGGTCAACCAAGGCAGCAGATCCTGCTGTCAATCTCTCCACCCAACACACACCACCTTGTTCCTGATGTAGATCTTCCCTGACCCCTTCTTCACTGGCGGAGAGGGGGTGCCATTTGGGGGTCCGCCTCAGGTGCCAAAATGTCTTGGACCAGCCCCGGCATCAAGACCCATAGCCTGTGGTCCGGCAACTACGTGCACCTTCCTCTCTGCGAAAGCTTCAAACCTCAAACACACACACACATCTCTGCTCTGTAATTAGATCATCAAGGATGATTCCTCAAAGTAGGCTAATTCCTCATTTACGAAGGAAATTCCTCCTTCCAAGAACAACCAGAGCTTTAAAAAAAAAAAAAAAAGCGCTAGGAGTCAAGTGAGGCTAAGAGGACTGCCAAAAGGAACTCTCTCTCCTTCAACATGAAAACCAAAGTCTACAAGAAACCTCTAAGCAAAGATTTCTCTCTCTCTTTTGTAAACCAAACACACACACACACTTTTCTCCCCATGGGTGTGGCCAGGGGGGCAGGGGGCAGCTGCCTCTCCAAAAAATCAAGCAAATAAATAAAAATAGTTAACTAAAAGTAGAATTTGTAGAAAGATTTTGACAGTTTTTTTTCTGATCACTCGGGGCCAAAAGGAAGTAATTTTAAACAATTGTTGTTGAGACCTTTCCTTCCCAATCGGCTAGGCAGAGCCAGATAGAGGAAGATGACAGGTGGGTGTCCTGCCCCCCCCTCCCCACGCCGATATAAATCCCATGCTTCTTCTGTTCTCCCCCTTAAGTTCTCCTACCTTTCAGCGACACACCCGTGGGCTCTGCAAACCTGACACGGTTTGCAGACACTGACCTATTTAGAGACATGAGAAATGATGAACTCCGCGCCCGCCTGAAACAAGCGAGGAGGAGATAACACCGGGGGGGGGGGGAGAGAGAGAGAGAGAAAGAGAGAGAGATGCGGAGGACGCGGGAATTTCCCACCCGCCGAGTCCAAGCGAGGAAGAAGCGGCTCTTACGCTTTTGCCCGACGCAGCCAAAACTTTCCGAGGAAAGGCAGCGCGCCCGGCGCCGAGAGGTACGAAGAAGGCGCGGCCAGGCGCCCCCACAACAGCCGCCTGCACTGACCTGCCGCCGGCGGTGCCTCTTTGCCGTCTCTTCCCCTCACACTCTGCCCCGGGATGCTGCTCGCTCGCTCGCTCGCTCGCTCGCTCGCTCTCCGGCTGCCTGGAGGAGCAGCAGCTGGGCGCCCTTCGCGCAGCCTCGCCAGCGGACAAATCACCGCCTGGGTTGGCGCGCGGCTCGGTGGGCTAGCCTCGCCTCGCTTTCGAACCGCCGGGACGGACGGGGGCAGGGGGTGGGTTGGGGTTTTTTGGGGTGGGGGGTCGCCTCCCGCCTGTCCTCGAAGGTAAAGCAAGCAGGCGAAAGAGGCACCATTCCCAACCGCGGCTCTTCCTCCCCTCAGCGCGTCAAAGTTGAGGCGAGCAGGTTCTGCCAGGTGCGCTCCCGCCTGCCCAAGCCCCTCTTACCTCGACCAGGCGCTGCTGCTGCCCGTTTCCGCAGCCGGTCCGCATGTGTGAGTGTGAGGGCGCGTGAGCTCTTTGGCGCGCGGAGGGCCGGGGTGGGGGAGCGCGCGCGCGCGCGGAGCTGCCCGTCCCAACAGCAAGCCGCCAGTCCCAACCTCGGAGGGGGAGACAGCAGCAGCAGCAGCAGCGCGCCGGCTTGGTGCCTGCCAAGCGCATGCGCCCGCCACAGCCTGGGCCCCGAACGACCCTCGCCAAGCAGGTGAGGGGAGAAGGCGCGCCCGCGCAGGGGGCTGGGGGGGGGGGTCAGAATGTAGACGGGAGGCGGATGGGAAAGGGAAGCCCCACCTTTGCCACCGTCTTGCGTTCCTGAAGACGCTGAGTGAGTGAGCCCTTCTGCAACTTTTCCTCCTCCTGCACCTGTTCCAAGAGGGCTCCACGGTGGCCAAAAGCTGCGCGGGACTCTTCTCTTCTGGTTCTCACGGTAATTCCGTCGCATCCGGCTGCCTTTGAAATATACCCTGCGCCCCTGCCCCATAGGAGTCAACTCCCAGGGAAGGAGGTCCCTTCTTTTCCCCATGGGCGTAGCAAGGGACGCAGCTCCCGCCCCCCCCATCAAGTAAATAAATAAAAATACTTAACTAACTGACCAACTGCGTCGCAGTTTTGCACCCCTAAAATAAATGCAGGCTATGCCCATGGCTCCCCCAATAAAATATTTGAAGGGGCTGCCCCTCCCAAGTTGGTGGGCATTGCCATTCAAATGGTTTGCGTGTGCCGCGTCTTGTGGTCAATTATGTGGGGTAGTTCTTACCTGGCCCCCCCCAATGTTTTCTTCAAGTTGGCACCCTTGCCCCTACACATTTGACGGAGGATAATAAATAAGCTTGCTCAATCAGTTATGGGTTCGTGAAGTGAATGAAAATGAGCAAAGTGAGATGCCTCCAGGGGCATGCATGCTGTGACACGCTGCACTCTGCAGCCAATGAACTGCTGTGTACCTGCTTTGCCCTTAAAACGCATTTGAAAGGGGTGGTCACTGCAGCAGGGCTAATGCCAGCATCAGTGAGTTGTATGATTATGCTCAACTTGACACAGAGACAAAAACATCTGTAGGAAGTCCGGTGCTATTATTTCTAGAAAAAGAGGGGCCGAAACTCACCATAGTCACCCCCCTCTTATAATGGCAATGGCGCCCACCTGAGAGGTGCCAGAACTGTGTTCCTGTAATTTCCCCCAGAAAAAAAGCCCGGGTAGGAACTAAAGCTTACATAGGTTCTTCTGGCAATTTCAGTGCCACACAACGACCATGTGCAATTGACAATATGGCCATAACATCTAGGGATTGAAGCGGTCAATCGATAAACAGCAATGGTCAAGTAAACCTCATGATGTCATCTAGTGCTGGCACCAGGATTTGGGGAGCTCTCAGGCATGGCATCACCACCCCTACTTGGAAGAGATGGGACATGCAAACTGACAATTCTCTTAGGCTGCATCTGATCTTCTTGGACATTGTGTAAAGTGGAACTGCTAGGGGCAGCAAGTCCTCTGTTGGTTTGAGGGCCCTGGCCACCCTTGGAAATCAATGCTGACGTCAGTGCATGTATCCTTTGTTCATGCACACGCAACCTGGCGGCTAGAAATAAGCCACAGATGGCACCGCAGGTAGGAGACCTGTACGGAAAATTCAGAGGTGTACCAGAAGAGAGGTTGAAATTTCATAGTGGGAATAAAATGCATAAAACACTGCCCAAAACTTTGCATCTATGAAGTTGTGAGTTAGTGTCTCCACAAGGCACCAATCCATGTGCCTTTTGGGGGCCCTGCTGGTAACAGTAAGTTTACATGGAAAAAGAGAAACAGTAAGTTTACATGGAAAAAGAGAAGCCAGAACCCAAAATCATAGAGTTGTAGAGTTGGAAGGCACTCTGAGAGTCATCTGGTCCAAACCCCTGCAATGCAGGAATCTTGCCCACAGCTGTCCCTGGGTGGGCATGAACCACCAGCCTTCTGGTTAACAGCCAGACACACTGACCCATTGCACCACAGTAAATTAGCTTGAGCTCTCACTCTACAGAACTACTCTGTAGCAACATAGCTACTGGAGCAGACTAAATGAAGGTCTGTGATGGAATCCCTCCATCACCAAAGTCCCCATTCCCAAGGTATGCCCCTTGTTCGCTGCACATGGGGTCAAAGTGATGTAGCCCCATGCCACATAGTTGAGATTCACGCACCCTGCTGAGCTTATATAGCCTAGTGGTGTACAGTGCTTGGCTTCAAAATTACCCAGAAGCCTGCCTTCCACTCATGTTGAACTCTTCCAGGTAGGTAGCCGTGTTGGTCTGCCATAGTCAAAACAAAATTTAAAAATTCCTTCCAGTAGCATCTTAGAGACCAACTAAGTATCTGAAGAATTGTGCATGCACACGTGAGCTCATATCAATAACAAACTTAGTTGGTCTCTAAGGTGCTAATAGAAGGAATTTTTTTATTTTGTTTCTTCCAGTGAAATGCACCAGTTGGGTAAAAGATTAATGCATTGCAGGGAGTTAGGTGTTTTGATTATGTTTTAAGATATGCTGTAAGCCGCCCAGAGTGGCTGGGGAAACTCAGCCAGATGGGCAGGGTATAACAACAACAACAACTAGATGATCCTCATAGTAACTTCCAACAATATGATTCTATGAACTTCCAGTGTGCTTAATTTGAGTTGGCTCTTGCACACTGTGTGCAGAGCTTTGGGTCACTATTGCAGTATTTATAAGTTCTCTCAAACAAATCCAAAGCAAGTGATTTGAGAAGCAAGCGTGCCTGACTGTTTTAAACCATTACTGGTAGTAGAAGAGAGTATTAACATAGTTTGTTTTTTTACAGTAAAGTGGTGCACATCCAAGGCAAATGTTGGAGCAGCTGCTTCAAAGATTACTCAGAATAAGAGAGAGAAAAGACACTGTTTTCATACATTTTGTTTCTCCTGGCAAAGCTAGAGGTTGTGCACTGGAGCAACGACCGTCAACTTTTTCTGATGCTTCTAAGAATTCTTTTGCCAAAATACTCCCCAGACTAGTGCTTAAAAATAATGCCTGACTGAAATAACCTTGCACCAAAGATACTGCAGCCCAGTTCTATGTATGCTTACTGCAACATCCTCAGGAAATCACTGAGGATCAGGGCAATACAAAATTGTTCATCATAAAAGCTTATGCACCCCAGCACTTTTATCTACCTCCATCCCCTCCACTTTAATTGAAATCATTTGCATCACACCTATGGTCTGTTCATAAAGAGCTGCTCCACTAACAGATTCTTTGCAAGGTGTGACATGTTGCACCAGCACCATGCTACAAAACCGATTGCTGCTCTAGCCCTACAGAGAGGTTGACACCGGGGACTCAGCTATACAAGGGCAAATAAAACATTTTAAGTGCGTTTTAAGTGCATTATGCACATGTGACGCTAGATGGCGGTCGTGAGCTTAATGGCAAATTCTCTCTCTCTCTCTCTCTCTGGGGTAGGCACCTAAGGCCTGGTGGCTGGATGTGACCCAATTGCCTTCTTAATCCGCCTGCGGATGGTCCGGGAAGCAGCGTGTTTTTATTTGAGTAGAATGTGTCCTTTTATTTAAAATGCATCTCTGGGTTATTTGTGGGGCCTGCTTGGTGTTTTTACATGAGTAAAATGTGTGCTTTTATTTAAAATGCATCTCTGAGTTATTTGTGGGGCATAGGAATTTGTTCATTCCCCCCCCCCCAAAAAAAATAGTCCGGCCCCCCACATGGTCTGAGGGACGGTGGACCGGTCCCCTGCTGAAAAAGGTTGCTGACCCCTGCTCTCTCTATATATAAACACTTTTTTAAAAAAGTATTTTCACAGCATTTTTAAATACGTGTCTAGATTCCACCTGAGTGTCCTTCTTTTATATAGACACATATATAAATCTTTAGTTGCAAGAGTGCAAAGCTCCCAGGTTTTGGAACGCTACGTGAGAAGGCCCAACTAGCATGAACTCTTTCATTGCTGAGATAGCGGGGGGGGGGGGGGGGGGATGGGAGCAGGGATTATTGGGTTCTTGGATTTATTTTTATTATGTATTTTGTGGTTTTATCTTGTGAAGCGCCCTGAGACTTGCGGATACAGGGTGGTATACAAACAAACAAACATATAATAATGACTGATGAAGGCCAGGGTTCTTAATGGGTGATGGATGGTTTCTGTTTTTAGTATTGTTTGGGTTTTTTGCATGTTATTTTTATATACCTTTTATATGGTTAGAGGTTGTCTTAGTGCTAGCTTGGTTTCATTGTTATGTGTTGATAAATATTTTTTTAAATGATAGCAATGCAGTCCCTTCAGATGTGCCTTATAGAGTAACCAGCATACACATATTTTGTTTTCATTTAATTACATAGTTTATTAAAACCCCAGGTTTGCCCCTAACATTTACTCAGAGTAGATGCATTGAAATTAATGGACCTATGTATGTCAGGGCTATTATCTTCAATGGGTTTATTCCGAGTAAAAGCTGGTTGGATGCAACCCCAATATCCCCTTCTTCCTTGACCTTTAAAGCCCTAAATGGCCTTGGCCCAGTATACCTGAAGGAGCGTCTCCACCCCCATCATTCAGCCCGGACACTGAGGTCCAGCTCTGAGGGCCTTCTGGCGGTTCCCTCACTGCGAGAAGCCAAGTTACAGGGAACCAGGCAGAGTGCCTTCTCAGTACTGGCACCTGCCCTGTGGAACGCCCTCCCACCAGATGTCAAAGAGAACAACAACTACCAGACTTTAAGAAGACATCTGAAGGGCAGCCCTGTTTAGGGAAGCTTTTAATGTTTGATGCATTACTGTATTTTAATATTTTGTTGGAAGCCGCCCAGAGTGGCTGGGGAAGCCCAGCCAGATGGGCGGGGTATAAATAATAAATTATTATTATTATTATTATTATTATTATTATTATTATTATTCCCACATTTAACTTTTTACTACTCTTCAAAGTATTGCTAGTTTCCTGGCTGTAGACATTCACCTGGCTGTTTTGTAACCCATGCTTCATTCCAGTTCTGAAGCCAGCTTACACTCACAGTAAAGGAAGTACTGTATTAAGGATTGCGGGGGGGGGGGGGGGGGGGAGAGAGAAACTAATTTTCACAAGTGTGCCCTTGGAAGCAAAGTCAGGGAGGACTGTGCTTGAGCAAAGCCCAGAGTGGAAGACAATCAGAGGCTGAATTGAAATCAGACGAGTCAGACAAATATTTAGGCCGTCTAGGGAATGTGATTCTAAATGGCAGGGACAGAAGTACCATGCTTAATCCATTTTTTGTTGCTGCTCGGCAGCAGAAAAGAAAAACACTTTAGCACTGATTGGATAACACTTCCATTGTACAGTACTTCAATCTCTGCTCTTGGAAGATGGTAGTTCTCCTTAATAGCATGGGGGGGGGGGTCACATCACATGCTGTTTACAGTTCCATGTGTAACTATGACAAAAATCCCTCTCGCTTAAAGTTTATGGTGAAATATTTCTGGTCTTTGGCCTCTTCCTAATCGAGATACAGTCTTCTTCACCTATTATCTCAACCAACAGATGAAGCAATTGTGTTGTGGAAGATAGGCTGTTGGTTCAGGACTGCAGGAGACAAATCCCCATTTAACCATAAAGCAAACTGATGGCCTTCCCCGCATCAGTAGTTTTGTGCACACACCATGCTTTTAAACATATGACTTCCTGGGAGCTGTAGGAGGTGGGGAGCTGTAGTTTGTTTAGGGTGGGGACAGCTGCAGGTCTGTGGGGAGTAAACTACAGTTTCCAGAATTCTTTGTGGAAAGCAACATTCTTTAAATGTGCAATGTGTAAACAGCCAATGGCTCCAACTCTCTGGGAGTAAGCCCTATGGAGTTCAAAGGGACATTCCAGCACTGGGTGAAGTTTCATTCACTTCAGTTAAGCATGTACTTTGCTGCTCCAAAGCTGTATGAGTTGTAGCACTCACTCTGACCACTGGATGGAGATTTTAATTATGTGAAAAATAATACTGTAGTTATTTGGCCATTTACTGATTCTCTTTTTCATAAAGGGCTACTCCTGCTTTTCCATCCCTCGCCAGCCACCTCCCGCATTGCATATGTGTGTGTTTGGTGGGAAAGGTCTAAAGCAGGGAGCTTGCTCTGAAGCACACAGAGTATTGTGTGATTTAGAATCTGGGACAGTCAGAGGGCTCTGAATTGTGCAGGGAACCCATGTAGATAGAACAGGCTGGTCTCTTCAAACCTATCCCCAGCGGTTTTAGATGATGGGCAGAATGGGGCCAGCTTGAGACATGCTGGGCCTGCTCCCAGCCTGTTCACATGTTGGGATGCAATCGTGAACAAGTCTAAAGGTAGCTTAGAATATTGATTCAAACAGAATCGTTTATACATTTGTGTCCTGAATTGCTTTCCCACTGAGAAAATGCTTGTTACTGCCATTACATTATATATCTATATATATAATTTAAAATATATATGCAGTACTTTTTGTTCCTATATGATAACACCCCTGCTGTACAATATTATTACTGTAACACATTCATTAATATAACATGGGTTGTATCTGAAAGTTTAATGCATTATAAAGCATTTTTTTTGCTATCATAACCTAGAATCTACATTGCACTTGAATCCTACTAACTGTTCACATTTGTCTCCATCGATACACTGCATTATTACTGCAGGCTGAAGAGTCATCAGAATTGTTCACATATAACACTAAGTCAAACCAAGACTTAGCATAAAAGAGCAAACATGTGGGCCCCTAGAGAGATTGCAGCCACTTTGCTCCCCGCTCTAGTTATGCTATGCTGAGCTAACCCATGGTTTGGCTTAGCATGCCATCTAAATCCAGGCTACATGGTTTAGCTCTCACAAACAAACAAACAAACCACAAGCTATAAAACTTAGAACAAACCTTTGCTACAGGATGTGGTTTGCCTGGAGCGTGATAAACCAGGTTTATTCACTAAACCAGGACCATACACTAAGCCAAACCATGGCTTGGCTTAGCAAAGCGCAGCAGCAGCAGAAGGAAGGACCGAAGTAGCTGTAACCTTTTCTTCAAGAGCCTGTGTTTTGCTTGCTCCATAAGCCAAACAAATGTTTTGTGCAAACCAGGCCACTGATTGTACATTGGAAGTTAAGAGTATTTGCTATAGATCGGATTAGTTATACAAGGTATCCTGAATATAAATTCCTAGGCATATACTGTTTACTTCCGCCATTCAAAAATAGTTTGCATTCACACTGAGCCATCCAGTCACACATACCTGCATCTCAAGTAAAGCGGTGGAAGTTAATTCCACAGTTAAGCACAGAAGATCGCAACCTTCCACGCAGGTACCTAGGAGTACACCACACTGAACTCAGGAGGACGAATTTGTAGGTAAGCATGCATAGGATTGCACTGTTAGGCGTTAAATCTATATACCCTTACTCGGAAGTAAATGTCATTGAACAATGTGGGTTGGATCGCATGCCCTATTGCTTAATACAGCCTCCAGATGTTCTCAGCTCACTGACATGAATAACTCAGTTACGCATTGTTCAGAGAAACAGTTTTCTGCAACACAGTCATATTGCTCTATCTATCAAGTGTCTGTATGTAGTGGGGCCCCCATGTGACCTTCAACACTCTTTTAGTTTATGAATAGTATGCAGCAGTATCTGAGCTTGGCACTCTCATATTAAACATTTGTGCAAGCACATTGCTTTCTAACGTAATCGTTTTCTAACATAATGCTGGTGTAACAGTCAGCATGTCACGCCCAGTGAAGGATTCACTACTGCAGCAAATGGAAGGAAAATTGGCCGTAGGTATGACACAAATGATTTCATCCAGGGTATTTCTGTTTAAACGCACTCAGTTCCACTGAAGTTAATCCAATCCAAACCAATGCTGTAATAAACGCTTTTACCTGTAAGCCCCACTGAACTCAATGGGATTTACTTCTGAGTAGACTCAAATAGGCCTGGACTGTAAATTAGTTTAAGTGTGCATTTAAATCATCGGGCCATGGCTCATGGCTAACTCGCTCCATTGATTTCAATGGGACCAACATTCAACCAACTCAGTTTGGATCTAACCCAATGTGACTGGTTAAGAATCCTTCATAAGTACATTTTTACAACTTGGTGTACTACACTCGGCTGCACCTTATTTATCTCGGTTTTCCATTAGCAATGATTTTCGCTGCCATCTCCCAAGCAAGCAAAAGTATAACCGAATGAATGGTTTTCATGTAATAATTTAAAACTGTTTTTTATTGTAAAAGAAATAATAGGGCTAGCATTTTTAAAAACAGTTTTACTTTACATCATTTGCACTCCTATGTGGAAGCAAACCCATTGAAAACACTGGGGCTTACTTCTGAGTAAGCATGCACAGAAGAGCACTGTTACGAGATTCATCCTGACATTGACAATTTCAATTTTTTTTTTAATGATGAACTAATCATCCTTAATCTAGTAATTTCCCATATGCAAAAGGGACACATTCAGAACATCCATTTTAATGGAGGAGCCAGTTTTGTGCACACGGGGTGTGTGTGTGCGCGCGCACACACACGTGTGTAATTGCTCCCTACACTGAAATGGATGGGGATGCTCACTTGCAAAGGTCATCTTGGGTAACCTGTGCAACTGTGTACTTCATTCATTAACAGTGCAAATCTAATACTGTCTGTTCAGAAGCAAGTCCCACTGAGTTCAGTAGGGCTTGCTCTCAGGTAAGCGTACATAGGATTGCACTGCAGAAATACATGCATAGGGTTGTACTGTTGTAAGGCTGTGCACACACTAACCCATTTGTAGCACAAAAATGTTTTTCTCAACCAGAATCAGACATGCCTGTTCTCAACATGTTGCTTTCAATCTAGGTTGATTCCAGATCCTGCTGTCCATGGAGATGAATGTGGTTACTTGATATGCATTTGAAAACCCATCCTTTGCTTAGATTATCCACACATTTCCCTCCCTGTACATGCTCCAGGTGTATGAAGAAGGAACTAACAATTGTTATATTGGTACACCTCCAACCACAATGCCATTGGGCACACTCCCCATTGTGGGGTAATGAAGAACCAATCAGCAGTGAGCTTTCATTTTTGAAATAAATCCCATTCCTCAAGAACCACTTTTCAAGGGCAAAAAGAATAGCAATAACTCTATATTGTGTGTGGACTACATAGAAAAAAAAAGTACTTGCGCTCTATTGATTCTAGAATAAAAACTTGTATGTTTGCAGCCTAAATGTCCTATGCCATTCTGGAGACCGTAAAGCAGGGGTCAGCAAACTTTTTCAGCAGGGGGCCGGTCCACTGTCCCTCAGACCTCATGGGGGGCTCGACTATATTTTGAAAAAAGGAAGAAGAATGAATTCCTATGCTCCACAAATAACCCAGAGATGCATTTTTAAATAAAAGCACACATTCTCCTCATGTGAAAACACCAGGCAGGCCCCACAAATAACCCGGAAATGCATTTTAAATATAAGGACACATTCTACTCATGTAAAAACAAGCTGATTCCTGGACCGTCCGCGGGCTGGATTTAGAAGCCAGTTGGGCCAGATCTGGCCCCCGGGCCTTAGTTTGCCTACCCATGCCGTAAAGCATGGGCTAGCTGATTTGATGTAAAATATCCTAACAAAGACCCCTGAAAGCATCTCAGTGACGTCACAGTGCATATTATCCTAGTTTCTAGTGGTGATCATTGACAAATGACATACTTGATTCACAACTTTCTGATCTCCGGTACCCCACCACCCACAGTAACCCACACAAGGGTGGTCAGTAAATAAAAGCTAAAGTAATTGGCTCATTGTTTTAGGAGAAATCTAGGCGGCTTCTCCATGTCTTACACAATTCCTCCTGTTGACTGAGCTTAATTGTAATGTTGACTTGTGCCAAGTAAGTAAGCTTTAGTTATATATCTAATAGTTGTTAAGCACCTAAGAGGAATGGCACAGACCTTGGGATTACATTGCTAGTCACCCAAGCACATGCTGTACTTAAGCTCAAATGCTGCTTCAAAAAAATAAAAAATCTTGTTACGGTCGTACCTTGGATCCCAAACGTCCTGGAACTCGGATGTTGTCGCCCGAATACCGCAAGTGATTGTTCCAGTTTGCAAACGTTCTTTTGGAACCTGAACATCCGGCGGGGCTTCCACGGCTTCTGATTCGCTGCAGGAGCTTCCTGCAGCGAATCAGAAGCCGCAATTTGCTTTTAGAACGTTTTGGAAGTCAAATGAACTTCCGGAACGGATTTTGTTCGACTTCCAAGGTACGACTTTGTTTGTTTGTATTGGTTATATAGACCACCCTGTTTTATGCAGGTAGCTGTACCTGTTTCAGGAGAAAAAAAACGGTTTTGATTCTATTTTGGTTCAAAGTTGAAATCGGTTTTGCTAGTTTAGGAATTCCTATTGGTGTTTAATGAACCCATTATGTTCATGTCTGTGTACTCCTGCCTGTATGTCAATTCCTGTTGTTTTCTGGGAATGTACTATGCAGTCCTACACATGCCCACTCAGATTTAAGCTGTAGGACTGCAGTTGCCATCACCGCCCCCCCCCCCAATCCAGCATGGCTAAGGGTCAGGGATGATGTAGTCCAGTGGGTCACACATTCATCACAACTGGGCATAGGCAGAACATGCTCTCCCAGCCATTGGGAAACTGCAACAGGCTTCATTCATTGCATACCCCTCAACTATCCCGGAAAAACTGGGACATTGTTTTTTTTTGCATGAGAGCACCAAAGCCATTTTGGGTGGCATGATCTTGCCCCCCCCCCCCAGCAGGCTTGATTATTGTAACTCGCTCTACGCGGGGCTGCCCTTGAAGCTGACCCAGAAACTCCAGCGGGTGCAGAATGCCGCGGCGAGGCTCTTTATGGGGTCCTTGCCGTGGCATCACATTCATCCAGTGCTTTACCAACTGCACTGGCTTCCGGTGAAGTGCAGGGTCAGGTTTAAGGTGCTGCTTTTGACCTTTAAAGCCCTTTGAGGCCTAGGACCCATGTAACTACGGGACCGCCTCTCCTGGTATGCCCTGCGGAGGACCTTAAGGTCTACAAATGACAACATTTTGGAGGTCCAAAGTTGCAAGGTGGTTAGATTGGTCTCAACTAAGGCCAGGGCCTTTTCAGTACTGGCCCCGACTTGGTGGAACGCTCTGTCACAAGAGACTAGGGCCCTGCAGGACTTGACATCTTTCCGCAGGGCCTACAAGACAGAGCTGTTCCGCCTGGCCTTTGGTTTGGACTCAGTCTGACCCTTATATTTCCCTCCCCTTATGGTCTTGATTTATCGGCTACTTTAAAATGAGGCAGCATTTTAAATTGCATTTTAACCTGTATTTTAAATTGCCCCGCCCCCATTATGTCTTTACTGTGATTTTACTGGTGTTAGCTGCCCTGAGCCTGGCTCTGGCCGGGGAGGGCGGGGTATAAATAAAATTTATTATTATTATTATTATTAATTTATTTATTATTTTAAGGGGCTGCGACCTCATGTGCATAACGTGACTCACCTGGGAGCGTGGCCCAGAGGACGCATCCTGGTTTGTGGCCTGGACATGTTGGAGGGTATGCCATTGGGGCTTAACTGATAAAGGTCTGCATGGCATCCATAGCCCTGACAACTTTCATTTTTAGAAACAAAGCCCTGTAGCTGGGAAGCGAATGTTGAAAGTTTGAGCTAGAGTTAAAACGGACATTAATCTCGACTTTCAGGAAGGCAATGATTTAACAAAAGACTGCAGAGCTGACCTTGTAAACGGTCAACCAGGACACTCCATGCAGCTCACTTCAAGGCTTTCTGCGCTTACGTTTCTTCTACACCAGGGGTCTGCAACCTGCGGCTCCGGAGCCACATGTGGCTCTTTTACACCTTTGCCGCGGCTCCGGGGCAGATACTAGCGAGGGGAGGAGGCGCATTGTGCGCCCTGACACTCCCCACTGTGGCGGGTGCTGTACTGGCTGTGACGTCGCATGGGGGCGGTGTGTGCGTTAGTCACGCACCGTCCCGACATCACCTTCCCGGCCGCTGTCAGATCGGAGGGCAGCGGCGCGCATGCTTTAAATGTCGCAATGGTTTTGCGGCTCCCAGGTTTTTTTTCTTCGGAAACGGGTCCAAGTGGCTCTTTTTGTCTTAAAGGTTGCAGACCTCTGTTCTACACAAACCTACAACCAATGCAATTATGGAAATAAGATCTGCTATAAATAGTGTGAAATTGAGAGCAGTTTAGATTATACAGGCCCGCAAAGCGAAGTAACCTCTACTTATAATTTTCTGCCCTTTCTACCCAAACCGGCAATTACCTCCACATTTGTAATCAAAGGGAAGGCAGATTGCAGAATGTGGCACACACTGCCACGGGTACGTGGTCGGCTCAGTCCCATCTTGACGTGTGCCCCCACCTGCAATTAGCTATAGCCTCAGATGACTCCTGCAAAAGTTCCAAAGGCAGCAGGAGGTCAGTGAGAGAAACGCAATGCTTTGCAAAAGGAGGCCATGTTTCAAAGCCAAAAACGGTGCAACCCCATAAATGCGTTTATTCATCAGTAAGACCCATTGGTGATTAGTGGAACTTACCCCAAGGTCGGTGGTTCGAATCCCCTTGACAGGGTGAGCTCCCGTTGCTCGGTCCCTGCTCCTGCCAACCTAGCAGTTCGAAAGCACACCAAAGTGCAAGTAGATAAATAGGTACCACTCCAGCGGGAAGGTAAACGGCGTTTCCGTGCGCTGCTCTGGTTTGCCAGAAGCGGCTTAGTCCTGCTGGCCACATGACCCGGAAGCTGTACGCCGGCTCCCTCGGCCAATAAAGCAAGATGAGCGCCACAACCCCAGAGTCGGCCACGACTGGACCTAATGGTTAGGGGTCCCTTTACCTTTAGGTCTGTATAGCAGTGGTGAGGAATCATTTTCTAGCCTCAAGAGCCACACGGGGAACCTTTTTTTGGGCTGCATACTGAGGACGGGGGTGCACGAAAAGGGCAAAAGCAGGCAAAACAATGGATGCGGCTCTTAAATCTGTACAGGTTACCTTCTAGTCTTGCAAGAATCGGGGGCAACAACACAAACACACCCCTGCAAATATGTAAACTGAATTTTCAAAACTACACACTTGAAGAGCCAATTGTGGCTGTGCATACTTTAAGATGGCTTATATACTTTTTACATCTACTGTTTTTCCGTGTATTAGACGGCAATCTCCCCCCCCCCCAAAAAAAGATCAACAACTCTGGGAAATTCTCCTTAAAAAAGCTTAACAATTCTTGGCAATCTCCCCCCATTTTCTTAATGCTGAGTCCCCCAAAATAGGGGGTGTCTTATACACCCAAAAATAGGGTAATTCACACTGCATAATTAAAACAAGATGGTGGTGATGGTGATTATTTTACGAAATAATGTCCGTGTTTAGCTGTTCATTCATGCACTTTTAGTGCCCACTCTAGGAAATCTGTTCAAGTGATACAACTAAGGCTGATGGTTAAAATGATTGTGACAGACGGGTTTAGTGTTTTCAGGCTTTAAATAGACATATTTCACCAATACACGTATTTTGTTTTGATTAGTAGCTGGTAAATGATATACCAGATTAGGCAGGTGCCTTTGCTGCAGTTTTTGGCACCTCTTAAAAACCTTTTAAACTAAGCCTGTCCAAACACACATATTTGACATGTATTTTAATATGCCATTTGATTTTTACAATGTGTATTTTTAAAATGGGTTTTCTTAATATTCGGGGGGGGGGATATTTAACTTGTTTTAAAAATATCTGATTTACAATTTAGAATTGTAGAGTTGGAAGGGTCGATAATTTTGACATATACAGTGGTACCTCGGGTTACATACGCTTCAGGTTACATACACTTCAGGTTACAGACTCTGCTAACCCAGAAATATTACCTCAGGTTAAGAACTTTGCTTCAGGATGAGAACAGAAATCGTGCTCCGGCAGCGTGGCGGCAGCAGGAAGCTGAACCTGAAGTGGTGCTTCAGGTTAAGAACAGACCTCCAGAACGAATTAAGTACTTAACCTGAGGTACCACTGTATTTTATATGGACAGCTTAGAGGTTTTGATGATCAAGCATTATATAAATCCTATCAAAATACAATTATTCTGATAAACAAGCAAGATGTTCTAAGTCTGCTCATGTCCAGATTACAGATTTTATTTAGGAAAATGAATTCCAAATGCGAAAACAGAAATAGGCACAGAGAAAAATTTGGAATACCTGTTAAGACAGTGGCTTCACAACCAGAACTGCAGATCGGAGGGCTTTCAGATTTTCAATTCTTTAACAAGAAGCCTTTGTGGTCCCTGGGGCAAGTAATAGCTAACCAGTTTTGTGACAGCTGTTACTGCATCTTGGTCTGCATCAATTAAGGTGCATTAGATTCCCTCCCATTTTTTTTGCATCGCAGTGTCCAATACATTATGTGAAAGAAGTCACACTGATTTCTGCCCCAGAGGGATAAGCTGTATTAGTCAGTTACAACAAAGAGTATCTTAAATGGCACTTATAAGGCTAAAAGAAACATTTACTTCATGGACTAGAGAGTTTCACCATGTCCAATGTAAAAAATACTGTTCTCGTTTGGCAGACTGCGGGTGGAATTCAATACTGCGCTATGAGAAAACATTGCATCTGCACCAGCATTTCAGCTTGCCAGATGTGTACAGCATCTGCTGATAAATTAGGTGAATCCCACCCTATAAATCTACACGAAGAGAAGTACAAAGAGGGAAGAGGGAAAAGAATAAACGGGAGTTTGTCATTCCATTCATTCAAGCGCTTCAGATCAGAGTTGTCCTAGCTGAAGTCAAGTTTTATATTTAATCACAACTTCATAATATGAGAATTTTGGCCAACAACTGGCATTATGGGGAAGTGGGGGAGAATTAAAAAAAGGCTAACTTGCAGTTTACACAGACAGGTGAACAATCTAAGGGACTTCTGGTCTGCCAATAGCTGTTTTGCTCCTTGTAGTCAGGAAAAAAAACCCAGAACAGGGGAGGAGGGTGGAATCGTTCTGTTTGGCAATCAGAAATGCTTGCTCTGATGGAAGGGTCAAAAGACAGCAATGTTGAATTCCTCCCAAATTGGCGGGAGAATTGATTCCCTCCCCCGATTCACGTTTATGTTTGACGGAGATAGAACAATTTTCAAAGCCGCTTCACTTCTGCTACCCTCAGTGTTGGAAAAGCCGAAGTGATTGTTCATGTTTATTGGGGGGGGGGGTCAATTATTCAAAGAGATTATAGAGCAATACCATTATCTATATGGCTGGTATCCAGAAAGTTTGCCATTATCTTTAAGTATTTAGTTCTGATTTTGATGCAAGTTGAAATGCTCATCAAAACCACATTAAAAAGGTATATATATATATATATATATATATATATATATATATATGGGGGGGGGGGTGATCTTAAAATCAGAAGAGGAAAAACCCCTGAGCAAGATCCAGCATCATGTGAGCAAATACAATGGGATTTCTCCTGCCTCTCTGCATCTCTCTCTCCCACCCCCACCCCCCATATCTCTGGTTGGTCCACCAACCATCCTGAGCAGATTCTTTGAGATTGCTGGGGGGAAGCAAAGAAAGAGGAAATCCATTGTACAATCAAGACACCAGATAACATTGAGCCTTGAATGAAAGCAATTCAAAATCTCAACCGTGTCTCATTTTCCATAATTATACACTTTTCAGTGGTAGTGAAATAATACTTGAGAAATCCACATGCCACCTTCATATAAATCTCTCCGAACCCATGAGTCCATTTTTTTTTAACAAAAGAAACTAATAAACATCCAGCAATCTTTCGTTATTTTAGTCCTAATTCAAATGACATATCCAATCTTGCCCCAAATATGCTGAAAACATCTAAGACACTGTTCTGTTTCAGCTAGAAGAGAACTCTGGTATTGGCACTCTATGAACTACAGGTTTTTAAGATCTAAAGAAAAATAAAATAAAATAAAATGTTATCAGCTGTGTAGGCCAGCTTTTAAAAATTGTCACCTATTCTCAACTGCATTTCCAAGAGCAGAACTTGATCCATTAACAGATTTTTAACATAGTTGATGCTTATTCCCTCCAGATCTGATGAAACCAAAGCCTCACATTAGTTTTCTGAACTTTTTTGAAGCTCTGAATGTGAACAATGTGGGATTATCAGGTGTAAACATACACAACTGAGTTCTGTAATGTCTAAATTCTAAGCAGCAGGTTGCAGTTTTCTCATCAAAACTAATAAAAAACCGCTATCAATGTTGTTCTGCAGTACAAACAAATACAGGGGATTTGTTATTTCTGACATGAAACCTTTTAACGTCTGTACCATAATTGGAAAATCACCTAAAGAACGAAAACTAAGGAATGTGTAGCACTTTTAAAGAACATAAATAAAATTTACAAACAAGTTTGTAAAGCACTAATATTTCAGTAAAACAAATTGCTTGACTGTTTTATTATCAAAATAAACTACATTTGATTGCTCCTGGAGTCAAAAACCTGTAAGCAGCGATCATAAAAAGATGGGTTACTGGAAACATTCAAAATTCCAATGATGTTTACAAGTACTTTGTACAAAAAGTCCTTTAAAGATGTTCCGTATGTTGCAAAAAATACAGCTTTCACCACAAGGCAGAAGTATTTGCATTTCAAAAGCAGTCTACTAGAGTCATTTGCGCCTATGTGGGGAATCGCCCCTGTGCTTTCGCCTGCCCTCATCTCTCCTTGACTCTTTAAATTGGTCCGGATATTGCCTGGGCTCATCCATCCTGGGATTGGGATAGTTATGGGGTCTCTCTCTAGACTTTGATCTGTCTTTCCTCCGTCTGTGGAGTTCACCATCCTTATCACGGCGACTGTCCCTCCCTTCGTTATCAGAAAAAGAATTCTGCCTTTCGGCCCTCTTCTTCTTAGATTGGCTACTTTTGCTTTCCGAAGGCATATTTCTTTCCTGATCCCTGTCCTTTCCACCGCTGTAGGTGTTCCTGTCAGCGGAATAATCTCTGTCATGGGAGAGTTTCTGTGGTGCATCATCTCTCCGACTTAAGTCTCTTGAATTCCTGTCAGCATTCCTCTCAGCACCATTCTCCCTCTCAGGCTGCCTCTTCTCTTTTTTCCTGTCAGGCTGTTTCTTACGACTTCCTTGCTTTCTCTTGGCATCTCTGTCCGACGCTTTCTTCTTCTGTGATTTCTGCTTTCTCACACCTGAAAGGATCATAAACAGAATTTACCCTTTTAATATATTCACATTCCTTTATTTGCACGTCAAAATATATTGGCTTTATTTAAAGAACCTACAGCAGGCTTCCTCAACCTTGGCCCTCCAGATGTTTTGAGACTACAATTCCCATCTTCCCCAACCACTGCTCCTTCTAGCTATGGATCATGGGAGTTGTAGGCCAAAAACATCTGGAGGGCCGAGGTTGAGGAAGTAAGGGGAAGGACCACCAATTTCCCACTGCAACAAAGACATTTAAGCCATTCTGGGGTGTCTTCTCAACTCTCTGGAGCAAACTGAGCTGCAGACAGGAGGGAAATAAACCTAAATAGACAATAAGGAATATTTTCTTCTCATGCAGTGAGACCTTTCGCTCCAAGCTACAGAAAATTTTACAGATACTTTGACAATCATATTATCAAGTTGTGCTCTGGGTACTGAGCTTGAGTTAGTAACTGTGGGTGTGTTCATTTCCTTCTCTTTGCTGAAGGTTTTTCCAAAACTTGTGGGAGATATTTAGCTTGCTCTGTTATTTGGACAACAACTCAGAGAAAAAGAGAGAAAAATCTATGTAATGTCAACATTGCTCATACTACTATTTCCTACAGACTTTGTTAGATTTTAAAAGTCAGGAAAGACAGTTCAATTCAGCTCCATTTTACTTTCCTCTCAAAATCCAGAGGGCCAAATAATTTGGACTACTTAAAAATAATTTTATTCCCCATCTGTGTACTGGTTTCATTTTTACATTTAGATCAGTAAACAGGTAGGGAAGAGGGGGGGATATTTAACATGGGAACTGGAACTCTAGACCATGTAAAAAGTATCTTAGGAGACGCATATTCTTTACCTTTACTCAAGTTCTTAGTACTTAAGGTAATTTCCGTGCTGCAACATGAGCGCTTGCATGTGCCCTAGACTAATGGATGTGCATGCAGTTCTTTCTTTGTACTATTTTAAGAATTTGCAACTAGAAATTGGGACTTAAAATATGAGCTGCCAAGGTATATTCACCATCAGCAATAATATGCTAAACAGACTCGCTGTTGGGACGAAAAGATGACTACACAGCACATCACTGAAAACTGACCGTACTTCTTCCTACTGCATGTATTGTACAACATGCTGACCAGATTCATCTTCCTGTCTTTAGATAACAAGGAATTGGCTGATCTGTCTTCAGTGGCAAAAAAGTGGACAGTTATGCCCAAATGCTAAGCCACCTGCCTTTGGAGGATCTGGAGTGGGGGAAAGGGGGAGCAAGAAATATCTCCTTATATGAGCAGAAAGAGTCTCACAATACTTTGGATCAAAATCACCATACCTCATATACATTGCCTTTATGGTCCTTGCAACGAAGCAGTAAGGTATTGTTATCCCCCTATCACAGACGTAACTTGCCTAGAATTGTCCAGTGATAAAGTAAGATGTGCTGGGCTTCCTATGCATGTTCATAACTTCTATGCTATGCCAATAAAATGAGCACTTCCTGACCACAATGTTCTCAACACAGCAGCTTTAATGCTGTGTTGTGATATGATGAATTAAGTTGTCAGTAACTGTCCCATGGTCTGACTTTTAACTGAAAGTTACAATGAAGTTTCAAAAGGGTGATGATCCTTCAGATTACAGTGGTACCTTGGGTTGCATACGCTTCAGGTTACATACGCTTCAGGTTACAGACTCCGCTAACCCAGAAATAGTACCTCAGGTTAAGAACTTTGCTTCAGGATGAGAACAGAAATCGTGCTCTGGCAGTGTGGCAGCAGCAGGAGGCCCCATTAGCTAAAGTGGTACCTCAGGTTAAGAGCAGTTTCAGGTTAAGAATGGACCTCCAAAACGAATTAAGTACGTAACCAGAGGTACCACTGTATTTATTTTCAGTCGTTTGACCTCTCAAATTTAAGTCTTCGATTTTCCCTTGATTGCAGGACTGTAAGTTAATTTTAGTGCAGTTTTGTCCCTGCCCACCCAACCTTATACTGAAGTACAAATTTAACATGCTGAGCATTTTGAGAAGTAATTCAATGTGGTTTGGAGACACTGGGATTTTAAAGGAGATACATAAAGGAAAGCCCAGTGGAAGGCATTTGTATAGAAGCATACAGCAAACTTTGGTATCTGTTAAAATATAAAGACCTGCATTCCCCTTTACAAAAAGATACAGTGGAGTAAAACCAATAAAGCTTTAGCACAATAGTCAAGTTTTATAGTAGTATCTTCTTGAGTTTTCTGGTACAACCCTGAGGTCTGAAAGTTGCTGAAAACAAAGTCTTGACTCCCACTACTTCTGCTAGATAGACATTCTAGATATCCTCTGCCAGACATTCTGGAAGCACTCCTCTAAAATAATGCAACATCTTCATTGTTGCAGAATTACACAAAGATAAAAAGTACAGTTTGAACAGCAGCAAACTACTAGCCTGAAGTTCTCTTCACAAAACTTTGCAAGTAAAATAGAAGCTGACTCTTGCATCAAACAGTCTAAGTATCCCTGGCTTTTCATCATTTTGGCAATATTTCTGCTTGTGATGTACAAAAAAATGAGAGAAATCGTAACAATTCAGAGCATACCGCTGAGACTATCAAATCATTTCATTAGGGTATCTTTTTTTTATCCAATGGGAAAAAGGATAAAACATTAGAATAGAATGTATTAAATTAAAACCGAACAGCAAAAAGAAAGAAAGCCCTGCGCACTCTAGCAGAATCCGTTAATTTGTCACCAAGGACCTCCCTGGTTCCCATCTTGCTGCAGCTGTCTATGCAGGAGCCATCTGGCTCTCTGCTGAAATGCCACTTCCCTGACCCCGCTTCCATTCTGCCTTCCTTTACTGCTCTGGTGTTACTGATGAGTTGCCTGGTAATAGCAATAAAAAGCAAACGCTGCAAATTACGGAGGGCTGCTTTTCATGCTTTCATAACCTACACTGGGTTTTTGTGAATCAGAAGACTTCTGCTCTTAAAACCCACCGATAAATCTAATTTATTTTAAGTCAGCATGCTTCTTGCCTGCATAAGCTCATGCTGGGCGATCATCTGCTCTCACAGCTAACTGCGTGCGTGATCCAGACTGGGCTAGCAGGCATTATTGGGCTTAATAAGGTTCAATTATATAATTCATATCAACTAGTTGGAATGAAAAGTCAGTAGAAACACTCGCTCAAAAATACTAATTATAGAATGGAAGTTACTAGATATGCTGCTGTCAGCAAAAGTACCTTGGACCCGGAAAGAAAAACACAATACAAGCTGTTTTACGTTCAGTCATCATAATGGTAGAATGCTACCATAAATATTTTCTGCTTCAGATACACATATCTGACACACACGTACACAGCAACAGAGAAAGAGCTGCTTATTGTTTGTTTAACTGACAAAACTGGCGGAGAAAATAACTTGTTTACACATCGGCACTGCCTAAGGCGGGGAGAGAGGATTTAAAGGTGACCCTTTAGCTCCTAACACACCGTTGTCCACATTGGTAGTTCAGTATCTCACTGCTGAACAGCTTGAAGTGAGTTCTTCTGCGTCACTATGATACGATGGCCATGCAATAGGCTTGTTTGGCTGCCTATTACAAGTCACGACATGAGCCATTCTAATTATCCAGGTGCTCACATTTTGAAACCTTCAATTGTGCAAACGAGTCAGATCCAGTTTTTCTGCAGACTAGCCACTCAAACAAGCACGCTCAAACTGCAATTCCAAACACACCTACTAGGGACTATGACCCATTTAAACACAGCAGGGCTTACCCTGGGATAAAACTGTTTTTCCAAACAAGGAAAGGGCTAGTTATCAATATTTCTTTCTTTCTTTTTACCATGTATCCATTTCATTTTCAAGCTAACAACTCCATGTGTAAATAATTATGAAAATAATGCATCGTAAATCAGTCTCCCAACAATGTGATCTGACTTACTGAAATCACATGGGGCTGTGGTTGAAATGCAAACATTTGTATTTGCCTAGATTTAAAATGTGGGCTTTGTTTTGCAATAAAATACCTAACGTTATCCAGATCAGTCTGGGAAAGAGTTATACGTGCCATTTTCAGGCTGACAATGCATTGTTGAAAAAACTCCTGCAAGTTTCAAATAGCTAAAATCAACAGGAACTAATAAATGAGTAAATAGATGCTGCTATTTTTTTCCTCAGTTAATGTGCACCAGGGCATGCAGAGTAAAAAAGAAAGAGAAAAAAGGTGGAACTGAGTACCAGAGTCACTGCTGCGCTCACTGTCAGATGATGATTCACTTTCACTGGAGGACTCTGAACTGCTGCTGCTGCTGCTGTCGCTACTGTCATCCTCTGAACCGGACGAATCAGATTCTGAAGATGAAGACGAATCTGAGGACTCCACATCTTGCTTCTGCGTCATGATAATTTTTGGTGCATTCTTCAGATGTTCACGTAGCTCATCGCTAGTTAAAACACATTGAGCACGTTATAATTTAATTGGCTGGTACAAAGGCAAAGCGTTACTTCTCTCAGCTGTGTGTCCCAAATGTGAACTCGTTTGTTTGTTTTTGCTTCACAAAACTGACCCAGGTACCACTGAGCCAGTCCCTATCTGCAACGCCCCACCCTCTGTTTTCTGCTCTGTGAAGCCCCATCCCACTATCTGTTTCTTTTTGAGATGATGAAATATGGTACCGGGGTGTGGACTGGATTATATGACACCTGCCGCTGATTTGTCCTGCAGACATGGCGTACGATGTGGTCTGCAGACATGGACTGAGAACTCTCCCCCCTCCCCCCAATCCAATACTCCTACATGCCCACGTGTGTTTGAAAAGGACCTGGGCAGGTAGTACTGGTTACACTGGCGATTTCCACACTCTGGGGGATTCCCTATGATATCAATCGCACAATCTGGGTTACGGACATTGGATTCTACACATGCAGGCTGTAGCTGAACAACATGCCTCTGTGCAGACATCAAAGGCAGGGAAGGCAGAGAAGAAGTTTGTTATCTACCTAGCATGTATATGGGCCAGTTCATGGAACTGTTAACATCTTGCTGTTAACCCTGACTGCTTTTATTGTGTAACAGAATGGATTTCCTTACGTCAGTCCTCCAAGACCAATCGAAGTGAAGAAATTGATGGCGAATCTAGTATTTCTTGGGTTATCCCGAGGTAGCAAACCTTCAAAGAATGGCTGCAGAGTTCTGTTAAAGATGAAACACGGCAACAATATTTTAAAATGCTGGATAGCTGTAAACTAAAAATATACATTCATTTTTGATCCAGAGGCGATTTAGAAATGTTACTTAAAAAATATATTCTGAGCTACTTTAATTCTGAAAGAAGCAAAAAAAAAGGATGGTTCTATTTATGCAGCAGTACACAGACAGATAGAATCTATGGCCCTTTTAAAATATATATTAAACTGCCAGAGATTTAAAGCAACTAGGTCCCTAGACAACCAACTGTTCCGCATATCAAACTTAAAACAATTAAGGATAATAAAAGTTAATTTTGTAAGTCCAAAAATAATGGGCCTGGATCAATATATTTCTGTTTACTACAATAAGTAATGTCAAGCTAGCCAATAGATCAGCTCTGTCCAAAAGAAACAGGTGTTTTGTGATTAAACATTTCAAAATCAATATTGCACAGCAAGGCTATCTCCAATTTACCATGTACCTAAACAAGTCTTAAAATCTCTGACAGTTGCTCTAATTTGAGAATTGCTATAAAGATTTTATATATATATATATATATATATATATATATATATATATATACTGCCAAATGCTTGGGCTCGGGGAAGTTGCCCATGTTTCCCCCCAAAGCATCTGAGCACTGAAACAAAACAGGCATTTAAACATTCTGAAATTAAGAATGATATTCATCTACCAGTCTTAAGACAGTACTGGTCAATAATGCAAGAATTGTTAGTATCTACCCATTTTGCTCATTCAAAACTCCTCTGCATTTTTCAACTGTCCAAATTTCTACACTAACATATGTTGGCTCTTCATATTATTTTGCATCTCATTCTTTGGGGCCAACACAGCAACAAGATGCTTAGATTCATCCTAATTTACAACCTCTTAAAAAGATGCTTCCGTAAAAAAAGAGTTTTGGCAGGAGTTTAATGAAAGGTTTGGAACATGTGTTACCATGAATGTATGAAGTGAAGGGTGCAGATGGGGGAAAAAATAAAAACAAGAAGTCAACTAACAGTAGATGGTCTGGCAGTGGGAGGGGAAAAAATGAGACAGATGAAGTGATGGCTATTGTGCTTCTCCAGGATGTTGATGTGTTGATGTGCTGTTTTTTGACACAAGATCAGTGGTAAATGCCAGGCATTTGTGAGTTAATTAAGGATGAGGCTAGTCTAGTAATTACGGTCTGGTCATGGATATGGGTGAGCCAGAATCTAGATTCCACTGAAATAATGATGGCTTGGAGGATGTGTGGTTCTCTCTTGGGGTAGTATTGGGAGTCTGGGTTCCATCTGGTTTGGGGTGGCTGTTAGGAAATTTTTAGCATGTGTTAGGTTTTTCACCTGTCTTATTTTTAAGGAGGTGTTTTCCATATTTCACTCTACCTCCCTATGTCTGTCTTATGTCATACTAAAGAATATTACACCCTGCCCATTTTCTGATGAACGCAAGTATATTATGAGTCTCAAAAACAAAGCCAAGCCACAGACCTCCTACTTTTGAAAACTTAGATAACTCTATGGTAGTTACCTCTGCAAAGCAATCTTTTGAACAAAATGTGGGGTAGCCCCTAATAAGCAAAGGATTTTAGGTACAGTGGTACCTCTGGATGCGAACGGGATCCATTCTGGAGCCCTGTTCACATCCTGAAGCGAACACAACCTGCGTCTGCGCGTGCCGCGATTTGCCACTTCCGCGCATGCGTGTGACGTCATTTTGAGCGTCTGCACATGCGCGAGCAGCAAAACCTGGAAGTAACACGCTCCGTTACTTCCGGGTCACCGCAGAGCGTAATCTGAAAATGCTCAACCTGAAGCGACTTTAACCTGAGGTATGACCGTATACTAAACAGCACATAAGACCATAAATTTGTGATATCACCATGGAAAGATTTAGTTTTGGGGGAGAGGCAAGAGATGAGACCACAGACCCCCTGGGTGCGTTCTGCAGACCCCCCGGGGATCCCCAGACCCCTAATTGGGAACCACTGCTTTAGGGCTTTACAAATAAATTTGAGACCGTTAAGCAGGCATGGTGGTGAAAGGGCTGCCCGTGCAAGCTGTTAAACACCAGTGTTATGTGGTGGCAACAGCCTGACCTTTGTCAACACTACAGCCACAGCATTTTGTGCCAACCAGAGCTTCCCAATCAGTCCCAAGGGTAGTCCCACCTAGAGTGCTTTGCAGGAATCAAGTCTTCAGGTCACCAATGCATCCATCGGCTCCAAAGGATTACAGTGAACAGGACTTGCTCACATCAAGACACTGTAAAACTAGCTTGCAGTGTGAAGCTTCTACTTACTCATCTTTCAATCTTGCATTAAGATTAGGAAGTCCCATGTATTCACTGAGTCCCTGGAAGAAGATTTTAACAAAAATCCTACTGGAGGACGTTGTAGTTTCTTCGCTTAGCGTTATGCATTCAAGAACCTACAAGTCAAAGTTATAGTGGGTTAATGCTAAACATCCTCTCCCCCACTTTAAAACAATCTAGTTTATTATTTGTTCCCCAAATAGTAAGTTCTAGACTTGGCTCCAGCTGACAGAGACAACTTTGGCCTATTCTTCCCTCCACTTGTGACCTCACAGTACCAGCCTCTACATGGTTCTGGAATGCTGGGAGACAGTGAGGGAAGAGGCAGGGGGAGTTGGGAAACTTCCTAGTGGGATTCCTCCAGATTAAAAGCCTTATCTGGACAAGAGGCATCTTTCTAACTAGAGACGGCAATGCCTGGATCCGGCACGAATGCGTGGTCTTTCTTTTAAATAACAAATTCATACAAACTTCAGATGACTTCGCAGCTGCCATCACATAGCTTTGACACTTTCCGTTCATTTAACATCCTGTCTCAATTCCAAACAGTTTATCTGAACTTTTTCCTGAAATGAGGCTTCAAAGCTCTCACCTGTCAGTGCCAAAACAAACCTGGCGCTCAGCTCAGGGTATGACTTCTGGCAGATCCCACCTACATTTTTAAGTGTTGCAAGACAGATCAATTTTGCCTTTTCAGAAAGCATTTTCTACTCACACTCCACGGAAGCGAATCTGTATATAAAAGATGCGCAAACATCTTGGCAACGTTCCTCAACTTGTTTGTTTCCAGCCGGTGTATTGTGTCATACTGCTCTTTGAAAATGGCTTCAAATGCTTCCATGTATTCTTTTTTCAACATACAGAAGCGCTGAAAATGCAGGACACAGTTAAGAAGGGGAAAGAAAGAGTTTAGAAACTGAATATAGAAGTATGGCGGACCAAAACAGGAAAACAATGAAGAGACTGTATAAATCTTAATTTTCAAATATTGGCTTGGGTCCTAAAGCTCCTTGGGGGCAAAGCAAAGACACTTCTGCCCCATGTTTGGGGTAGTGCTTTGCAAGGTTATGGGGAACACGAATGAATGGGAAAGTCAGTAAATTGCAGGTGGGCAGCAGTGTCTTCCTTTCAAGCAGCAAGTAGGGAGCCTCAGGCCTAAGACCTAATGCACTGCTGTCCTCCATGCTTCTCTGTTCAGAGAAAACACTTCAAACTCCTATAGAAATAGTGCTGAAAAAAATGGCTTGGATCCTAATTTCCTTTCCATGGACGGCACAGAATTCCACACTAGTTGAAGATGAGCTTCTTATAGTTTTGTAGGTAAAGGTAAAGGGACCCCTGACCATTAGGTCCAGTCGTGGCCAACTCTGGGGTTGTGGTGCTCATCTCGCTTTATTGGCCGACTAAGCCGCTTCTGGCAAACCAGAGCAGCGCGCGAAAACACCGTTTACCTTCCCACCGGAGCGGTACCTATTTATCTACTTACACTTTGACGTGCTTTCGAACTGCTAGGTTGGCAGGAGCAGGGACCCAGCAACGGGAGCTCACCCCATCACAGGGATTTGAACCGCTGACCTTCTGATCGGCAAGTCCTAGGCTCTGTGGTTTAACCCACAGCACCACCTGCGTCCCTTTTATAGTTTTGTAGACTCCCCCAAATAAAAATCAGGTTTTGAGTTTTGAAGTGCTTTAAAGCTCACGGTTGCTAAAGGAAGGCTTGAAAACAATGGAGAAAACCTTAACGGTAATCTAGCTCAGGGCGGTCTCTAGGTCTTTTTTTGCGGCCCTCGGCAACGTTGGACACCTGCCCCAGACCTCCCAACCCCTTCCCAAAGCCTAGTTAGCACTTTCCCAGCTTTGGAAAGGCAGTGGTAGGATCCTGTGGAGCCCTCAGGCCTCCTGCCAAAAGCCAGTGCCTTGCTTAGTTGACTTTGGGAACGCAGCCTAAGGGGTGGGGCATCAAATTTTGGGCTCCCTCCCTTCTCCCAGCACAACAAAGCTGTGTGTGGCCCATGGGTTCTGTGTTGAAGTGCTCTTGCCGCCACTTGGTAGGAAAAGTTGGGCTGCCCTGATCTAGTTCAGCTCCCTGGAAGCCAATGTCAGCTAGCTGGCCCGACTCAGAAACAAAAAGGAAAACATACAACACTTCTTGGCTAGCTTTTACATCATGTGATTTCCCAACTAATCCTGAAAGGAAATGTGTCCCTTGAATATCTGGTGTAACAAAACACTTCTGCTTAACTAACCTCGTCCTGCTAGATTTCAATAAAAGGTTGCACATGAATGGTGCCAATCTACAGTCTGTTCTATGGGATGAACATGCTTATTTAAGGACTGAGCCGCACACTCTTGATTCAGTGCTTGATGCGTGAGCCGACGCTAGCCTGAGCTGAGGTGAAATTCAGCGGTATCCATGTTCTTCTGCCTGTGATATTTGATCTACGACGGCTCAACCTTGTTGCATTCTGCAAACGCTGAAACTGCATTTGTAAACCAGCCCTTTTTGCAGGATGCTGAATGGGATGTTTGTGCATTATGTGTGCCATCTACGAAGCAAGCGACTCACCCCAGCCAGTAAACCAAAGAATTTCTCGTATGTTCTCTGCTGAGCGCAACAGTCAAGGATCATGTTGCACAATTCTTTCTGTTGGGAGGAGGAAAAACTCATAAAATCCTATGTATCAACTGAAATTAATTACAGTACTTATCTTCTTTTTTTTTTTTAACAATATTGCAGCAACACATACTGAAAATAGGAAGCCAGAGATTTATCTGCACACCCAATTAAAGTGTGAAATACATTAGAAACACAACACATTAGAAATAAATTATAGGTTAAATGACAATGCTGCGGGATTCAATAATAGCAATTCTACATATATCAACCTACCCTGACTTGCTTTCGGAACAGGAAATCACTCTTAAAAGGGATTTTTAAAAATAATATAATCTTCCACTAGTAAAGGATTACGACCTAGCCTTTTAATTCTTTTTGCTACAATATGGCGTACTGAAACATTTCTCTTCAACACACTGTGTTGACAGAACACAAGCCGGTTTTACAGTTACTCTATATTAAACAAGACCAAAACCAAAAATATATTCAGAAAGAGACTGTTACTTTGTGGTGGTGGTGGAGAGGGCAAACTAATCTGTCTCTTAAAAGCTTTCTTTTCTAATATATGTCATTAGTTTAATATATCAGGGCGCATATTAACTTTCTTACATTGTTTTATTGTAGTAATGTTGCAGTCAATCAGTTTCCATACAATAAAACAGGGCAAAGTGCTGACGCTGTTACTGGTGGAGTCAGCATGACTTGCAGAACAAATTACTTTCTGCTCTCTTAACTGCAGTTACAACATTTTAATATCCCCTGTGGGTTAAAGTAATTAAATATTTTAACATTTTAATTAAATATTACAATGATTCCTAGCAGAATATCTCGAGTAGCCACGTGCAGGAAAACAAATTTGCCTATAAAGACACTCCTGCTTCCACCTTCCAAAAGGAAGAGAGGCTGGGACCAAAGTGCCCGTCTTCAAGATTAAACGTTAACATGTTTTTAATTATTGTACATGATGGAAGGCAGGGATTCAGTGGCAGCTTCAAAGCTGAATAGCCATTTAGGTTTTTAAACCTTTTTGTAAAAGCAGCACTAGAATTTTCACAGTTGAGTCCTCAACCCTTTATTACTGTGCTTTGCTTTCTTCAAGTTGGGCTTTGTTCAAACCATTTTTGTAAAATCAGTATTAGTAACTATACTTTTGAGTCCTCTATCCTTTATTACTGCACTTTGCTTTACCTAGGTCGAGCTAGGATTATAATACTTCAGAATTTTGGGGGGTTCTACCCTTTTTTTGAATTTTGGTCATTTAAAGTTTATGATTTTTCTATTTCCTTCTGAGGAAACTGAATAGTTCAGTGAAACAAGGTTTGCAGCCGGCATCCCATTAAGGCTTCGTTCGATTTTAGGTTTTTCTAATTTTTTCCTTAAGCTTTTTGATTTTTCTTATTATTTAGTTTATTTCCACAAGGCTTCTTAGATTTCAACAGGTATCGCCCAGGACAAATGAACAAAAGATCAACAAAAGCCAAGATTTTAAAGCAGTGTTTTCCACACGTGGGTCTCCAGATGTTTTTGGAATATAACTCCCATCATCCTTAGCTGGCAAGACCAGTGGTCAGGAATGGTAGGAACTGGGGAGTCCAAAAGCAGCTGGAGACCCAAGTTTGGGAAACACTGTTTTAGAGCATGATGAATTCAGAGCCAGTACAAATCCCGGTGCTTGCACGGTGCACAATACAGTGGTGCCCTGCAAGACGAATGCCTCGCAAGACGGAAAACCCGCTAGACGAAAGGGTTTTCCGTTTTTGAGTTGCTTCGCAGGACGAATTTCCCTATGGGCTTGCTTCGCAAGACGAAAATGTCTTGCGAGTCTTGAGATTTTTTTTCCGCTTCCCCCCCCCTTTATCTAATCCGCTAAGCCTTTAATAGCCTTTAATAGCCTTTTAGCAGCTAATCCGCTAAGCCTTTAAGCCTTTAATAGCCGCTAAACCGCTAATAGCGCTAATCCGTTAAGCCGCTAATAGGGTTGCTTCGCAAGACGAAAAAACCGCTAGACGAAGACTCTCGCGGAACGGATTAATTTCGTCTTGCGAGGCACCACTGTATATTGGTTACTGACCAATGGCCAGGCTTCCCATGCAAGAAGGGCAGGGGCTGCTCTTGCCTTATGGTGAATATACTCAAAGCTGCCTATAAACAAATTACAGGGTTCTCTCCTGCTGTTTCTAATATTAATGACTAGTAATCTATTAATTAAAATGGATCTACTCTGAGTATAACTTAGGCGGCTATATCCTCCTCCCCCCCAAAAAAAATTAAAATCACAGAGACCCTCCAAAGGTCAACTAGTTCAACTCCCTGCAATGCAGGAATCTCAACTAAAGCATCCATGACAGATGGCCATCCAACCTCTGGGTAAAGGCTGAGCACTGTGTTTATCCCAGCTGGACAACTAAAAAAGAACTATCAACAAAAGAACAGTCTTGCGGCACCTTAAAACATAACAAGTTACCGTATTTTTCGCCCCATAGGACGCACCTAGTTTTTTTTTTTTGGGGGGGGGGAATAAAGAAAAAAAATATATTTCCCCCCCAGGTGCGGGGCTGGGGAAGCCCGAGCTTCCCCCGACCCCAGCCCCCAGAACAGGCTGCTATCCGCAAGCCATGGGAGAGCTGCGTGAAGTCGTGCAGCTCTCCCACAGCTTGCGGATAGCTTCTTGAAGCCTGGAGAGCGAGAGGGGTTGGTGTGCACCGACCCCCCACGCTCTCCAGGCTTCAGCGAGAGCCTGCATTCGCCCCATAGGAAGCACACACATTTCCCCTTCATTTTTGGAGGGGAAAACGTGCGTCCTATAGGGCGCAAAATACGGTAATTATAAGTAATATAAATGTCTTGATTTCTTTAGGTGCAACAAGATTCTTTCATCGTTGCCATTTTTTCTGCAGAAGATCAACACATCTCGAGGCAGCTGACGCAGAAACAGGTAATGAAGTTGCAAATTCCGAAGAGCGAGGGCAGAAGATGCAGAGGGTTTTACGACTGCAGACCTTCCGCCATTTCTAAATTCTCCCTCTCAAGTTTTAATCCAAAGTCACCACCACCTGCTTCTATTTACCCCGAAGGCTTTTTACCACCAGATCGCTTCTCTCTCTCTCTAGGCATCAAGGGTGTTCCTCAGATGAAAGCAGACAAAATTGTCAAAGGCAATCTTCTAACAGCATCTGGTTCCTTGGCAAAGTTTGCAGGCAACCGTGTTGGCTCCCTCTCATCTGCTTACTTCTGCTGACCATTTTCTTACAGTATATATATATATTTTACTTAAAAGCAACCTGATTCTCCATTCAAGACTAATTGGTGCAAAACAGAACCATGCTGCCACCCCCTTCCCTGCACTTGCTAAGGACTTAACATTTTTAGCAATTCACTGAGAAGGAACTATTTTTAATCTATTGAATTTGTAGGGTCAGCAGTGACGAGATGCGGTTGCGTAAGAGTATTTTATGTAAAAAAGCAAAAGGTATAAAGGTAAAGCTTAGGCAGAATCATCATGGCACAATCTTATATCACAGTATGCCTAGTCACGTATATTTGCAAAACAAAAGGCTGGAATGATTTAAGTTGGATTGATAAGACTTGACTCTAGATTAAAAGACCTGTTTTCTCTGTGCTGCCATGGCCTGGGGCTACCAGGATAGCTCTAATGCACAGATGGCCCTTTCAATTGTGGAAGAGTGATCACAGTCCCTCATCTTTAAAATAAACTCCATTTTTAATATTAATGTTGTATTGAATAGTTTACGTTCTATCAGTACAGCGAAACAAAAAAAAAAACAAAAAAAAAAAAAAAAGGAAGCTAAAATAAAACCAGAATTGGGGCAGAGTGCAACTGTTAGGGGGAGACATTCATAGGTTTTGTTCATTTACAAGGTTATGAAATAGATTTCAGTGTAGGCTTGCCACGTAGTTTGGCAAGTATTTAATTTCTCTGTAGCTAGTTCACATAAGGCAAACTCCCATACATGACTCCTAGTCTCCTCCACCACTTTCCAAGATGTTTGAGGCGGTACTGAAGCCACTTCAAGGAAGTGCCTAACATGTCTCTGATCAACTAGAAGCACGTTGCTCTTTCAATGGCAGAAAGTTCTACTGCAAAAGAGAGTAATGGTTATGCCGTCAGAAATGAACTTAGAAGGCTGCTTACAAAAATAAGTGGGAAGTGGGAAGACATGGGGATAGAAAAGGGTACAGATTTTGCAGTGTGCAGTCCTAAAATCCAGCCTGATTTGGACACAGCATAAAGTCTTGGTTTAATGCTATGTAAATGAGCAGGCATGAGACTTGAACTTGTGTGGTCCCTCTCCCTCTCCCATCTAGCGAAGCCGTAAAGAGAATGGAAGCATCCACATTCCGTTTTCCACCAACAGCGGTTTATCGCTGCAGCCCAAATGGGCAAACTGCGGATAATTTAAAGTAACAATGTACTAACAAGTCATGATGATAAGAAACAGCATGCTCCTGCTTTGTTCTAATAGATCATGGTTTATTATACTTCAGGTGTGCAACAATGTTGTTGTTGTTTAGTTGTGTCCGACTCTTCGTGACCCCATGGACCAGAGCACGCCAGGCACTCCTGTCTTCCACTGCCTCCCACAGTTTGGTCAAACTCATGTTTGTAGCTTCGAGAACACTATCCAACCATCTCGTCCTCTGTCGTTCCCTTCTCCTTGTGCCCTCCATCTTTCCCAACATCAGGGTCTTTTCCAGGGAGTCTTCTCTTCTCATGAGGTGGCCAAAGTACTGGAGCCTCAGCTTCAGGATCTGTCCTTCCAGTGAGCACTCGGGGCTGATTTCCTTCAGAATGGATAGGTTTGATCTTCTTGCAGTCCATGGGGCTCTCAAGAGTCTCCTCCAGCACCATAATTCAAAAGCATCAATTCTTCGCTGATCAGCCTTCTTTATGGTCCAGCTTTCACTTCCATACATCACTACCGGGGAAACCATAGCTTTAACTATACGGACCTTTGTTCGCAAGGTGATGTCTCTGCTTCTTAAACAATAAACTGCAGTTAATAAGGAAAATGGAAACTAGGTGCTTCCAGTGCCTTCCTCAAGGCTGGTACCAGATGATAGGCGAGTTTTTACCACCAGATCGCTTCTCTCTCTCTCTAGGCATCAAGGGTGTTCCTCAGATGAAAGCTACCAGATGATAGGTACCAGATGATAGGCGAGAAAGTATGCACATGTTCCAGAGGGGGAACTTTCACAACTCTGGTTTTCTTCCCTTTCTGTCTTTCCAGGCAAGCAAAACCTCCATAGGACCATTCAAACAACACACACAATACAACTTTCTCAGACTATTTTCTTTTGCACTCAGAACTGTGTCTCTCATTCAATGACAAAACAGCATTTCAGTAAAGCAAACATTTTTAAACTTATTTATTCCAATCTGAGGGGATGTTAGGAGTATGAAGGAAAACCAACAATGTTAGCGACCAAAATTTCCTTTACATTTGTACCTTGGTTCTCAAATGGAATCCGTTCTGGAAGTCCGTTCGGCTTTCGAAAACCAAGGCACAGCTTCTGATTGGCTGCAGGAGCCATGGAAGCCGCGTCAGACGTTCAGCTTCAAAAAACAGTTTGCAAACCGGAACAGTCACTTTTGGGTTTGCGGCATTCGGGAGCCAAAGCATTCGAGAACTAAGCTGTTCGAAAACCAAGGTACGACTGTACTATAAATACTAGAATCATCACCATCATCCTCTGGAAGAAACGGCTTTATAGTGGTACCTCGGGTTACATACGCTTCAGGTTACATACGCTTCAGGTTACAGACTCCTCTTACCCAGAAATATTACCTTGGGTTAAGAACTTTGCTTCAGGATGAGAACAGAAATCGCGCGGTGGCAGCGCGGCAGGCCCCATTAGCTAAAGTGGTGCTTCAGGTTAAGAACAGTTTCAGAGGGTTAAGAACGGCCCTCCGGAATGAATTAAGTACGTAACCAGAGGTACCACTGTAATTGCATTTTAGCTGATCTGCTATGCATTATCCCGTATACTATACGATTAGTTACGTCAATATCTGAATGAGGGGGGTGGGGAAAGATGCTTATTCCAGAAATGGGAAAGAAAAGAAAAAAGGAATTAGGAAGACTTACTGTCTGGCTTTCAGGAAAATCCATCTTCAGCAATTTATGAGCACATTCTTCAAAGTCTAAACTGTAAAAGGGAGGGGGGAATTTGTCTCCAGAACCACAGCAGCTTAAAACATTTCTATGCTGACAACAGTATTTTCTGCATTAGAAAGCCTAAATATTGTGTGCCTGAAACAGACTTTGTTGAAATACCCAAGCAATACTGGGTTCAGCTAGTCTTCCAGGCTGAGAATTAAATCGGCTGTCCTTCAGTGTCCTTTTGGGGTGTGAGAATCCAAAATCTCCCTCCATTTCACTCATCAGACATAATCCCAACAATCATCATTGCTCCATGGATGTTAGATCTAATGGATGCTAACATGTGCACAGTTGCAAGAAGTTCATTAAAAAGAAAACTGAATTGATAAGTACTGTTACAGATGGCAACTGAAAGTCCACCACAGCATAAAAAAATTAAAATCTGTTATTTTATTTAAAAAAGTATAAAGAATGCAGCAGACTTTTAATCTTTTTCAGTGTTGAAAAAATGTATTTTAGCCATTTCACATTTTTATATGAACTATGTCCAAAATCAATAATTTTCAGACAGTTTAAAAACAAGGTGACTCCCATTCGTGAGTCACGGTTGCTATAACATCATGTTAAACAGAAAGCAGAGAGTCTAGCAATTAAACAAATGAGAACATGATGTCCTTCTTTGAAAAATCTTAAAATGTTGTTTCAGAATGTCCTCCCACAGAAAGTATTAATATTTGATGAAAGGGGGACACTATAAACAACCTGTTAATTAACAATGTTTCCTTACACTAAGCAAACCTCTTCAGTGTTCCTTCTCTCCCTCACTCACACACACAGACAGACAGAAAGACAGACATAACACTAAATCATCGTTTAGTACGAGGTGGAGGAGCCTGAAAGGGCTTGAGCAAAGCACCCCATTTATATTTTTCTCTCCACACCTTCACCCCCAAATCCCATGGGACTCAAAAGAGAACTTTGCCAGAGTTTGTTTCATTTTTAAAGGAATCCTGAGCATTAAGTTCAAACTAGGGAGGCCTGGTTCGAAACAAACTCTGGCTACTTTAAAAAGCCAGCTTCATAACCCAAGATTTGAAATTGGATAATGACTAGTGCTAGTTCTAAAGCAGGGTTTGAATGCAAGTCAAGACACACTTCTTTAAAAAGGGAAACTAAACTCTGACCAGGTTCTCTTCTCAGCTGGGTGGGAGAAGGAGATGCTTCAAACAGGCTTGTTTGGGCTCATCAGCATAGCGCCAAACCATGGTTCTGCTTTATGTGTGAACAAAGCCATGCCATTTAAACCAGACCATCTCAGTTTTCACCTAGAGATTCATTATAGCAGCATATATAGCAATGAGAAATACGTTATTCTAAAGATTTAGCTCTAAGAATTCTGCCTCACATGAGCATCTATAACAGGGTTCTAGAGTCCTCCCTCCTCCTTCCCAAAGCCCAGTTAGCTCTTTCCCAGCCTTGGGAAGGAGGTGGGAGAGAACTAGAACTCTGCCAGAGCCTCATGTCTCCTTCACAAATCCCAGTGCCTCACTTACAGGGCTTTGGGAAGGCTGGGGGGGGGGCTGCCAAATTTTGGCCTCGCCCAATTCCCGGATGCGACAAAGCCGCATGTAGCCCATGGGTTTCATTTTGAAGGACTCTTGCGGCCCACTTGGTATGAAAAGTTGGGCCGCTCTGATCTAAAACTTGCTAGCTTCCAAAAAGTATCTGCGATCATAGTGAAAGGGAGTCACATTTCAAACGAAAATTATGTTTCATTTTACCTTGACTGAATTGCTAGGTAAATGGTTCGTCGGAAGGAGACCAAGTTGATTTCCGTTTTATCATGGATAGTCACTTTTTGCCCTTGAAGATTCAGAGCAGGGGAGAGAGAGAGACAGACAGACAGACAGGTTTCATGGTTAAAAAAAATCTGGAATGGTTGATTACTTCAAAGACTGCTAATATACCACTGAATATACAAATGCAAATAAACTATTTGTGAAGGAATAAACGGCAGTATTTATTTAATTTCAAGTTAAAAGAAGAAAGCATTGAAATTCCAGCACAATAGGCAACCTGACTTAATGTCCCCTCACAGCCACGGCTGGGCAATGTACTGATACGCCATCCAAAATTGGTTTGAAGTCCACATTGTTATAACTGTTTCATAATATTTGACAGAGCAATATGTCACGAATCACAATGTGTGTGCGTGCTATGTAAAAAAATTGCAAGATGGGGAAAACTGTGAAGCCGGTCATCGCTTCTCTCATGATTCCTTCTGCCCCTGTCGCTCTGTACCGTAAAGTAACAGTTATCAGTTTTAGACCCCTTAAGCAGTAGCAGTTGCCAGAACATTATCCCGTTCGCCTCTACGTACTTACATCCTTATTTCAGACATCATGATATGTCATCAGTATATTACAATGTTTAGCTGATGATGTTGAAAACCAGGTATCACCCAGCCCTGCTCACAGCACAACAAAGGCATATCAAACCTATCAGTGTCCTCGTGCATGGGAAGCAACCTAATACTGCTTAATGAGCCTTGCCTCATTAATTAAGAAAAGGAGCTGTGATTTAGGAATGTAAATCTGGTTTCATTTTGAGATTAATGGTTAAAACCCTTGACAGTTTGGGAGGACGGGTGGCGGGGGGAGAGGGAGGGGGAGAGAGAGAGAATTCTCCTGTACTGGTAATAATTCCATGGTTTAGGCCTACAAACAGAGTGGTATATCTGGCTGGTCATGCAGGAACCAAGACCTAAACTAGCTGCTCTGAAATGAATTAATGCCCTACTGTTTATGGGGGTGGATTTCAGATTTTCCATACGAGCAATGCAAGTAATGGCAGGGTGCTGTAATTGCCATCTTTTCATTTGAAAGCAAAAGTTTATTTTCCTTTCCCAACAGTCCTACTGAAGAGACAGCGCACTCAGGAAGAGTCTGAAAATGCTAAAGACCTGTCTCAAAGTTTGTTTGTAAACTCAATCCAGCCTCTCTCTGCTTGCAACAACTTCAGTTTATCAGCTTGTTGGCTAACATGCTATATGCTGCTTCTCACATTTCCAGAGTAACAAAGACTTAGAATATGCTTACAAAGTGTTTAAGGAAACCAGGAAAAGACTCAGAGGAATCTCATGGAGGCATGAAATACATCCACGCTTGGGAGGAAAGGAAAAAGACAAAGACACACAAACACGAAAATAAAAACACCTTGTAGAAATAGTGTTAAAAATTATACATAGAATTAACCTGCACCGGGAAACGGGAGGAGGGACAGGAAACCCTGCTACAATTCAAGACAAAAAACCACAAAATGTGTATAATTTCATTATGACAACACAGACAAATGGTAAAAAACAAAAAACCCAACCACTGATATTTGAAGGAAGTCAAAAGCTGGAACTAAAACCCACACAAGTAGCTTTGAATACCCAGGGAAGCATTGGGTTTGGGCTTATTCAAACACCAGTGCCTCACATCAAATAGCAAACCGCTTTTGAAGATGAGAGGACTTTCAAAATGCAGATTGTGACATGGAACAGGAATCTGTTGGCTAAGTTAAAAAAAATACCTCCCACTGGACTTTCTAGGTCCAAATTTAAGCAAACAACAACTGGACTGAAAGATTTCACGAAGATAAAATATTGGAAATGTCCTGATTTAATAATAATAGTAATAATAATTTTATTATTTATATCCCACTCGTCCGGCTGGGTTGCCATCTAGAAGGGTAAGGGCAACTAAATAATGCACTATGAATAAAGGTAAAGGGACTCCTGACCATTAGGTCCTGTCATGACCGACTCTGGGGTTGCGGCGCTCATCTCGCTTTATTGGCCGAGGGAGCTTCCGGGTCATGTGGACAGCATGACTAAGCCGCTTCTGGCAAACCAAAGCAGCACACGGAAACACCATTTACCTTCCCGCTATTTATATACTTGTACTTTGACATGCTTTCGAACTGCTAGGTTGGCAGGAGCAGGGACCGAGCAATGGGAGCTCACCCCGTCGCGGGGATTCGAACCGCCGACCTTCTGATCGGCAAGTCCTAGGCTCTGTGGTTTAACCCACAGCGCCACCCACATCCATACTATGAATACAGTCCTCTAAATTCAGCCTTGCTATTGTTACCAACCCAAAATGCAAATAGTGTCTGGCAGAGGCTATGGGACATGCACTATTTGTATAATGGCCAATGAAGCTGCAATGGACTAAATAGAAGCAACATTTTAATATTAACTAAAATCAGTTTACTGTTTTGTCACACTAACTTCCACAGTAGCGAGTGCATAAAACTGTTTCTTTAAATTGCAGCTTTACCTTCTTCGTCCTCCTCCTCCTTATCATCATCCTCTTCCTCCTCCTCTTCACTGCTTGCAGCATCCTGACCACTTTCTGAGTCACTGTCACCTTCGTCAAGAATTTCTACAAAAGAGAAAAAACACATGGTTAAGTGAACACCAATACCAGGCTGGGTTGGTTAGAGGAGCTAGTCCGTATCAGAAACTCATGTATATGGAAGATGCTTCAACATCGAAACAAGAAACACTGCAGTCTTGCTCAGTTGCCTGAGACTAAGTCCCACTGAACTCAATGGGGCCTACAACTGAGCAGACATGCACAGGATTGCATAGCAGGTTTCCCAGAAAACCACAGGAATTAGAACTTTAGATACAAAAGACTGGAGTGCTAGGACATGATAATAAGGGTTCGCTGAGGGGTGTGGGAAGCAGCAACTCCCCATTTGTGGGTGACTGCACATGTAGGAACCCAGAGGCCGGGAAGAGAACTGCAAAGTCCTTGTGGCTTGTGAGGACATCCTCTTTGGGCTCCAGGGAGGGTCTCCTCGTGAGCCATAGGCTTTGTTGAGGTGCTCAGCCTCCCTGCCTAACAGCTGACAGCTCTCCATCCCTGCATTAGAACAGCTGTGCAAACTCAAATTAGCTAGGCGTACATACCTTTCTTCAGAGTTTGGTACTTCTCTTCGTTCTCCATAAAATCTGGATCCATCTTGAACACATCTTCACAGAAACAGAAAAACAAGTTACCAAAATTATAGCAGGGCCATTTTTTAAAAAACAAAACAAAATGAAGAATTCAGACTGAAAAGTTCATCCCAACATTCCTTACTCATACTTACTAAGAACATCTTCTGGATTATAGTCATCTTCCAAAGGCAGCATATGGGTAAACTGATCCTCTTCTTCCACAAGATCCAGTCCATCTGGAATTATCGGGTGATCTTTGAACCCGTCTTTACGCACAGCAAACATGACTTCAATCATGTACTGAACTCGCTTATCGGTTTCAGATTCATGCAGGACATGACGAAGGCGGTCAAAGATGGCTGTGGTTGGGGGGAGAAAAAAAAACGGAGGTAAATCTAATTCCTACAAAACTAATGGTCAGGAAGGAAATAAAGCAGCAATAAATACATACCGTTAACACCCCTAGGAGACACTTCAGTCAATTTGAGGCCGCATTCCTTTAGGAAGCCAATTGCTACTTCAATGCTGTCATCTGTCGGTCTCTCCAAAAGCAATGTGAGCATTTCCAAGCATAAAACCTCGTGAGCCTTAGCAGGAAGAAGATAACAACACAAATAACTTTTTTGTTTTGACAAAATAAATTCCTTGATTGCATGTATCTGACACATGTAGTCAAGAAGAAGAAGAAGAAGAAGAGTTTGGATTTGATATCCCGCCTTTCACTCCCTTTAAGGAGTCTCAAAGCGGCTAACATTCTCCTTTCCCTTCCTCCCCCACAACAAACACTCTGTGAGGTGAGTGGGGCTGAGAGACTTCAAAGAAGCGTGACTAGCCCAAGGTCACCCAGCAGCTGCATGTGGAGGAGTGGAGACGCGAACCCGGTTCCCCAGATTACGAGTCCACCGCTCTTAACCACTACACCACAAGCGTAGCACTACAAGTTCAGCGTCCCAAAAGGAGCTTTGGATGTGCTTCTTAAAGGGCAGCCCTCCAGCCAACTTTGCCACTCATGTGAGTTACAAGAGCAGTTTAGGCTAAAGAACTTACTGCTCAAAGTCAATCCCCACTTGGTATATGGGTGTGCCTGAAATAGCTCTCTATGTAAGCCTTGGCCAACCTGATGCCCTATTATTATTATTATTATTATTATAACTTATTGGTCGCTTTTTTTTTTACAAAAGTAACTCAAAACAATGTACAACAATAATTAAATAACATGTACATTAGAAACAACATAAAACCAAACAGAGAAAAACCCAAAATTTCTAGGTGTTGTTGGGAATATGACCGTCATCATTCACCAAGATGATGGTGGATCAACCACTCAGAAGCCATCTTAGTAATTGGGTGGCATATAAATTAACAAATAACATAATATAGGCATCCCCCCATGTTTATGTGGGGGTTACGTTCTGAGGCACGTGCGCGTTGGTGAAATAACAAACTATTGAAAAGCCAGTTTAAAAGCCTGCAAACACCTGGTTCCGCCCCTTTAATGATATTTCAGTGACATCATTATGTTGTTTCCGGGTCACTTCCGGGTTTGGTGCAATACATAGTAGCTCACATATTGAACATGCATAAGCGGCTTGTAACCCCTGACCACTAGTCATGCTGGCCACAGCTGATGTGAGCTGGGAAAGTCTGCCCTAGAGCAAAGGTTTACAAGTAATATTTAGCAAGAGCCATAGTACAATGAGTTGGGGGTTGTTAATTTTTTATATTTTGCTTTTGTAGTTCTATTTTCTATTTAAAGTGCTTTCTTATTTATTTACTGAAAGCTGCCCAGATAGCATCACGCTATGGGGGAGGAATGCAAATGCCATAAACATATTTGATGACAAAATCCCATCACAAACCCTTGCAACGTTAAAAGCCAAAATCCCTGCAAATATATTATCAGTAGTACAGAACATCTTACCACATTCTGATTCATAAGATGTGCCACAAACTTGGAAGCTGTCAGGCAAAGTTGCTGCAAAACAAAATGCAAAGCTACGTATTTCTGCAAGTGATAAGTCCATTTCGTAGGTATTACTGCAAGTGATATGTCTATTAGCATGGCTTTGAATCCCAAACTACCCCAGAGGTTCTATGTGACTTGCACAAATCATTTAAAGGGCTTTCTCTTGCTGGCATTATTCTTATTACTATTATTTTGGGCAGGTGAGAAAGGAGATGTGCCAGCAGCCCCTCTTCTTCCTCAGGAAGGCTACAACTTTTGCCAGAAACATGCATCTGATGACTATTTGTCTTCCTCCAAACATAGGATTACTTTGCAATGAACAGGTGACGAAGATTAAATGGAAGTAGGTCGTTTCAGGATATTTGCCATGCAGTGAGCTCAGACAACAAGCTTTGCGGAAGCTGCAAATAATGTATCTTGCTGCAGATGAGAGCTCAGGAAACTTTTAGATGATCTGGCACTATTGGATTCTCATTACTTAGGAGATCAAGTCCAATATCATTTTTTGATGTAGAAATGACGCTACACAGAGCACTTCCCTAGTCACACAATAACGTTGTTAAGGTGGAATTATTTTAACTCAATCTAGCCCTATTTCAGTAAACTGCTTTTGGGGGGGGACTGGCTATCAGGATGAAGTCAACTGCAGTCTCATTTTGTAGGGGTGTTTTCACAAACCATTTTTACTAGATGGGCATATAAGGGAAAGCCATGGTTAAAATATTGTTTTTAGCTGTCATTTACTCCCTCGAAATGTTTTCTAGAACAACTATGTAAGATAATCTACAGCAGGAGGAAGTTACAAACGCTGTATATTGCAGATACGTACAATTCAAATGCAAACATGTTGTAGACAGAAAATACTTATTGTAAGAGATGTGGAAACAGTTTGAAAGAGGGATTATGGCTTCTGATACCAATAGCGACCCCACTGTTACCTCACGGAATTACAGAACTTTCTGTATAACTTCTTCTGGAAAATGCTGATTGGAGGGGCTGTTTCGAAGCCCATCGTAATAAGAACACTGTTCTGCTTACTATTTTTCCATTTTAAATTCTTTCTTTTTCAAACCAACAAGTTCCAATAAATACTCAGCACCTTAGGGTTCAACAGCTTCCTACTCCATCTCTACACTGAACGTATTTGGACTTACTCTGAATGTTAAATTTAAGGAATTTATAATTTAAAATGTAATAAATATAGAAAAGAGGGGAGAAATTGTGCTAAGTTATATCGAATGGGTTGAATGCAGGAAAGAACTCTGTTCATAGTTACTCTCCCCATAACAGACCCTGGCTCTCTCACTAAACACCCCCCAAGAGTCTATTTTGTGCAAGTGTTACTGCCTTTCTGTTAGCAGAAGAAACCTTTCGATCCAAGCCATTAAATATTATGTTCTTAAAGCAGTAAAGTTAACTTAGAATTAATAAGAAAATAAGTACTACTTATATCACATTTCCCCAATTTTTTCCTTTTTATTCTCTCCCCCACTCCCAGTACCCACTTTCTCCCCATGGCCTCAAAATTTTCAGACATTTTATGACTTTCAGCTCTCCTGATACCCACATAATTTGTACTCAAATCCTAAATACACTAACGCAGAAATAAATCTCAGTGAACACAATGACACTTCCCCAAAACAGTATACAGGCTATAAGTAAGAGAGAAGCACAATAAATCTTACCCTATCACCTGCGTGGCAATAATACATACCTTATCATTTCTTCTGTATCCTTTGCGAAAATTTAAAATGAGCCTCTTGAGAATCAGTTCTCCGATATTTGGAAACTTTGAATTGATGATTGCTACAACCGCTGCATAAACATGAGTGAAGATAGGTGAAGCACTCTGGGCTTGCAAAATAGATCTTGAGAGCAATCCCCTATGAATGAAAATACAGACGTGCTGAAGCAGCTTTACCAAAAATTTAAAAACAAAAACTATGTGACTTGTACAGTAGCATTTATCCCAGCAGCTTGAGGGATGGCCGGTGACTTTTCTAGATTGCATTATTCTGGAACTCAATTCCACCAACATGGAACCGCCATCCACAGCTAGATCATGCTCACTTATACATACAAACATAATTTTATTTGCTTGCCACCTTTCCACAGTTCAAACCACGCTCACGGCAGCTTGCAACATGAAAAGAAAAATACATAACAACATAATGAAAGGGGTTATAAATAAAGACTAAAACATAAAAAAATACACAAACAGAACTATTTCAATATAAATCACAACAAGATCTAAAATAAAGATACAAAAACCCAACAACAACAACAACAACAACAACCCTGCCCCCAAGACAACACCTTCAAGCAACACTCCAACCTGAGAGTCTGTTTAGCAGCCACAGCTTTTGTAGCTGGAGTCAGTCTGTGCCCCCCCCCCCCCCAGGCTAGGTGGAAAAAGGCCTACAAGGCAGGGAGCAGGTCTCCCAGCCCATATGCTTTTGGCTTTCCATCTTCTTTCCTGCTCCACTATCTCCCAATGCATGTCTGTATTAAAATTAGCCTTTCAAAAACTCAGGTGTTATTCTGTGAATAGGCCAGATTAATCTACAATCATGTTTCAAGAAGCAACAGTTGATGAAAAAAATCACTGCTAAAAAACAAAACAAAAAAACCCCCCTCTCATACACAAATCGTAATCAGTGACAAGTAAACATTATTGGAAATATTCCCAAATCACTTGAGAAGTACACTCTCATTATTCAAGTGTGCATTAATGTTTCCATTTAACAGATTAAGTTTCGTTTCACAATCTACTGCTTTTTTTCCAAAGAATACAGACCTAGGAAAAACCAGCTGCAACACTATTATTGTAAAAACATCACCATTGCTCTACTGGAGAAAATTGCTATAAAATATTTTGTTAAAAAATATAGGCAAGAAAGAGCCCAAATTATTACCCGTGGGCCTTTAAGGAAACAATAACATAATCCTGCTGTATGGATCCATTAGAAAAATGGCACAGCTACAGCACACACACAAAATGTCTTCTCAAAGAAACATGATATCTGAAAACCAGTGGTGTGTGAAATGTTAAAGATGCAAGAGTCAATTAATTACAGCAAATATAATTTGTTCCCCAATTAAAGCACATAGTTATTTTCATGACGGTAGATATTTACCAAGCCACTGACATCTTGCAGAAAAATGTTTGCTGACAATCTATGTTTTAATCACCGTACTTAGGGAATCTGTCAGGAGAGGATCTTCCTGGATTAGGAGTTCATTTGATGCCACTGTTTACTCCTCTACAGAAGGAGTAACTGCGACTGAACAGTCACTTCCCATGCCTCTAATCATGACTTAAGAAGAGAGTGAGAGCCCAAATGGCCAAATGCTCCACTACGGGAGCAAACATTATATGGAACATGGGTCTTATTTCCATTTGATTGCCATTTTCTGGAAAAATCAGTGGAAGGGCTCTTGAAAACCAGAGGCAGCCGATTTAATCACAAGTCCTACTTTTCAGAAGACTGAACTCTGCAAAGTATTGGTTTGTATTTCACTCTTCCTCCAAGGAACCCAGGGCAACAAACAGGTCAGGCTGAGAGTGACTAGACCAAGGTTACCCAAGGAGTTTCATGGCTGAGCAGAGAATTATCTTTGGTCACTGGTCAACACTCAAGCCACTACACTAGATTTATAAAATTTATAGTTCACACCAACTGGTTCCTCAATCTATAGTGATCCAGGAGCCAGGAGCAGTCAGCAGGCCAGCACTGCTGGCTTATATCGAAGAAAAACCCAAGCACAGTTTAACACAGTAAACTTTGCAATGCATGGCACACTTAAATGGTAATGCTTTGCATGCAGAAAGCCCCAGTTCATTCTTGACATCTTCACTTTTCTTTCTTTTTTTAAATATAATGTAACTAAAACATTAATGGTTCCTGCCCTAGGCGCTCCACTGACCACAAACTATGCTCATTATCATGGATCAGAAAACTCCCTCAACCTCTCTCACTACCAAGGAAATATAATGAATAGAGAGAGAACCTACCTAAGTGAAGCTGAGATTAAAAACCCTACATATACACCAAGCATTATCACCCCACCCTTCTCTCTCTCCCCGCAACTTTATTCTGTATACAGTGGTACCTTGGGTTACATACGCTTCAGGTTACATACGCTTCAGGTTACACACTCCGCTAACCCAGGAATAATGTAACCTGAAGCGTATGTAACCCGAGGTACCACTGTACTTAACCTGAGGTACCACTGTACAACATTAACATCTCACTTCAAATGTAAAAGAAAGATTCTACAACCTGAAAAAGAGACAAGGCATGCACTTTTGTAAACCAAGAAAATATTTAATAACTTAGTTTTCTTAAAAAAAAATAACTATAACTAACAAGAGGAAAACCTGGTTTCAACCATACATCTAATTTTTCATGAGTGAAAAAGCCTCTAAAAACAAATATGATCAAAACCTTCTAAGTTCAAAAGGACTTACTGCCAGGTAAGTCTGCATAGGATTATACTTTGATCATTCTGCAAACCTTCAACAAGTCATTCATATTTAAAATGAAAATCCTAACATGACTCAAACAGCAGCTGACCAAGAGAATATCAGACGACTTCTAACAAGTGACTTGAGACTTAATCAATAACTCTCGGATGAGCAAAAGACTGCATATCAAGAACTTGATGCTTACCTCCCTCTGACAATATTTTCCTGAAGAAGCTCATGGATAATATTCTCAATATTTGAAACGTTCACCTTGTTGACGAGACCATTGATGGATTTCTTCAGCGCTTCCCAACTCATCCTTTGATATGCTAAACTGTTTTCAAAACAAATCATTGATAAAAATCAAGAGAACAAGAAAGGAACGTATTTGCTTATTCAGCTAGAATACCAAATATGCAATAGCACTTTTCAGTTAGCGTATTGCAAGAATGGTGTGCAAAAATAAATATCCACCTGCCTCCTTTCACTTCAATTTTACCAGGGTAAATGATTTTCAGAATAGTTACACCACCGAATAGTGATCTGTCTTTTGCAATAATCAGAATAAGAAAACCATGACAAGTGACAACCAGGAAGGGCAATTTTCCCCATTTACATCTCACCACAGTGTGCCTCACACATATGGTTGGCATGTCCAGAACAAATCTGGACTCCCAGCAGCTAGGATAGCTCAATCGGTAGAGAATGAGACTCTTAACCTCAGGATTGTGGGTTCGAGCCTCACAAGGGGCAAAAGATTCCTGAGATCCAGGGGGTTGGTCCCTTTAAACTCAACATTCTATGGTTCTATGAACTCTGTTTAAACCTTTGGTTTTAGTCTCATGTGACGAACGCCAGAATTGTACAGAACCTAAAGCATTTGTCATTTATTTCGTAACATTTCCACTCCGCTCGATTGTAATAAAACCTCAAAGCCATTTACAAAAATAATAAAACAATAACACATCAGCAAAAAATAATTTCCGACAAACATTTAAAACATTCAATTTGTATTGTTATAATTTGGATTAATTGGTTTGATGTGTTTAATTCAGAAACTTAATAAAAATTATTTTAAAAAAAACAACATTCAATTTGTATCAGCAATATGCTAAAACAAGATTAAAATACGTAACAGCTTCTATATGTCTGGATAGGCTTGACTAAACAGAAATATTTGTAGCAGGTACCAAAAAGTGAAGTCAAAAGTTCCAAAGAACGACCAATTTTGAGATACACAGAGGATAACTGTGACTTTAAAGATGAATGGGAACCCTTTACAAAGTATTTGAAGACGCAACAAAGTGAACTGGACTCCTTGGCTGGCTTTGAATAAACATTCACAAACTTTCTATTGATAATAATCAGCTAAATAGTTTGAGAATCTATACAACTTTGTAACATGCAGAAAACAGCATTCTCAGAGAAACCAAAGACTGGAACTGAGGGAAGCCGGGGGTGGGGGGGTGGGGTTGTGTGAGAGGGTGGGGGGAGGGAGGAAAAATGGGGGGGGGGGAATAAGGATGATATGTTTTTGGATAATATGTTTTGTTTTAATTTTACATTTTTTTTAAAAAAAGGAGATACACAGGTTTGTTTTTGGGTTATCTGAAACTCCCAAGGTGACTTCAAAATAAAGTTAAACCGTCTTAACACTTCACACTTCAGAGGCCAAAAAGATCCCTCTCGGCACACAACAAACGTCTCTGCCGCCACTCAGGCTAACTTGCAGCTGGGTTACCACCCTGCTCTCTCTGCACCTTCTTGAGGGCTGGATCCAAAGTTAGTCAGAAGGTAAAGGTAAAGCCCAGTCAAAGGCAACTATGGGGTGCGGCACTCATCTTGCTTTCAGGCTGAGGGAGCCAGCGTTTGTCCACAGGTCATGTGCTAGCCATGACTTAACCGCTTCTGGCGCAACAAAACACCGTGACAGAAACCAGAGCGCACAGAAATGCCATTTACCTCCCCACCGCAGTGGTACCTATTTATCTATTTGTACTGGCACACTTTCAAACTGCTAGGTTGGCAGGAGCTTGGACAGAGCAATGGGAGCTCACCCCGTCGCAGGGATTCGAACCAGACCTTCTAATCGACAAGCCCAAGAGGCTCAGAGGTTTAGACCACAGCACCACCAGTGTCGGAGTAGACTCACTGAAGTGAATGGGTCATTACTCATTTCAATGGGTCCGCTCAGCAAGTCTGCAGCCAACTTCGCCATCTCAGTTCTGTCTCTTCCCTCTAAGATGGCAGCTCCTGGTTAGCCAATTTCTACAAGTTTTTTGGGCAGGGCCAGTTAAAAATCCCCCAGCCGACAGCTGAGCAGTATCTTTATTAGGACCAACCAGAATGTCACAAAATTGTGGCAAACTTTTTAATTCTGAACTTTTCAGTGGGCATGATGTTGCACAAAAGGGGTATGTGCGTATATGTGTGTCAGAGAGACAAGAAGGAAGTACTAAATCTTATACTGTTTTGTTTTTCTCCCCACCTTAAAATAATATCTTGCCCAATACTATTCATCAGTTAAGCACAAATGTGAAATGTGTGTGTTTGACCCACCTATTTTTATCAGTGATTTGTGCTTGCATCATCCGAAGCTTGGCTGGAGGAATGTAGGCACCCCCAGTGCGGGTGAGAATTGGATCCAAATCCTCTTTCTTCTTCTTTGGAGGGGGTTCCTCATGAGAAAGAGAGCTCTGTGGTGTTGCTCTCTCTGCCGCATTTCTTCTGTCGGGCGAAGGGGATCTGCGGTACTTTCTCCAGTCAGACTCCCTCTCTCTTTCATGCCTCTCTCTCCCACTAGTAGACAGAAAATTCCAAAGATTTATGAAGCACAGAAGCAGCTGACAATCACATACATTAGTATGTAACATGCTGTAGCTTTGATTTTGCTTAAAAATCACATTAGAGAACAGAAGCAACCAACTGCAACCTGAACATTTTAGTGTTTGTTTTTAGCAGCTCCAGACATTCACCTTGACTCGCTGTATTTGTCTCCATAACGTCCCCTTTCGGAATGTTTTTGGTCAGATCTCCTGTAATCTGAATGACTTCTGCCTTGCGGTGACTGAGACCTTTGACGCTCCACGTGCCTATGCAGAGATTGAGAGCCAAAGTTAGCAGCTATTTATAAACAAAGTATCCCCCCCTACACACAAACACACATTGTTGTATCTGTGGACACCACACAGCTTTTGAAGCTAGGGGCTGGAGCCAGCACAAGGACTCCTGCTAGTGCAAAGGGTTTCCCAGCCACTCTTCTCCCCTGCACGCCACCCGCAAACTGATTCAAACTTATGTTCTCTCCAAAAATTATTTTCCTGTTGCGATACTGATCTTTGTTTTCATTGGTTAAAACAGAGGACACGTGATACTTATTCCCCAAAAGTCTGAAACCCAAATACTGCTATTGTTTTAATTAGGTTCAGAGCTTTTATAATAATAGGAAAATACTTCTCCCCGCACCCATGTTGCTGTTTCTATCAAATGTTAACTACATAACTAATCATAAAAAAAAGGTTTATACCTGTCTTCTGGAGAGGAACTTCTCCGGCGAAGACTGTAATCTTCCTTCCTTTCGTAACTAGAACCGGACTTTAAATACAAAATAAATTAGATATTTCAAGGATGAGAAGTACCAGCCAGAATGCTAAGAACAGTATTTCATTTATTTCTAACAGTATTTTCAAACCCTCTTCTCTTAAAGATGCTTGGAGAAACAAAACCATTTCATTCATTAGATGAAATATCAAATTATAGGTGCACAACTTATGTTGATGGGAGAGCATTCCAAAGTACTGGTCCCATTAAAGTAAAAGCCTTAGCTTACATAGAAACTAAATGAATGTGTATAACTTCCAGTCACTTAACAAAACTTTTCCAACTGCAGCTCCTTGCACACCCCAATAAAGGTGCTCCAGGCAACTGATGAATGCTCTGAAGAGGGATTTGCTGCCAGACAAAGGGTTTCAGTTTGAAAATTTAAAAAGGCAACTCCTTCCATTATAAGCCAAAGCCCTTTGCACTCAGATAGAGGGCTGCTTGGATTCTAGCCACTGTATTTTCTTAAAAAGTGGTGCAATGCAGGACACAGCAACTCCAGCTGTGCTGCCACCAGCATTTTATGCAAGCTGTTTTTGTATATCACCAAAGGACAGCATCCAACCAAGTAGTTTCTCAGAACAGATTTAGGGGACACACAGGGAGTAGAGAGGGAAGAGAGATTCTGTTGCACAGTCAGAAGTCCTTGAAGGAACAGAACTACTTCACTGAGTACTGCCCTATTCCCCTTCACACCCAGGTATTTGTCAGTATTTGAGATCAACTCAATTCTCACAATTCACTAAGTCCCAAAAAGAAAAGGTGGCATCCAGTTGAGAAAACGAGTCCCTTAACAGAACAGGGGAGAAAGGCCATTATTTGTGAAACCCTCTTACCATCTTTATGATTCTAACGGTTCTCCACAAAATGCCATATCCATATTAGACATGCAAAATGCCATTTTTATATTACACAAAGAGATAAGACACTTAATGGTTAGCTTTTGTTCATATGATACATTCTTTCATAGGCTCAAACTGTTTCACTTATGCCTGCTTACCTACAGAGTGTTGGGGGAAATATTCACACCACTATGTGTGAAAGTAGAATGTGTATTGACCACATATACATGTAGCTCTTATATGAGGAAAGAGTCACAGCTCATTCGCAGAGCACATGCTTTGGATGCGAAAGGTCCCCCAGGTTCAATTCTAGTATCCATGTTGCGTCGAGAAAGCTGCCAATCAACATGGACAATTCTTTACTGCATGTTCTGATCTGGTACAGAACAGCTTCCCCTATTTTACATGGAAGCTAACGACCAATATATGTTACTACTATGGTCCCTCTGCCATCTATCTCTGGAAAGCAGGAGTTACCATCACCAGCTAAAAAGGTAAAAGTAAAGGACCCCTGGACAGTTAAATCCAGTTGAATTCGACTATGAGGTGCAGTGCTCATCTCGCTTTAGGCAGAGGGAGCTGGCGTTTGTCCACAACATTCTGGATCATGTGGCCATCATGACTAAACCGCTTATGGTGCAATGGGACTCCATGACGGAAGCCAGAGCGCACGGAAATGCTGTTTACCTTCCCACCACAGCGGTACCTATTTATCTATTTGCACTGGTGTGCTTAAGCTGGGACAGAGCAACTGGAGCTCACCTCGTCACATGGATTCGAACTGCCAACCTTCTGATCAGCAAGTCCAAGAGGCTTAGTGGTTTAGACCACAGCACCACCATGCAGACTAGGTGATGTGGACTCACTGAAAAGTGTCTTGTCTGAGAACGCTCCCAAATCCTGGAGCCAGCATAGAGCATACTCTTTAAAATACTTACATTTATCTGTGTTACTCCACTCTTCATTTTTTCTGTCAATCCACTTCAAGCTCCGAATTACTAATGCCAATGTACAAAAATCAATATGGGGGAAATCCTGTTATTCTTCCAGCAAAAATAGCTCATCTAGAAAGGGGGGAAAAGATGTGACTTTCTGAAATTGCTCTTTCTTAAAAAGAGCACTTTGAAAATAAAGCAGACCTGAACAAGCTAATATTTCTATTAACAAAGATTAAATCACCTGGTTTGTACAACAAATGAATTTGGTTAGTGTCTTTTTGAAGCTAGTACAGTACCATCACTTTGTAGTTTTGTAAGTTAAGTATCTGAACAATTATCCGGTGTAATTAACCTACAGGAAAGTAAAACAACAAAGATGCAGATTACACCACTTGTCAGCCACCATCGCCATATGCTACAGGTATCTCTAAAACAGGGCGGTTGTTAACATCAGGACTAGAACTAAAGCTGTACTTCTTTGGTCCATTTACAAGCCACCCTTCTGTGAAAAAAGAAGCAGCAGCAGCAGCCTAGGGCAACATACAGCCTGAAATAACAAGTGCCATAAAACATTGATTTGTTTTGTTGATCAAGTGGCATATAGATCCTGCAAAAGAATAAGCAGCTGCAAAAGCCTCCAATAAAATCTGTAAAGTTATATATATATATATATATATATATATATATATATATAAACTCTAGGTTTCCCGAGGTGGGGCTGGTGGTGACATATGTGGAAATACAAAGGTGTGTACCTCAAGTGGGGGGCCCCATAACCATCCAGATGCTGGCAGGCCACCAAACCCCACCGTCCCCAAAAGGGGAGATTGGGGGGGGGGTGCGAGCCCGCCAGTAAGGGGAGCACGAGTTGGCAGCTGGTTATTGCCCCTGAAGGGAGAGAAGCCGGCTGACACAACCCCACAAGGCATTGTGGCAGGGTGACAAGGCAGCCAGCTGGCAATCCCCACAAGGCGCCAGGACCCGGCCTCGTTGGGCACGTTCACGTGTGAACGCGGGCCCACACGCGTGTCGTAGAAGAGCCGCCCCGCCAGGAGTCGGAGGAGAAGGGAAGGAGCCGGGCCTTCCGCCCTTACCCAATCGAAGGCCAGGAAGAGCGGCGGCCGAGAGGAACGCGCCATCCTCCCCTTCCCCCCCCCGCCGTTCCCGCGATAAATCGGAGGGAGGGGGATGGAACGGAGCAGAACCGAAGATTCTAAGGGGAGGGGTGTGAGAGGAGAAGTCTATCCTCCCTCCTGCCCCGCTCCCCTTCCTTAAAACTTACCTCTGCCTCACGGGCTCCGCCATAACATGCGCCCATATATGGCCACGACGTCACTTCCGCTGCCTCGCGGGCCTGGCCCGAGCGAGACTTCCGGGCGCGCGGGTGAGGCGGGGAGGAGCCGTTGGGCTTCTTTCTCCTCCTCATGGGATAGCTATATCTATCTATGTATTTATCTAGCTATGAACGTTTAGTTAGAGCGGTACCCGTTTTATGAGGGGATATTCCGGCCCCGCGCGGGAACCTTTGGGGAGGGGGAGGAGGCGGGCGCTGACGTCACCAAGTCGGCTGTTAACGGCGAAGGTGGATCTTCTGGAGCGGCTCTTAATGAAGCTACAGTTCCCGGCATCCTTTGCCGGCGGCGTCGGCCACGTTTCCCAGCATTCCTTGGGGCGTTGCACCTGTCAAGTTGTACGAATCCTCGAGGGTGCCGTTGTGCCCACAGGTGTGGCAACCCCAGACTTAAGACCCATGATATGTTCTACAGGGCTTATTCTCATTTAAGCGTCAATTCCCATTTAAGCATAATTCTTAGGTTAGCAGCCTGTGACTTTGCCTCAGAGACAATGGTAAACATGACAAAGCGCTGGGCTTCAAAAGTATGTTAAGTCAGTGTTAAGACTTTATTTTTGTTCCATTTATATTTCATATTTTAAAGTAAAAAAAAAAAGGTTGCCATCGTAACATGTTGCAACCAGGCTCGCCGGGAGGGGGAGGACCCGTAGCCCAAAAAGCCCCATGTCTAATCTGAACTGCAGATAATAATCAACAGAAATAACAAGAACAATAAAAGAATGATAACTATCCTTTCAATGAGCTGTTTTTCAAACAAGTTGTTTGTGCTGAATATGCTGGGGTTGCTAATTAGCATTTTTATTTAAACACAGTGATGAAATTGCCCCAATTCAACAATCTGGCAGAAGCGCTGTTTTAACACCTATCTCATAGGAGGAAATATAACAACCGTCTGCTTAGATGCTATAGCTATAACCCGTTTTGCTGATGAAGCAGCAGGCTCTTTCACTACAAGAATGCTACCCTTTGCAGTTTCTTTCTGAAAGGTGAGACCAAATATGCTGTGGGTATATACAGAAAGCATCTGTAGAAACTGTCTATAGAAATCTGACTTAGGAGAAAGATTCATTTGCAAAATTATTTTGTGACAGCAGAATGCATAAATGTGCCTGTCCTTTAGTTGTATTTCTCTGACCTCATATTTACCAGTACAAGCCCAGTTCACTTTACTGAAGTCAGCAGTGGCAAAACATTTCCCAGCACCTAGAAATGTACAAGTTTTGCTTATCCACATATTTTAATAAGCTCTGGATTTGTTTTTCTAAAACCTACACAAAAATTCTGCTCAGCCATAGCGACTGATCTTTCAAGGACAAACCAAGGATGAAAGCCAAAAGCCACCTTTTCCATTTTTGCTATTTGCTAAAGGTCCTATTATTTCTGCTGTATTTTGTATTCTTTTCCTATGTAAAAACCTTACCTCCGCTGATTTTAAAAATCAAACGGGTGTTTCTTCTTCAGGCTGAAAAATATACTAGAATAATATAGTGGGTGATATTCAGCAAAATATTTGTGTGAGCAGAATGATGTGTCCCTCACATCCCCAAATCTGCTCCAGAGGGTTGGGGGAATCCCCAGGACAGATTTAGGGTGATGTGGCGTGAAGAGAGCAGGTAAATACTCCATTATGCAAACAGAAATCTTTCTGCTTGCACAATGCAAGGTCTACTTAGTTCTGCTTTGTATAAAACCTAATTATTCCACAATATGCTATGGATAATTAAAAATATATCTCAGCACCTGCATTGTGAGAAATTGCAAGATGTGCACCGTATGGTGCCATATTAGTCAGATGCACACTCTGAGATCAGGGATGGGGAACCTGTGACCATAAGCTACAAGCAACACATCCAGTGGTCATGGATTATGGGAGTCCAACAATGTCTGGAGGACCACAAGCTCCCCATCTCTGATTTAGATGTTTGTGCGATAGAGACAAGGTGTATTTGTCTTGAATCTCAGTTTGAGGGAAAAGGTGGGATATAATGTAAATTAATAAATCAGCTTCTTAGTATGGGGATGGTCATCTGCATGTTGTATGTTCCGGTCAACTGTATAACCTTGTAGTTATTCATTTTTTTCTGACATGTTTTATTCTTTATGAAGTTGGTACCTGCTCCTGAATTCCTGTGGACAGAATATATTCTTTATACTAATATTCTTTATTTATAGTCTACTGTTCCACTTGAAGACCTTTAAAATGGCTTGCAGTATTAAAAAACTCAGTTCTGCTCATTTAACTAGTCATGTTGACAGCTCAATTATCTAGTATCCAGATGAGAGCATTTGCCTTCCACTTACCTAGGTGACCTTAGCACGCAAGGCAACCAGGGAAACTGGAGCTCTCTGTGTGGTACAGTTGGCCTTGAGCTTCAGTCGTTTTCAGTGAGATGGTGTTTCAGAAGGAACAGGAAGTGCAAGTGTATTGTGCTTCCTGTTCCTCTGCACCTCCATCTTGATTTATATAGAATTGTCATAGGAGATGACCATATTCCAGGTATGGGGAACATATGATAATTCTGTTTCAGACAAAATAAAGATCCAGAGGAACAGGAAGCTCAACACACTTGCTGCTTCTTGGATTTTCTACAACGTTGCGAAGTCCAGTGCTGTGTTTATTTGATATGAAAACAGTGTGCTCTGATGCTTCTTCGGGGATAACAGAAATGCATTAATATAGAATTTGCCATGTTAACCTATTTAAATCATGTTGTATTAACATGAGTTTGGCCCTACCACCTGGTACTGTGTCACGTCAAATCAAATATTCTGACAGAAGGACATAATTTTACTCAGAGCCAGATGTTTTCGGAACAGATTGAAAGGCAAACACCAGTCTGTAACATAAAATGTACCATTCTGCTAGTTTGTGTCTTGGTTTTTAACTGTGATGCTTTAAGTAAGTTTACTTAAAGTAAATTTGAAATGAAACAAAATGACTTTGCTTGTCCTTAATGAAACATCAGGTCACTCCCACAGGCTGGTGGAGCTGCAGTTAGATGGTTAATAGCTTACTTTTGAAATGGTGCCCTGGAATTAAAACAGGTTCCCATTTTATCTTCAATCCTTTGTGTCATTTAATCCCAATGTTTCTGACCTTTGCTGATTTTATACCAGAGTAGTTCTGACTTATCAGGATAATGCCCTCACCCCTGATTTATGCTGATGTAATTGAAGGCAAAATTGACTTGTGCATTTTTAAAAGGAAGAGAGTGCTTCTATGCAATTTTAAAATAGCATTGGCTGGCTGAATAACAACCTTCTATTCTAGCAGGGAAGTTACAGCTCTCTGTGAAATGGGAAGTCGCATTGGGCAGTGACAGGGAATGCGATAAAGACTGTAAATGAATAAACAAATGTCAATAATTTTGCATAATGGGTTCAGTTTTGTTGAATTAAATGGGAGCTTATGAGCAAACAGTGATGAGGCATAAAGGTCTCATGTGATAGTGTAAGAAGACTACTGGTCAGTCTCTACCAAGTATTGTGATGATGACAATGCTGCAGGAGAAATGGTTGTATTGTGCTGGTTCTTATGTAAGGAGCTTGTTCTGTTTTGGTGAGGGCAGCCATGGACCCCTATGCAGCAGCAACTTAAGAAGCATTAGAACAATCCAGGTTTGTCTGTTCCAGTTTAGTGCTGCACCTTTGTTTAGGATGAATACTGACTGTCCAGCTTTTAGGGTATTCAGTGAGCCAGATTTGCATGAGGCAACTTCAAGATACTGTATTTGAGTAGAGCCAGTGCAGTTTGGTGGGTCCTGCATCCCTGAGAATTTAGGAACTTGGAGGATGAACAATGTTGTCAGGTAATGTCATGGTTATAGCTGGTGCTTGGTGACCTACTTGCAAATGATAATTTATTTTTCTTTCCAGATAACTCATGGTAAAGCTAATTATAGCTACTTGTGCTTCCTTCCCATTGACTAACCTCATCAGTGGCTAGATTGAAAACCCCATATAAACTATGATCAGTTCTTGAAAGGAAGATTCACAATCAGTCACAACATACCATCCTGGGCTACTGTTATGTCCTTACGGTTTTTTCATGAGATTGTTTGTTCCTTTTTTCTCTGACGTTGGATTGGACAGCTTGGTAACGCTGTATGTTTCTCTCTCACCCACACACCAAGCAGGAAATCCTTATTGGGAAATGAAATTGCTTCACTGATGGCCATATGGCCCTATATCTGTGGACACCTGTTCGCAGCATGGGGCAAGAAAAAGGAATATTTCTTGCAGAGCAATTTTGGAGAACTCTAAACATTATCTGCATTTGCAGCCTTTAAACTGGGGAGCATTGCACTATGGGGATGAGCATGAAGATTCAGGTAAAGGCAATTCACCATTTTTGGTCTCTAACCTCACATGACTGTCTAGTTAATGTCCTGTCTGTTTTGATGATTCACTTGGTGGCTTGGAGTTAAATGTTTTGACAGCTGAAATATTACATGATCAATGAGGGCGGAGGAAGCAATATTTTTGACGCAACACAGCTGTTTTCAGATTTGAATGAGCTTGCCTCAGTTCAAGAGAAATCCAAGCTGATAGTTTGAGCCCAAATCATGTCAGGACAGTGAAAGTTGCACTTAAGGTTCTACCAACTAGATTTGAAATAGCTGTATTTTCATCTGGAAAGGGCATGTAGAATGGGGAAAACTTTACCTGTTGGCTTTCTGCTCATTCTGTCCTGCCAGGATTCAAAGAATTGTAGAGTTGAAAAGGAACCATGAGGGCCATCTAGTTCAATCCCCTGCAGTACAGGAATATTTCGCCCAACGTGGGGCTCAAACCTACAACCCTGACAAAGGTGGCCACCAGACCTGCTCCCCACAAATCAGATGTCTGCAAAGCAGTCTCAGCTGTGTCATGTCTGTTCCCTGTCTGTATATTCATTCACTTTCAAAAGACCCTGCTGTACAGTCTGAAAGCAAAGCTACAGAGGATAAGGCTATCAGTGGCTACCAGTCATTGATGGCATATGTATTGCCTCTGAATGACAGTTGCAGTGGAACACAAGCTGGACAGCATATTGGTAGATAATCTCTATTGCTTGTAGAAGGTCTCAGCTTCAATTCCTGGAATCCCCAGGTTAAAGAACCCTGCCTGAAGCTCAGAGGAGGTGCTGCTGGTCAGTGTAGACAGTACTGAGTTAGATGGGCCAATGGTTTGACTCAGTAGAAAACAGTATCTTATGTCACTATATGGCATTGTGGTTGGCCGTTGTGGGAACAGAATGCTGGACTAGATGGGTCTTTGGTTTGATGCAGCAGGGAGTCGAACGGGACCATTAAAATTCACTGCAAAGTGCAGATTTCTAAAGTGGTCTGCCTTGTCTCCAATCAGTGCCTATAATTTATTTGATTCTGCATCTTGATTGCCACTGAAGCACAAGCAATTTTCCCACTACTTCAGAGACATTATAGATTATGCTTTTCATCTGCCCTTGCAAAGAAATTGCACAGAACATGGAAAAATACAAACAACAAATCCCACCATGGATTCTTAGAAGTTTAGCGAGAATGTTTTAAACGAGTACTTTTTCAAATGAGGTTTAAAAGTTGATTAAAAGTAATCTCTGTTTCTCCCCCCCCCCACCATAAAACCTTTAAAGAGTAAACAATATATGTACAAAAGGGTAACCCATAGATATTTTCTATCTTTAAGTAATGAGTTCTGATATTACTTGTCATTGCCTAGGAATGATATCATCCAAAAATTTGTTTGAAATCCAAATCCTGAAAATTCTTCCTAAATTGCTTAAGAAGATGAAATATAATTTCAAGCTTCCTTACAGGCACATATGCAAGCACCCAGGACAGATTGGATGTTTGTCAGTTCCTTTATACAGAGTAACATGAGCGACTCTAGGGACGCAGCCGCATGGAAGAAATAGATCATGCTTGACCTGGTGCACTGCTTTCTGTGCCTGCACACAGCAATTCAACAATGATTCTATTTTCAGTGGTCAAAGAAGCAATACAAAACGATAAGATATGTTGGTACAGATATTTCCAAATCTGAAATACAGTATTAAGATTTATAAGGGAGATTGAAAATGCAGTCATAAAGAAAGGCAAATACCAATTATCTAGGATATATAACCTCTTGCTAAAGTATGATAGGGAACAGGAATAAGTAAAATAATACATGATAAGGAGGGCTCAGGACATAGGGAACAACACAAAACATGGATGTGCAGGAGAAATAATAGGGAAAGGACCACAAATCGTTGCTGAACACAAATGTAAGAGAACATTGTTTCAAAGCTATGATACAGTGGCAACTGACTCCTGTAATTATTGGTGTATTAAGTTAATTGTATTCAAAAAATATGCAAAAAACAGAACATATTGCCACGTGGTCTACATAGTATCATAGAATTGCAGAGCAAGAAGGGACCCTAAGGGCCATCTAATTCAACCCCCTGCACTCTCAGCTGAAGCACCTATGACAGATGTCCATCCACCCTCTACTAAAAACCTCCAAGGGAGGAGAACTCACAAGCTCCCGAGGGAGACTGTTGCACTGTCGAACAGCTCTTGCCATCAGAAACGTCTTCCTGATGTTTAGTCAGACTCTCCTTCCTTGTAACTCGAATCCATTGGTTTGGGTCCTAGCCTCCAGAGCAGGAGAAAACAACCTTGCTCCATCTTCCATGTGACAGCCCTTGAGATATTTGATGATGGTTATTATATCTCTCAGTCTCCTCCTTACCAGGCTAAACATACCTAACTCCCTCAACCATTCCTCATAAGGCTTGTTTTCCAGACCCTTGATTATCTTGGCTGCCCCCTTTGCACACATTCCAGCATGTCAATATCCTTCTTAAATTTTGGTGCCCAGAACTGGACACAGTACTCTGGGTGTGGCCTGACCAAAGCAGAATAGAGCAGGACTGACTTTCCTTGATCTGGGCACTACAGTTGATGTAACCTAGTAGAGCGTTAGCATTTTTTGCTGCTGCATCACACTGTTGACTCATGTTAAGCTTGTGGTCTACTAAGAACTCTAGATCCTTATTATATGTACTACTGGCAAGTCAGGCATCCCCCACCTTATATTTGTGCAGCTGGTTCTTCCTGCCTAAGTGTAGAAACTTACATTTTTCCTGTTGAAATTTATTTTGTTAGTTTTGGCCCAGTTTCCCCAAATACCGGAAAATGATTATTAGAATAATAACAAAAATATTGAAATATTAAGTTCCCTTAGAATCCAGTACTGATGCTGCTGAACTATATGCCACCTATCATAAAGAAAGCATCCTATCTGCAGCTGCAAGATTTTTAATGGATTGAAACTGGAAAGTTATATTACTCCCTTCTTGGAAAGAATAGCTTAATAAAGGTTAGGAATTGGGGGGGTGGTGTCATATCTAACAACTAGAATTGAAGTGACCCTATTACGTGATCCTATCCCTCTTACCTGGGTCCAATCAAATACAGTTAGATTACTTATGAGTAAATATGACTTGAATGGCACTCCATACCTTTACTCTTTCTGCTCCAAAGTGCTCGAGGTAGCGTTAAAAATACGAAATTACAAAAAACCCTACAAAACCCCCACCCCCAAAACCAAATAGATAAATAAAGCTGTAAAGGTTACTTTATAAAAAGGACAAATTAGCAGCATCCAATATGTACAGTGGTGCCTCGCAAGACGAAATTAATCCGTTCCGCGAGTCTCTTCGTCTTGCGGTTTTTTCGTCTTGCGAAGCACGGCTATTAGCGGCTTAGCGGCTATTAACGGCTTAGCGGCTTAGCGGCTATTAACGGCTTAGCGGCTTTAAGAAAAAGGAAACAAACTCGCAAGAACTCGCAGGACGTTTCGTCTTGCGAAGCAAGCCCATAGGGAAATTCGTCTTGCGGAACGACTCAAAAAACGGAAAACTCTTTTGTCTAGCGAGTTTTTCGTCTTGCGAGGCATTCGTCTTGCAGGGCACCACTGTAATCCAAAACCAGCAAGCAGTATTTAACCAGTCAGTAACACACATTTGCAAAGGCCTTCCTAAATTGAACTGTTTTGATCTGCTAGTAAGAAACAGGGAGATGGCCAAATGGATCGCTTTTTCTTGGCTGGTTGATTGATGTGTTACTCAAGGCTCTTCAATATGTTACCACTTTCAACGGAAGCTGCTGATGAAAACCCTTTATGCATGACAGTGTGTGTTGGCATTGGAAAGGAGACTCTCCAGGCTGTTGGTAAAACTTGCAAATAACATTCCTCTCCCTCCTTGCTAGACTGTTGCTATGCAAAAGCAATTTTAATGGCCATGTGGGGCCTGAGTGTTTAATTTGGCCTAAATCTTGTGACTTAAGAAGATTTCTGTCTTGAAGTGTTTCTAGGACACAGGAAGATGCTGTATACTGAAGAAGATCTTTGGTCCATTTAACCAAGTATTGCTGACACTGTCTGGCAATGGGTTTCCAGGATATTGGGCAGGGGTCCCTCCCAGCCCTATCTAAGATGCTAGGCAGCGAACCGGGAATCTCTTTCTATGCTGTACTACTGAGCCATGGTTCTCCTTCAATTACTTGCCTGGACACCAGTCCAACACCCACACAGCCTCTCCCAATTCCGAGAGAGAGAGAAAGAGAAGATGTTCTCTTATTTGTTCCAAATATCAATCCAGTAAAATTTGACTGGTCTTTGCTGTTGTTGCTTTCAGCCTACAAATGATATGTAATTATGCCCAGCCACCTAGTTTCATGGAGTTTCCTTTACACTGAAATGAATGGGGTTGATGGACTTGAATAAGTTAATGACAACATAATTTATGTAATTTTGCAGGAGTGGACAGCAAGATGAATAATGTAGTTTTTGGTGGAAGTTGGACTGCAGCGGAATAGAAACAGTACTGCGTGCAATTAATGCAGGGCATAACGGAAAACAAATCTCCCTGCACATGCTTTGGCAAACTGCATAAAATATCCAGATACTAAAAATAACTTTCGCAAAGAAATCTTGTCAAAAGTTAAAAAGGTAAAGGTAAAGGACCCCTGACAGTTAAGTCCAGTCACAGACGACTCTGGGGTTGCGGCGCTCATCACGCTTTACAGGCCAAGGGAGCTGGCATTTGTCTGCAGACAGTTTTTCTGGGTCGTATGGCCAGCATGACTGAGCCACTTCTGGTGAAACCAGAGCAGCGCACAGAAACGCCGTTTACCTTCCCGCCAGAGTGGTACCTGTTTATCTACTTGCATTTTTGGCATGCTTAAGTTACTGGGTTTTCAATTATTGCATTGTTCACAAAGCTCTTTCAGAACTCATTCATTCCAGTTTGAGCTCCATACCATACATTTTGCAGTGCATCTTTATAGCCTGAGCATAGCTTTTACTGTCTCTGCAAAAAGCACAAAATTTCTTCCTTTTTAGTCTCCATGCAGATTGAAGATAATTTTCAAGTAAGCCTTTGGCAACATTTCTGAACAAAATTAAGATCAGGTTAGAAATAAATTGGCTTTGTGTCTGAAGTCTCGGTGGAGCTTTCAGGGCGAAATGATGATTCAGCCGATAAAACTAGGTTGAGACAAGGGCAGCTCGTTTCTGTGATTAACAAAAGGCCTGAAAAAAGGAAAGGAAAGGTAAATAATGCCAAGGCAGAAGGTTCATATAAGGGCTCAGTCTTAAATTAAAGAGTTTATGCTGTGTAATGTTAGAAGCAAAACAAGATCTGGGCTCTTACATTTGTTTCTTTTTTTATGTAGAACATTTTGAAGGTGTGTACATTATCTTTGGCTCCACCCTCAGGCAAAAGCAAGTTTTCTGCTTGATGGGAATGCCTCTATACTACTCCAATGCCTCTGTACTCTGTACTTTCTACCTCTATAGAAAATATTGATTTGCTACATTTAGCATATGCCCTTTCTAAAAAGGAGCTCCAAGCGGCATACCGAACCAGCTACAGAGGTGGAAGTAGATTTGGTACTTTTTAGAACCCACATATGTTCATTTCTTATATCAGTAACTGGTAGGGTAGGCACTGCACGTAGCATCGGATAGGTGGCTCTCTCTTCAAGCATTGTAGTACTGGCAGAATTCTTGCTTCAAAATTTAAATTCCATGCAATCTTATTTTACCAGTAGCTACCGTCATAGGCTTTAATGGAGGCAGGAAAACCACAATAACCACTGCTCAAAGGCTCACCAAACCAATGAAAGGTTGTCTTCCTTGGTAAACTGGAATAAAGTACATCAGCAGTTTTTGCCAAAATTGGAAAGAAATGTATGATATACTTGTTCAAAAACTGGAGGGGAAAAATGGGAAATGTGTTAGTTTTCAAAAAAATTTAATAGGCGGTATCTTTTGCAATTTTTCTGGGATCAGTCTGTTATACTTACAGTATAGATTTCATCAGGTACATTGTGTATGCCAAGTTTCAAGTTACTAGGTTAACAGGTGTCATTTTAAAAACTATAGATTATAAAGGTGGATTTTGGATTGGGGTTTTTTGCTACATAACTACATCCTTTTAATAACACAGCCAAATTGCAAAGGTCTGCAACCAAAACAATCAATTCAAATCAATGCTGATAAAATAGTTGCTCTCTGTCTAGCCCACCTCCTCTTTTTGTCTAGTCTTTCCAGTGGTCTTGACTGACACCATGGTTTTGTATTTTATCTTCTGCATAACAGCAGATGTGAGAGAAGATTTAGAAAAATGTTGGAGGTTTTTTTGGGGGGGAGGGGGAGAAATGCTGCCCTTGTGTGCTTCACTAGGAATGGGATGATATAATAAGTACTTTAAATACTCCCTATCCTCAACCTCCATCCTCATGTATGGAAGTGAGAGCTGGACCATAAAGAAGGCTGATTGCCGAAGAATTGATGCTTTTCAAATATGGTGCTGGAGGAGAGTCTTGAGAGTCCCATGGACTGCAAGAAGATAAAGCCTATCCATTCTGAAGGAAATCAGCCCAGAGTGCTCACTGGAAGGACAGATCCTGAAGCTGAGGCTCCAATACTCTGGCCACCTCATGAGAAGAGAAGACTCCCTGGAAAAGACCCTGATGTTGGGAAAAGATGGAGGGGACAAGGAGAAGGGGACGACAGAGGACGAGATGGTTGGACAGTGTTCTCGAAGCTACCAGCATGAGTTTCATAGAATCATAGAATCATAGAGTTGGAAGAGACCACAAGGGCCATCGAGTCCAACCCCCTGCCAAGCAGGAAACACCATCAGAGCACTCCTGACATATGGTTGTCAAACCTCTGCTTAAAGACCTCCAAAGAAGGAGACTCCACCACACTCCTTGGCAGCAAATTCCACTGTCGAACAGCTCTTACTGTCAGGAAGTTCTTCCTAATGTTTAGGTGGAATCTTCTTTCTTGTAGTTTGGATCCATTGCTCCGTGTCCGCTTCTCTGGAGCAGCAGAAAACAACCTTTCTCCCTCCTCTATGTGACATCCTTTTATATATTTGAACATGGCTATCATATCACCCCTTAACCTCCTCTTCTCCAGGCTAAACATGCCCAGCGCTCTTAGCCGTTCCTCATAAGGCATCGTTTCCAGGCCTTTGACCATTTTGGTTGCCCTCCTCTGGACACGTTCCAGTTTGTCAATGTCCTTCTTGAACTGTGGTGCCCAGAACTGGACACAGTACTCCAGGTGAGGTCTGACCAGAGCAGAATACAGTGGCACTATTACTTCCCTTGATCTAGATGCTATACTCCTATTGATGCAGCCCAGAATTGCATTGGCTTTTTTAGCTGCCGCGTCACACTGTTGGCTCATGTCAAGTTTGTGGTCAACCAAGACTCCTAGATCCTTTTCACATGTACTGCTCTCAAGCCAGGTGTCCCCCATCTTGTATTTGTGCCTCTCATTTTTTTTGCCCAAGTGCAGTACTTTACATTTCTCCCTGTTAAAATTCATCTTGTTTGTTTTGGCCCAGTTCTCTAATCTGTCAAGGTCGTTTTGAAGTGTGATCCTGTCCTCTGGGGTGTTAGCCACCCCTCCCAGTTTGGTGTCATCTGCAAATTTGATCAGGATGCCCTTGAGTCCATCATCCAAGTCGTTGATAAAGATGTTGAATAAGACCGGGCCCAAGACAGAACCCTGTGGCACCCCACTAGTCACTCTTCTCCAGGATGAAGAGGAACCATTGATGAGCACCCTTTGGGTTCGGTCAGTCAGCCAGTTACAAATCCACTGAGTGGTAGCATAGTCAAGACCACATTTTACCAGCTTCTTTACAAGAATATCATTTGCCCAAGCTGCGGGAGGCAGTGGAAGACAGGAGTGCTTGGCGTGCTCTGGTCCATGGGGTCACGAAGAGTTGGACATGACTAAACGACTAAACAACAACAAATCCTCAACCAGGCGCAGAGAGAGAGAATGTGTGTTTCTCTGAAGAATTATTAGGCAATTGATGCTGACTTGCCAGCAAAATAAATGCATGTCTTGGTGCTTCTTGATCTCTCTGAGTCGTTTGATACCATCAACTATGGTGTCTTTCTGGAATGGGAATTGGGGGGCACTGTGCTATAGTGGATCTGGTCCTGATCTGGATCTGGGACTGAGTCCAGAAGGTAGCATTGGGGGAGTGTTTTTCTGTCCCCTGGCAGTTGGGGGTGCTACACTATTTTGTCCCCAATTCTATTTAATACCCAAATGAAGCTGCTGGGAGTGGTCATTAGGAGTTTGGGGGCAAGGTGCCTTCAGCAGGTTTATGACACTTAGCTCTGTTTCTCCTTAACAAGCTGTGTAAGGTTGGCATAATCATAAATGCATCAAAAGCATTGTGTTTGATTTGATTTGAAGGTTCTGTTTCAGGTATTTGATCTAGAGGCAAGACCTTCAGCAGACATTGCAAGTCCATAGGGGATGTATGTGTGAAACAGCCTTTAGGTCAAGGGCAGGGAACCTGTAGCCCATTCTCCATTGGCCATGCTGGGGGGGGGGTTGATGGGCGATGGGGCTGATGGGAGAAGGAGTCTAAAGACCCTAGAGATTTTCTAGCTCTGAGAGCAGAGGTGCAGACATTGCCCTCCCTGTCTGTTCTCTCTCTCCCCCCGCCTGCCACCACTCTATTTTTGTAAAATTATGAATGCATTGGGACACTGCTAATGGTGCGAATTAGAAAGCTGTAAAAACATAGGGTGTGCATTATGCTTATGCTGGTAATTAAAATGTCAATAAAACATTGATAGAAGCTCAGACGCCATGGAAATGAAGTAATGTTTACTTAATAGATGTGTTGCCTTCTCTCCCACACCAATGAGTCATTTAGAAACTTGTGGTGCTACATGATAATGATAGTTACAAGACAGATCATTAGTAGGGTAGTGGAAATAAGTAAATATGGGGTCCTCTGCTCCAGAGGCTGCAGTCCTATGCACACTTACCAGGCAGCAACTTCCATTGAACTTGTATAGGACTACAGTGCAAGACTGCAGCTCTAAGTATGTCTATGTCCATTCACTACATCCAAGCCAAATAATGTCACTCTTGGGATGTTAGTCTCCTGAACAGCTACATTTGGTAGTCTCCATCTGCCTGACCACAGCAATTGGTGATTGGAGAAAGATTTGCTGTAAAAATATCAGAAACGTATAAACACACCCTGTATCTTCCAGAGTCAGTGGCAATTTTACACACGACTTCCTGCATGCCATGCCACCCCCAAAGCCTGCATTACTGGTGAGCTAACATGCCTAATCCTGCATACAAGCCAAGTACAGCAATCCACCAAGTTCTCAATAAACCTTCTGTTTCTGCTACCGGCATAAATGTACAAAAATTCCTGGGGCGTGGGGGTACTGATGGAATAAAATGCCCAGCAAGCTGACACTGTTGGGATACTGCCAGGGAGATAAAGTCCATCAAGGCCCCCAAGCCGTCTGCCGGACGATCCATCGACCTCCCGTAGGCACGCAGCGACATGAGTTTCTAGAAAATATCTTGCCACATTCCAGAGCTCATGCACACTCTATCAGCAGATAATGCACAGCCAAAAGTTGCAATCAGGAGAGCATTATTTACAAGTTTATTCAGCGTTGATCAGAACACAGAAAAACATGACTGCCTGCTTTAGTGTCTACGACACAGAGAGAAAACGAAAGCAACAGAAAACATAAACATCCTGTGAACAGGAAATACGCAGACTCTGACTCACAAAGCCTGCTCCCTTTTAAGGTGGAACAGAAATGTCCTAACAGACACTTCGGTGGGCATCCTAACAAATTTGCTTCCTAGTATTGAGCTGAATAACGCCCAGACTTTTGTTCCAGAATCACAGTTGGGGCAACGTGGGGGGTCTAAGAAATTTTGGGTAGGTTGCCTTACATTTAAACGTGAGATTGTTGAGGGTTTTCAGTTAGTGGCTTGGCTCCCCACAGCAGCTTGGTGGCCCTGCCTTTGTAATTTGGCCAATGGGGACCGCCATCTTTTTTTGGCCAAGGCTGTCTGGAGGAGTCAGGGGAACTTGCCTTCTGTGGCCTCCTATTCTGCTTCCTACCAATGATTTTTTTAAAAAAATCACATTTTCTTCCGCTGCGTTTGACAATTCCTCCACCTTGTATTGTATGAGTGGCTCATATACTTTCTTAAAAAATCTTCAAGTCTGAAATTAGGGTGAGTTTGCTAACTTGTACAGATTTTGTAATAATGGGGAAATGCTCTCCACGTTTTACTCAAAATGTCTTTCTGAGAAACGAGGCCTGTATCATGGCCATGTCAGCATGTCCAATAGATGGTGCTACATCCTAAGGAAATTACATCTTCCTTGGTCTCACTCAATCTCTCCCCCTCCCTCTGTTATTTTTATATAGACTTGATTATTTATTGGCCGTTCAGAAGGTTCCTGCAGTCAGTGAAACTCAATCCCTTTCCTAATATTCATGAGCAATGAAGCTTTCAGACCTACGTCCAACACAACTTGATTATATTGCAAGCCTTTGGGTGAGATTTCCTTATAAGTTGTGAGTAGCGTACCAGACCCTCCAAGTGTCCATATTTTCCAAGGACAATCCCAGATTTACAGAAGCCGTCCCAGTTTTTTATTCGACCCTGGAATGTCCTGTTTTTCTTTAGGATGTCACTGTTTTCATCGGAGACATGTTGGAGGGTATGGACTTATGCAACTGCTGAGCCAAGGAAATAAGTAACTATACAACCTTGAGAAGACACCTGAATAGACCCTGTATAGCAAAGTTTTTAAATGCTTAATGCTATGGTTTTTATATATGCTGGAAGCCGCCCAGAGTCGCTGGGGAAACCCAGTCAGATGGGTGGTGTAGAAGAAGAAGAAGAAGAAGAAGAAGAAGAAGAAGACATCCCTATTTTCATTTAAATGTTGGAAGGTATGAAATAAGACCCAGGCAGAAGTTCTCTGGAGTGGCTTTATAATTTGCTAAAGGTGGGTGGTTCAACCCAGCTGCCTCCAAGAGAGAAGCAAAAGGAATTAAGTGACCTTTCTTGCTTTGGCTTTTAAAAGCAGTAAAGTACAGCGGTCCCTGGGATGTTTCCCAAATAAACTTAACTTCCTAATTCTTCATTTCCTAATTCTTACGTCACCCTGAGATATCTGCCAATTCTTATCTTTTCTTCCCTCAGCACAAACCTAACCCTGTGAACACCTACAGAGAGCCATCTCCAAGGCCAGTTGCAGGACAAATCATAAAGCGACTCTTGGGAATGTATCTGTGAGTTAAAGATCAAAAGTGCATGTACAGAATAACAGCAGCTGTTGTTTCTGCATGTATGTTCCATTGGTTTTAAAAACTATATGTGTGAATTTTCTGAATTGTCTTGAAAGGTTGTCATGCGGATAATGGAGCAAATTTGTTTCTGGTTGTTTCAGAGGCTGTATCCAATGTAGAGATACGTAAGTTGTTCAATCTGCAGAAATATTTACCCTTGTACAATAGAACTTCCCGCTATCCTCTTCCTGTGCGTGCCCCTCCATACCCTTCCTAAATCTGTTCTGCAGGGTTGGGGAGAACATCCCAGAACAGATGGCGGGAGCAAGAGCGCATGGAGGAGGTGGAGGGAATGTATACATGAGCATACATCCTTGCACAATGAGTTAATCAGATACCTCCCAGTGGCTTCAAACGGCAAGAAAAAGGATTAAGACTGAACGTTAGAACTCCCAGATGGCATGAGCTTTTTTTTTACAATGGAGCAGTTTGCCTTGGAAAGTGGTGGGCTGTTCTTTCACTAGTGGTTTTTAAGCAGAGGCTGAATGGCCACCCATCAGGGATGCTGGATCAAGGGTTGGACTCAGCGACCTTTTCAACACCAGGAGTCTGTGAGGCCTGAGCATGCTCAGTGGCCACAGAATTCTGCCTGGCTATTGTGTGAGGTGGAAAAGAAAACTGGAGGGGTGAATGGAACGGAGTGTCCAGAAGAGGCATAGGCAAACTCGGCCCTCCAGATGTTTTGAGACTACAATTCCCATCGTCCCTGACCACTGGTCCTGTTAGCTAGGGATGATGGGATTTGTAGTCCCGAAACATCTGGAGGGCCGAGTTTGCCTATGCCTGGTCTAGAACCCTCAACAAGGAACACTCCCACTTGTATAAATCTAATAATGGTTGCTTCTAATGGCTGTATCTCACACTACTTGGAAGGAACTTCTCATATATATATATATATATATATATATATATTACATTTCAAAATATTCAATTAGGCAACCTTAAATCAATGACTTCACTTCTTCTCTTTTTCTCATTTTGCATACCATACATCCTTGCATATTTTACATGAACTAAACCATTCAGTAATCCATTATTGCACTATCAAAACTTGTTTACACTCTTGAATTTATCTTAATGCTACCAGCGTTTTTAAACATACACAATTTTCACCCATATAATCAGTAAACATTTTCCAGTCTTCTTTAAACGTATATCCTTCTTGTGCTCTTATTCTATATGTTAAATCTGCAAGCTGTGCGTATTCCATCGTTTTAAGCTGCCATTCTTCTTCGGCTGGGACCTCACTTGTTTTCTATTGAACTTCCCATCCTCCAGTGCAGATTTTCAGCTGGCACAAGAACCGGCAGAAATCACCTCCCACTTTCCATTAGCGGAGGCCTCTCATGGACTAAAAACCTTTCTGAGAACTCATTTGGATGCAACCCATAGAGCCATAGGTATATTTTATATGAGTGACACAAGATAGGCCAAAGAAAAGACCAGATAAGGTCCCGGTGGACTGATCCACCTTTATTACCTGCTGGTTCCCATATGCAAGTATAGCTCATAAATCCTTATTGTTCTAAAAATCGTAATTTAGAAGCTCTGCTCATATGCTCATATTAAGGAGGGTACTTGGTGTGAACAATTGGCAGTGCTATGCGACGTTCCTTGTTTGCGTGGGTGATGGCAAGGGCTTATGTTTTCTTGGAAAGTACAAACCATATGTCTCAACAGATTCTGAGTCTTGCCTTCAGGTCTGCCCCTGCTTTGGTCGTTTAGAGCGGGAAAAGATCTCTGTGGGCAGTAAACCGCCACAGCACCAATTCTCTTGTTGAAACAGAACATGTGAAGACAAATGGATTTTCCAGTAGATTTGCATAGTACTGTGTAGCTGGAGAAGCAGGCTGCTTCAGGTGGTGGAATTTAAAGGGATAGGTCAAGAAGCAGGAACGGCCAGTGTTTGCTTACTCATCTCACATCCAGAAAATAATCCAATCCAGCAAATACGATTGGTATTCACTATTGTTGTTGCTTTAAGTCCACAAACGCTACGCAATGGATGACCTTCTTCGCCCCCTATTTGCGTTAAAATGAAAGGGATGAAACAATGCAATGGCAATAATAATAATAATAATAATAATAATAATAATAATAATAAAATTTTATTTATACCCCGCCCTCCCCAGCCAAGACCGGGCTCAGGGCGGCTAACAACCAATAATAAAAACAAGTTGATTAAAATACAATTTAAAAGATTGAGATGCAACGTTAAAACATTAGGATGCAGCCTCTTCACAGGAGGAGAAAGGAAAGAGGGGGAGGGAATCAAACTGATTCTAAGCCAAAGGCCAGGTGGAACAACTCTGTCTTACAGGCCCTGCAGAAAGAAATCAGATCCCACAGGGCCCTGGTTTCATGAGACAGAGCGTTCCACCAGGCCGGCGCCAGTGTTGAAAAGGCCCTGGCTCTGGTTGAGACGAATCTAACTTCCTTAGGGCCCGGGACCTCTAGGGTGTTGCTATATATGGACCTTAAGGTCCTCCGTGGGGCATACCAGGAAAGGTATGTAGCTTACATCATTTTTGAAAATTAATTATGCATGCTATGTAAGTCGTGTAATTTCACAGCAGTGGACGGTGAGCAAATAATGTCATTTTTGGTGGAAGGTGAACTGCATCGAAATGGAAACAGGGCCGCAGATGAGGCATACAGGGTGGGATGGGAAACGATTCCTTCTTACATCCCTCTGCTTAAGGGGAAAAAGCTGTTTTGTGCTGCCATTTTCTGAAACCTTTATTGCCTAATATAGCTCAGTCGGTAGAGCACGAAGCTCTTAATATCAGGGTGGTGGGTTCGAGCCCCACGTTGGCCAAAAGATTCCCCCATTGCAGGGGGTTGGACTAGATGACCCTTGTGGCCCCTTCCAACTCCACAATTCTATGATATATATGAATGCTTTATCTTTTGCACTCTTTCCCAAATGAATAACAATCTCCTGTCCTACATGCTTTTCAAGTGTTTTGTGCAACAACACCTTCAGATCCAAGGGAGCAGAAGGCAAAACGGGTAGCTCTTTCTCAGATCATTGCTCTGCTGGGAAGAGTTTGTTGAGCCTTGCCCCTCAGTACAACCCTACCAGGAATTACATCAGCCTCACTGCTCACCTTTCAAAGCTGAACGCAATGTACTCGGCAGGAATTAAATGAATTCTTCCATCATTTCTCAAGAGACAAAGAGGGTGCCTGTAATGATGGGCATTTTCCACAAGATGGCAGTAGTTTCCACAAACAAATCTCGGGGAAACATCTACGTCTTCCTGGCTATAACTTAATTTGTTTCCCTGACATTTCAGTCTTTTTCTCTCTTCTTTCCTCCTGGGGCTTGCAAAAAAACCCAAACCAAAACGCCCCGGGTGCTTTCACACACAAAGATCGCAGCTTGTATCAGGCTGAATTGGGCAGCTTGCAGGACTGTTTAGAGTGTCAGCTTTCTAATCGCATGATCATCTGCATGTGTTCTGCATTTGATGCATCACCCCAAAAGTTGTGGGGTTTTTTTTAGGAAGAGCCCAAAATTGCTGAGTTTCTTTAGGAAACCACCAAAATTGTTGAGCATTTTTTACACCACTGCTGAAAATCCTGGTTCGTTCAGATTGCAAATAAAGCATTTTATCTTCATAATTATGAAATACCTTCAGATGTCAACTTTATTTCAATATTAGGTACTAGAATTTGAAATAACTACTGGAGTTAAGTTGCTCAGCAATGCAAAGGCATGATTGCATTATCACAATTTACTGTTCTTGTGACGACTCACTATGCTGAGTTTGCATGCATTTAAATTCTAATTGAATTGTCACAGGCTGTACTTTTCACGTTTCATTGCCATTTAACACCAAGTTTTCCCCCTTTCCCCCTTTATACACATGTATCTGTCACACAGAGTATTACTGATCTGATGACATGGGCTTTAGTCTGTGAAATCTTATGCAAAAATATATATCTATTAGTCTTTAAGATGCTATGAGACTATCTTGTGTCATCTATCAAATACTGCAGCATAATGATACCATTGCTTGTTGCTTATCAGATATTGCCGTATATCCAACAGTGAAATCTCAGGCAATGTAAAAATACAGAAATGAAACATCATTGAATAGAAATGGAAAATAACTGGCGAATGTTCATAGACTACAGAGAAATACGCAACCACTAAATTCTGGGTAGGAAAGTGAATTTCAGAGACTGCAGTCACACCTTTCAAGGATCCCATTCTCTTTTACATTTTACTCGGTTTGAACCAATGGCAAATACCTTACTTTTCACTTTCCCAACTCTCCTGATGTGTAATAATTTATTTTAAGGACAATCTCCCTGCCAGCTCTGTCTCAAATACGTACAGTGGTACCTCAGGTTAAGTACTTAATACGTTCCGGAGGTCCGTTCTTAACCTGAAACTGTTCTTAACCTGAAGCACCACTTTAGCTAATGGGGCCTCCTGCTGCTGCCGCGCCGCCGGAGCACAATTTCTGTTCTCATCCTGAAGCAAAGTTCTTAACCTGAAGCAATATTTCTGGGTTAGCGGAGTATGTAACCTGAAGCGTATGTAGCCTGAAGCATATGTAACCCGAGATACCACTGTAATAAGCACTTGCCGTTACCCATTGGCGAGGAAAATTCACTTTGCACATGTTCAGGTGTTCTCTCTTTTTTAATATTACTTCAGGTTGGTCAACCCTGACATTCAGAATCAGGTTCCAAGGCTGAGCCAAAGTTTCAACTAAGCCTTGGTTTGGACATGTTTGGACATTTCTTTGGGGCATGTGGCTGTGGCGGCAAGGATTGATAACAGAATCACAGAATTGTAGAGTTGGAAGGGACCACAAGAGTCATTTAGTTCAACCTCTTGCAATGCAGGACTCTTTGCCCAACATGGGACTCAAACTCATCACCCTCAGATTAAGTGTCTCCTGCTCTACCAATGGAGCTTCGATAATATCCATTTCGTATCTACATCTACCCCCTACAACAAATAGTTATTCTCCACCTTTCAAGATCTAAATCCTTCCAGTGTAGCTTGCATTAAAATAGACTTCGAAGCCAATATTGACATCTAAATAGGCATCAAAATCCTTCCCATGGGGCAGCTGGTGGCAGATAGCCCAGTGGACTGTAGGGCAGTGGACTGTAAGAGAAGCAGGTATCTAATGCCTTGCCTGCCTGCCTGCTTTGCTCTTCTAGAATCCTTCCCACTGGTTGGTGGTAGGTGACTGTCAGGGACTGGGCAGAAGAGGAATGGTGGAGACCACTTCCCAAGCCCTCACCCTTCCAATGAGGAGGAAGAAGAAGACAGTATAGATTTACAACAGGGGTTTGAGGGAGGTCGCAGCTTAGAGGCAGATGAGGGGGGAAGTTGGGAAATCATGGGAGAGCCAGAGCAGCTGGCTGACACATTGTCATTAGAAAGCATTCCATACCCTCCATCTCCCAGAACCTGGCGAGCCTTAAAAGTAGGAGAGCAAAGAGCTCAAAGACAGGACATGTAGCAGCACCCGTAGAGGAGATGATGAGAATGACGAATGAGGACATGGGAGAGATGGGGGTGGGGTGGAGATTTACTCAGGACAACGCCATTATCCAAGAGGCTGGATTCTACAGCTTCTCTCTGTAATATTGAAATAAAAAAGGGCTGTAAGAAACTTTTCTTTATCTTTATACCGTCCTGGGTAACCATCTGGGAGCCACTGACAGCATCCTGACAGTGGCCCAGTGGGAAAGAGAGGTGATAGTTCAGTTGCAGAAGGTTCTTGATAGTTTTTGTCTCTCCCTCTTTCATACTTTGAGCTCTGCAGTGCCATTTCTGTGTAGCAGCCACTCAGCTTTACCTATCTGTAAGATGGGTCCATTGCACTGCCGGAAAACTTCCATAAATGCAATACACACACCACCACTGCTATCTGATAGGAAAACCATGATCAGAAGGCACCGTAGAGAGGGGCTGTCAACAAACCGACAATTCAAACATTTCTTGACATTTCAATGGTTGAACTTTTTTTGGGGGGGGTGTTACAAGAACTTTGAAGCATAATCATTTACGTTCTAAGTGTGACATAAAAAGCATTGAGGTAGAGGGACAGAGGGGTCTCAAAGGATTAAAAAATGGAGGACTCCTTTGAGAATTTAGTACAAACGGACTCTTAAGTCCCAAATAATTTTGGAAAGTGGGTTATGGAAAGGAACACAGAAGTAGCTACACTTCAAAAAAATATTTTTTAAAAAAGAAAATCTTGAAAAGTTGGGGAAGCAGCTGGGGGTAGATTTGGATCTGAAGGCAGAAAAGCAATAGCTGGCACAGCTGAGGAGGAACTTTGATGTTGCCTTGTGTGACGTTTAAGGAGAACTGGAGAACTGAGACGCAGCCTTTGGAAGTGCCAGTGGGTGAAGGAGGTCAGGATACCCTATTATTTTAGAAAAAGAAGCCCTTGGTAGGTCATCTCTGTCAAGGGAAGAAGAGGTAGTATTTAGGGTCATGAACAGAAATAATTTGCAGGTCGAGAAGAAAAAGGCGCAGGGCACTTGGGCAGTTAAATGACAAAAGGAATCATTGCCAATTGTTACTGTAGAAGTTGCTCGCTCTTTCCCTTTCCAGCTTTTCTGCCTAGGTTTTACCTATTGGCCTGCAGCTTTCATAGCCTATTTCAGAGGCAAATGGCAAGAGGAAAGTAGATGTAGTGCATCCTTGGTTCATAAACCCACTAGGTCACCGTAAAGCCCTGGTCTTTCAGGCATCGGGTTGTATCCAGCCAAGTTGGCCTGTTAGTGCAAGGACTTTGACCTGTGTCGTGGGACCTCCTTTCTCTCTCCTCTCCCTGAGTGTCCCCACACCCCCAAATCTGTTCTGGGCATTCCCCCAAACCTCTGGAGCAGAACTGGTGTTTGTGTGTGTGTGTGTGTGTGTGTGTGTGTGTGTGTGTGCAGCAGGTGCACAGGGAGAAGAGGGGGGCAGCATGCCCCTTTTTTCTCATTGATAAATAGCTGTAACTGCTTCACATCTGTTCTGCGATGTTGTAGGCTAAAGGCTGAACCTTTGACCCTGCTGTGCAAAACAACCTTCAGTGAACTTTTGATCTTCCTGAGCAAGAAAACCATTAACCCCAAGAAACAATTGTTTTGCAACCCACAATATACAATCTCACCCCAAAACAATTAGGAAATGGCAGAAATTCCTATTCCTTCACACCCGTACTTTATGCCTGTTGTCTGTATTCTCATGTCTGTCACCTTGCTAGCTGGTTTTGAGTATCTCCTGCCACCAGGTTTGGATGGAACAGGCCAGAATGTTGGTGTAATTTTGCAGTTGTCCCATGATCTCACAGCAAACACTCATCCCATGTTTGTACAATGTAATGAGCAAAGCTACACTCGGAGATCAGCATCGTAATAACACGGAGCCTAATGAGCCATGTAGCAAAAACCCAGTGATCCCCCAAATGACAGGGTAATTAGATATTAATATACATATAAAACAGGAGAGTTATTATCATTGTGTTACGTTGATCTGGGACATTAGTGGGACACACAGCAAATTAACCACAAAAGTGTTCTAGATAATCATTCAGATAATATGATTTCTATTGCACGGCAAGAGGGGGCAATTTGTCACTGTCTCTCAACTTTTACATACCAGTTGTGCTAATGAAAAATATGCGGCCCTAGTTCCTTTTGAGCTGAAGAGTGGCATACATCCACATATCAAAGTTATGTAACATTCATAATGGGAGACTCTACTGGATGAGGAGGGAAAAGATCAACTCGTATAAATTAAAATTTTAATCAATCTTCTTAATAGATTCCCATTGAGGAGCCTTTGTGACACTGAGATATAGTCTGCCAAAAGAAGGCTGTCTCCTCACATTTCATCATTGCATTGCGCCTTTGACTGGCTGGCAGTTAAAATGGCTGGCTGGCAGTTAAAATACCAGCAGCTCAGTCCTAAAGCAGCGTCAACAGCTATTTCTCTCCTTGAAAATGATGCAGCAGGACCAGAACTGATTTGCAGCTCTGAATACCTCTGTGATCTCTATTTCATACAATGTGAAACTTTCCAAGAATATCCCCAATTCCCTACACACAAAACAACAACAGAAACCCTCCCGAAACCAGCCGCAGGATCTCCTACCGAGGAGCTGGCATCCGTAAAACAAACGATAGAAATACTTTACTGATTGATGCAGGTGTATCTCAAAAATCAATGAACATGAGAGTCAATGAGCACAAATCAATGCTGAGTCGATGAACATAAGTCAATGAAACAGCCGCCCTACTTTAATCCCTTTCAACTCTTGTTAGGATACTTTTGCTATGTTCTAGTTCTCACTGAGAACTAGATCGCCGAAGAATTGATGCTTTTGAATTATGGTGCTGGAGGAGACTCTTGAGAGTCCCATGGACTGCAAGAAGATCAAACCTATCCATTCTGAAGGAAATCAGCCCTGAGTGCTCACTGGAAGGACAGATCCTGAAGCTGAGGCTTTAATACTTTGGCCATGTCATGAGAAGAGAAGACTCCCTGGAAAAGACCCTGATGTTGGGAAAGATTGAGGGCACAAGGAGAAGGGGACGACAGAGGACGAGATGGTTGGACAGTGTTCTCGAAGCTACAAACATGAGTCTGACCAAACTGCGGGAGGCAGTGGAAGACAGGATTGCCTGGCGTGTTCTGGTCCATGGGGTCATGAAGAGTCAGACACAACTAAACAAAAACAACAAGTTCTCACTGAGATGGTAGACATGTGTCTATCAGCGTCAGCCTTTAATTGCTTTCCCTCCATCACTCACTCAGACACCCTTCTAAAATTTGGGAAGATTCGTGGACCAGGCCATACACATAGAAGTTGATCGATCAGATTCCCATGGCATAGTAGGCATGTTTCACACACATAATGTAACTAAATGATATGGGATGCCCCCTGTGAAGATTGAGGAGGATCTTCTCCTTGATAAACAAAAGGGAGAAGGAAGTAGAATAAATATTTCACGTATCAGACATTTACATGCGTTGTCCTCTATGTACAGCATCAACTTTGCACAATTATATTAGGTAATCTAAAGTTAGCTTTCTGCATCTCCCCAAACCTTGTTTTTAAATAGCCCTTTGAAACTGTGTTTGCTTGGAATCAGTTATGTATGGCCAATATAATTCTATTTTTCACTGACTGCTGCTTGAGATTTGATGGATTTGCTCTTATTGAGACACATATTATGAAATATCCCTCCCTCTAGGCAGAGAATCGATGTTAAAGTACCTCAAGGATTTAAAAAAAATTTTTTTTAAAGAAAGGAAGTAGCTGCATTACACAGATGACATGACCACTTGCAGCTCAGTTCTCTATTTTCACACCTGAAATATTAGGTCATATTTGATTTTTGCTATCAGAAGTGAAAGCAGCAGGTATTCACTTTAATTGATTTTCCCCTTACTCTTTCAGACATGTTATATCACATTAAGGTATTGCTCGTCGCCAGCTATCAGAATCCAACAACACATTCCGTACCTGGAAAAAATGACAATTCAAAAATCAATGAATAATGCAGCAAAGAACCAGATGTTAATCTTACAATTCATAGAAACCCATTTCAGTTGCAGGAGCCTTCCCAAAGGCTTTCTAACTACCCTGTATAAGAAGCATTACTGAATAGAGCCATATTCTTGGCACAATCAGCCAATGGGAAGCATGCTGTACAACCATGGGTAAAATGATGCTTTGTAAATGCTTTCCCCACTAGGTTTGGATGATTTAATAGATAATGGTCTCATCTTTATTGGACTTAAAATGGGTTAACAGAGACTGTTATCCCTGGACAGGGAATTTCATGGAGCAAATACCTCTTCCATGTTTTGTAACAGTCTCACGGAGTTTCCGTGGCAAGGATGGCGGCAGCAGACATTCCTATTCATTTCTTTGGTTTGTAGGTCAATGCCTATATTTAGCTTTCACAGAATTCTCCTGGTCCAATTTTGGCTCGAGTGTAGAGGACTTTTGGGGGAACCCGACTGGAATTATATATCATTTCTTTCCAGGTTTTTGACCAGCTTCCCTCAACCGGGGACTCAGCTTTTAGACATTAGTCTAAAAACAGCGTTTTGAATGTGTTATTAACATACGACACCAGATGGCACTGTAGAGCACAAAACTTATCCATGTGATTTTGCATAGGGGTTCCCCCCTTTTATTATAACGATTTAATTTATGACTTATTTATAGCGTGTTTTTTCCTGTGTGTACCCTGGTGCACCAAATTCCCATCACCTGTGATGATTGGCCATGCTAGATGAGGCTGACGGGGGCTGCTGTTGGCTCTAATAATCAATGTGGCGTACCATAATTTAATCCAGGCATAGGCAAACTCGGCCCTCCAGATGTTTTGGGACTACAACTCCCACCATCCCTAGCTAACAGGACCAGTGGTCAGGGATGATGGGAGTTGTAGTCCCAAAACATCTGGAGGGCTGAATTTGCCTATTCCTGATTTAATCAATTAAGCTAGCTGATTATTAACTAATTGATGCAGCCAATATCCACCCGCCTCCACCGCTACCAATGTGGGTGTGATTTGTGCTTAAACAGATTAAATAATGCAGGGCTATCCGAATACCCTTCGGCGTCCTAGTGTTGCTGTCAGCCAGAAGCCTGTTTCTTGAAAAACAAATGAAATAATTTAGGGGCGTTAAAGGGCAGAGCAATGTCTCCTGAGGCTGTAATAAGAAAGCTAAAAAAGATCGATTATCTTAGCCTGCACATGTTACACAGCTGTGATTAAGAAAGTGTGTGAGAGAAAAACTTCCTTGTTTCCCCTGACATAGCCTGCTAACCCACTTTTTTTTTCACGGGGGTTGTGTTTCGGCAGTGTTTTAAGAGTGCAGATCTCATCACCGTTGTATGGCTCCTTTCCCAGAATAAGGTGGGAACATATGGAACCGGCTTTCATACGAGGATAAATTGCGCTTATTATACCCAAGACAGATTAGTCCCTCACAAGAATTTAAGATAGGGAACAGAGACTTAACACATGAGGCAAGCCTGGCCTTGGTGCTGGAATTCCCGCTCCACCACAACTCCTACTTAGGGATGGAGAAGGCAACATGGCCGCCTTTTATTTACCACTTGCCTCGGGTGATGAAAGGACATTAGAACTGCTTCAGCTCTCCATTGCTGGAGCACAGAAAATTATAGATGCTTATGGACGTGAAATATACTCGGAGTTGAGTGGATTTCATGCTCTTTATTCAGCTCATAGTAGTGAGGAATGAAAGTTCCCCTAAAATATCTGCTTTATATACATTATTTACATAATGGGCCGCACATGATTGGCTAATTCTGGGATTCTCCTGTAGGCCAATCAGGTTGCGGATTCACTTCCACCTGGACCTGGATTGGGTGGCTCCTGCGGACCAGTCATACTGCTCCATTGTTCTAGGACCAATCAGACGGCTGCATTCTGGACCCTATTGTTCTAGGACCAATCAGACTGCTGCATTCTGAATCCTATTGTTCTAGGACCAATCAGACTGCTGCCTTTTGGATCCTATTCAACTCAGTACATAACAGGACGGGTTTAAAATGGGGCTCACAAAAAAGTGCCTTTTTTTTTAACTTTGAGGGAGTGCTGTGGGTGCCAGTTACAAAATGGCTTACACAGAAACAGAGAGTGGAGTGATTGCTGTTTTCCTCTGCTCCCCAAAACAACTTCGTGGTTACCACGCAAAGTCTTCCTGGTCCTGATTGCGGAGATATAGCTGTTAAAGGCACAATAACCACCTCCCCTCAATGCCAATCCTAAAAAAAACCTAAGATGCCATCCTATACCCACTTACCTGGGAATTAGCTTCATTAAACACAAAGAGACTTGTTTCTGTATGCAAGGGTTGCCCTATTTGAAAAAGTGAAAATCTGGACACAAAAGTTGTTGTTTTTTGCGAAGTTGTTGAGGGTTTTTTTTTGGGGGGGGGGCGGAATTCACCAAAAAAGTGACACTGGATTTTCCCATACATTTTAACCGGTTTCCAAAAATTTGGCACACACTCCATTTTCGAAGGACCAATCCCGGCTATGTCTGGAAAATTTCGGACCTATGACAGCCCTAACATACTGTAAGTTAATTATGCAGTGGATTATTAAAGTGTGTCTGGACTTTAGCTCTTGTACAGCAGCTGACATGCTTAAACCTTCCTGCAAAGTTTTCACATTTTGCATTTGCCATTTTGGGGGTGCGGGGGTCTTTAATGTGCACCAGGTTAGTAATAGCATTTGCAGAAAACAACTTCTAGCGAGCACCTGATCTCAGGCAAACCCACCTCAGGAAAGATGCATCCTAGTTGCTAGAAAAAGAGGAAAGGCAAACGATGAAGATTTGTTTTGCAGAAATTGGCCCACACATGAGACAAGGTGAGGCAATCACCTCAGGTGGCAGGATTCACTGGGCCAGCTTATCCTGATGTTGATTTTTCCTCCCCCTTGTTCCTGATGTAGATCTTCTCTCACTCCTATTTCTCTTGGGGTGGGGTGGGGTGGGAGGGGAGGAGGGTGCTATTTCAGTGTCTGCCTCAGGTGCCAAAATGTCTTGGGCCAGCCCTGGGTAAAATACAGTTTATTTCCTTCTCATCCTCTGTGCTTGCATAGCTCCAGGAGTTGCTATTTGGAACCTGTCGTCGCTGGAAATCAGGAATGTGCTTTGGGCACAAGCTTTTGGTGCATGCTAAAGATTTTTTTTATTTAATCAGGCTTTCCCAGAGGTAATGAGTTCTGCGGGTCAATTGGACTCCTGGTTATAATGGTTTGTGGAATGATTGATTTTTATCCATTTTTAAAAATGCATTGCTTATTCTTTTTGTGTACCACTTCAGAATTTTCTTAAATGTTAAGTGGCTTATAAATGTTTTAACGTAAAGCCATCATAAAAGATTTGACCTCTCTGGGTAGGGGAAGCAGCTGGCAGGGGCAATCGCTGGTGGAATGATGCTGGAGGGACAGAGGTTAAGGACCTCTTTTCTCTCCGCTGGGTTTTTATTGCAGCTTCTTTGGCTTCATTTCATAAAGAAATAAAACACTGGTGAAAGCTGCACGCACCTGTATGCATCATGTGCAGTTTGACCTCAGCACTTTAGGATTCAATTGGCAGGTACTCTAACCACATGCCCTCTTATTCCTGCGGAGCCTTACACAGGTTTTGAATTGACTGAAGGAGAGTTGCTGTATGACGGAAGCAGAACTTCTCCGCTTATTTCGGGGCCGAGAGAAAGCTTCTTTGCATTCTCCTTCTCATTTCACTGATGTCAGAAAGAGGCACATGTTTTAAGCACAAGCCTTTCTGCTCATGTAGCAAAAATGTGCCAAAGGCAAGCTGAAGGGCAAATGCATTAAAGCTCCCCGAGATGATCTCGAACAAGCTCATTTTGTAAACAGATTGAAAGATAGCCCTGAGTCGTGTCTACAAAAACAAATTCCCCCCTAGAAGAGTAAAATCTAGAAGTGCATTCCATACATCTCATTCCCCATAGTGAGATTTTTATGCTCTCTATTTCATACAAAATAGTCCCAGAGTAATTGCACTCAGAGTTCTGCTATTAGAAACTAAGACCCATAGAAAAACAGGAAGGTAAAGAGATTCTGCTGCAGAAAAATAACACGCAAGAAAACAATGTGGATGGCCGACCACAGAAATGATAGACGGTGGAAGAGGAATTGAAAGCTGTCACAAGCACACGAGGCACCGCATGCACCAATGTGGCCTCTCTCTTCCTTGCCCCCTGGAAATTATAGCACGGAGTGGGGCCCATAAACCAGTTGCTGGCCTCTTATCCCGATGAGGAAGCTGCTATTTGAGATGAGGTTTCCAGTTTGGTTTTAGAATTCCCTTCTCTAGCCCACACTTCAGGGTAAAGTCCATCAATCAAAAATGGTTACTGTGGATGGAGGACATATTTCAGGCTAAATTGGCCAAGGGAGTTCTAGCACTTAGAGAAAGATGCTGCGCAGGGAGACATCTGCAGGTGCTTGGGGGCCATCTCTCTCTGTGCTTCTTGGTCCTCTGCCTTTTCTGTTTTTTTTTATTATATAAAACTCCTTTAGCTATTGTTTTTAGAAGGCCATTCAGTGGCATAGCAAGGTCAGGTGGTACCCGGTTCGGAAAATTTCTTGTCACCCCCCCCTACGCATTGAAATTATTAAAAGAAGGAAAAATAAGATACAGTTGCAAGCGTTATTTTATGGTTTATTTACTTAATATTGTGAGCATAAGCACTTAAAACCATTTTTTCCCACAATGGGAATTTCTTACGAATTAATATTTTTTTTAACGTAATTTTGCTATTTTGAAGCTTTGGCTTAACGTACAAATACAAACAAACAAACAGCATGCATCATAACGTTTACGTTACTTACCAAACTCAATATCATAGAGGATGATCACAATGAATCAATGAACTAAAAAAAATGTAACAAAAATAAATTAAACACGGCACTTACAAGCTTCAGTAATAATGCACAGCTAACTCGACAGAATGACATGGGGTGATTGACTGGCACAGCAGCGGATAGGATTGGTTGTGGGTTGAGTGATGATGAGTCACTGGTTGTTCACGTCTCGCTCGAGTACAAACTGCAGAGACAGACTTTGGCCAATCGGCGTAAAGAAACACCCCCTCCCCTTCCTTATCCATATGCTCTCCACTAGACAACTGTGTTTTGTTGCATTTGTTGACTGAACTGAAAAGTTTCAGTACGTATTATGTTGTCTTGTTGAGGTTAATCAATTGTCAGACGAAGTTATTTCACTTGTTTAAATATTATTTTTTCAAAACATAAGTGTGAGCTCATTTTTGTTATTTATTTTAAAAACACATATTTCTGCCATTTTGGGAAAATTATCTGTGGGATTGAGTGTAGGTATATTTGAACATTTTTAAGGATTGTATGAAATGTATGTTTGTATGCTTGTATATTCGCAATAAAGTAAAGGGACCCCTGACCATTAGGTCCAGTCATGACCGACTCTGGGGTTGCAGCGCTCATCTCACTTTATTGGCCGAGGGAGCCAGCATACAGCTTCCGGGTCATGTGGCCAGCATGACTAAGCCGCTTCTGGCGAACCAGAGCAACACACGGAAACGCCGTTTACCTTCCCGCCGGAGCGGTACCTATTTATCTACTTGCACTTTGACGTGCTTTTGAACTGCTAGGTTGGCAGGAACAGGGACTGAGCAACAGGAGCTCACCCCATCGCAGGGATTCGAACCGCCTACCTTCCGATTGGCAAGCTCTAGGCTCTGTGGTTTAACCCACAGCACCTATGTGTGTATTAATGCTGAATTATTTTAATAATAAAAACTTAATTTTTTTTTTTTTGCCATTTTATCACCCCCCCCCCCAGTGATTACACCTGGGGCGAATCACACCCACCGCACCCTCCTTCCTACACCACTGAGGCTATTTGAGAAGCATGATTGGCCTTTTTTGTGTGTGTAAGGTTTTTGGATTCCATAAAAGGTTCTCTCTACCTTCTCCTGCCCCCACAACATGAGCATCGTGTCACTGCCACAATGCATTCATCACCTGCACCCTCCTTTTCTCGATAAAATTGGGCTGCCATTTCCTCCTCCCCTTCCTACGTGACTGGGACATGGAATTACTGCCATCACATCAAGTTTGGTCCTGAGGAGTGAAACAGCAGCATCCCAATTGCACATGTGCTGTGTGGAGAGAATCAGGGTGAGGAATGAGAGATGCTGTGCCGTGTTTTATCAATTTAAGTAATGGAAAGAGGTGTATTCCTTACAATTCTTTTAAGCAGAAGAAAGCTCACGGTGCTGGTACGTTCTGCTTATAAAGCAGCGTGAAGTGGGATAAATCACCCTGTCAATTTAATGGTTCAGTGTTCACCGGCTCTGTATTATCAGCAAGATTATTCTTCACAGTCAGGGAAAATGGATAGGGATAAATAAAAGAGATCCAAAGAAATATTATTTAAATAATAATAATAAAAGCCAGATTCTTTTGTCACCATGTTACACCAGCTGGCACAAGGTATACAAAACAAACGACTCGCTTGGTTTTGTACCCTTTTATTACGATGATCCATTAGACAGTAATGCTGCTTTCTGTCACCAAAAAACATGTAAGAAACATTTCCGTGTTTGGAGAAAAAATAAAGTGTTCCATGTCAAAAAAACCCAACAACTAATAGTAAGTGAAATAACATCAGTATAGCCGTACTTGCAGGAGATACCCCACCCCAATGAAAGAGCAACAATGCTGTTCAAATGATTGTAGAAAATCAGCGCAATTACATTCTGCAAGCAAAGAGGTGCCACAGGGCCAGTAAATCATTTTTCAGGCACTTCAGAATCTGAAATATTATCACAACAAAGCATAGTCATTATTTTGTAATGACAACCACCACCACCGATGCACAAATACATGTATCTAGATCTATAACAGACCTTCTAAGTGTCCCTATTTTCCAGGGACATCCCTGATTTAGAGAAGCTGTCCCTGTTTTTGCTTTGATCCCAGAATGTCCCACTTTTCCTTAGGATGTCTCTGACGGTAGGGAGGGTAGCGTGGCCATCCGTCCCAAATTTCTGAGACATTGTTAGGATTCGGTTGTTGCAAAAATAAATAAAAAATCAACAACTTTGCCCAAAAAAGCCCAACAATTTTTGTGTCTGGATTTTCACTTTTTGAAATACAGTGGTACCTCTAGATACGAACGGGATCCGTTCCGGAGCCCTGTTCGCATCTAGAAGCAAATGTAACTAGCGACGGCACATCTGCGCGCACACACGTCGCTTTTCGACGCTTCTGCGCATGCGTGTGACGTCATTTTGAGCGTCTGCGCATGCGCAAGCAGCGAAACCCGGAAGTAACGCGCTCCATTACTTCCGGGTTGCCGTGGAGCACAACTTGAACGTGCTCAACTCGAAGTGTATTCAACCCGAGGTATGACTGTATGGGAAACCCTATGTTTTATTATGTTTTCATATGGAAGCTGCCCAAAGTAGCTGGGGCAACCCAGTAAGACGCATGGGGTATAAATAGTAAAATTATTATGGAATGGGATGACCCTATTTTCACAGGAGAAATGTTGGAGGGTGTGATATAAGCCGGATCTGCGAGGGTGATCTAGTGTTGATGTTATCAGGAATCAGCTCATGAACAATATAATTTTTTTTAATAAAAAAATCAGAGTGTTATCCAAATAGCTAAAGTTGACACAAATGGTAACAGCCAAAAGTCTGTCATAGTTAAGCACTTTAATGCTACCTATATCAGGAATTTGATTCAGGGGAAAGAAAGGTTAAATTCCCTTTTCATGTCAGCTCTGACCCCATCAATTGTCAGCCCCTACCCCCAGCTAAAGGTGTGTGTGTGTGTGTGTGTGTGTGTGTGTGTGTTGATTAGATGCAAAAATGCATTTAATGCCAGCTGTGGTCTGGCCCCACGCCATTTTGTCAGAGGACTGGTCTCTCCACTTGCAGAAGACCACTACTCAAGAGGCAGCAGGATGAGTGAGAGAACTTAATCCCGCCCCCTTTTGGCAATATGTTTTAACTTTCATATTACATACATGCCGGGCTTCTTAAGAGATATATATGCCCGCCGTCTAGAGGTATTCCAGCAGAGTGAAAAACACACAACTTGTTCGTTCAAAATAGCTTAAACAAGTGTGCTTTATTTATTAATGAACTGTTTGTAGATGTATTTAATCTATAATTAAATAAGATTCAATTATTTAGCAAAGCAAGTGGAGCCAATTTACCAGGAGCCTATGTGAACAGCATTGGAAATCTCTGCTATCTTCCCAAAAGCGCAGCTGAGCTTATGCTGTGTGCAAATAATTACTGCTTACTGTGATGACGGGAGCCAGAGGTTGCAGGATTCCCAAACTCCCATCAGCTTCAGCCAGCCAGGGATTATGGGAAGTTTAATCCAGCATCCTATGGAAGACTACAAGGTCCTCAACTTTGATTTACTGCTTAAGTTTTTGAAGGCAGGTGAAGATAACACCAGGTAGAAGAAGATAACACCAGGTAGAAGAAGAGAAGAAGAGTTTGGATTTGATATCCTGCTTTATCACTACCCAAAGGAGTCTCAAAGCGGCTAACATTCTCCTTTCCCTTCCTCCCCTACAACAAACACTCTGTGAGGTGAGTGAGGCTGGGAGACTTCAGAGAAGTGTGACTGGCCCAAGGTCACCCAGCAGCTGCATGTGGAGGAGCGGGGAAGCGAACCCGGTTCACCAGATTACGAGTCTACCACACTTAACCACTACACCACACTGGCTCCCCCTCTTGCTGCATGCGGGACATTCCCCAGCAGGAACGTGGGGCAGCTGCCTTATATTGAGTCAGACTATTGGCATATCTATTGCCTACATTGACTGACAGAGGCTCTCCAAGGTTTCACACAATACTCCCAGTATTTATGGCGGTGGGGGCAGAGAAAAAAATGGCCAGCAATTCTGGAAGTAAAACAGAGGCCTCTGTGAGAATCCAGTATTGTGACATTGGGAATCCCCAAGTTCTGCATGTTTCCCTTCTTTCAATTTTCCTCTGCTGTCCCTCACTTTTTCAGCATAATTGTTAACTTCATCATGGTCCTTTGCTGCCACAGACTTCTGATTTAACTCCATTTTGCCAGGCTTATTTAGGTTTTCCTTTGGCGAACATAATCCTTGCTAGGGTGATTATGTACGACTATACCTGGACATGAACGGCCTTGGTTCCTCTTTGGCCACATAATTCAAAAGATGTAAACAGAACAGATCTTCAAGTAATCTTATCTTGAATATTTCATTTATTACTTACAGGACATAAGCCTCCCCTTCCATTTCCATATCTCCAGAATGGATTTTGTAGACCTGCCCCCGCCCTAACTTGTGAAAGCAACAAACCATCATCAGTGGAAGCAAGGAATGCTGCACTGCCCCACCCTCAGCAGCAAGGATCATGGCTGATCTTTGAGCATATTACACTGATCCTGGCCCAACTAGCCCCATTCAAACTGCTGGTTTTGAACTATTATGCCTTAAATGGCTCAGGACAGCAATACCTCAAGGACCGCCTCTCCCCATATGAACCATCCCGGACTCTGCATTCTTCATCTGAGGCACTTCTTCATGTCTCTCCTTCACGTGAGGTCCAGAGGGTGGCAACATGAGAACGGTGTCTTTTCTGTGGTGGTTCCCTATTTGTGGGACGTTCTGCCCAGGGAGGTTCGCTTGGCGCCTTCATTATATATATTTAGGTGCCAGGCAGAAATGTTCCTCTTGCTGCTGTAGTAGCATACATAAATAATGTCTGATTTTTCTTCGGCAATTCTTGTCCTAAAATACCTAACGAAAAGGTTTCTGGTTTTTTAACAAAAGTTATTTTAAACATTTTTTTCAGTTCATTATATATCATTTCCCAATTTTTTAAAAATAGTATTGCAATCCCACCACATATGATAAAATGTACCTTCCCCTTCTTTACATCTCCGACAGCTCTTTTGTTCTGTTTTATACATTTTGGCCAGTTTTAATGGTGTAATGTACCACCTATACATCATTTCCCTGTAATTCTCTTTCAGCAATATACAATCTGTAAATTTCAAGTTTGCTTTCCAGAGCCTTATCCAGTCCTCAAGCTTCTCTGACACATTTTGAGCATGGCAGCTTAGAGAGTGACAAAGAGAGAGGACTTTGGGAAGTAGCTATTATGGAGACAGATTGCGGCACATTCTATTCCATGGCTTTTATAAAATATGATGGAGTCCTCAAAGGAATAAATCAAAGCTTCAAAATTACTCGAATCTAAAGTGGCTGATCATGATTAAGCGTGTTGTGATGGGCAGTGATTTACACACGTTAACTATAAATGCTGCTGGAAATATTTGTAAGGAACACTTTCAACAGATCTATTTATAAAATCGTCAGGCTTTGAACAACAAAGGGAGGGAAATGGTAGTTACAAAGAATCTATAACCTGCTGTGAATGTGTTTTTCAGACTATTCAATATGTTGTATTTTGTAAGAAGACTATAAAGAGAAAATGTGATCAAATAAATCAAAGCTGAACTTTACCTAAAGGAAAGGAAACAAATGAGGAGCCAAAAGAGACAACGGAGGAAAAAGGTGGCATTGCAGCTTGGGGAAAACACATCAACAAATTATATTAACCAAACAAAACTATTCTCCGTCTCAAAGCGGGGGAGTTCTTCCCATTCCTCAGCTACACTAACTAAAGGCAGCTACTCTTCCTTTAAGCCCCGGAGTGTGATAACACCTTGAAATTAGCTTTCTTACACTCTGCAGAATTGTATTTCTTAGAAAATAAAACGCTGCTTTTTGGAAGATGAAAAAATCCATTACGCGAAGTGTGTGGGGAAAAAAAAATCCTACTTTCAGTTAGTGACCTGAGGCTGGTGATTGTATTAAACTGGAATTACAACATAATTTTGCTTTAACCTGGATGAAATTAGCAGCGAAAGGAACGTTCAGGGCAAGAGTATGGATAAGTGATTTGCGGGGAAAGAAGGAAGTTGCTGAACTTCAAATGAGTGTTGTGTCAGGGACAGCTTGGAAACTCATGTCAGCAGGAGACGTTTAAAGGAAGGTCTCAGCTTCTCACATGAGGAAAAATTGGGAGCAGAGGATAGGTTAGGACTGAAGAGAGGCTAAATATGAACGATTTAATGCGGCCATTATTCCAACTATGCAGGTATGAAATGCAGTTCGTTCCAAAACCCACTTCTGTTGATTAATGTAAAAAAAGTGGAAGCATAAAAAATTCACTCAATATTTTTTCTCTTATTGGTTCGTTATTCTGAATTAGGGTTGGGTGAGAAATTCTCCAAATATTTCAGTCCAGTTCTCCAGTCAAGGAATGTGTGATGGAATCCCATCTGAAAATAGAGACTCTTTGTGCTGATGGATTATTCCTCAGAAGCTGAAATTTCATGATCCTTTCATGACATCATTACAGCGACTTTCTGTAATAGCTCAGTAGGACTTATGGCCAACCCATTTTACCTCGGATTTCCCTGCTCAAGTTCCTTTGCCACTTCAAATTAAAATGAAGGCCTCCTGCACTCCAGACTCTCTAGCCTCCACTCCTGTACTCCTGTCTCTCAACCATAGGACCCAACTCTGGGGGGCCGAGGTCTCTTTGGGACCCCCAATAAAATATTTGAGGGGGCAGCTCCCCAAAGTTGATGGGCACTCACTGCCATTCAAATGGTGTCTGTCCTACATCATGTGATCGATTATGCGGGGAGGGCTTACCTCTAAGCATCAGGCTTTAGGGAAATTTTTTTAATGTCCTATATTCATTCTTCTATAAATAATTCACTCTGATCATGCTGAAGCAGCTTTATTTGGAAATTCTCACTGAGGTGTTAAACCTGGGCTGGATCTACACTGACCTGTTTTAACATTATTAGAACAATATTAGATATATCGTGCTAAAACGTCACAGGGCATACTCGTAAAATGAAGCGTTTCACACCTCCATCAAAACAGGAAATGTTCTCTTTTTGCTTTCTCCCCACTGTCTCCTTGGTTTCTGGTTGTTCTGCAGTGCCCTCTGGTGTCACGTTTTAATAACGTTAACAGCAGAACGTCATGTGGCCATATGGTTATCAAAAACCATTCCTTAACCCTTTCTTAATGTTAAAAACCAGGAGTGTAGGTCCATTCCTGGATCAGGACTGTACCACTTCAGGCTGCTGATGGTTTCACCTAGTTGCATGTATTCCCTGCACATAGAAAACTAGGTATAATGTCCCTTGACATACTTGTTTCCTAGCTCACAGAGGGTTTCAGGACACAGGATGGTTTTAAGTGTTTGACTGAAGAGCTATTTCAATAGGGTAACTTATTTAATTGTGTGCATGTGTGTGTGTTTACTATTTATATTTATTGGCGTGGGTTAATTTATCTGTTTCAATTCATGTTGTAAGCTGCCTTGACTGTTGTACTGGGAGAAAGGTGTGATATAAAATAAACACAAAAGGACGATCTTTTTTATCAGGAAGGATAGTTTAGCTAGCCATGGAAAAGTGAATGGTTACAACTGTTTGCCCAAAATTAACATCCCATTTGTCTCTCTCTCTGTGTGTGCAGCTGGATGCATTTTTTTAGAGAGAGAAAAGGACAAAAGATAAAAGCCACCCCCCCCCCAAAGAGCCATTTCAACTTCTGTATGAAACCAAAGCTCTATAAAGTCAGCAAAAACAAGACCTGGAGCTGACTGTAACTCAGATCATCAGCTTCTTATAGCAAAATTCCAGCATAAACTGAAGAAAGTAGGAAAAACCACTGGGCCAGTAAGACACAATCTAAATCAAATCCCTTATGAATACACAATGAAAGTGAGGAACAGGTTTAAGGATTTAGATTTGGTGGACAGAGTGCCTGAAGAACTATGGATGGAGGCTCGTAACATTATACAGGAGGCAGCAACGAAAACCATCCCAATGAAAAGGAAATGCAAGAAAGCAAAGTGGCTGTCCAACGAGGCCTTACAAATAGCGGGAGAGAGAAGGCAAGCAAAATGCGAGGGAAATAGTGAAAGATACAGGAAATTGAATGCAGATTTCCAAAAAATAGCAAGGAGAGACAAGAAGGCCTTCTTAAATGAGCAATGCAAAGAAATAGAGGAAAACAATAGAATGGGAAAAACCACAGATTGGAGATATGAAAGGAACTTTTCGTACAAAGATTACCATAATAAAGGACAAAAGTGGAAAGGACCTAACAGAAGCAGAAGACATCAAGAAGAGGTAGCAAGAATACACAGAGGAATTATACCAGAAAGATATGGATGGCTTGTACACCCCAGGTAGTGTGGTTGCTGACCTTGAGCCAGACATCCTGGAGAGTGAAGTCAAATTGGCCTTAGAAAGCACTGCAAATAACAAGGCCAGTGGAAGTGATGATATTCCAGCTGAACTATTTAAAATTTTAAATGCTGTTAAGGTGCTACACTCAATATGCCAGCAAGTCTGGAAAACTCAGCCAGAGGATTGGAGAAGATCAGTCTACTCCCAATCCCAAAGAATGGTAGTGCCAAAGAATGCTCCAACTACCGCACAATTGCACTCATTTCACACGCTAGCAAGGTAATGCTTAAAATTCTACAAGGCAGGCTTAAGCAGTATGTGGACCAAGAACTCCCAGAAGTGCATGCTGGATTTCGAAGGGGCAGAGGAACCAGAGACCAAATTGCAAACATGCTCTGGAGAAAGCTAGAGAGTTCCAGAAAAACATGTACTTCTGCTTCATTGACTATGCAAAAGCCTTTGACTGTGTCGACCACAGCAACCTATGGAAAGTTCTTAAAGAAATGGGAGTGCCTGATCACCTCATCTGTCTCCTGAGAAATCTCTATGTGGGACAAGAAGCTACAGTTAGAACTGGATATGGATATGGAATAACTGATTGGTTCAAAATTGGGAAAGGAGTACGACAAGGCTGTATATTGTATCCCAGTTTATTTAACTTATATGCAGAATTCATCATGTGAAAGGCTGGACTGGATGAATCCCAAACCAGAATTAAGATTGTCGGAAGAAATATCAACAACCTCAGATATGCAGATGACACAACCTTGATAGCAGACAGTGAGGAGGAATTAAAGAACCTTTTAATGAGGGTGAAAGAGGAGAGTGCAAAATATGGTCTGAAGCTCAACATCAAAAAAACCAAGATCATGGCCACTGGCAAATTCCACCTCCTGGCAAATAGAGGAGGTAGAAATGGAGGCAGTGAGAGATTTTACTTCCTTGGGTTCCATGATCACTGCAGATGGTGACAGCAGTCACAAAATTAAAAGACGCCTGCTTCTTGGGAGAAAAGCAATGACAAACCTAGACAGCATCTTAAAAAGCAGAGACATCACCTTGCTGACAAAGGTTCGTATAGTTAAAGCTACGGTTTTCCCAGTAATGATGTATGGAAGTGAGAGCTGGACCATAAAGAAGGCTGATCGCCGAAGAATTGATGCTTTGAATTATGGTGCTGGAGGAGACTCTTGAGAGTCCCATGGACTGCAAGAAGATCAAACCTATCAATTCTTAAGGAAATCAGCCCAGAGTGCTCACTGGAAGGACAGATTGTGAAGCTGAGGCTCCAATACTTGGGCCACCTCATGAGAAGAGAAGACTCCCTGGAAAAGACCCTGATGTTGGGAAAGATTGAGGGCACAAGGAGAAGGGGACGACAGAGGACGAGACGCAGGGGCGCGGACTTATAAAAAATATTGGGGGGGCCCGGGAAAGCTCATGAATAATAAATAAGCTCATGAATATGCAGATAAAGTGGCGCCGCCTCCTCGTGAGCGAATAGGGGAGAGCGTGCTGCGCCTATTAATCAGCTCCGAAGGAAATTGGGTGGAGCTTTTGCTCGGGAGGGAGGGCAGGAGGCATGCAGCCCAACCCTGTGCATTTTGGGCTGGGGGAGGGGCGGCGGTGGCGCTCTGCTGGAGGGGCGCCCGAGATTATTGGGGGGGCAGAGCCCCCCCAAACGAATTTTTGAGGGGGCTCGGGCCCCCTCAGGCCCCATGGAGTCGGCGCCTATGACGAGACGGTTGGACAGTGTTCTTGAAGCTACTAACATGAGTTTGACCAAACTGTGGGAGGCAGTGGAAGACAGGAGTGCCTGGCATGCTCTGGTCCATGGGGTCCCGAAGAGTTGGACACGACTAAACGACTAAACAACAACAATGAAACAACAACAGGTATTCTTCCACAATATTAGTGTAGAATCATCCCTTCAAAATGAATCCCATGTGATTCTCAGGATAAGAGCAAGAAGTAAATAAAGTAGCTTTCTTTAAGGCACTTTCCCCCTATGGCTGCAATCTTAAATGACACTTACCTGGGAGTAAGCCCCATTGCATTAAATGCAACTTACTTCTGAGTAGACATAGTTAGGATTGCACTGTAAGTCACATTGCACAGGTAATTTATTTTTATTCATGGGATAAAAGGATAGCTTAAGAGATGTTCTACCAAAGGAAAAACAAGAATAAGTAAAATAAGCCTCTGGTGCCTTGATATTTTACTTCCAGAAGAAAGCAAAATACAGACATGCATAAGTTATGCTGAACTGAGCAATAAATTTTTTATTGGGTAACCTGTGCAGGGACTTCCTCCCTCACAAACTTGTTATTTACCTCAGAAAAGAGCTTATCTAGCTTGCAATGTACCTCTATCTGGCTATCGAGATTGCAGCATATCTGGTTTTATTTCAGAAGAGGCAAAGTGCAATGCTTCGCATGTTTATGTTTATCCACTGTAAGTCAATGTAGCTCACTCTCAGGTAAGAGTTTTTAGGATTGCAAACTTAAGCAGTTCGGTTGATAGGAAAAATACCCCACCTTTTATTGTGCATGTGTGTGTTTTAAAGCTTGGTTTAACAGCTTCAGACAGGGCAACTGAATAACTAATGTAAAGGCACAGGAAACACCACTTGCTTGATGAGATTTTCCTCTGCTGACATGGCACTTCTCTGCCAACTGAAATTGAGTAATCTGATAAAAGAAAAGCCAAGTTTGAAACACCCACACAAACTGTGGGGCTGGGAGCTGGAGGAGAGATAATGTGGGGGGTCAGCTCTTCAGGCTATCAGTAAGCCACTGTGTTGTCATATTGAAGACCGAGGCTACAATCCGATGCACACTTACGTGGCAAAGAGTTAAAAGGAACCACAAACATTGCTTCTCCTGTGACTCAGTTGTGGTTCTCCTGTGACTCAGTTCAGGTTGTGTGTTTGTGTGGTTCATCCTTCTGCTGTTCTCTTGTGGTACATGGTTAGCAAGAAGATATGCAACTGCAGGAGTAAATGCATGAGAGACCCACTTAAGAACACCACACTACTATGGAATCAAGTAAAGATAAAGGTAAAGGGACCCTTGACCATTAGGTCCAGTCGTGACCGACTCTGGGGTTGTGGCGCTCATCTCGCTTTATTGGCCGAGGGAGCCGGAGTACAGCTTCTGGGTCATGTGGCCAGCATGACTAAGCCGCTTCTGGCCAACCAGAGCAGCTCACGGAAATGCCGTTTACCTTCCCGCAGGACCGGTACCTATTTATCTACTTGCACTTTTGACGTGCTTTCGAACTGCTAGGTGGGCAGGAACAGGGACTGAGCAACGGGAGCTCACCCCGTCACAGGGATTCGAACCGCCGACCTTCTGATTGGCAAGTCCTAGGCTCTGTGGTTTAACCCACAGCGCCACCTGCATCAAGTAACATTGTACAAATTCATTGAAACAAAATGTTTGTCAGGCTCATTGGTGTCAGGCTCCAGATCCAGGGCCTTTGTGAGATGTGATGCTGTTGCTGCTACTGCTCCTGAATTCACTGGGTTTCCTCCCCTTCTGTGTCAGTGTCCAAGCTGCTCCTGGAAGTCTGTGTCATGACAGCGATGTATTCTGCCACACACACACGTACACTCACACGCAGAACTGATTCCAGCACCCACCTTTGAGAGGGTTCGTTTAGCAACCCTTCCACCTACCAACTAAACAAAAAGACTTGAGGACGGGTCATCTTCCTCACTCGACAGCTCACAATAGCATTATTGCTACACAGCACTGGTGCTGACATTTCTTAGGTCCCCGAGATTAAAATGACTTGGGAGAGGCTTTGGGAAACATTTCAACAGTTCTGTTTCCGACCCTACGTTGAATGAGATATATGAGACAAATGAAAATGGCAGACAATAGATTTTGAGAAGGTGGGGGAAAAAATCAATTGAACTCTTCCAGAATCTTAACAACTGATCTTTTCTCTCCAGTTTTCCCGCCCCCTGCGAATAACAGGTTGTTTCATATGTCTGTCCATCTCATTGTGCATCTATGTCCAGTTAAATATTTTGTACCAATTAAATGAAATGGTGTGTCCCCCCCCCCCACTGATGGGGTTGTTTGAAGACTTCTCTGTTTAGAATTTCTCATCCTCCTACAGTTGATCTCATTTAGCTTCTCCAGCTGTACATTTGTGTTCTAACCAATCTGGCTGGTTCAGCTGAATAATTTATCCCACGTTGTATATGGAATATGTGCACAGGGCTAGCAGCTTCTAAGCGAAGGATGAGCTAATGCTGGTACCCTGGGTATGAAGAAATGCAGAGTTTTCCCACAAGGAAAATTCTGGGGATTCCCCAACCTTTTGGATCAGATTTGGGCAGGGCGCAGGCTGTGCACAGGGGAGGAGAGAGGGGGACAGTTCTTATGTCAAGCAGAAGTCATTCTACTTGCACGATAATTTAGTTGAATACTGCCCTGAGTACATGGGGAGAGACATGCATTCCTGCATTGTGGAGGGTTGGACTAGATGACCCTTGGGGTCCCTTCCAACTCTACAATTCTGTGATTCTATGCACAGGGATGTTGGGGATGGCGCTTGCAGGCATTCTGCTCCACACACCCTGCCCCTGAATTCAGAGTTTGTGTGTTGGATTTGAACATGCTTTACCTCTGCAATAACTCTTGACATAAGCAGGATCTGAGCTTTGGTTTGCTTGGGCAGCACTGCTCTTGTTGTTCATCAAATGTTCATTGAGTTGTCCTCTGGAGCTGTACTTTTGCCTATGAGCCAGGACAGATGACCACAGTCCTTCTTACTACAGTCATACCTGGGGTTACAGACACTTTGGGTTGCATGTTTCCGGGTTGCGCACCACACCGAACCCGGAAGTACCGGAACGGGTTACTTCCGGGTTTCGGCACTTGCACATGTGCAGAAGTGCTAAATTGCGACCTGCACATGCGCAGAAGCCCTGAATCGCAACCTGCACATGCGCTGCGGGTTGCGAACACTGTGGGTTGCGAACGTGCCTCCCGCATGGATCACGTTCGCAACCCAAGCGTCCACTGTACTTGCTAAGGACTATCCAAATGGCCAAGCTACCCTAACACAGAAGGCATCACCCCAGGCTATGTTGGCTGTCTTGATTAAGTGGATGGCCCAGTTGCTTAGAGCCTGGTGATAACACCAAGGCTGCAGGTTCGATCCCCATATAGAACAGCTGCATATTCCTGCATTGCAGGGGGTTGGACTAGATGATTCTCGGGTCCCCTCCAATTCTACAATTCTATGATTGTCCCACTAAGAGGTAAAGAGGACAAGACCACACAACTGCGATGGCATGTGTGGTGAAATGCTCCTCTATCTACACAGAACTGAATGTGCAAGTTATGTTGAACCTCTAATGATTTGTGAAGTTGATGGTCACATGGGAAATGAGAACCTTGACATAGGAAGATAGGAAGTTGCCTTATACCGAGTCAGACCATCTTGCTCAGTATTGTTTACACTGACGCCAAAATTTCAGGCAGGAGTCTCTCTCCCAGGCCTGCCCGGAAATGCCATGGATCAAAACTGGAACCTTTCTGCATGCAAAACAGAAGCTCTACCTCTGGGCTTTCCCTGAAAATCCCAAACAAAATTAAAAAAGGTTGTTGTCACCTCAAATTATTTTTCAGCATTCATTTACTCTATCATCTATCTATATCTATCTATCTATCTATCTATCTATCTATCTATCTATCTATCATCTATCTATTTATCTATCATCTAATGAATTCATCAAATTAATCTTGTAATGTTAGCATTCACCACATTCAGTGTTGACCTCTGTATTTTTTTGATGGGGGAAAGTCTGCCTGTGTTCCTCAGAAAAAGATATTTGGACCACAAGAAGTGTAATATGATGCCATACAGCCAGAAAAGTGCAATTAATACCCTGTCTATATTTTAAAAACATATCTGTGGGAAATACATAGCCATGAATATCCTGTCATCTTTCTGTGATAGCCGCAGATTTATAAATTATGGTCCTGATATGTAAAAATCCTTTCATTTCATGTTTAACTCAGTCCAGGCCACAGTGGCTTCTGCGAGGGCACTAATGAATGTGCAGTGAAAGCTGATGTCAGCCTTTCTGTGCAAATGGTAATCAGATGTCAGCGCGTCATTGGGAGTGCCACATCTCTGATGAAGAGAGACGTTTAACCATTAATTGCGCACCGCTGTTTTGACACATGCATTAGGGAGCCTGAAGAAATCAAGACAATATAATATTAACAGCAGAGGAAAATATGATGGTACAAATGGTCACTCTCTTCCTTTTCAGTTCATTGCATTTGCAATACAATTAAGAACTTGGACTCAAAAGTTCAGTCAAGCTTTTTATAAATGGATCATTCTATCTAGCCCAGAATCCTGCAACAGCAATTATGCCATCTGCCTGGAGATTTCAGACATGATATTATGCTTAATTTTCCACAGATCCTGCTGACTCTTATTGCTTGTGTATCCTCACAAACACTAGCAAAATTTCCTGAACTAACTTTACTGGGAGCAGCTGCTGGGACCATATAACACCTAAAGGATTGACATTGGCTCCCAGTACATTTCCGAGCACAATTCAAAGTGTTGGTGGTGATTTTTAAACCCTAAATGGCCTCTGCCCTGTATACCTGAAGGAGTGTCTCCACCCCCTTCATTCGGCCCGGACACTGAGGTCCAGCTCCAAGGACCTTTGGGCGCTTCCCACATTGTGAGAAGTGAAGTTACAGGGAACCAGGCAGAGGGTCTTCTCGGCAGTGGTGCCCACCCTGTGGAATGCTTTCCCAGCAGATGTCAAAGAGATAAAGAACTATGCAATGTTTAGACGACATCTGAAGGCAGCCCTGTACAGGGAAGTTTTTAATGTTTGAAGTTTTATTGTGTTTTTAATATTTTGTTGTGAGCCACCCAGAGTGGCTGGAGCAACCCAGTTGTGGCTTGCTTCAGTCATAATTATAAACTATGGTTTATCATTAAATGAGCAGGCCTTGGATATAACAGCCTCTTCCTCCCCTCTCCTCCACTGACACTGCAATGAGGAAGTGGCTAGACACTTTCACTTTCAACTAGCTAGAGTTTAGTGTTGTGTCCAAGCTACAACAAACAATGGCTAGACTTAACTATGGCTTGCTACTTAAAGCCAGTTTATGAAGCTGACCTGTTTTAACAAACCATAGTTAAATCCCATAATAATAATAATAATATGTGTGACAGTCTCTGTCTGTGTTGGCATTTTAAAGGCTAAGCTAACTCATGACGTAGCAGCTGAATGCCACAAGAGGGCAGAACAACCCCCTGCCAAACACCTTGCGGTTCTTTAGCTATCTTGTAATAAGTATTCTGTGGAGCAAAGGAAGAGTAGGGATGGAAGGCATTACATCATAGTACCCCCCACCACATACCAAAATATGGTATGGTCCAGGCACAGCAAGTGATGGAGGAGTCAAAGTCCTTGGACAGAACTTGTAATAGTTCAATGGGGAAAAGATTTAAAGTGCATTGAATGTTTTGCAAGACCTGTATAGGCTTGCTGGTGCCCATGAAAATCAAGGCATGAATGTATAAAGCTGTTGTATACTGCGTCAGCTGATCTACCTAACTGAATATTGCATACTTTGATTGGCAGCACCTCCCCAGGGTTCCAGGTAGAACTCTTTCTGAGCTTAACTAAGTGTAGATGTTGTGACTTGAACTTGATAGGTACATAAGTAGCTGCCTTGTACCATTGGTTCATACCCTTCAAGTGTCCTGATTTTCCAGGTACAATCCTGGAATTACAGAAGCTGTCCCGGTTTCTGTTTTGATCCCAGAACATCTTGCTTTACCTTTTTGCTGCCCTCCATGTTTTGGAGAACAATTCAAAGTGGTTTCTGTCTGTATGTAGGTGCAAAAATGGAGTCCTGTTTCTACTGAAAATAAAATACCTGCACCAAATTAAGGAAATAGTGAAGCTGCCATACAAAGCCCCTCTTATAATTTTGAAGGAAAATATCACCAATCCACTTTAAATTCTTTAATTGCAATGCTTCAGCAGCTAACAGGTGTTTTTTTTAGGAAACACATGGAGTGTTGATTCCTTGGATTGTAAAAGGTAAAGGTAAAGGACACCTGGATGGTTAAGTCCAGTCAAAGTTGACTATGGGGTGCGGCACACACCTCGCTTCTCAGGCTGAGGCAGCCAACGTTTGTCCTCTGACAGCTTTCCAGATCATATGGCCAGCATGACTAAGCCGCTTCTGGCACAAGGGGATACCATGATGAGTGCCAGAGCACAGAGAAATGCCATTTACCTTCCCGCTGCAGTGGTACCTATTTATCTACTTGCACTGGCATGCTTTCGAACTGCTAGGTTGGCAGGAGCTGGGACAGAGCAATGGGAGCTCACCACTGTCGCGTGGATTTAAACACCAACCTTCTGATCGACAAACCCAAGAGGCTCAGTGGTTTAGACCACAGGGCCACAAGTGCAGGGTCTGGGTCGGTTTGTATGGGGGAGTGGCAGTCCTTAAGGTATTGCAGTCCTGAGCTGTGTAAGGCTTTCTAAGCCAACACCAGCACTTGGAATTGGGTCTGGAAGCTAATTGGCAGCCAGTACATTTGGGCCACAGTGGGCACTTTGGTATGATCCAACAGTCAGGCTCTTCTTATGGGATAATTCTTTCTTTCTGCACAAGGAAATTGTGATTGTCTTCAGTTACTCATGTGTGCTTTTTAAGCATTTAAGTGTTTATTATAAGATATTATTACTATATATCACATAGAATTCAATGACATTCACCCCCCCCAACTCATTGTAGATTGAGATATTGATCTTCCCAGATGACCTAATGGGCTTGTTGAATTAATGGCATGTTGTCTTGTGCTTGTCTTGTTCTGTTTATCATGGACTTGATTAATCAAATTTTTAAGATACTTACAAGTGGTTCCCAGCCTGAAGAAAGATTGATGCTAAGAATGACTGGGTGCGTTATATCTAAAGACATTTGATGGAGGGCATGTTGTGGAGACAGCTCAATACACAGCTGCTTTTAAAAGGGTTTACTTGGGAACTCAGCTCATATCAATATGTTAACCTGCATTCAAGAAAATCAGATGCTCAAGTCTGTGTTTAAATCATAATTGGAGGCAATATAGAATGTGACCTGGAGCAAATCGATAGTGCCAAATAAATATTACGTTTCAATGAGTGAAACACAGTTATAAGTAGGAAATGTAATCAAGTCGAGGGCATGACATTGTTCCAGTTTAAGCATTAAGAGTATCACTCCAAAGCAAGGTCGTAAAGTGCCCAGATATTTAATGAATGACCTCGGGTACTCAGCCAATATGCTACAGAAAGGAAATAGCTTCTGTGACCTAATTAATGTTCACCATTCATACCTCAAGATATAGGTGGAAGCTGTTCAGTTACAGCAAACATGCACTGAGTTAGTCATCATTGGTGTTATTTCTGCCCCTGAAACAGGCGCGGGGAAAAAATAATAATAATCTCCACAGCCTTTTACAAAAGGATCTGAAGCAGCCCCTCCATTAAGCTAATGCGTGGAAGTTCCTGATTCCTTTGCTTTGGGTTCCTTGATTGGTTTATTATATTCTGTGTCTTCCTGCTGCCTCTTAGAAAATGATCTCGGTGCTAATTTGCTCCCCAGTCGTAATGTTTCAAAGGACTTCACTCATAACAAAATTGCGCAGGATGTTCACGGAAGAGATTTCAGACTCTGCTCTGAACATCCAAGTAGCTCAGAGACTGAAACATCCACTAGGAACACAGGAAGGTGTCTTATAACAAGTCATACCTTTGGCTCATCTAGTGCAGTGCTGACTGCTCTGACTGGCAGTGGCTCTGTGGGGACACGGGTGGCGCTGTGGTCTAAACCACTGAGCCTCTTGGGCTTGCTGACCAGAATCCCTGCGACGGGGTGAGCTCCTGTTGCTCTGTCCCAGCTCCTGCCAACCTAGCAGTTCGAAAGTACACCAGTGCAAGTAGATAAATAGGTACTGCTGCAGAGGGAAGGTAAACGGTGTTTCCGTGCACTCTGGCTTCTGTCATGGTGTTCCATTGCACCAGAAGCAGTTTTGTCATGCTGGCCACATGACCCGGAAAGCTGTCTGTGAACAAATGTCAGCTCCCTCGGCCTGAAGCAAGATGAGTGCCACAACCCCATAGTCGCCTTTGACTGGACTTAACTATCCAGGGGTCCTTTACTTTTTACCTTTTCCTATGGGCTTCCGGCAGGAATCTTCCCCAATGCTATCTGGAGTTGCTGGGGATTGTTCCTGACACCTGCTGAATGTCAAACATGTGCTCTGCTACAGAGTTCTGGCCCTACAGTTCATATTTTGAAGTCAAATTTTCTCTGAGCAGGAAAAAACAACAACCATGATGAAAACATCTAACAGCACTGATCATTTAAACCAGGGTTTCCCAATGTAGTTGGTATTGACCCTGCTGGGGTCGATGGGACCATGCAGAGGGTTAATGAAGATCTAGGGGTGGCGCTGTGGGTTAAACCACAGAGCCTAGGACTTGCCGATCAGAAGGTCGGCAGTTCGAATCCCCGCGACGGGGTGAGCTCCTGTTGCTCAGTCCCTGCTCCTGCCAACCTAGCAGTTCGAAAGCATGTCAAAGTGCAAGTAGATAAATAGGTACTGCTCTGGTGGGAAGGTAAACGACATTTCCGTGTGCTGCTCTGGTTCGCCAGAAGCGGCTTAGTCATGCTGGCCACATGACCCGGAAGCTGTACGCCGGCTCCCTTGGCCAATAAAGCGAGATGAGTGCCGCAACCCCAGAGTCGGCCACGACTGGACCTAATGGTCAGGGGTCCTTTTACCTTTAGGGGCTGAAAAGAGCTTCTTTTCAAGGGGGTGGGGGTGGGGAGGTTTATGAGGCGTAGTGCAAAATTTTATATTATGAGCCTTGCAGATAAAGGGGATTGACATGTACGGAACACACCCCTCTTGCCAAGGAGAAACTTCAGCATTTAATAAGATGATTTCACAATACAATAATATTGCTTTTTTTTTTTACAAGTTATGATTTCTAATAATGGTGATTCATGATTAATAAATGTTGGTCATATATTGATGTTTACTGAACTTTGGGTTGGGGGTTGATGTAGTATTATACACTTATGAAACGGTCAATGAACTCAGAAGACAGGATTTAATGAAATTGTTACATGCATGGAACGAGGTCTTCTTGTGCAATGGGGTTTAATTCTCCTCTCCTCTCCTCTCCTCTCCTCTCCTCTCCTCTCCTCTCCTCTCCTCTGTGACCTCTAAATCTGCTTTGGAGGGTTAGATGAACCCCCAGAACACATTTAGGGTGTGTGCAGGGGTGCTCAGGGGAAGGAGAAGAAGGAAATGGAACTTATTCCTGGTGTACTTTTGCGCAAGTGGACCTTATTCCTGATGCACATACCTCACTTAGTGCTACGTTGAATTCCACCCAAACCCTGATTTAAACAGATCAATTGTAACATGTTGAGATAGGAGGCAACTGGGATGGATTCCCCCACCCCTCCAAACTGTAAAAGCAATGAAGAAACATGTCCTGCTGGCACTATTAAAGCAATTTAATGGCAAATATCAGGAGATATCCTAAAACAATCTAGCTGAAGAAAGAAAAGGGGTGGGAGATAAAAGTAAGACAGTTCCATTTATACATAACAGGATAGCCTGGAAATAACTGATGAAACGGCGACATAAACAGCACAATCAAGGGCCCTCTGTGCAACTGATGTATCTGCTCAGAGCTGAATAGATCCAGTTGCGAGAAATCGTTGTTTTGAATTTGCTCATTTTTACACACAATTGAAGAGATGTATATTGATCTTCTGCTTACAATCACCTCCAGACGCGTCAGAATCTTGTTATCAGAAAGCATGAGGCTAAGGGCCACTTTAGACACCAAGGGATATAAAGCCATGTGCGCTTACTCAGAAGTAAGCTGCAGTGAAGCCAACGGGACTTACTTCTGGGTAAACATGTGGTGTAAGGGCCATGATCCACCCAAAGTGAAGCACGTTTTAAAACAGCATTGTTTTCAGTCGAAAAGTAGTGCTAAACAGATTGCTTGGCGAGTGTAAGAATTTCTGTTTTCCTGTTGGAATTATCTGCACTCTCCTCCGCCGTGTGCAATTCCAGTTTTGCTTCTGACTTCCCTGCATCAATATGTGGGGATGCGCAGGAGCAGGGAAAAGCTCTTTTACACTAGTGGAAGTCTTTGCACTGGCTTCTATTGGTGGGGCTCATTAGTTGAATCTCACCCAATGGGATTTAAATACACTTACCTTAGTTTGGTTCATTGCCTATAACGTGTGGGGAACCTCCAGATCTTGTTGGACTACAGCTTCCCATGTTTTCTGTGGTGGATGGGAGTTATAGTCCAACAACATCTGAAAGGCCACCAGTGCCGGATTTACGTAGAAGCTAAACAAGCTATAGCTTAGGGCCGCACTCTCTTGGGGCCCCCAAAATAATTAAAGGAAAAAAAAACCCTGGATATACATTTCCAAAATATAAGATAAAAAACAAATAAAACAAAACCTACATACAGCAACAGTGTTTTGTGTTGCGTAGGCTCCTATTTGTTATGTGCAAATGGCTTTAGATACCTATTAGGTCCATAAATTACCATATAGCATATATTCAACACAAAAACCAGCGACAATTTGCTGTTGACAAAGGACAGCTGGACATATAAAGGGCTCCGTTGCCTTCAGTAGTTTAGGGCCTCATCAAACCTAAATCCGGCCCAAGGGCCACAGTTTCCCCCTCCCCTGGCCTAGAATTTTAGGCATACAATACATACCCTCCAACATTTCTCTGATGAAAACAGGGACATCCTATTCCATAATAAAAATAATAATTTTATTATTTATACCCCGCCCATCCGATGGGCTTCTAACATATATAAAAACACAATAAAACATAAGATATCTGGGAGGCTTCCAAAACATATACAGTGGTACCTCAGGTTACATACGCTTCAGGGTACATACGCTTCAGGTTACAAACTCCGCTAACCCAGAAATAGTAGCTTGGGTTAAGAACTTTGCTTCAGGATGAGAACAGAAATCGTGCTTTGGCAACGCGGCGGCAGCGGGAGGCCCCATTAGCTAAAGTGGTGCTTCAGGTTAAGAACAGTTTCAGGTTAAGAACAGACCTCTGGAACAAATTAAGTACTTAACCTGAGGTACCACTGTAAAAACATGATAAAACATTTTTTTAAACTTCCCTATACAGGGCTGGCTTCAGATGTCTTCTAAAGGTTGTATAGTTACTTATCTCCTTGGCTCGGCGGGTCACATAACTCCATAACCGCCAACATTTCTTCAGTGAACAAAGGGATGTCCTAAGGAAAAGTGAGACATTCCAGGATCAAATAAAAAACCGTGACAGCTTCTGGAAATCCAGGACTGTCTCTGGAAAAGAAGGACGCTTGGAGGGTCTTAAAACAAATATTTTTTAATGTGCGTGCCAAGAAATGTAAAGGTGCAAATCTGACAAGCAGGAGTTTTAAAATGCATAGAATGTCTCATATATCACCAGAAAGCCAGGACTGGCTATTTCTCCCAGCTGTGAAGACCTGACTTTACTGCTGTGTAATGGTATTAAGTACATATGACCGTACACTCAGGGGCAAGTGTGAACTCACCCCAAGATCTATGTCTAAAGTTCAGCTCACGTTGCCACTATTTTATTTTAAGGATGCTTCATGCACCACTTCTGTGTTTCAAGCTGTACTCATAATTTCTTAAGAATACAGGGTTTTGGACATGCTGTGCATGCAAACTGGCCTTAAGATGTTTTGCCAAGCAGGCTAGCAGGAGTTGAAACAGCACCCAAGGAAGTGTCATATTCAGAAATGTAAATGAGCCTACAGTACCTGTAAGAAGCTAATTACAGGTCTCAAAAAATCCATGTAGTAATTAATTAATTCCATTAGATCTCTGCAACAAGATGTAGAAGCCGTTTTTCATTTAGGTAGAAAGAAAGATGCCAGGTGAGTCAGACCGATACTTGAATTTAGAAAATTGCATGACAAAAGGTACCAATTATAACCTAAATATAGCTCTGTGTGCATGTGTGTTTGAGTTGCTTACACAGAGGTTGAAAGAATCTAGCCTTAGCCGAATCTAGAAAGCAGTTTGCTTGATATTTTTTTCAAGCGCTAAGGTATAGTAGATACCATTGGTTGCAAACCTACACACCAGACCTTCGGCCCAAAAGGGCTACTTTAGATTTCAGAGAAGTCCAGGATCTGTTATCTATTTCCCTAAAACTGATATGTTCTTGGCTCTCGATCTGCATGTCTCCATGCTCAAAGCAGGGCAAGAGTGGGTAACCAGATGATTCTGTCAACCTCGGTTCAAGGCATGCTGTGTAGCCAGCTTTTAATTCGGCTTGCTTCAGTAACTCCAGCTGTTTCACCTTCACACAACACATAGTAAATATGGTGGACGCAGTGCTTTTTTCTGGGGGGGATGTAGGGGTACGCATACCCCTAAACATTTTGTGAATCTAGGTTTGGCCTCATTGAGGGGCAGTATTTCAATATGAGTAGGAAAATGAGAGTACACTTAAACATTTTTTTTTAGAAAAAAAGCACTGGGTGGATGTAGAAGAAGAGAAGAAGAAGAGTTTGGATTTGATATCGCTCTTTATCACTACCCGAAGGAGTCTCAAAGAGGCTAACATTCTCCTTTCCCTTCCTCCCCCACAACAAACACTCTGTGAGGTGAGTGGGGCTGAGAGACTTCAGAGAAGTGTGACTAGCCCAAGGTCACCCAGCAGCTGCATGTGGAGGAGCGGAGACACGAACCCGGTTCACCAGATTACGAGTCCACCGCTCTTAACCACTACACCACACTGGATTTTCCTCTTTCTTTCCCTCCCATGTGCCCCCCTGCAGTATCCACTCTGCAGAGTCAAGAGGTGACTCCCAGATTAGATTTCAGGGGTGCAAGAGGGTAGGACAGGGGAAGAACAGGTCCCAGCACAGGTCCCAACATTAAAACAACATTTTAAACAATTTAAAACAACTTACAATCATGAAAATAAGCTGGCTCCTAAAAATAAACACTCCCAAGTGCCAAAAGCCTGGGTAGCAGATATGACATGCAGTTTGCGCCCAAGAAAGAAAGGGGTAAGGACTGAGGAAGTGTGTTGAGCAGCAGTGCTGTGCCACATACATCCCTGGTGGGGTGGGAAGAATAATAGAATCGTAAGGTAGAAAGGTGTCCTGAGGATCATCTAGTCCAACCCACTTCAATGCAGGAATATGCAGCCATCCCATATGGGGATTGAACCTGCAACCTTGGTGTTGTCAGCGCCACACTTTAACCAGTTGAGCTGTCCAGGCTCCATTGCAGAGATCCAGCTAACTTTCATCCTGTATGTTCGTCCATTCAATTCCATCTCATCCTGTCATAACCTGTATTTTTTTAAAAAACAAGCAAGCAGGCAAGCAAGCAAATGCATGGTGCATTTCAATAATACGCTCTTTCAAAATGCCTGTTTTGAAATATATTTTTATCTCAAAATGCCAAGAATGACATTCAGAAGTGTGAAAGCTGGTTGGTAAAAAAGAAGAAGTTCTGATCCCATGAGTTATGGATTGGGATGGATCATACTGAAATTTGGAAATATGGCATTTCTCTAGTATCCCTAGGTGGGAAGGGATAGATTCTAATTTAGGAAGGGATGGGGAGAGGGGTTACTTACTTATTCTGCAAAAATGAGCTCACTTCCTTATGCAAATAGTGGTGTCCAAGTGGCTTGCATCAATAAAAAAGAGGGAGAAATATATGCATTTCAATAGTCTTAAAATATAAGCAACTCTACTAAAGTATATCACCATTATCCCACTGAAGATTATTAGGAGCATCGTAAAAATTGAATGTTTTACCCTTCAGTGGCAAAATGTTTATAATTATGCCTGTTGTGATATATGCTTTGAGGACACATTATGGCGTTATAACTCACTAACATCATCAGTGTGGGAATATATATGAGCTTAATGGATTTGTGAGTAGCATTACTACATTACAATATGAAATTCTTACTTTCTAAAACATGGCAAAGTGTATATGTTTCTGTGTGATTAAACACACAATTTGGTATTGTTTTTCATGCATTTTGTTTTGTATACTGCCAGTTGAATGAGTGGATGAATGAATGGATACAATCACAAACATCATCACAGTATGTGGTTCCATAGCTACTGATGGAACAGGCAGCCACTAGCATTGCATAGTTGCATCTAGACATGGGGAAAAGGGGGCTTACAATCCATTGGCAAAAGGGGGAGAAATTGACACAAGGATGTGGTGGTGTTCAGCAGCACCTCTGCACTGAGTGTAGACATGGATGAATCTGACATTTTTGGTATCTGCCAGTTTCTCACTTCCCCAATGTTATGTTTACTTTAGCCATTTCTGCATCAGTTTGCAATTAAAAAAAATAAAAATAAAATTCTACATGAAAACTGAGTCGGGTCTGCCCTCTTATATGTGTGTTACAGGTGAGCACTTTAGGTTGTTAGGTTTTTTGCTCTGGTTTTTCATGTTTGTTCCTGTAAATTGCTTTGAGTCACTTTTCTGAAAGAAAGCAAAAGAAATTTAATACATATTAACATGTGCAATAAGTAATAAATCCACATGCATTTTTCTTGCACCTTTCTCCTAATGTACACAATGTTGCATACACTTTGCCTAATTCTGTAAGCCATTTCCCCAACATAATGCAATTTTTATTGTTACTTTCACTAGTATGTAGTTCCACCTCATGTATGCATCGATGCCGAAATCCAGCATTGCCTGAGCAATGTGAGTGCAGCTTTCTCCCGATTGAAGAGCAAAGCATTTGAGGACCGGGACATTCGCAGGGAAACCAAAATCCTTGTTTACAAAGCTATTGTACTACCAACTGTATGCTTGTAAAACCACTTATAAACACCATCTCCAACTCCTCGAAATATTCCACTAACTGTGTCTCTGAAAAAAATTACACATCACTTGGGAAGACAGGTGAACTAATGTCAATGTACTGGAAGAAGCAAAGATCACCAGTGTCGAAGCAATGATTCTTCAACATCAACTTCATTGGACTGGTTATGTTGTTCGGATGCCTGATTATCGTCTTCCAAAGCAACTACTCTATTCCCAACTTAAGAATGGAAAGTGAAATACCGGTGGACAACAAAAGAGGTTTAAAGACGCTCTCAAAGCAAATTTAAAAAATATATAGTATAAAGCATGGATAATTGGGAAACGCTGGCTGCAAATGCTCCAATTGGAGAACAGCCTTTACCAAAGGCATCATGAACTTTGGAGAAGCACGATCTCAGAATGAAAGGGAGAAATGTTTTATTTTTTATTTTATTTTATTTTATTTTGTTCCCAATGTGGAAGGATATGTGGATCCAGAATTGGTCTCCACAGTCACTTACAGACACACTGTTAAGACCACATTCATGGAAGACAATCTTACTCAGCTACAAGTGATCACCAAAGAAGAAGAAGACGTCTTTAGGTTGGCGACTTACACCACAGAGTTTGGGAAATTGCCATATCTCGGAGGACAGCTGTGTTTCAGTTCTCATGTTGGCCATGGCTGTCAACGTTTCCCTTTTTTAAAGGGAAATTCCCTTATTCCGAATAGGATTCCTCGCAAGAAAAGGAAAAAGTTGACAGCTATGATGTTGGCTCGGGGAGTACGAATTAGGTGGGTTCACCCAATTGGGTGGGTGAACTGAAACAAATTTCACCGCCATCCCTAATGAAATAGAACATAAAGTTCTGCCTTGTGCAAGCTGGGTCCCAGCTCTGTCGTGTCCCAACTATGTCATAACCGATGTTTGTTGCTTTGCCTGCCTGCTCACAGCACAGCTTGTGCTCTGGTAATTCTGAATCCGTTTCAAAGGTATAATTAGTGTCATTTATTGTGTAAAAGGTTTTCAATCAGGGTTTGTTGTTGTTGTTTTACTGCCTTTCCCTGTTAGCTAATCAAAGTGCCACCACCTCCATGTCTTCTTATAGAAGCTATTGTTATTTGCTAATCACAGTCATATAAAGCTATTTTATGAGCAATTCAGGGGAACCTGTGGTGCTTCGTATGTTGTTGGACTACAGTTCCCTTTGCTCCATTAGTAGTACTGGCTGTCATGGGCCAGGAGTCAGCTTCGTCTGCTGAACAGCAGCCTGAAGGGGGAGAAAGTGGACTGACTCCACCTGCAACTGATCAGCCTTCAAGGACACAAAAGAGAAGACACTGATGAGAACCAGCTGGCTTCTGCCTTCTTCAGCAGAGCTTCCAGCAGTAGTCAGATGCTGGCAGCAACACTTGTAGTTCCTGGTCCTACTTTGCTGCTTCCTGCTCTTCTTGACCCTTGACCCCTGACCCCATTGGATTCTCTGACCCCTGGATCATCTGACCATGTGGATGACCCTAGGACTGGACCTGACTTTGGATGCTAATTCTGCCTCTAGGCAAGTACCCCTCGAGACTCTGTTGGTTGGTTGGCTTTCCACTCACCCCCAATGCTAGAGAACGCTAGTGCCAAAGGCTTTGGATTCAAGCCAAAGGGCAATAATATAGTATATGTCTATGTCAATCTTCTTGTGTGTCAGGTGGGGAAAAAATGCTAGTCTCTAGTTTGCTATTTCTGAGTCTAGTTGTCCTGCATTGCTTTGTTGGACCTTTCCTGGACTCTCTGCCTTATTGAATTTAGATTGTTGCTAACTGGATCATGATTATGTTCTGAGAACTTTCAAGGCTTACATTGATTAAAAACTCAACAGTAACAATAAAACACAGTATATAATTAAGACTCCAATCCTGCACACACTCGAATGGGAGCAAGTCCATTGAGGCCTATGGGTCTTATTTCTGACTACACATAGATAAGTTTGGAATACAGAAGCTTTTGCTATGAGAACTCGTAGTCCATTGATGACAACTCTTCATTTTTCAGGGTTTACTGGAAGGTTATTTTTCACATAGTAACTCCTTTTTAAGGCTAGGGAAAGCTCTGCTTCCCGATTCACTGAGGCACTAATATCTCCTGATGATCTCTGCTTCCTGCTGTAATCAGTTTAACATCTGAGTTTTAACTCAGAGGTGTGGCGGGCAGTTGATGAATAAACAAAGAGTTAGCAGCCTTTTGTCAGCCTAAAATACTGCCTCAGATTTGGGCTTGATAAAAGAACAATAATTACAGTGAAGGCTGAGACTTGCTACCCCAAACCCGCAATTTTAAATAAGATGTGGCTTCCAACTAAAACTGCTACGATACACATTTTAAAACTCAATGTATATCCTTCACTTTTCCAATTTCCTCTTCCTGTGTGGAGGTGCATTGACTCGAGTCAATCGCGGGAGCAAATCCACAGGCTTCTATAGTTCACTCTTCCAAATCTAGTTGCTTAGATATAGCAGGGCATGGGTTTAGTGCAGTGCCTCTAATTATGTTGATCAAACCTATGCAATTGTAACCTGTTATTATGTTGACACCAAGTGGCTTGCTATAATCACACAGCTGAAATAAATGTAGCAAAGTTTTGAAATTTCAAAGCCACTCAACTTGGAGTTCATGTGGCAACCCTAGCAGTTAAAAGAAGGTTTTTTTTTTTTTAAAAAAAGGGTACAGTTGTACAAAGAATGATTGGTGCTTGCTGTGTTTACATGAGGACCTCCGTTCCCACAGGAGCTGTGCTTCCCTGTGTAGTAGTGGTGGTAGCAGTAGTAGTAGTGGTAATAATAATAATAATTTTACTTATACTCCACCCATTTGGCTAGCTTTCCCCAGCCACTCTGGGCAGCTTCCAGCATATATGTAGTGAGCCTGTGTTTCATATGTTGGAAGGCATATCTGCATATTGACCTACATCAAGTCTGGGAACTTGTGGTCCTCCAGATGTTGCTAGACTCCAGCTCCTATCAGCCCAATGGTCAGGGATGGTGGGAACTGGACTCCAACAGTATCTGGAAGGCCACAGGTTTCCCACTCCTGACCTCCAATGAAAAGGCTCCAATGACTTGACTGGTGCATTGGATAAAAACAACAAATAGTGTATGGATCAGGCAGTTGGAACCTGTGCATTTTAGTAAGAATGTAGTCATGACCTCCAGCTTGCCATCATAATCATCAGTATTATTTGTATAGTGCTTTCAAGTGTTCAAAGTACTATGGATTTTCATGTATTATCTGTGTATTCTCATAAATAGTCTAGGTTGTAATCATTACACTAACTCATTACAATGCCATCTTTTTGGAAGCAATTTTCCCTAGTGCGATGCATTATTCTATGCTGTTTCACTTAGACACATCTCTATGCATGTACACTGAGGTCCAGCTCCGAGGACCTTCTGGCGGTTCCCTCCCTGCGAGAAGTGAGGTTAAAGGGAACTAGGTAGAGGGCCTTCTCGGTGGTGGCGCCTGCCCTGTGCAACACCCTCCCATCAGATGTCAAGGAAATAAACAACTATCTGACTTTTAGAAGACATCTGAAGGCAGCCCTGTTTAGAGAAGTTTTTAATGTTTGGTGTTTTATTGTGTTTTTAATATTCTGTTGGGAGCCGCCCAGGGTGGCTGGGGAAACCCAGCCAGATGGGCAGGGTATAAATTTGTTGTTGTTGTTAGTTGTTGTTGTTATTCACACTTTCCTGTAACATATGCATTTTGAGGATGCTTTTTGGTTGGAGAACTGCATCACAAAATTCAGAAAAATGTGAATTTTTGAAGGACAGCTGTATTTTGATTCGTATATTGTTTTGGGAAATGCAAATTAGATGCTTTCATATTCAAAGGCAAACCAAACTGAATTTCTTACCATCCCTAATAGGAAGCAGCTCCATCACACACAGCTTAAGGTCCTACTTCCCAGAGAGATGCATTTGAAAAAGATTGTTATCATCTGCTCTTCAAGCTACAGCAAAGTGTGATGAAAAAGGACAGTGTGTCTCACTCGTACCAACCAATAAATAAGAGCACCCAAATTCCTCCATCACATATTTTGTCCCTCAAAATGTACTATGCTAGAATCTGAATGGGAACTTTTAATCAATGATGCCATGATTAAGTTTGTATTTTTCTGAATAATTTATCTGTTGGGCAAGGTTTGGTTAAGGCAGGCGGGAATGTACTGAATATTCAGAATAGTTTCATGTCAGCATAAATGAAATGTATTGCAGGTGGACACATGTACAACACATAGGGTGGAGACACACACACACACACACACACACACACACAATCTTTGTATTGAATATGAGCTGGGCCATTGAAATGTGAGTCCTGAGTTCTGTTCTCAGGTAGGATAACCCTTTGTGGTGAGTGAAATGTTATGTTGCGTGCTACTAATAAAGTTACAAGAACAGCAATGTACAATTAAACTGTTGCGTTCAACTGAAATAATCTAACTGTTCCAGCCACATGGATCCTTATGACCACAGGGATCATAAGGAGACAGTTGCCCTCCCTGGATAAAATATGATCTCAGATTCTCAGCTTTCATTTCATAAAAATAACACGTTTCAGACATTTGCAGAACATCAATTAGGAGGCAAAAAGTGAAAGTACTACTCTCCTCATTGGTTTTGAGGAAAAACTAGCCTGTTCCCACCTTTCAGTGTTTTTAATCAATTCATGAACTCATAGCAATCACCTTGCATTTAAGGAAAGCAAATGTGGCCAATTAGACTGGAAGAGAAGACTAGAAAGGCACATCCGTTATCTAGACTTTGGGCTCATTTTAAAGCCGTTTCTGCTGGTCTTGTCTGGTGGAGAAGTGATTGCTGCTGTCCTCTCCACCCCCAAAAAATTTATGTATCCAGGAGTTTAGGGTAGGCTGTGCTTGGGGAGTAGTGCGTCAACAAAAGGTAGCAATGAAGAGAGCAGTTCATGATCATTCCTACTCCAGTCTTATTTCATACCAAAACATGTGATTTCCATCCCCTCCGGAGTTCAAAAACATTAAAAAAATTACTCTGTGAATGCCATTGCAGATGAAGTCTATCAGGAGACCACACATTGGTTACTTCAAGACTACATTGCTGTAATACACAGTATGTGGGGCTTCCCTTGTGCTTGATCCAGAAGTTATTGAAAGGAGCTTTCATGGGGTTGGCAAGGCACAGCAGCAAGCAGTGTGTACGAGGTGGACCACCCATAGAATGAGAATAATAATAATAATAATAGTAATAATAGTAATAGTAATAGTAATATATTTCTACCCTGCCCATCTGACTGGGTTGTCTTTTGTGTGAATATACAAAAAAATGTGATGGGAGAATATCGGTTCAATATTTTAACTAAGCTACTAAATGCTTAAGCCAGGGGTCAGCAAACCTTTTCAGCAGGGGGCCGGTCCACTGTCCCTCAGACCTTGTGGAGGGCCGGACTATATTTTGGAGGGGAAAAAATGAACGAATTCCTATGCCCCACAAATAACCCAGAGATGCATTTTAAATAAAAGCACACATTCTACTCATGTAAAAACACGTTGATTCCCAGACCGTCTGCGGGCCAGATTGAGAAGGTGATTGGGCCAGATCCGGCCCCCGGGCCTTAGGTTGCCTATCCATGCTTAAGGCTGACCAGGTAAGTGAGGGCTACCACCTCTCTCTCTTTTAAAATGAATTGCTGCACAGTAAAAAGATATCCCCATTCCTTCGCCTCTGAGGAGTCCAAGCATGTAAATAAAAAGGAACAGAACAGATTCATTCGTTTTATTTGTTCCTGTAACCCTGGTCTGTCCTGCTTACATCTGGTGCTTTAACTTGGGTAGAAGAAACGCAATGAAGAGAACTCACCATTTTGCATCTCTAACCCTATTTGCATTTCTCTATCAGAGGTAGCACATGCAGATGATTTCTTATTGCCCTGGAACCTGCAGCAAAAGATTTGATGAGTAATGAAATGAAAACGAGCCAGTGTTAACTCTTGTCGGCAGAGAGCAGGTTAAGCTGAAAATTGTAATGTCAACAGATAGCCATCCCCTTGCGGTCAATCAATTTTTTTTGCATTTCTCCTGGGCATTCCAAAAGGTCAGATAGAGAATTTTACCCTTTCTTCATCCTCAATCTCGTTTTCTTTCTTTCTTTTTTTTGGGGGGGATGCCATCTGACTAAGCTAGAGGAGATCTTGGTTGGCAGCCGAGGGCTTGAAAAGCTACGAAGGCCACAGCTCAGTCAGTTTCCTATGATGAGCGGAAGGCATGAGACGAAATATAGCAGAAATCACCACATGTTTTTGTAGTGAGTGGGCAAAGGGGCTTGCTCGTTTTCCATAAGTTATTAGTGTGAGACAATATTCAGAGCAGCAGTCTCCTAGATGAGGTATCACTCATTCAGTCCTGCATCTGAATACCAGTTGCTGGAAATGGCTCTTGTGCTTAAATCCTGCTTGCGGGTTTCCCATAGACATCTGGTTGGCCACTGTGAGAATAGGATGCTGGCCGAGATGGACCATAGGCCTCATCCTGTAGGCTCTTCTTACGGTCTTCCATAATCTTATGTTCTTCCAATCCCCAAAAAGGTGTGGCTCCATCTAATCCAGCGTTTCCCAAACTTGGGTCTCCAGTTGTTTTTAGACTACAACTCCCATCACCCCTAGCTAGCCAGACCAGTTCTCAGGGATGATGGGCATTGTAGTCCAGAAACAGCTGGTGACCCAAGTTTGGGAAAACCTGATCTAATCAAAAGGCCCACCTTCCTCCATTTAATCTTGCTGTTATCTTGAGATCTACCTCAGGGCTCCTTCCTGCATGCCTGTTGCTATGATCAGTTAGGTTTGTGTGCAGAAAAGACAGGACTTTTTCGATGTGGTGCTGAAAATAACTTCCAATGGTCTTATGCCTTGATACCTCTGGCATTGAGGTGGGCCTGGAAGCCCCTTCTCTTCATAGTTGCCTTTAACTGATGCCACCAATAGTGTGTGTCCACAGAGCAGAGTCCTATTTAATCTATCCATCTGTTCTGCTGTGACTCCCCTTTGTATATTGCTTTGTGTGGGGCATAGCTCTAAAAAAAAAAATGGCTTAAAATACTTTAAATATTAAATTGAGCTTTGAGACTTTGAGGTCTGTGTGAGCTTTGTGCTTCTTTCCCTTTGCCTCCTGATCCCACCTTAAACATTAAATCCCACAATTGTGAGATCTAGCACCTCATGTGAACAAGGGGAAACATTAAAATATTGAGTTTGTCAGGACTGTACTAACATCCCACAAGCCGCAAAAGTGTTGCCCACAGTCCGACAGTCATTTGATATTGTCCTGTTCTCTGCTGTAAAACGCAGAAAAGCGAGAGAAGGTTTGACAGTATTAGAATGTCGGAAATCAGTTTGCAACCATGCTGAAGAGCTTGCTGCTAAGCATTGGGGAAATTCCCAGCAGAGAATAACTTTTATTTGTGAGGGGGTGGTGGTGTGTGTCTGCTACTCATTCCCTAAGCAGCACTCAGCAATATTTATCTAGTCATTCACGCATTGCATGTCACATCTGGTTTTCACATTTGTATATAAATTCATTCTCTGAGCAGTGATACCAGGGAAGTCCCTTAAAAAAACAAACCCCAGAACATTACATAGCAAGGAAAGCCTCTGTTTATTATTGTGTGCCTGTCTTGGCATATTATCTCAAATTATCACAGGATGTAACATGATGTCCGAGGGTCAGCCAACGCGTTCTCAGCCATACTGACTGACAGAATAATTCTGTAGTGCTGTAAGGAGCTGGAGACGAGATATATATTTTATCAGGGTTTCTGGAATGGTTTTGCAGACTTCCTTCTGGAAAGCATTACTTGGAAGCCTCTGTGCATATTTCCAAGGCACAAATTGACTTGGCTGCCATTGAACAAGTCGCCTGAACAGAGCCTTCTATTTTCAAATATCACAATTTGCTGCCCAAGCTTATAAACATTCACTCTGATGTAAGTCACACTGATTGCATACCCTCCAACATTTCTCTGATGAAAATAGGGACATCCTATTCCATCATGATGATGATAATATCTCAGCCATCTGAATGGGTTGCCCCAGCCACCCTGGGCAGCTTCCAACATATTTAAAAACATAATAAAACATTAAAATTTTCCCTATACTGGGCTGCCTTCAGGTGTCTTCTAAAGTTGGGTTGGGGGGGGTGCATAACTCCATACCCTCCAACATTTCTCCAATAAAAATAGAGACATCCTAAGGAAACCGGGGACATTCCAGGATCAGATCAGAAACCACTCAGAGCACTGGGACCAGAAAAAAACTATTTTAAAGGAGGGCCCACACTTCAGCTATGGACTCCGCAGGAGTGATGCTGGTGATGGGATAATCTGACAGCTGTCTGTCTAGGCCGGGTGCTGGGAAAGAGTGAAAGAGAGAAGTCATTTTAGCAACTTTCTGGACCAGGACATGAGAACATGGTTTATTTGGTTCTTTTTGCTGTTAGGTTTAAAATGAACATGTAGGTTGTTACACCTTCATCTCTGTAAGCCAGAAAGCCCCATTTTTCACATGGTCTGAAACTATCTCGCTGTCTCCTCATTTCAGAGAAGTGTTAGGGACATGCAGTGAGACGCGCTCTCCATATGGACGCCTCTGCCTTTTTGATGTGAAGTGGTCCCAAACTGCAATTCCCCGCATTGGTTGATAATGTCGTTTGAAGTCAGAGACAATATCCAAGAATAAAGTCTCCCTCTCCCTTAATAGAAGCGTATTTCTGTTGCGGCATTCCTTGCATCGCAACAAAACCTTTGATCGCTTCAACTCGGTTCACCCATTCTTCATCTGGACTGCTTAAATACCTTGCATACATCGGAGTTAACTATCAAATAGTACTGTGGTTTGTTTTGTTTTAAATCAAAGCTTTCATAAAAGCGTGTTGCCATTTAAACGAGAAGGCTGCACTTTCAAGCTCTTTGTGTCATACAGCAATCAAGTGAGAAGGGATTTTTGAACATGGGCATCTTAAAATACTATTGACTGGATCCCCATTTGGTCTGAATAGACCCACTGCGATCAATGGATTGGTCATTTCCAGCCTCATTGATTTCAGTGGATCTACTCTAAGCATGTCTAAGACCGCCTCAAATACAATTGCAGCATGTGAAGTTTAAATGAGACCTATTCGCGTCTCAAATAATTTTGGATTTAGGTTGGTAATAAAACCGTGTTTGCTTGTTACTTTTATAAACCGCTCTTCATCCTGCAGGATCCCAGGGTGGTGAACAGACATAATAAGGCCGTAATACAATTAACTTAAATTAATTAATTTAGACACTATTAAAATCACATTAAACCATTACAATCACATTAAACCAGTAAAAACAGTTCAGCAGAGGAGTCTATGGCTGTATACACACCATAGATTCAAAACTTCCCCTAAAAGAATCCTGGGAACTGTTGTTTGTTAGGGTGCTGGGAATTATAGTTTTGTGTAAACTATGATTCCCAGGATCCTTGAGGGGAATTTGCTTGTACACAGCCCACATTTTAAAATTCTTACTGCTGGGTGATGAAGTGGCATATTTGTTATGATCTTCATTTTGTTTTATAACATTGATGAAAGCTCACTTAAGGTACACATGTGCACATTGCTTGATGACTGTCATGGATGTGTGAAACAGGAAAGAAAACTGATCTTAACGTGGATAAAAGCAAACAATCGGAGTTAGAATGACTTCAGGAACAGAGCATGTTTTGCAAGAAATGAAACGTTTCCCAATCGCTTGCTGTCCTTTCAAATGCCACACTTTTCAGTGGAGTCAGTTCGCACATTCAATTGCAAATCCTAAAGGACTTAGATGTCAAGCGATGCAATGTTAAACAACATGCATGAAAGAGGGTGAATGCCTCCTATAACACACACACACACACACAAATATATATATATATATATATATATATATATATATATATATATATATGTAATGTATTGCACAAAATACTCGAGGAGCATTAGCTATCTGCCTAGTTAGCTGATTTATATAGGCGTGCTCCTTTTACAATATGGCTTGTATATCTTTATTGCTGGGTGCTGAGAGCATGAAGCGGGCCTCCCTTTATGGAGACATGAGCGGTTGCAAGAAATATAAATCTCCCCTGCTTTCTTCCCAGTCAGATTTTGTAATAATAGATCAACCCGCTACATCGTGGGAGTCCTCTCTTAATGGACTTAGTTGAAGGATGTCCAACTGAGGGCGCATTGCCAAAGGTCTCTGTCCGGCCCTCCAGTTGCCAGACCGAGAGTGTAAAGTGTGAAAAGGGAGAGAAAAGAACATCTTTCAAACAGAACGATATAAATGTAGGGAAAGTCTCCAGCTTATTTTTTTATTTGTTAAGTTTATATAGTGGAACCTCGGTTTTCGAGTGTCTCGGAAGCCAAATGATTCGGAACCCAAACGCCGAAAACCTGGAAGTGAATGCTTCAGTTTTCGAACGCGCCTTGGAAGTTGAACGGCTTCTGAGGCGCATTTCTCCATTTTCTCAATAATAATAATTATTATAATAAATTTTATTTATACCCCGCCCTCCCCGGCCAGAGCCGGGCTCAGGGCGGCTAACACCAGTAAAATTACAATAAAAACATAATGGGGGGGGGGGGGACAATTTAAAATACAGGTTAAAATGCAATTTAAAATGCAGCCTCATTTTAAAAGTAGCCCATGGTTCAAAACCGTAAGGGGAGGGAAAACATAAGGGTCAGACTGAGTCCAAACCAAAGGCCAGGCGGAACAGCTCTGTCTTGCAGGCCCTGCGGAAAGATGTCAAGTCCTGCAGGGCCCTGGTCTCTTGTGACAGAGCGTTCCACCAAGTCGGGGCCAGTACTGAAAAGGTCCTGGCCCTAGTTGAGACCATTCTAACTACCTTGCGGCTTGGGACCTCTCAAATGTTGTCATTTGTGGACCTTAAGGTCCTCCGCGGGACATACCAGGAGAGGCGGTCCCGTAGGTACGTGGGTCCTAGGCCGCATAGGGCTTTAAAGGTCAAAACCAGCACCTTAAACCTGACCCTGCACTCCACCGGGAGCCAGTGCAGTTGGTAAAGCACTGGATGAATGTGATCCCGTGGTAAGGACCCCGTAAGGAGCCTTGCCACGGCATTCTGCACCCGCTGGAGTTTCTGGGTCAGCTTCAAGGGCAGCCCCGCGTAGAGCGAGTTACAATAATCAAGCCTGGAGGTGACCGTTGCATGGATCACTGCGGCCAGATCAGGGCGAGAAAGGTAAGGGACCAACTGCATTTGCTGACTGCCCATTGCGCCTCAGTTGTCGAATGTTTCGGAAGTCGAACGGTCTTCCAGCACGGATTACGTTTGACAGCTGAGGTACCACTGTACCACACTTTTGACTTCCATGGATCTCAAGATGGTGTAGGTCAGGCATGGGCAAACTCGGCCCTCCAGATGTGTTGGGACTACAATTCCCATCATCCCTGACCACTGGTCTTGTTAGCTAGGGATGGTGGGAGTTGTAGTCTCAAAACATCTGGAGGGCTGCGTTTGCCCATGCCTGGTGTAGGTGCTTCTCCTCCTCCCCATTGCATCTTCACAACAGCCCTGTGACGTAGGTTAGGCAGAGACGGTGACTGATTCCAAGGTCACCCAGTGAGCTTCATGAATTGGAACCGGGGCACGCTGGGGCCCACCCCACATTATGGGGGCTTGGCGTGTGCATGAAGTGGATTTTTCTTTAATGATCTTATTGTATTAAATAATGGTGACAATAAGGAAGATTGCAATTAAAATAAAGGAGGAGCGCCAACAGACTCTGTTTTATGTGTGACTAATGCACAATTACTTCCTAGTGTTCAGTGTCCTTGGCATCCTGTCAGGGAACCATACTAGTTTGGCATGTTTCTATGCACATGTTGACCAAACCCAGATTTTGATGTGACTGTTTCCCCTTAAAAGATCATCAGATAGAGTCAAAACGCTTGTATCTTGTGACCGTCCTTCTTTATCTGCTCTTTTTCATTTTTAATTCTCTCATTTTTATTTTTGCATTTGGTGTTTACTGCAGTCGTAGCATCTATTGAGTTGTCCTCCTGCTGTCACTGACGGCATCACTGTAATTAGCCCTACCATTCTTCCTGATTTTTCTACATTTGAAAGGAAAGCAAAGATAAGGGGAGCAGGGATGCTTTTGTGATTTCAGCCCAGAAAACACGAATAATCAGCATGTAAATGAATGTGTTTTTCTCAGTTATCGCAGTTATGAGTACCCATGTGTTAACAAATGGGAAAATAACACAGTCATTGCAGCCAGTCTATAATAATCCTGGTATGATGAATTCCAGTAGTAAACCTGCCAAGATGCGTAGATTCTCAGCATGACGATCACACAGTTTTCGTTGGTCACAAATGGAGGGCAGTGCGCGATTCTGCTTAATGACGGTTCTGTAAACAGCAATATATTTGGAGACCAGCGGTTCAACCAAATTGGCAGGTGTTTCACAGAAATCTGGGGAAATATAATGCTTGGAACCGGTCCCTTAGACTGTTTTTATTTACTTATTTATTGAAAAACATTGCATCCTGCCTCTGCTGTCGTTTCAGGTAGCTTACAAAAATAGTAAAATAGTGGACCACAACTCTACCAATCAGCAAATAACCAGCATAGAACATTAAAAATAACAAGTGACACCTGCAGCAAAATGTTGCACAATTTGTTACCTCCTAAGAGGAATATGCCTGTCCAGGGATCTAATTAGGACTCGGCTACATTAGTAAAGAAACAACTATTTGGATGCGCAATGCCAGATGGCGCCAGAGAGCAGGAAATATTTAAATGCGATTTTCCATAGGGCTTTTAATTTTGTTGTTGTTGTAACGATCTAATTTCTGACTTATTTATAATGTTTTTTCCCTGTGGGTAGACCCACCTCTAGAAGCAAACCATCCCATCACCCTCTTTGCTTTTCTTTTCTTTTTCTAGCTGATATTCAATGGCTTCTGAATGTGCTCATTCCTTACTAGGTTGTTCAAAGTGTGCTGCCAAGGGAACATGTCACATTGGGATAGGCAATCTTCAGGTTCTAATCTCTTTTCCTTCTCCAAGTCTGTTTCAGTGTCAGCTCTCTGACTGTTTTTTTTTTAGTTTTTTTTTTTAGGGCCAGGATGTACAGTGGTACCTCGGTTTACATACGCTTCAGGTTACAGACTCCAGTAACCCAGAAATAGTGCTTCAGGTTAAGAACTTTGCTTCAGGATGAGAACAGAAATCGTGCTCTGGCAGTGCGGCGGCAGCGGGAGGCCCCATTAGCTAAAGTGGTGCTTCAGGTTAAGAACAGTTTCAGGTTAAGAACAGACCTCCGGAACGAATTAAGTACTTAACCCAAAGTACCACTGTATACCATTTGTAAAAGGAAAAGTGCTCCTTGTATGATCTATACACTCATTTCTACGTGCTGTAAGGATGGAGTAATTGCTTATAAATTTACACCATGTGGTGGTTTGTTTCACACTAGGCTAAATTCATAAATTCCTAAAGACACTTTATTGGAAAACAGTCCCAGTGAACTCAGTTCTACGTGTGTGGGGAGTACACAAAGTCAAATGTTAGTCTCCCTGTGGCGTTTGTACAGAGCCCCCGGTCGTCTCATGGACTATTGACCCGTACACCACTAATCCGCTGCCACCAACCAGGTCCTCCCCGGTAAATCACTTAGTCTCAGTCAGGTTCTTACATTAACAAAGTACAGTGGTACTTCTGGTTACGTACTTAATTTGTTCCGGAGGTCCGTTCTTAACCTGAAACTGTTCTTAACCTGAAGCACCACTTTAGCTAATGGGGCCTCCCGCTGCCGCCGTGCCGCTGGAACACAATTGCTGTTCTCACCCTGAAGCAAAGTTCTTAACCCGAGGTACTATTTCTGGGTTAGCGGACTCTGTAACCTGAAGCGTATGTAACCTGATGTATATGTAACCCGAGGTACCACTGTAGAGTGTCGTTTATTTCAGATACAAACAAACTTTAACTGCATTCCATCCGTTGTTACTCTTTACCTTCCTAGTCTTATTTAATCCTATCTCTATCTCTTTTACCTCCCCTGACACAATAACCAACTGCACTAACTATCTCTCTGTTACCAACTGCCTGCCAACTGCTTTTCCAACTGCCTTTCCCAACCAGCCAACCAACCCACCCACTAAAACCAACCAACCAACCAACCAACCAAATAACGCAAGCCTTGGGCAAACCCTTTTATAAACAGGTAGGCTCCGCCTCCGGCTTTCCTATTGGTTGACATTTTAACCCTTTCTCTCCCCCCGTACAGCCATTTTCTAAATGAACGGGCAAACGCCACACTCCCATTCCACCCCCATGATTGTTGAATCTATACCCAGGGAGTGCTGAGATTTTTGTGGATCGGATGTTTGCAGGCAACACCCTACTTGTGTTGGGTGGACCGCTACAGTAGTTGCCTTTCTGCTTTTACACACTAGCAAAATTCCTTACTCTAACTTGATGCCTAAGTCTTGCACTTTCATGTTTAGCAAAGCCCTTGAGATTCCTGTGCAAGACAAATTTGTCGGCTCTTAAACTGCATTAACTTTCAACTCTAGCATGCCCTGCTAAATCCCTTAAGCAACAATTATCATTATCAATATTTGATATGTAGCTTATAATTCCCATGCATATTTCAGAAAAGCATATTTTATATATTTGATGTTGAATCTGCCAAGTGAAGGTTCCTCACAGACAAAAAAAAGGAGGAAAAAATGGACAGTGGAGCGCAGTTACTGGGACATTGTGGAGCAGAGGATGCAAAACAAGTTCTACATGGTGAAAGTAATTTTTTAACCGTGCCTCAGAAAGTGTTTGTTACTTGATTTGCTAAGAAGTGTAGTGGTCAAGTCTTACTGAACTTTAGAAACGGTTAGAGCATCACAACCATTCATTTGAAAATGGTAAAATTGGCATAGTATTTTTAAAATGCCTTTTAATCTTCAGGATATACTTTAAGTAGGAGCTACATTACGTCTGCCAGAAAGGAGATTGTGGAGTAGATGAATGCACAGTTTGGAATTTTCATTGAAGGATTTTCATAGAAAGCAAGGGCACATACAACGTCTCTGTTCTTGGTTCATAGAGTCCTTTCTACAGGTCAGTTAGATTTGGTTGTGAAATGCTGCTGTCATAGACCTTGTGAGGTGCGGGGGCGGGGGGCAGGGAGTCAACTGGGGAGAGGGGGTGGAAAGAAATGGGGTAATGATTTTCCATTCTTTTGCTTTGCATATGTGTTGGGTTTTTGTGTCAACATCACAAGGATAGGTTTTTTATTTGTCTGTTTTGGTGGTGCGACAGTTGAAAACAAGAATTCAAAAGCACACATGAAATAGGCCAGCAGCCCAATTCTAACATTTCCTGCCTAGGAATATCCTGAAAGTTGTGCATGTTCTGTGCTGCCAGACATGAGCCCCGTTCAGGTATTCAGACAAATTTCAGAATGGTTTAACAGTCATTCCCTGTTCAAAGGGAACTCTGGGAATTGTAGTTCTCTGAGGAAAACAGGGTCTCCTAACAGTTCTCAGTTCCCATGATTTTTTTGAGAGAGGCCATGACTGTTTGAAGTGGTACAATAGCACTTTAAATTTATGGTGTAGATGAGGCCAAATAAGGACTGTGTGGAAATGATGCCTTCTTATATCCCCAGTCTCTTCACGTGTTACTATTTTAGGTTTCCACTGAAGTTTATTAAAAGTGCACACTTAAAATTATAAAATGTAAATGTGACAAACCAATGTCTGAAAGCACATGTATGTTGTTGGGTGCAGTTGGCAAACCTAAATTGGTTGCTGGGCAATATGTGAAACGTCCCTAATTGATTTCTGAGGTGAGACCCAAGAGGCAAAGGTTTAAATAAAAGTAAGGATGTCAGAGCCAAACCATTAATAGCTTTGCAAGTGGGGGTTTAAAATTCCTTTGGCGCTCCCTTTGTTTAAGGTCATATGTTCACAAATGTCAGAAATAATCCTGCATTTTAACTCCACACTTCAGGCACTGTTTAAAGTTCACATTGAAATGGATCGCATGCCAGTTTAAACAAGAACTGAGTGACTTCTAAAACTATAAGACAGGTCAATAAACAGGAAGGGCACCTAGGAGAGAAACTTATTTAGTCTCCCTTTTTTCCAGGAAAGGTGGCTCTTCCTTATTAGGGTACGATCCGCTTAACGTTGGAATAGAAGAATATCTTGAGCAGGCAGGTTTTCATTCTTCCATAACACCTAGATGCATCTCTGCACAGGATTTCTCCATTTGCAGTAGTGTATGAAGAGTAGGCAAACGGGGCACAAAACAGGCAGGTGTGCAAAACCAGGTAATACGTTTGCAGTTATTGTAATAACAGCGAGTGTGTGCATATATGTGTTGGCCTTCCAAGGGACTGGGGTAAAGGTTGGGTCCAGCAGAATCAATCTGAGCTTTGATGAGCACGAAAGAGTGGAAGGAAGAAATGGGAAGACTGGCACTTAGAACTGGAGGAGGAAGTGAGAGTGCCACTCTTTCCCATTTCCCCCTTCAGTTCCGTTGTGTTTTTTAAGGGAGAAAAAGGTAATGAACCAGTGCCTTTTTTGCCTCCGAGGAGGCACTGAAGGGTACGCAGTACCGGCACCCCTTTTTGTTGTTGTTGTTAAAAAGTGTGGCACTTACTGCAACAACTTCATGGTGAGTACCAGAACCTATTTTTCTAGAAAAAAAAGCACTGGTAACCACCCTCACCAACTCATGAGCAAGGGGGTAGTGTGTGTTATGGGGGGGTGGATAAGAGACTTAGTAGGCAATGGGAAAACCTCAAAGTTTCCATTGAGTTTACAGGCACCATGTTGGTGACCCTGCAGTAAAACATATTCTTTCATTACATAGAGGGGGGGCGGTGGTGCAAGAATTTCCCACTCCTTCCATTACTCCATTTGTTCTCAGTATCAAAACTGTTACTCGTTTCTTCAGTCATTTATTTCAATATTCATTTGTTGATGTTTGTTGCTGGTGGTGGAATACAGTTAATTTCCCTTGCAGCTTCAGGCAGCCGCCATTTTATTTTTCTCCTGTTATGTACTGAAGTTCTCACCCTGGGCCAGAAGGGGGATACTGTAGATACAGTTTTCACTCAGGTCCGCATATGCAAATAAGGAATTGAAAGTGACATTCAGTGATTGGATAGTTACAGAAAGTTGTTACTGTTTCCATGTAGTAGAGCTCTATATAAGCAGGTTTGCTGAACCCTTCAGCCCTGTTCTGTTCTGGCCTGTGAATAAACAAGAGGTGTCTGAAGAATTGCTGTGTCATCTGATATGTTCACCCACAACTTAACACCTCCTATGCCCCAGACATTGCATCATTAGGGCATTCTGGGAAAATAAAATGGCAGCTGCCACCAGCAGCCACCCAAATCATCTGCCGCCGCCACCTCTGCAGAACGCTAAGGGCTCCTGCCACAAAGAGTAGGAATGGGTACAAATTTGAGTGGCAAAAACCATCTGGTACTTAAACACATTAGTTTCAGAACAAATGAAAACTGAGCTGGGTGGGCCATATTCAGTTCAGTTTTTCATGTGATATGAATGCACACACAAAGCCACTATGGAGCTGGTGGCAGAGAAGAAATTATTATTATTATTATTATTATTGGCCAAACATTTGTGTGCCACTCAGTAACAAAGTTTCCAGGCAGAGTACAATAAATATGAAAGCAATTTAAACACAAAACAGAAAATATTAAATTGAAAGACACTTGATTCACATGAAAACAAGAAAGGAACCCTGCTGTACCAGACCAAAGGCCCACCTAGCCCAGAATCCTGTTATCACAGCAGCCTACCTTCAGCTGAAGCAGAACCAAGTTTATTTGCACACCAGTTTCTAAGCAGGACAGCCTGAGCAGTGCGCTTTTGGAGTCTCAGCAGCGTTGCTCTCTTAAGGCCCACAGCCATTATTAATTCATCTCAGTGCTTTAGCATTCTCCTTCCCGTTTTCACAGTTTCATGTTTCATGGATTGCTTACACACTTATGCTGCTGAGGCACTGCGTTTCTGCAATAAGCTAAAAGCAGAATTAAAACGGAGGTTCCTCCTGGTACTTGAGTGATATGAACATAACCTCCAAGTGTCCCTATTTTCCAGGGACAGTTCTGGAATTACAAAAGCCATCCTGTCTTCTGATGTAATTCCAGAATGTCCGGTGTGGTGTAGTGGTTAAGAGCGGAGGACTCGTAATCTGGTGAACAGGGTTCGCTTCCCTGCTCCTCCACATGCAGCTGCTGGGTGACCTTGGGCTAGTCACACTTCTCTGAAGTCTCTCAGCCCCACTCACCTCACAGAGTGTTTGCTGTGGGGGAGGAAGGGAAAGGAGACTTTGAGACTCCTTAGGGTAGTGATAAAGCGGGATATCAAATCCAAACTCCTCCTCCTCCTCCTCTTCTTCTTCTTCTTCTTCTTCTTCTTCTTCTTCTTCTTCTATTTCATCTGCCACTGCCGCCGCCACTGAGCTCAAGGAGGAGGATGAGCTGGTGCTTGTCCCGAGCGACAACAGCTGCAAGGGATTATCCCATGGCCTCTTCATGGCCACTCCTGCCGGCCTCCTCCTTTGGGCGGCTTGTAGTGGCTTCTGGAGAGTGGGCGAGGAGAAGGAGAGGCTGCAGCCGCTGTTGCCCAGCCCTGTGTGCCACACCAGGTCTTAGGGGCAGGCAGAGGGCAGGGCCTACCTAGGAAGGAAGGAAGGAAGGAAGGAAGGAAGGAAGGAAGGAAGGAAGGAAGAAGGAAGGAATGGGGAGCCGAGTGCAGTGCAAGGAGTCTTGTTTTTTAAAAAATAATAATTGTGCATTCGTGTTTAATCTTGTCCCTTTCTAAAATTTATTTACTGGTGTGTGTGTGTGTTTTGTAAATCTACCAAAGGATAAAATAAAATAGCATAAGGGGTTTTCTCAGGACAGTGGGGGGGCCTGTGTGCTGTGTCCCATTGGTGTACTGGTGGCGGCACTTTATTCTGATAAATGCCAGGGGGGAATGGACGGACAATAAATGGGGGGGGGGGTTGAGGAGGGTCAGTTGAGGGGGGAGTGAGAAATACCCCCTTTTTCATCTGTGGAATGTTGGAGGGTATGTATTAACTTTCATTTTTTTTTTTAATGATATTTATTAAGATTTTCAAAAATACAGAAAGTAAAGATTAAAGTACATTCAAAGCCTTATTTTCATACATCCACTTTCCGGGACTCCCCCCTTCCCCCACCCCTACCATATTCCCCTTTCATATTGTTGGCTCCACAAGCTCTCAGTTCTAATTGAAACTTAATTTGTTTAGACCATTATTCGAATTTAAAATTTATACACTCCTCATCAATACCCTTAATAAAAGACAAAAGTTCTCTCCCCAGGGCCCACCCCATTTTCATTCCACAATTTCCCTTTTTTTAATGATAAGGACACCCCACACAATAGAAATATAAGAAATAAGAAATAAAAAGTATAATAGATGAAAAAGAGCCAATTCAGAAAAAAAAGTTGACAAGCCTTTGGATTTTAGTTCTCCCCCCCCTGTCCCCGGTTTAATTTCCCCCTGACCACCAAACCATGTTATCTGCCTGGAATTCTTAAAGTCCATAAATCACCTATTTCCTCCAACTCCTTGCTGGCTTTTTCTTTTTATAGTTATTTTTTAAGACATTTAACTTCAAATCTTTAATAAAACTCCCCCCATTGTTCTTTCCAAGTTGTAGTCCAATTTCCTCTTGTTCCGCTGCTGAAACGTTCTAATTCAGAAGTTTAGTAACTCTGCAGGGATTATTGTTATTCAGGAACAAAAACTTGCGTTCAGTCCCTTCCTTTCTTCAATAGAAAATTCTATTGTCTCCTTTAGCTGAACACCCTGTAGACAAAATATTATTTCCGTTTTGCAGCTTTCCCAGAAGATAACCAGTCCTGTAAAATTCCAATGGTATTTTTCCACTTACGACCATCTTTGTAATGTCCCGAAACTCCTCTAGGGGGATTGTTGTAACTTTGTTTTCTCTAGTCCCAAAGTCCGATTGTTATCCATGTTTTCGCCATTTTGTATCCAAGTTTTAACGGGTTATAGCAAATTGTAACAAATTTAACCAGCAAAGTTCTCATAATAAAATCCTCTCTGCTTTCCGACTTTGACAGCTACTTTGACAGCTGTCAAAATCTCCGACTCTTTTCACCAGGCTCTCTCTTCAATCACCCCGGTTCCCAGGGGGGGGGGGGTTACGTTTCCCTTCTCCCTCAATTCTTCCTCCAGCACAGTTCTTGTAGTTCTCCATCGTGGAATTCTTAGTTTTTATCAGCAATACAAATCTTTTTGGACCTTGGTTTCCCCATCCTTGTTTTGGAAGGTTTACAGTAGGGAGGGGGACTGACTTCCTTTTTGGATCCCCCCCCCGCTCGTGTCCAATCCGAAAAAAAATTCTTTTTTTCTCCTTTTGAACCCGGTTTCCAAATTACTCACGGGTTGTTGTTAAGAAGTCCGAATTTTCAATGGAAGAAGTCAGCGCTCTCCGCCGGATGGCATGCGGCTTCGCTCGGCAGGGATAGCAGAGGACTCAAAGCACCACGCTTCTCCCCGGCACCCGATCCGTAGCCTTTAAAAAGGCTCCTTCACGAGTCGGGAGGGCGCTAGCGGTGCCAGCCGAGTCTCCATGTCCACGGCCTCCGTGGCCGTGGTTTTTAAGGGTCCCCGCATCGCCGGTGCGGTAGGACCCAGCCCCTGCCGAGCAGGCTCCCTCCGGAGCTCGGAGGGAGTCCGCCATTCGGCGATGGCGCCAACCCGGAAGTCCCGGGTATGTATTAACTTTCAATGCCACTCCTATTACCAAGTCATTTACTCCCAAGTAAGTGCAATTCAGCAAAGGCTCTCTGCTTTATATAAGTGTGTATTCTTAGGACTGACCTTATTTTGTGATTGTAAGTTGCTTAAACTGTTTTTAATATTGTGTTTTTATGTTGTAACCTGGGGCCTTAGGGTGAAAGAAATGTGGTTATTATTATGAATAACAACATATATTATTATCTGTTGTTCATTGTTCACACAATCTCAGAGTAAGCAATAAGTTTCCTCCTTGTTGGCTCAGCTTATTTTATTGCTTTCTGATGAACTTGACAGAGGATTACTGATGAATTGCCCCCAGAATAGCTTATCTTAATTGTCTCAATATCAGTTTCTGTTCCCAGAGGGGGAGTCCTTAATTTTCTATTTCCTTGCATTGACACTTATTCAATTTTTTTAAAAAAGAAGAACACAATAATGAAAGGAAACCAGTGATTAAAGCTTTCCCCCACTATGGGAGCACAAACTGACTGGGTTAATTAATTAACTAAACATAGAAGACCTGCAAATCAGATATTTTTTAAAAGAAAGGTTCAGGCGAGCTTTAAAACCTCAGAAGTTCTTTGCCTGTCTGCAGTCTTGGACTGCAACGGCACTCTGTTGACAATGCATCTAGTCATTAAAAAAATTACAGGAGAACAATGCAGGAAACCCTGAACTGCAATAACCATCTCAATTCTCTCTCTCTCCTTCTCTCAACAAAAAAACAACCAAAAACCAAAAAAACACCCCTGAGTGAACAAACAATGAAATTTCCAAATAAAAGGGATGAGTGGAAGCAACCTTGCTCCCTAAGGGTTCAAGGAGAGGGGCAAAGGAATATGTTGGCTTGTAGAGAGGATATTGTTGGTTGGTGTCAGATCCCTGCTATAATGAACAATGTTAGTTTGCACAAAGGAGGATGCTAATGTAATCCATGAGTTCTCCTTCAAATTACATCACATTTTACCTCATTCAAAGTTAAACAGTATGAAGGAACATTGTGAGGCAGAGGGTACGCACTGTCCTCCAGGATTCCCTGACCAGAAAAAAACAGCAGTAATTATAATGATAATAATTTATTACTTGTACCCCGCCTACTTGACAGGGTTGCCCCAGCAACTCTGGATGGCCTCCAACAGAATATTAAAAAAAACCACAGTGAAACCTCAGACATTTAAAAACTTTAAAATACAGGGCTTCCTTCAGATGTCTATGGAAAGTCGTATAATTGTCTCTTGGACATTTGACGGGTGAGCGTTCAACAGGGCAGGCACTACTACTGAGAAGACCTTCTGCCTGTAACTTCAGGTCTTTCAGGGAGGGAACTACGAGGCCCTTGCAACTGGTCTTCAGTATCTGGGGTGGAAACCTTCCTTCCACAGGCTAGATGCATGGGGTCTTACCCTAATTTGCAGGGCTGCCCATGGCTTTGCATGGGCGGGCATTCTAAGGAGGGCAATGGTTTTTGCAGCTAAAAACTAACATGGCTACCCCTCTAGAAACTGTCACAAAGGAGGTGGCACTTTATTTTGCAAGATTCTCTCTCCCCCCCACCCCCCGGCTCGCTGCAGTCAAGTGACAATTGTGGTAACCGCAGGCCCTTCCGCAGAATGGAAGCAATTCAGTCCTCTTGGGAAGGGCACCTTTTGTGAGAAAAATTCCTATTTATGAGTCACTGAAGTGAATGTGTAGAGTTTGGCTGGGTTGTAGATGATCATTAGCCACAGCTTCTCTAGTGCCGACCATTCAAAGCGTATGCCGTTTGTTATGTGGCATCTTTTTCGGGTTTTCATTCTGTTTCCTAGCTGCTGTCCCCTGTTACTGCCTGCATTTAGCAATACGTACAAACACAATGAGGTCTCCTCTCACACAGTGGAGGGATCTGTGTAATTGGGCGGAAAACTCTGATAATGAGACTTCATTACAGTGAGGGAGATGTGGCGTGGTATATCCTGGATCAGCAAAATTTGTGTCAGGAACGTTTCAAGGACACTTTGTACTCGCATATAGGGCAGATAAGTTATACCACAACTTCTTTAAAAGACTTCAATTTAGGCTGCAATAACAAAACACACACACACACACACACACACACACACACACACCAAAACCCAAACAAACTGAATATATTCTTTATAATGGGTTTTGTTGTGGGAAAATAGGCTGAAGAAGCAGTTGAATTGACTTGTTAAAGAAAAAGTGACAAAGGCAGAATAAAACATTGCTTTGTGACTTTCAGGTTTGAAAATTTGGGGTCATTTCTGGCATTTTTAATGGCATAATTTTTCTGGAATCTTGTGAATGAACTTTGCCACTCAGAATAATACTCCTGCAGTGGCAAGGCAATCGAATGAGCCATAGCCAGTAGTTTTCATGCAGATAATTCAGCTGAAATGGTAGCCACCATAAATTTTACCTTATGCTTTATAGCATAACCCCTTAGTGATTTTGGCTTAGTGGAAAGCACTTCCCAGTTTCCTGATTTCCTTTCACCAAGTAAGCCTCCACTCCTGTCAAAAATATGCCCCTGAGGTTTGGGGCTGGGGGATCCTCCAGAACATAACCAGATGTGGTGTGGGGGGCTGCAAGAAATAGATCGGATCAATGAAAATTGTGTGCCCAAGCAGATATCCTTTCTTCACAGAAGGGTTCATGTGGCACTGGGTTCCAAGTGTTTGAGGACAGGGACATTCGCAGGGAAACCAAAATCCTTGTTTACAAAGCTATTGTACTACCAACCTTACTGTATGCTTATGAAACATGGACCACTTATAAACACCATCTCCAACTCCTTGAAAGATTCCATCAACGGTGTCTCCGAAAAATTTAGCACATCACCTGGGAAGACAGGCGAACTAATATCAGTGTACTGGAAGAAGCAAAGATCACCAGTGTTGAAACAATGATTCTTCAACATCAGCTTCGTTGGACTGTTGTGCGGATGCCTGATTATCGTCTTCCAAGGCAACTGCTCTATTCCGAACTTAAGAATGGAAAGCGTAATGCTGGTGGTCAACAAAAGAGGTTTAAAGACTGTCTCAAGGCAAATCTAAAAAAATGTAGCATAAACACTGACAACTGGGAAACACTGGCCTGCGAGCACTCCAGTTAGAGAACAGCCTTTACCAAAAGTGTCATGGGCTTTGAAGACACTCGAACTCAGGATGCAAGGGAGAAACGTGCTAAGAGGAAGGCACACTTGGCAAATCCACACCGTGATCAACTCCTGCCCAGAAACCAATGTCCCCACTGTGGAAGGATGTGTGGGTCCAGAATTGGCCTCCACAGTCACTTGCGGACACATTGTTAAAACCGTGTTTATGGAAAACAATCTTACTCGGCTACAAGTGATCGCCGAAGAAGAAGAAGATGTTGAAGGTTAAAACTATTGATTGCTGAAAATTTGGAGGTTGTAAGGGATGGGGTTCTCAAGCCCCGCAAAATCTCACTGAAATCTGCAAGTGTATGGACCCTGCTGGTACACCATCTGAATCTGAGTAATACCACAACCAACATGCATTCAGTTATATGGGCCAGATAATCTTTTTTACGTAATGCAATAACATTAAACACTCACAAGATCTTGGAACAGATTTCCATCTCCATGGAGTTGAAGTTCCAGGAAAGGCAGATAGTATTCCATAGTTCTTCATATAATTCTCTGCCCTGTGGAAAAAAAGAGAGGCAGCTATAACAGGCACAGGTGTACCTTCATCAATTGTTCCCAATCGTTTAGAATCTTCTAGGTGATATTTCAAGAAGGAGGTTCTGACTAATCATCAAGAATAACTTTCTGGCACTAAGAGCTGTTTGACAGTGGAAGGGACTCAGGAGGTGGTGGGCTCTCCTTCCTTGGAGGTTTATATGCAGAGGCTGGATGGCCATCTGTCATGGATGCTTCAGTTGAGATGCCTGCACTGTGGGGGTTGGACTAGATGACCCAAGGCTCCCTTCTGACTCTATAATTCTATGGATTGCAAAAGCTCTGGATCCACATGACAAATCCCAGTGCTTATTTTTCTGGGGAAACCCTGCCCCCCCATCCCATTATGACCCATGAATGGGTATAATGTGGACTTGGTTATAAATTTTATATTTTAAAGCACCTTTTTAATTTTAAACCCAAGAGTGATGGAAATGGCGCCCCCAGCTCCCCCCCAAACCACTGTGTTAAATAAAGCAAAAGATGATAAAGGAAGCTCAGTCTCAAAATGGTTCCAACGAATGTGTAGTGCAGAATGAGATTTGTTAGCATCTCTCTTTAGTGGAGCCGAACACCGCAGAAGCCATAAATAATGCACAGCTGCTAACCATCATAATTAGAATGCCTGCTGAGAAATGGCTGCAACACACCAGTAGGATGGCAGTGACTAACTATTTCAATACACCGGCTCTGGGGATGGGGATGCACACAGCGTCTGGTCCCCTACTCACTGGATCAAATTGCCTTGGCCAAATTGCCTTGGTCATCATTGCCTTGCTGATTCATAACCCCCCAAAAGCAGCCGCAATGTCTCTTAAAATCCCAGCGGTCTTTACGAAATGTGCCACGGTAACCATTTATTCAGCTTGGGGCAGATGAGGAGAGAAATGACAAGGAAGCAGGACCAATAAGTAGGCATTGTTTTGTAGCAGGCTTCCCACGTTCCCAGGATGCTAAAGATACATCAGCTGGGATGACTGGGAACTGGGAACCCAGTTTTGTTGATGTCCGTGGCGCTTTTGTACAAACAATTCTTCAGTCTTGCGTGCATGATATCCAGCCAGAAATTTATTCCCTTCATACTTTTTTTTGCTAGTTTAAATTTGTTCTCATTTTTAAAAGCATTAAACACACACCCAAAACAGCTTTAAATGTATACAGTGCTGCAGATGACTTTTAGGGACAAAGTTGTCACACGGCTAATTCTTCAATGAAGAAAAATCACATGCAGGTATCAGATTTGCTAATGCGCCACAACTCAGCAGAAGCACTCTGTATTCTAGAATAGTAGACTTTCCAGACACAGAGTCCTGTCATTAGCTCAGATATGAATGATGGGACACAGTTCTCTCCCTCCCTCCCCCCTCTCTTTTACTGTTATCTTAAGATGGTTGGTGGACCTATCTTAGGTCAGGGCAGGGGACAGCAACCTTTTTCAGCCGTGGGCCAATCCACTGCCCCTCAGACCATGTGGTAGGCCAGACTATATTTTTTTGGGGGGGGAGGAATGAACAAATTCCTATGCCCCACAAATAACCCAGAGATGCATTTATAAATAAAAGCACACATTCTACTCATGTAAAACACCAGGCTGGCCTCACGAATAACCAAGATTATGCATTTTAAATAAAAGGACACATTCTACTCATGTAAAAACACGCTGATTCCCGGACTGTCCATGGGCCGGATTGAGAAGGCCCACGGGCCTTAGGTTGCCTACCCCTGGGTCAGGCTGACTGTGACCTAGTTGTGGGTCTCAAGAATTCACGAGTTGAGGAACTACATACTAGACCAGGGTTTCCCAGACTTAGGTCTCCAGCTATTGTTGGACTAAAACTCCGACCTTCCCCAGCTAGCAGGACCAGTGATCATGGATAATGGGAATTGTAGTCCAAAAACTGCTGAAGACCAGAGTTTGGGAAACCCTGTACTAGAATGTCCTAGACAACAGATAAACACAATTGCTAGAATAGTTATTGTATTACGTCATTTTATGGTTTTTTTCTAAAAAAAAATTAAGTCAAACCAAGCATTCATAGAAAACAACAACAACAACTACAACTACAACAACAACAACAACAACAACAACAACAACAATAATAATAAATTTATTTATACCCCGCCCATATGGCTAGGTTTCCCCAGCCACTCTGGGTGGCTTCCAACAAAATATTAAAATAATCTGTTAAACATTAAAAGCTTCCCTTAACTGGGCTGCCTTCAGATGTCTGATAAAAGTCTGGTAGTTGTTTTTCTCTTTGACATCTGGTGGGAGGGCGTTACACAGGACAGGTGCCACTACCAAGAAGGCCCTCTGCCTGGTTCCCTGTAACTTGGCTTCTCGCAGTGAGGGAACCACCAGAAGGCCCTCGGCACTGGACCTCAGTGTCCGGGCGGAATGATGGGGGTGGAGACACTCCTTCAGGTATACTGGGCCAAGGCCGTTCAGGGCTTTAAAGGTCAGCACCAAAACTTTGAATTGTGCTCGGAAACATACTGGGAGCCAATGTAGGTCTTTCAAGATCAGTGTTATGTGGTCTCAGCTGCCGCTCCCAGTCACCAGTCTAGCTGCTGCATTTTGGATTAGTTGCAGTTTCTGGGTCACCTTCAAAGGTAGCCCCACATGAGGAATATATGGGCGCATATTCAAAAAGTACATCGTTTCAAAACCACTTTTGAATTTCTGTGATAAAGAACACTGTGCTTGAGCGTAAGGAAAGAATGTTGTTGAATTTTCGTCATTTAGCTAAGTTCTCAATACATGACCTACTAGGTACTCAAGACTGGCAGAAATCTCCTCTGGTAAAAACTGAGCACATGATTGCTGTGTTATATTTGTGAGTTTGCAAGGGAGCTATAAATATTTTCCAGCCCACTGCACTGTGCTCATAAGACTGGATGTGAGTGAATTGTTATGGTATATAGGTAGAATGCCCATGTAAGCGGGGAAATATTCAGAGCCACTCATAAAGGAAAACAACAAATTAAGAGTCAGGGTACTTGCTCCCCTTAAATAATTCTTATGAGTTTCTGTTGCTGGGAAACCTACAGCAAACAACAGGGAATCTTAAGATCATAAGGCTTAAGCCAATTCCTCTTCCTCTCCAGGAATTAATTTAGCCCTTTTGGGGTATTGATCTGGCCCTGTTCCTGTTCTGCCAGCTGTGTCAGTCAGAAGTGGATTTTCTATGGAGCACAGACACGTTCCATTGAAGAAGAAGAGGAATTAAAAAAAGTGTTTTCAGATAAGGCTTTGCTCTCGGCTTTTTCGCTGAAGTTTTTCGGAGTAGCTGCTATGCTGAATCTTCTGAGGTGCATGCAGAGTTTTTAAAAAGCTGAAAAATAGGGGAAGCGCCTTTAGCTCAGAGGCAGAGAGGATACACCATGAACACAGAATATCTTGGAGGCAGGCAGCGTCTTGGGTCTCCTGGGCCTTTGAGGTGAGCAGATCATGAATGGCATCAGTTCAGTCAGATAGCTATGATGTCTTTGTTTGAAATCACCCAGCAAATATTTATCCATAGCCACAAGGGATCACCTGGAAGTGAGAATCCCTGTAAAATAGCACTCATATTGTGTGTGTGTTTGCATCGTAGTGGTGAATTGTTGAGATTTTATCTGATCACAAGCTGATGCTGGACCTGTTGATGTTTGGGAGAAGAGCATAGTCTCTGTTATCATCACCGTGATCAATTTATTTATATGCCGTGTTTCCACTTTATGCTTGAAACTGCCCCCAAGAACAATAAGCAAATCAATATTTGCAGGTATGACAAAATATAGTTATATAGTCATACAGATATCAAACAGAATTCATAATGTAATAATTAAATTCACATTAGCAAGCTAACCAAGAGACGGCAATTAAATTTTTCCCTAAACCTATTAAAAACATTCCTTTCAAAAATAAGATTAAAAGATCCTATTCACATTTAGCCAGCAAATCCACTAGCTCACCCAAACCATGAAGATATTGGAAGCAAATAGCCACAGCAATATCAAAATGTTACAGTGAACTAGTGAAATTCAAAACCTCTCAAAACAGCAGCATTACGAGGGCCCAGAAGTCCTATGTCCCAGGGGACAAAGGAAGCATTGTATCTCCTCTCCCTGGACAGAGAGAGATCTCTGACCTTGGAGAAGGACAACTGATGTCAGATTTTCCCTCCTTGTGCTGAGGAAACATCTGTGGCACTTGGGCACTAGAGTGCCAATGCTGCCCTTGGTTCTTCGTTCCTTGCATCCTATGGCCACATAAGTAAGGTTGCACAGCATCTAACATCCCTCTTCTTCCACCAAAGGTCACTCTGGGCACGGGGACTTAATCCAGTTCACATTTAAAGGTGATCCTAGCTATTTCACACTTTGCCACATGATAGGCAAGTCGAAACACAGGCATCCTTTGAAATCCCCTCTTCTCTGAATTCTGCAATGCAGTTCTACAGCTGAATAAAGTGTACAAAGACGCATCTATACTAGGGTAAAATATGTATACAAAATGCATTATTTCAGGGGGAACTGCTTTGCCACAATGTGCAGACTGGGCAACGTTGTAGGTAAAGATGTCTGTGTTAGAAGAAATTTGCAGAAAAATGCTGATGAGGACTTTTAAAAAAACCACAAACTATGGAAATGTGGAGAAATGAACTGAAGATTAGAAAAATGAGAGAAACCAAAATTGACTGATTTGCGCATCCGTATGTCGCTTACCCCTCTTCCATTATATATTGCTGTAGGCTCTTTCAGGCTTGCTGTGTTCTATATTCATTTACTTTGTGAGAATCCACCCTCTGCATATTTAAAAGCCAAAATGGTGATTGATCTTGTGGTAATGGTATCCTGGAAAGACATAATTATCCAACACAGTGTTATCAACAGTTCAAAACACACTTCAGTAGCTACAATGGGTAAAATGATGGTTGTCATGGAAGGTTTAGAGGACACACCAGTCAGAATGCTGGGCATATTTTTGTACAGTGGTACCTCGGGTTAAGAACTGAATTCATTCTGGAGGTCCGTTCTTAACCTGAAACTGTTCTTAACCTGAAGCACCACTTTAGCTAATGGTGCCTCCCACTGCCGCTGCATGATTTCAGTTCTCATCCTGAAGCAAAGTTCTTAACCCGAGGTAATATTTCTGGGTTAGCGGAGTCTGTAACCTGAAGCGTCAGTAACCCAAGGTACCACTGTATTTCCTTTTCTCAGTCACTTCCAAATTGGCCTGTTTTCTGAGATTCCATCCTGATTTGTTTGCACAAGGTTTTCAGGGAGGTTAGACAACATTGGAAATATTAGCAAGCGTCTCCGGAAGATAAGGACCAGGGACAAAATAAACCTAATGGTATATAGGGTAAGGTTACCAGGCGTCCCCGTTTCCCGGGGACGGTCCCCAGATTTACAAATCAGTCCCCTGACAAAATCCTATCATTCCGACTCACTTCAATGAAGCGTCCCTGGATTCATTGAAAATAATCTGGTAACCTTAATATAGGGATAGTTGGGTAGACTTTTAAAAAGTGACTCAGAGCTGTCACACTATTGCATGTCATAGAACACTTTCTATTCTTAACAAGCTAAAAAGGAAGAGAGGCTGTTACACTTGTGTTCAGAGAATAGAATAGAATAGAATAGACCTTGCACTTCGTTTGGTGGTGGGAGTGTCCATTAATTGCAAAGTTCTAAAACTTGACCTGGACACGGCTGAGTTAAGGCAGGTTGAAAGCATGCCATCAATATTCACCGTCAGTACAAATACTACCGTATACATAAATCCCCATCTGTCAGTATGGAACGGTGCCGGCTCAAGTTAATTGGACTCTTGCCCTAAAACACAGGTGCCTGGCATTAACGTGTTTCAATTGCCAGGCTACAAAGCAGTGGGTACCACTTCCTTCGCAGGAGGTTTCTTCCTGGTGCCAGCACATGAATGCTCTGGCATTCGGCCGGCAGTACCGCTCATCATTCAGAAAAGGGGTAAATGCAGGCAACAGAAGGTATCTTAGGCCAGGGGTGAGGAATGTTGTTTTGTTTCTTAAGCCCAAGGGCTGCATTTCCTTTGGGGGGCGGGGCAGAGGAGTGAGAAGGGACTGATGGGAAGGGTCAGTGGAGCAACACGTGCCAATTTTACCCCTGTGCAGGTAGCCTAGTTTCCATACTCAGTCCCACACCCCTCCGTATCTCCTCCATCCAGGCAAGGAAGAGGCATATTGTACACAATCCACCCAGGCAAAACACTCAAGGAGGGTAGCAAAGCAGGGAGGTGAGGCTGCGTGGGCCAGATTGAGATTCCTGGAGGGAGGGCCACATCCCTGCCTTGGGCTCTTAGCTCTCACCTATGTGTGCATTCCGTGAGGTTTAAGTCGTGGTTGCAGAGATGCTCCTAAGTGCTGCCTATCAAGGCTGCAGGCAAGCAACAGATTTTGCAGAACGTTGGAAGCTACATTCATACAATATTTCCACAGTACAGTGGTACCTTGGGTTACATACGCTTCAGGTTACAGACACTTCAGGTTACAGACTCTGCTAATTCAGAAATAGTACCTCAGGTTAAGAACTTTGCTTCAGGATGAGAACAGAAATCGTTTGACGCCAGCGCCGCAAGACCCCATTAGCTAAAGTGGTCTTCAGGTTAAGAACAGTTTCAGGTTAAGAACGGACCTCCAGAACAAATTAAGTTCTTAACCTGAGGTACCACTGTATTCTTTCCTTATAGGTTTTGCATGTGTATCTGGTGCTTCAAGCAACACCCTCGAAATCTATTCCATATAATTTATTACAACACTTATCATCCACATTTCTTCCAAGTTGCTGAAGGTTGTGTATATGGTTCTCCCCTCCCATTTTATCCTCACTGTATAACAGTGTTTGGCCTAAGGTAATGCAACATTTTGGTCCAGCAGGGATGGGTCATTTGACACCCTTCCCCCAACCTTTGTGACACCAGCTTAAGCCAGGCTCTGGGAAAGAGGCATGAGGGTGTATGGGCAATCTATCCGGAAGATAATTGTATATAGAGGAGTTAGTGATCTGGCGTGGTTGCCGTCTTCCTGCTCTTTGTTCCTCCCCCCTCCCCTTGTCTCTTAAGTTCTTTGATGGCACGAGAACAGCCTTTAATGTCCTAATCTGGTGGAAGGAAGTGATAGGGCTAGGTACCTTCTTTGATGTTGGACATTGTTTCGAGAAAGTGAGGCATTGGGAAGGGGTGGCTTATGAATAATCTGTACATAGCCAGTAATAAATGATCTACACATAGTCTGTCGGGCAAGCCACACATGCTAGCTTTCTATAAATTGGATGGTTTGGGCCAGAATTGGGAGAAGATTGTGCATGGACTGATCAGCCATGGGGCCGTGCAAACTGAGGCTACCTGGGGGAGTCACTTCGCCACTTCTTGAGGGCTTCCAAGTAGCAGGCTGAGGTGCTTGCTTGGTATGTACATATTGCTTGCTGTTTAGAATAAAATCTTTAATCTTCTCACTCACTTGTGTTTTGTATTGCTTCTGAATCTCATTTCAAAAGAACCACCTTGCATTTGGCAAGACAAAGGGCTCTGGACCTAGAGCCCTCTTACCTCCTCCCCAGAGCCCTGTAAACACTTGGGAAGAGGGATGTAGGACTCCAGGAGCCAGTGTGGTGTAGTGGTTAAGAGCGGTAGTCTCTTAATCTGGGGAACCGGGTTCGCGTCTCCGCTCCTCCACATGCGGCTACTGGGTGACCTTGGGCCAGTCACACTTCTTTGAAGTCTCTCAGCCCCACTCACCTCACAGAGTGTTTGTTGTGGGGGAGGAAGGGAAAGGAGAATGTTAGCCGCTTTGAGACTCCTGAAGGGGAGTGAAAGGCGGGATATCAAGTCCAAACTCTTCTTCTTCTTCTTCCCGAAGCTGGGCAAGAGCATAATGGGCTTTGAGAAGATGTCCTCTTCAACTGTGCACCTGCTGCAACTATACCACTCAGAATGCCCTAAATCCGCCTCTAGGTCAGGGCTGGCTGGGGCTGATGAAGTTGTAGACCACCAACATATGTAGAACATTACCTTGGCTATTCTTGCTCAGAGGTATCTTGGACTTCAGTTTAAAAGGTCCACTCAGTCTGGAAACAAATGAGCAACTTTTGTTTCCCCTCCCCTCTCTTTTAGCATAGGCTTTGTGTCATCCACACATGAAACTAGTGTGAGGAGAACCTGAGCTTACAGGGTTAAACAGCTCAGAGTGTACGCTCTGCCTACTGTGGAGAGGAGGGGGGAAATGCTACGTCATTTCCGAGAGACTCAAGCCTTTGTTCTGTCTGTCTCTACTTTCGCTTTTGAGGAGAGAGGACGTGTTTTCGCGATGCTGTTCGCTGTGATAGATAATGGATAGCCTGCTGTAAATAAAACTGCTTTTAGCTGCTAAGATCCTGTGTGGACTTTATTTAAGCACACTGAAGAATGCACTGGAGTTTTTTTATTTGCAGCTTCCTCTAGCCGCTGTTGAACTCTGCTATGCTCAGATGTCGGTCTTTTGGAATGCAGAGGCCTGTGATGGGAAGCGTGCCGGACCTCACGCTTATCTGAGCAATAAATCAATATAATCCAACAGGTTATGGAGGCAGTAATTGCAATTAGAGGAAGCCTGCCTTTGATGTGCTGTGTGCTTAAGAAGGCTGAGAGAACTGAGAAGCTGTTGTTTTGCTGCCGGAAGGCAAAAGTCCTGCTTTGAGGCTTCGCCTGGGAGAAAAACAGGGAAGCTGGATGCAATGCTGTGTGCTGCAAAGAGCCACTGGAGGCCTCTCCGTTGAAGCTGGCTGGTACGCGTGAGTACTTCAAAGCCCCAAAGGGAGCACTGGGGGAGGAGATGGCTGAGCTCCAGGACTTTTATGATGTCCCGTTTGAAAAGCTCACAACCCAGTCCTGGGATATCTGGGTTAGAAGAGTCAGGGGGTGGTTTTTGGCCACAGGGTTCTGGGGTATAGCCCAGAAGGAGCCGGCCCCACCCATGCCAGTTGCTGCTGAAGAAGGAGGAGCAGAACTGGAGGCTGCATTGCTGGAAGATAGAGAGCTGAGAATGCAAAGGGAGCTCTGCATGTTGAGAGCAAGCGTGGACGCTATCCTGTTGCCCCACCTGGAGGGCATTGAGTCGGCTCAGGCCGCCTGGCAGGTGCTGAGGAGTCTGTGTGATAGCTCAGCAGGAGCCCAGGGCCGGGAGAAAGCCGAGAGCAGGCAGGAAGCTGAGAGCCCAGAGGGGGCTGCTGGCCATGTTCCTGAAGTTACAGCTGGGAGTAGCTGCTTTGTCTCCGAGGGGCCGTGTGATGTTGAGGCCTACAACCAGAGTGCTGGGGAGCGTGCAGGCCCAGGCTGTGCACCCAAAGGTGGGGGTACAGGGAACAAAGGAATGGCTGAAGAAGGAGCTGTGAGAGCTGTTGCTACGCGTCGCCGCTGTTATCGCTGTGGCTCCCCCTCCCATCTGGTGAGAGAATGTCCAGTGGAGGAACAGCCCAAGGCTGTCTCCCGTAGCAACCAGATAAAGAGCTCTTCTTCAAAGCGTGGGAAAGGCAAGCCGAAGGCAGCTGGCAGAGACACTGAACGTAAACATTTGGCTGCCTCTATGGCTGTAGTCAAGAGTTGTCAACAGGATGCTGTGCTGGCTTTTGTCATCGACAGTGGAGCCTCCCATCATCTCGTGCCTTCTGCTGGATTCCTGGAGAACTGCACCTCTGTAAAATCTGGGAAGACTGTCTGTTTAGCAGATGGGACTCGACACCCACTCACGCAGACTGGCTCACTGTTTTGTTCTTTCTTGCAGGACTCAATCCAGGCTTTTGTTGTTCCAGGACTGTCCTGCGCGTTGCTGTCTGTCAGTGCACTTCTTGCTGAAAACTACAGAGTGTGTTTTGAGAACAATAAGTGTTCTATTTCCAAGAATGGACAGCACCTAGTCAGTGTTGAATGTAAAGACAGGTTGTTTGTGATAAATGCTTCTTTTGCAGGTCCAGGTCCAGATGACACGGAGGAGGCTCAAGCGCAGTGTGCCAATGTTCCAGTTCATGATGCGTGTCCCCATCTCTGGCACCGACGCATGGCACACGTGTCGTGGGGGTCAGTGAAAAGGATCCCAGAGTATACGCAAGGGTGCAAAATGAAATCATGTGCTAAGTTTCTAGATTGCAGAGCGTGCAAGTCCGCAAAGGTGAAAACGTGCACATACCCTAGGTCTGAGAGGGTGACCACTAGGGCTTTTCAATTAATTCATGCAGATTTGTCAGGTCCGTTTTCTGTGAGCAGTTTGGGCGGAGCCAAATTTGCGCTGGTTCTGATTGATGACCATACGACGAATTCTTGGACGTTCTTGCTTCGGCGCAAAGATGAAGCTGCGCCGCTAATCAAAGACTGGATTGCGGCTGTGGAACTGCAGTTTTCCACACGGGTGCAAAACTTTCAGAGCGATCGCGGTGGGGAGTTCACCGGGTCTGCACTGCAAAGTTTCTTCCGCAAAAAGGGGATTCAACACAGGTTGACTTCTCCACACAGTCCCCAACAGAATGGGATCGCGGAACGCAGAAATAGGACTCTAGGGGAGATGTCCGCAGCTCTTTTGTTTGATGCCGGGCTCCCACAGCGTTTTTGGGGGGAGGCTTGGCGAACGGCCAACTTTATTCTGAACAGGTCGTTCAATTCAGTGGTAGGTGACACACCGTATTTCTTGCTTCATGGCAAGAAACCGAAGGTGCACTACTTCCGCGTTTTTGGCTGTGAGGCTTGGGTCCCCGTACCAAAGGCCAAACGCAAGAAAGGTGAACCCAGGTCCCAAAAGATGATTTTTTGTGGGTATGAGCCAGGGACCAAGGGGTGGAGGTTTGCGTATCCGTCAGGGAATCAGTCCAGGATTCTGCTCAGCAACAGTGCTGAATTCTGTGAGCAGAGTGGCTGGGCAAGGATACATGGGAACCCTGACATCCTGTCAGAGAGTCTGCTAGACTCTGCTGATGAAAGAGAGGAAGAGGTTGAACCTGCTACTGAGGTTCAGAGTCCAGACCCAGTGCAGGCAGAGGGGAGAACTTCTCCCAAGGCTGTGAAGATTGAGCAACGCAGTGCTCCATCTTCCCCCACAGGTTCGGCTGAGAAGTCCAGAAGGCGCAGTAAGTCAGAGGGGGAGCTCTCTGATGCCAAGGACGTTCTGGCTGGCCCTAGTGGGTCAGAGGGGGTTCCTGAAGTAGTGCTGCGCCGTTCAACGCGGACGACCAAGGGGAAACCTCCTGAAAGGTTTGCCGTCACTAGTGTGTGGGTCAGAATGGCACAGTGTGAACCCGAGAGTTTTGAGGATGTTCAGAAACTGCCTCAAGAAGAAGCCAGGAAATGGCATGAGGCGATGCAGAAGGAGATGAACTCAATGGAGTCTCTAGGTGTGTTCTCCCTCACGAAGTTGCCGGTGGGTGAAAATGCAGTGGGTAGCCGCTGGGTTTACCGTCTTAAGCCCACAGCGACAGGAGAACCGCAGTATAAGGCCAGATTAGTGGCGAGAGGATTCACGCAGCGCAGGGGGTTGCATTATACGGAGATTTATGCGCCCACGTGTAGGAGTGAGTCTCTACGCTTGGTCTTGGCCATCGCTGCACAAAGAGGTTTGCTGGTGCATCACTTTGATGTGGATGTTGCTTACTTGAACTCAGACCTCCAGGAGGATCTGTACATGCTTCCTCCTCCAGGGTTTGAGGGCAATGAGCGAGGTACTGTGTGGAAACTTCACAAGTCAATTTACGGCCTGAAGCAGTCGGCCAGGAATTGGAACTTGTGCCTGAATGAAGCTTTGGAGAAGCTAGGTTTCAGGAAGAGTCTTGCTGACAGTTGCCTGTTCCTTAGAGGATTAGGAGACTCACAGGAACTGGTGTTGTTTTATGTTGATGACATCATCCATGTTGGAAAGGCAGACAAACAGGTGCAGAAGTTTGCCAAAGAGCTTGGGAAACGGTTTCAGCTCAAGGACCTGGGTGCAGTAAAGATCTACCTAGGTGTCCAGATAGCGAGAACTGAGGATGGTAGCTTCTTGCTCAGTCAGAAAGGCAAGATTGAGCAGTTGCTTGAGAAGTTCAGAATGTCCGATTGTGCAGGAGTTCGGACACCCATGGAGACGAACTTCGTGAAAGATAGCCAGCAAGCAGAAAGTGCTGAGTTTGAGAATGCTGAACTCTTTCAGTCAGCTGTAGGTAGTCTGTTGTATCTGTCCCAATGGAGCAGACCAGACATTGCCTTTGCTACCAACCTGCTAAGTAGGGAAGCGTCAAAGCCCAGTGTGAGTGCTTGGCACGGTATCAAGCGGGTACTGCGCTACCTGCAGCATACCAAAGACTTCTGTCTTAAGCTGCCAGCTGAAGGTGAGGCGAAGCTCACATGCTATGCGGACAGTGACTGGGCGAATTCGCAGGACCGCAAGTCTGTGTCTGGGTTGGTGATAAAGTTTGGGAAATCACTGGTTGGGTGGAAGTCCCGGAAGCAGAGTCTCATTGCGCTGTCTTCTACTGAGGCTGAATTCAGTGCACTGTCAGATTTGTGCTGGGAACTAGAGTTCTATAGATGCTTGGTGCAAGAGATCTATGGGGATTGTAGCTTGCCCATCACGGTTTGGGAAGACAATCAACCCTGTTTGAAATTGGCTGAATCTGCGCAATTTAAGGCGAGAACCAAGCATCTGGACATACGTTTCCGAAATGTGTGTCAGAGTGTTCAGTCAGGTTTGATACGACTGAAGTACTGTGCCAGTCACAGTAACCTGGCCGATGGATTTACCAAACCTTTAAGCTTCCAGCGTCATGGGGAGTTTTGTGGTGGTTTGGAGTTGGGGGTAAGTTCTGTACTTACTTTCCCCACAGTAGCGCAGGGCGAGAGGGGGTGTGAGGAGAACCTGAGCTTACAGGGTTAAACAGCTCAGAGTGTACGCTCTGCCTACTGTGGAGAGGAGGGGGGAAATGCTACGTCATTTCCGAGAGACTCAAGCCTTTGTTCTGTCTGTCTCTACTTTCGCTTTTGAGGAGAGAGGACGTGTTTTCGCGATGCTGTTCGCTGTGATAGATAATGGATAGCCTGCTGTAAATAAAACTGCTTTTAGCTGCTAAGATCCTGTGTGGACTTTATTTAAGCACACTGAAGAATGCACTGGAGTTTTTTTATTTGCAGCTTCCTCTAGCCGCTGTTGAACTCTGCTATGCTCAGATGTCGGTCTTTTGGAATGCAGAGGCCTGTGATGGGAAGCGTGCCGGACCTCACGCTTATCTGAGCAATAAATCAATATAATCCAACAACTAGCACTCATGACATCGGTCAAATCGGATTAAAAATCATCATCAAATACTCATCAATTCATTCGGCTTCTTCAAAACTGAGGTTCTCTGCTGTCCTAGGGAGACCATTCCAGAATTAAAAGCCTGTCCAGATCTTAGTTATTAATAGATAGCAGGTATTGATTAGCTCTTGTACCCCAAGATCAAATTTAATCAAACTCTTGCCGTCTTTCAAATCTTTATTCTGATTAACAGCATCATCCTTCTACAGGAGCGACATATTTCTCTTTGAAGAGCGCAGACCTCTTCTCGTGACTGGGAGTATAAAGACATACGCCCTGATTGATGGACCAAACGCACCTACGCTTTATGGCACCTGTTTGAGCTTCCCTGCCAGCAAACTCTGAATTCATGGACACTTCTGACTGCCACCAAGACAGATTGTACAACACAGCAGGTGCCTGAGCAGCTCACAAACGTTTTACAGATGAAATGGATGTAAGGGAAAACCATTTATTCTCTTTCAAGTTGGCCTAACAATGCCATGGAAATGGTGCCAAGTACTAAGAAATAAATAAACGAGCCACAAAAGTGTAATCTAAACAGGTTAGGCCCTTGGAGTCTCCAGGAAAGAACAAGTTCAGCTGGAAAGCAATATCTCTGGCTTCTGAAGGGAGAGAGGAGAGCCTGAGGCCCACTCTATCACCATGACTAGGACCATCTGGCATTTGGTTCCTCCCATACCCTCCAACATTTCTGCAATGAAAACAGGGACATCCTATTCAATAATAATAATAATAATAATTAATAATATACCACACCCATCTGACTGGGTTGCTCCAGGCGTTCTGGGCAACTTTCAACATATATAAAAACATAAAACATTAAAAAACTTCCCTATACAAGGCTGCCTTCAGATATCTTCTAAAGATTGTATGGTTACCTATCTCCTTGGCTCAGAGATCACATAACTCCATACCCTCCAACATTTCTCCAATGAAAATAGCGACGTCATAAGGAAAAGTGGGACACACTGGGATCAAATCAGAAACTGGAATTTCTTTAAATCCAGGACTGTACCTAGAAAATAGGGACACTTGGAGGGTCTGAAATGAACTTATTTTCTTTTCCCCTTCACATGCTTTTTCTCTTTGGGTCATAAGAGATTGTAAGCAGCGTTCAAAACTCCCATTGTTCTAGGCGCGTTTTGCAACAAGGGTTTTCATTAGCGTGAGCAGTTTCTGAGCTCTGGGCGCAGCACTGCACCTAAGATTTCAGATGAGAACTGCAGAGTGGAAGGAAAGGAGGACCTTTTTCTGCTTCCCCACTTCCAGAAACCCTGAAGACTGGAGAAGAGACCCTCTTAGGGAGGTGGGCTGGGGAAGCATGGCCTTTTGTTTTTTGCAGTCTTCGGATGAGGACTAGACCGTGTGAAAAATGAATATAAGATTTTAGCTGTATTTCATTCATTTGCAGCTTTGTATTCTTGCTATTAAAAAAGTGCACCTAGACATTCTGTTGTTGTGCCCATATCCTAGGTTTAAGGTGCTATTTAGCTCCTAGCTTTCATATCTCTGTTTCTAACACTGATTGTAAGGCTACAGGCCAGGACTGTACAGCGGCAACAACAAGAAACTCTGTCCCCTATTTTAATTTTATAGAGGTTTTTGAGTGGTTAGGGTCATTATCTTTACCAGTGTTTGTGGGATCCTTCTTGTTAGTACAGCTATACCCTAAGAGTAATGGCCTTTGAAGATTAAAAATGAATGGAACTGAGCTCTAAATGAACAACAGTGTACTACCTATAGCAACCACATTACACAGGTACAGCTTACTCACTGTGTAAACGTGCGTAGTGCGAATGGCTACAGTCTCTTGCCACTTCTCTTCAAAGTAGATCATTTTCCTTTCCCACGCCAGAAGCACAACATGCATTTCTGACAGGCGATCAAAGATAGATTGATCAATAAGAAATACAGGTTTGGATTTAATTCTGACATCTTATTTAGGGTCCTCACGAAAAATGTCACTACGGAATATGATAGGAAGAACAGAATATCATTTTAGGGGTAGCCTTTGAAAGTTTAGGGTAGTGGGCTTATTTCAAGCACAAAATGGAGGCTGGTGCAAATTTTGAAAGCGCAGATTTTGAAAGATAGCTGTGTTTTGACCCATGCATTGCTTTGGAAAGGGAAAGATGGATAGATCCTGCTTTAAATGCAACCTGAATCAAATTTCCCCCTTATCCTTAGTGGACGGATTATCTACTTGTAATTGACCTCCTTGAGCTTTGGGTTAATTTGTTGATGTTAACAGCTATTTTTAATTTGTGTCCCTCTAACCTCTGCTCTCTTGATATCGCCGATTAGAAGCATGGCAGGGACTTACTGGCTTATGCTGTGATTATCACACTTGCCTCTTGGGATTTTAATGATCAGGGTGTTCAAAACTTTAAAAATGTCAGCTGCTGGCTACCTGGACACACCGTTCCTTTCAGCAAACATCTTATTAATCTTCTGGCTTTTAAGAAGAAAAGTGGGAGAGAATGTTTTGAGTGAGGTGTTAGTGCCAAATTATTTTTAAATTAAGCCTGGTGATTTTTTCTTCTTCTCCAGATCTTGAGAGGAGAAGGGGGGGAGGAATCCCTTAAATCTGTGGGGGAATGGGATTAAGCCAAGGCACTTCAAGTGATAGCAGGCTGAAGGCAACAGGAGCTTTCATGATGAGATATAATAAGAAGGGACAAAGGAGCAAAGCCTGTTGTCAGGATGAAAAGAATACAAAGTCAGGGAGATAAGTACTTACTCATTACACACAGGGGAACGTCGTGTAAGTTGTAGAAATTGAGAGAGTGATTGAGAATCCGCAGGTGCTCACTAAATTTGAAAATGAAGGTGTGTATATAAAATCATACCTATCGAATTAGGAAGAATATGTTATCCCCGAGATGTAAATTTTAGGTATGGCAGGACTGTGCAAGGGTGAACTATTTCGTGCTCCCCCAGGTGAGACACATCAGAGATAACAAGCAATAATGGGTCTCATTTGTGTAGCATTCTGCTACTTCAAAGCATTTCTAAATATCACCTTAATTGTGTCAAAAGGAGTAGGCCAAAAGGAAAGGTCGGTGTTAAGGCTGTTTCTTCTGAGATGTCAATGTGGGATGCATACTCCAATCAATTGTCACGGAACCTGATTTTTAAATGATTCAGGTCAATTACAGCAAGACCTTTGTAAGCCAACCACTCGCACAATGTCATTACGAGCTGCTACAGTCAGCTGTCGAGCTCGTTGTTAGTATTTTGCCATTTGAAGCAATTAAGATACCAACATGATTGTCGCCTGGAGGTTCAAACTCATAAAGCAAGAACATAAGAAGAGCCTTTCTGGATGAGACCACACAGGTCTGTCCTGTCTAGTCCTTCCCCCCGCTAATAGTGACCGCCAAACATACGCTTCTGGGAAACCCACAAGCAAGGCACATTTTCATTTCTCTTGGCCTCAGCACCTGGTACTCAAGGATATACTGTATCTGAACATAGGTAAAAGGTAAAGGACCCCTGGACGGTTAAGTGCAGTCAAAGGCGACTGTGGGGTGTGGCGCTCATCTTGCTTTCAGGCCGAGGGAGCTGACGTTTGTCCACAGACAGCTTTTCCAGGCCATGTGACCAGCATGGCTAAACCGCTTCTGGAACAATGGGACACTGTGACGGAAACCAGAGTGCAGAGAAACGCCATTTACCTTCCTGTCACAGTGGTACCTATTTATCTACTTGCACTGGTGTGCTTTCGAACTGCTAGGTTGGCAGGAGCTGGGACAGAGCTCACCTCATTGCGGGGATTCAAACCGCCAACCTTCTGATCAGCAAGCCCAAGAGGCTCAGTGGTTTAGAGCACAGTGCCACCCGCATCCCTTCATCTGAACATAGAGGTTCAGTCTAGCTACCATGGTTCGTAACAGTTTATAGGCCTAAACACCACAAGCTTGTTGAACCATTTTTAAAGGTATTTAAGCCAGTAGCAATTGCCAGAAAATTCCAGAGGTGGAGACCTCTGCCAAATACTGACTAGACTAAGAGCATGTTCAGAACCGTGAAGATTCAATGCCACATAATTTTCACTTCTTTTTGTAGAAAAGTGGCATTTTTCATGACAGCTGTAGAGCGGAAAACCTTTCAGTTTGACTTAGCTCCCCCCCCCCCTTTGTTAGAACAATTTAATTTCTGACTTACTTATAGCATCCCCCCTGCTCCCGTGTGTAGATCCAGCCTGGGTGTGATTTCCAGTGAAGAAATGGCAGGCAGGAGAAGAATGCTTCGTCTCTTTCCCTTTGAGACCATTCCCTGCTAGCAGGGCTCATTTCATTTGCCCTTCTCTGGGTGGGAGATGGGGGAAACGTTGCTGGAGAATGCTTTGCGGGAGGAAAAGCAGTGGGCAGAGGAATGGTTCGACACTTTTCTCCCACCCTAATAGTTGCCACCCATGGCACTTGGCTGCTCTTGGGCAGCAACACCTGTTCAAAGCTACACATTAACCAAAATATTGCATCGTTCTAAGCTAAGTTGCTGCTTAAGACAAAACCAAAGGCCAAAAGGGAAATATCCCCCATCCGCAATATAATAGTGTTAAGCTGTGTTCCCTGTTCTTACCATAACCTTCATTCCTTCTCCATTATAGGTGATTATGCTACTGGGAGCATCTATGATCACAAGACTCCCAATTATTTAGGGACAGTCTTTGTTGCAGACAGACCAACTGCTAAGCGACAGATTGATTCATTGGTCTGGGTTGCATACTTTAATTGTGGATCATTATATTTCGGTACTTGCATAATTGGTTTTTATACTGCTCGGAGGCCTATTTGAGTGTTAAGTAGTATACAAATTACCGCATTTTGGCTCTATAAGACGCACCAGACCACAAGACGCACCTAGTTTTTGGAGGAGGAAAACAAGAAAAAAAATATTCTGAATCTCAGAAGCCAGAACAGCAAGAGGGATTGCTGCGCAGTGAAAGCAGCAATCCCTCTTGCTGTTCTGGCTTCTGGGATAGCTGCACAGCCTGCATTCGCTCCATAAGATGCACACACATTTCCCCTTACTTTTTAGGAGGGAAAAATGAGTGTTATAGATCAAAAAATATGGTAATTAATTTATTGACACTTAGGCACCAGGCCTAAGCAAAACCAGTCCTCAAGGGCTGAAAATGGAGTGTTGCATGGTACTGGTTATGCAAAAAAACAAGTATGGCTGTATTGTTACATGTGCATTTTCATACACAGTTATGATTAAAAAATAAAATAAAAATAAAACAAATCCCTGCTTCACTATGCGAAGAATCAGAGGGAGGTAAAGACAACATGGGTTTTCTTTGTTCAGCAACTATGTGTGGCTTTTAAGAGACACAAATGTAACTTACTTGGAAGAAGATTTGATGGGAGTGTGACTCCAGCTGTTTTTCCACTTTGGGAACAGAAAGGTCGTCTGCATAAGTATTGCAATTTGTATTTTGTTGACGCCCTATAAAAAACACAGTTCTGACACCTATCACATCAAGAGCAGAGAAGAGATTCTAAAAAGAGAGGAAATAGCCATCAAAGAGTTTCTTTCATACAGGATCAAATGATTGAGAGTGAAATATACCCTTTTCCAGATGAATAGGTATCCGGTGAGAATCTTTCCTTTTCAATAATTCTTGATAGTCCTTATTAAACTTCTAGATGAAGTATTTCAAAAAGGTGACTTGAAAGGTTCAAGTAAGATAGATTGTTAGGATTTCTCTATTTGGAGGTCCAACTGTGTTAAGAAACAGACTAAACTACCAAAAATGTTAAAGGAGTTGAATACAACAGAGAAGAAATGAACAGGCTAAGCTAAAAACTTCACCATTCTGTTATGCTTCTCCCTCTGTCTACACCCAAAGATGGAACTGTAGAATTCATTCTGTATAAAAGTCTCTTCTGTTAAATGAAATAAGCACTTTTTAAAAAAGAAGATCATTAGGGGATAATACAAAGGGGTTCTAGTCTGTATAATCTCTGAGAGTTCTTCTTTAAAAATGCTGCCAATATCATGGCGAGAGATTTTTTAAAAATAGATAATGTAAGATACTCAGATAATAAAAAATTGAAATGGCAAACCAATCTCTAAAATAACTTTAGAACAGCTATAGAATTGCATGGCCTGCCCATTCCCATTGATTCAGTTTTCTCGACCTGCACGGAATGGGAGAGGATGGGAAGATCATATTGAGTGATCAGGGTTACACAACATGGGGTGAATTATATGCTTGTAGAGAGGCTACCTTAAGCACACACCTGCCAACACATGGATTTCAGTGGGAGGAGAGAATGGGATGCAACCACAGGTATGTGGGCAGAGATCTCTTTCTCCCTGTTTGGCCAACTGAGAAAGCCAAAATGCAGCTGCAAAAATGCAATCAGAAATGGAAAGGAAGCTAAGTCCTTGTGGAAGACATATGAGAAAGCCCCCTTGTGTGTGGCTACCAACCTTGTTTCAGAAGGGCATTGGAACAGGAGGACCAGTCAATCTTAAAGGATGGGCAGGTTCACATAAGAGATGGTCCTTCAAGAAGAAGAAGAAGAAGAAGAAGAAGTGGAAGAGGAGTTTGGATTTGATATCCCGCTTTATCACTACCCTAAGGAGTCTCAAAGCGGCTAACATTCTCCTTTCCCTTCCTCCCCCACAGCAAACACTCTGTGAAGTGAGTGAGGCTGAGAGACTTCAGAGAAGTGTGACTGGCCCAAGGTCACCCAGCAGCTGCATGTGGAGGAGCGGAGACACGAACCCAGTTCCCCAGATTACGAGTCTACCGTTCTTAACCACTACAGCACACTGGCTCTCAAAGCTGTTTAGGGCTTATAGGTGATAGCTAATACTTTTGCATGGACAGGCGGAGTCCCCCCAACCCCTGGTGACCCCCGAGCGGAATAATGACTCAAGACAACATACTATGAGATGAAAGTTGGCCACAACTTTATTAAGTTTCAGATGTAGGGAGACCTTGGCTCAGGCATTGGGCGTTTATCCTTCCCAGTCCCCAGCCGGGGCTCTGGGAGACATCAGGGTTATCCAGAATGTGTGGGTATTGGGCTGGCTCTGGAGAACATATGTTCAAGCAGGGAGCCCACCCCGTTTCGCCGCCATTGCAGGGGAGAGCAATGACAACCTCTCGGCGTATGGCTAATGCCTCCCCTCAAGACCCCTTTAATGGAGAACCCTGGGATCGCTGCCACAAGGGGTGTGGGTCACCGCTTCACACCTCCTCCCCATTTAGGAAGATAGACAAAAGGATTCCACCCAAGGCCATTGTGTGTTGCTACCATCTTGTTTCAGAAGGGCATTGGCACATGCACAGCAGTCAATCTTAAAGGATGGGCAGGTTCTCATAAGAGATGGTCCTTCAAGAAGCTTTGCCACAAGCTGTTTAGGGCTTTATGGGTGATAGCTAATACTTTTAATGGTACTCAGACATAGCCTGGCAGTTGGTGCATTGCTATAAGGTGGTCTCTCTCTGTGTTACAGAATCCTAGCATCCTAGCCGAATCCTTGCCCCAGTCAGGATTGTTTTGCTGCAATGTTTTGCACCACTTAAAGTTTCTGAGTAGTTTTCAAGAGCCAGCCCCACATGCAACATGTGGCAGTAGTCCAGCCAAGATGTAACTAATGCAGGCATGGCCAAACTTGGCCCTCCAGCTGTTTTGGAACTACAACTCCCATTACACCTAGCTAACAGGACCAGTGGTCAGGAATGATGGGAATTGTAGTCCCAAAACAGCTGGAGGGCCAAGTTTGGCCGTGCCTGAAATGCATGTAGGGTTATTTCCAGGCCTGGCCATTCCAGGAACAGGTGCAATTGACACACCAGCCAACATCGGGGCACAATCATGTGTGAGAAACATCAGAGACAACCTCAGGAACACCCAAAACAATGAGAATTACAGCGGTACCTCAGGTTACATATGCTTCAGGTTACAGACTCCGCTAACTCAGAAATAGTACCTCAGGTTAAGAACTTTGCTTCAGCATGAGAACAGAAATTGTGCTCCGGCCCCATTATCTAAAGTGGTGCTTCAGGTTAAGAACAGTGTCAGGTTAAGAACGGACCTCCGGAACGAATTAAGTACTTAACCTGAGGTACCACTGTATATACAAAGTGATTTATGAGTAGATGAAACAAGAATACATGTAAAATGAACACACACACAAACACACACAAACACGGGTGGCAGCCACTGTTGTGCAACGCCTACAGAAATTTCTCCAAACACCTTAAATTTTTCTATTATTTCCACAATATCTTCTGGATACTGTGTTCCATTTTTATACCATTTTCATGGTTGGGCGTGGTGGTCCTGTGGTTTTGTATGTCCTGTTCTTGGTGGTCTTTTTGTTTTGGTGATGTTTTAAGTGTAACTTGCTAGCAGCTTGGGGCTAGAAAAATCATTTAAATAATTCACTTTTGCTTTTAGGTGGTGGTGGTGGGGAGTTGGTTTTAAAAAGAATGAGAGTTATTCTGATTACTTTTAGGTTGGCCACCCTCAAATTTATCTAGCAAGAGCAGAGAGGCCTTTCTCTGTTTAATTTAAACAGAGAAGAGCAAATTTTGCTCAATATCCTACCATTTATTTCCTAAGTAGAAATTCCACAGGTGAAGGAAGGGGGAGAGAGGGGGAGAGCTGGGGTCGGGGAGGGGAGGGGAGGGAAAGTAATCCTCTTTGCCAAACAAAACATCAAAAATCTCAGTAATTTTGTAAATGGCATTTACTGCTTCAGCTGAAATGTTTTGATGTTTTTTGATGTTTCTCAATGAAAACAGAAGCAGAAAGGATGAATTGCTTTGCATTTATGCAGTGGGCTTCACAGTTAGCACCTCAAAGCGCGGGATTATTGGCTCTGTCATGTTTGCTTTGTGTTTAGGTCCCCTCAGAAGACTCTTCAGCATCGGTCTGCAGGGAGAATGGATGAGTAATTGAAATGATGTCATCCTGGAAAAGCGCCGCAGCCAATATGCCAGTTTCCTTCAGTTCTAGTGAAAGGAGGCTAGTGCTTCTGTGCATTTTCCACTTCTTCTTTGAATACTTGGTCATGCCCTTCAGGCTATGCAATTCACCCCTGTCTTGCAACGTCTAATGAATGGTATTTTCCACGGGATCTTGGACTATTGTGTTATTGTAGATCTTAATGCAGGCTTCCTCAACCTCGGCCCTCCAGATGTTTTGAGACTACAGTTCCCATCATCCCTGACCACTGGTCCTGCTAGCTAGGGATCATGGGAGTTGTAGGCCAAAAACATCTGGAGGGCTGAGGTTGAGGAAGCCTGTCTTAATGTTACGCTTCCTTGGTCTTCACCTTACTTCCGTGATTTAGGTTGTTTTAAACTGTTTTGAATGTTGTGTTTAATTGTTGTGACCTGCCCCAGAACTTTGGGGTAAAGAATGGGTAATTAGTAATAATTAAACCATCCCATACCTCTGTATTCTACACATATGATTCATCTTGGAGAGCCTCTGAAAAACCAACTCTATGCAGCTGTGATTATGACCTGACCCAAGTTGAATTTTGTGGATATCCATCACCCCCAAGGCACTGGGATGGACCCCCATTGCTGTCCTGATTCCCACTGAAAACTGAAAGGTGTTCAGTGTTTCCTTGGATTTGCAAATTATTACTGTGGTTTCATCCCCAGCTTCTCCACAATAGTCATACTATTGAGAGATCTGTTAAGGAGCCAGTCTAGCTTCAAGTGGACCTTTTGACTACCTGAAACAGAAGCTCACCATGACAATCTGGGATTGCCAACCCTGGAACTGGTTCAATGTTCTTCTCTACTGTCACAATGCCCTTTCAGCAGACCATTTGTGGCTTTACCAAACGCTCCATCAAATTTAGCCAGACATTTTTATCGGCATAGGTAAATAATCCACACGACAGCCAAAATATAAATACAGGTAGCCAAATAGTTAGAAGTTACATCTGGATATATGGACTACTGGCTGCAAAGCCTGGTGGGACGCTCTTTCACAAGAGACCAAGGCCCTCTGGGATTTGACATCTTTCTGCAGGGCCTGCAAAATGGAGCTGTTCAGCCAGGCCTTTGGGCGGGATGCAGTTTGACTTACTTTCCTTTGTATAAAACAAGCCTGAAGGAGGCCTCCAACCCGCTCACAGGTCCTTGTATGATCAGTGGAAACAGTTGGTCCTGGCAAGTATTAACCACTCTCAATTCCAACCTGAAAATTGCCACCTGCCCAGATTTTAACTTGCCTGAATTAATTTTAAGATGTATTTTAATTAACTGATGTCTGTTTTTATGCATATTGTGTTGTTTTTATGATGTTAGCTGCTCTGAGCCTGGCCTCGGCCGGGGAGGGCAGGATACAAATAAAATTTTATTATTATTATTATAAATAAAACAAACACTTGAATCTTTTTTTTTAAAAAAAGATGGCAATCCATGGGAGTAGCCTGGAATGTTCCAATCCCATACATATCCTGACTTCTTCCCTTGTCTCTGCAGCTCAGGATATGGGAGAATTAGTACCTTTTTTATACCAAACAGATGAAGTCCTACATTGACTGTGCTGAAAATGAGTCACTCATTACATCCAGCAAAGAAAACAAACAAATAAATGAAAATAAATGTGATACTTGCAACAGGAGTTCATAATCTTATATCTGAATAATTACACTGCGAATCAGAAAGTGATGCAATTAAGCAGCCTCTGCTGAAAAGACCCAACAACATTCTGTCGTGTTTCCATTCCATAGTTCTTGACGCCATACACATTCACTAAAGACTAGTAATTTTTTCCTTCTGATATTTTTCCACACTGATATTTTCCAGTAAGCTGGCTAATGGGAATGCCCACATGTTTTATTTTCACTTGCAATAGCCTGCCAATGAGTGCACTTATGTTGGTTTCATCATAATGACTCAGATCACTTCTCTGAAAGCTGGTCAACTGGTTAGGAAAACTACCGAGGCCCATTACTGAGGTGCAAGAGCATCGCAGATGGGTTGTTTAATTTATAATGGAGTGAGGGGATCTGCCCATGAGAATCCCACCATGCATGTCATGACCAAGATTCTGAACAACAGCCACAACTCTGATACAGGGGTGGGGTGGGGGAGATGAACCCGCTGGATCAAGAAGATCAGTGGCAGAAGGCATGGAGTTGCTAGACAGTGTCAGCTAGGAACTCATTGAGTCCGGAACTGGAAGTCCCAAAGGCAGTAATACCCCAAGAAAACATTTTACAACCAGGGGCTTCATATGTTTTGCTGGTCTAGAGAATGCACGAGGAAGTTGCTGAGAGGGAGGCATCAGAGAAGCTCCAGGGCAGAGGAGTATCTCTCTAAGGAAGGGGGCAGATCTTGGAAGGAGAAGTCTGGCCCAAGATGGATAAAAGGCTTAAGTTGAGGCCTCACCTCATATGAAGCTGTCTGCTTGGAGCTCTCCAGAGTTCTGAAATTCCAGGCTGACCATACGTGCTGCCCAGATGACGCAGCCACTTACTCATACGTTGTGCTCTGTGGGTTCTTCTCACGGCCAGGACAGGAGAGTGAATAGTAGACCATGTTCTCTTGCCAGCTTGTGCTAGTGATATTGCTATTCATAGCAGATCCTCCATCAAGGAGCTCGGATTCTGCCATTAATATTAATTGCACAATAAAATTTGTGCAGATTGTCTGTAAATGTGTCCATCTTGCATTGTTCATGCTGTGCCTGACATTTGCTCTGATATTTTAATTTGGATTGGTGATGTGGGCATGTGGGGTTATATTGTACTCAGTGCTGAGGATACCCATAGGGGATCACTCCTGGTGGCTGTAGTGAAGACACAAAAACTCCACCGGGATCACATCTAATTCCCCAAACCCTTAGACTGGGGTCAAACAAGATGTCATTGCAAATATGTAATTACAAACCACATTAGGGTGATGGTTATTATTATTATTATTATTATTATTATTATTATTATTAAATAGCAGAGGCTGTGGTGATTTTAATAAGCTGCAGCATGGGGGGAAGGGAGGTTTAATCTCCCCCCCCCCCCGAGCTGTAACAATCCCTCCTCCACTTATTGGCTTTAGGAAAATGAGAATTGTGATGTGTGAGAATTGTGATGTGTGTGTATGTGTAACACTAGCATAGCAATTCCCCCAACCCCACACCTTGTATAACTTGCTATCTAAATATTTGAAGATGTGAAGGAATGCATCTGAGAATGGAGATTTCTTTTTTTGTGGGGTGAAACATGGGCCTTATGTTGAGCAGGTGAGTAGTTTCAGCTGCTTTCCTTGTGAGAGGAATTTATTCCTTCTAATTACTTGTTTAAAGAGAAGGTGATTGGTCATTTGAAACAGACTTGGTTTTAAGGGAGGGGGTTTCCTGCTTTATTCATCAGGTGAGGAAAGGGAATAGGATGACCCTCGAGACCCTTTGGCTGCAGCCATGGGAGTATTGACACCAAATCCATTTGTGTCTGATTCCCTCCTTGATCACGAGGACTGCAGAGCATTTAAAAAGGTGGCTCCCCAGTCATGTGCATTTCTAGGCTCCTTTGCCTTATTTCTAACAAGGACCCCATATGCATGAGCTGGGTCAGGGGAATTGGACCATTCCCACCCCCTCATCCTCTCTGATCTTCCATCAACTAAGAGTAGGAACTGTCCACTCTTCACTTCCGCAGGGGGGTTGTTCTGATCCAGCCACTACACACACCACATTCGTGGCATAAACCAGCCTCAGAAAGGGAGTTTTTGGTCTGTCCTGCACTTGCAACTCTAGGGATGTGGGTGGCACTGTGGGTTAAACCACAGAGCCTAGGACTTGCCGATCAGAAGGTTGGCGGTTTGAATCCCCGCGATGGGATGAGCTCCTGTTGTTCGGTCCCTGTTCCTGTTGTTCGAAAACACGTTAAAGTGCAAGTAGATAAAGAGGTACCACTCCGGCAGGAAGGTAAACGGCGTTTCCGTGCGCTGCTCTGGTTTGCCAGAAGCAGCTTAGTCATGCTGGCATGTACGCCGGCTCCCTCAGCCAATAAAGCGAGATGAGCGCCGCAACCCCAGAGTCGGTCACGACTGGACCTAATGGTCAGGGGTCCCTTTACCTTTAATTTAAATTTGCAATTGAACAGTTTATAGAACATTTAAAATATGTAACTCCCCCACCTGCAGTCTGAACTGGTTACAGTTCCATTCTACCACCTTTTTTTTTTTGCTGCATGCACAGACAAGGCCTCAGATTTTGGAAAATTGAGATGTTTGTAAATTGTTTGCTATAAGGATGATAACTTTTAATTATTCACATCCACATATAACATTTCTTTTTTAAAAAAATGTTGGTGTGATTTATTTTTGTTTGCTAATTTCAAAAAAAACTTTAAAAAAACTTTCCTTGGAAGAGTTTCTCATAATACGTTGGGAACAAAGGTAACTGGGTCCCCCCCCCCAACCTAGCTTTCTCTTCCTCCCTCCCCTCAGTTGCGTATTTTTGGCAGCAGTTTGATCTCTCTCGTTTCAAAGGCTTTCCTTATCCCCCAAACAGAAGAATCAAGTTTCAAAATGTACTTTAGAAAATTTGCTCAGTGCCAACAGGGATTTGATAATCCTGATTCTGATTGCGGTTTGGCTACCATTAAAGTGACTGGCAAAAGTATTCATTGAGCTGGAAGCAAGTCGTGCAATAGATCTGCAACATAAAATATTAAAGGTTAAGGTTAGCATGTGTGAAGTAGGTAATCTTTGCTTTCCCTCGAGGCCTCTTAAGCCTAGAACTCCCTTCTGAAACACCTCGCTGGTTCCACCACTCTCCTCTCAGTTTACCTTCCAACGCGAAACCATAGCTCTCTTTCCCCATTAACCCTCTGTCTTAAAGCCTGAAGTCCTTACTTCCAACTAAAGCACAGCTAAGATACACTTTAAGTTCACAGACTCAAAATTGGAATAGACTTTGAAGGTCATGTGGTCCAACTTCCTTCTCAGTGCAGGATCAGGGTGCAATTTCAGCACCCCTGGCAGGAAGGACTGTGGCTCACTGGAAGAGCACCTGCTTTGTATGAAGAAGGTTCTGGGTTCAATTCCTGACATCTCCAGGTAGGGCAGGGCTCTGGAGAAATGGCCTGGAAAATCTGCTGCCACTACCCCTTCAGCATCTATCTCCTGAAAGGGCCACTTCACTTTGCCTAACAGTAGGGCCAGCACAAAACACTGCCTACCTGGCACTAGATTCCAGGGGCTAGATGAATAACAGCTTCATATGAAGCTGGAAACAAGGGCCACAATCCAGGACTTAGGCTGCACTCCTATACCCTCTTCTCTGGGTGTAAGCCCCACTAAACACCGTGGGACTTCCCACAGAGTAAATTTGCACAGGATTGTGCAATTAGTTATACACACTTCCACCTCATTGAAATCAATGGGGCAGCAACATGCCTTGTTCTGGATCCTGGCCAAGGTGTGCCAGTAACCTTCATAGTTCTAACAACAGAGTTGTTCCAGTCATTAAGCAAACTTTCCAGTGCAGATAAACATTTGCCTGCTCTAAAGGTAAAGTAAAGGGACCCCTGCCCGTTAGGTCCAGTCGTGACCGACTCTGGGGTTGCGGCACTCATCTCGCATTATTGGCCGAGGGAGCCGGCATACAGCTTCCGGGTCATATGGCCAGCATGACTAAGCCACTTCTGGCAAACCCGAGCAGCGCACGGAAACACCGTTTACCTTCCCGCCGGAGTGGTACTTATTTATCTACTTGCACTTTGACGTGCTTTTGAACTGCTAGGTTGGCAGGAGCAGGGACTGAGCAACGGGAGCTCACCCCATTGTGGGGATTCGAACCGCCGACCTTCTGATCGGCAAGTCCTAGGCTCTGTGGTTTAACCCACAGCACCACCCTCGTCCTGTTCTGAAGGTAAATGCACTTTAATGCCATTCCTTTGCCCTTGTCTACCTACATATAGCGTAGTGCTGGTGATCAACAAAAGCAGTTTAAAGGCTCTCTCAGGGCAAATCTTAAAAAATGTAGTATAAACACTGACAACTGGGAAACACTGGCCTGCGAGAGCTCGAGTTGGAGAACAAAGGTGTCGTGGGCTTTGAAGACGCTCGAACACAGGACAAAAGGGAGAAACGTGCTAAGAGGAAGGCATGCTTGGCAAACCATCACCGTCATCAACTCTCACCTGAAAACCTATATCCCCACTGTGGAAGGACATGTGGATCCAGAATTGGCCTCCACAGTCACTTACGGACTCACTGTTAAGGCCGTGTTCATGGAAGAAAATCTTACTTGGCTACGAGTGATTGCCAAAGAAGAAAACATACAGAATTCGGAGATGCTCCCTTTATAATCAACAATATTAAGGAAATGGTAATTTGAGGTCATGCCCCAGAGGCCACATGGGGATGTTTGATCAGGGGAAGGTCTGAGATTGTGATAACTATGGAGCCATGCTGTAGATTTAAAGCCAGCCCTTATTCCTGTCTATATTATTCATGAACCTAAATGCTTTACAGTTCCGAGTTAACACTGATGAAAATGTAGTTGTATATGTCATTTGCACTGCCTTCTTATTTGCTAGCCAAGCTGCCTCGTTCAAGCCCCCAGGCAGGTGGGCATGACACAGTATGGGAACTTGGAATAGATAGTGTCCTTCAGGAGCTTATCAGATGACTGTCTGTCAGCATCCCATTGTTCACCACCAAGTGCCAAGCTGTACAAAGCAGGCCTAGAGAAAGGAAAACATTTTGCAGATCACAAACCAGCATGCATGTGTACACACCCCTTGTTAAGCTGTGTGTTCTGGTTTGATCAATTATTTGAAAATAATAAATGGACATTTTCCCAGGACTTTCTCTAGCTTGACCATAAAGTGACTGTTCTTGCATGAGGGAAATTTTAAAAGGAGACACCAGTGTTAATCAGCTTTGCAAGAAATTTAATTCCATTACACATGGCCTGAATCAAGATAGAAGTTTGTTTTTTTATCCACTGGCAGGTGTTAATTAACTTATGAAAGGGTGTTTGTGTTATTATGGCTCAGGACTTTAAGGACCGCCTCTTTCCTTATGAACCTACCCAAAGCCTGAGATCATCTTCTGAGTCCCTTCTTTGTGTGCCTCCTCCATGAGAGGTCTGGAGGATGGCGACATGAGAACAGGGCCTTCTCTGCAGTGGCTCCCCGTCTGTGTAATGCTCTCCCCAGGGAGGTTCGCCTGGCACTTTCATTATACACCTTTAGGCACCAGGCAAAAACGTTCCCCTTTAAGCAGGCCTTTGGTTGATTTGACTGACACCCTATGCCTTTATAAAATGTATTCTTTGTAGGGGTGGGCGCTATTGGGTTGTTGTTATTTTGATTATGTACTTTGTTTTATATTCTGATTTTGTCCTGTGAACCACCCTGAGACCTGTGGGTATAGGGAGGTATGTAAATTCAATTAATAATAATAATAAATAATATTGCTTTGTGAATAAACACTGCGCTTGCTTTACGTACATTTAGGGTTGTATTCCACTTTTACTCAGAGCATGCCCTTTAAAATTAATTGATGTAAGTTGGTCATGGCTAATAATTTCATTAGGTCTGGTCTGAGTTAGCTGAATAGAAACCTTAAGCTTTAACATAATTGTTACAGGGTTGGATTCAAATATGTTGAAGTCGGTGTAATGAGTCCCGTTAGCGCAAAAGAACTGCCCCCCTCTCCTTCCCCACTTCTGCCCCCACTCTCCTCAAATCTGCTTGGGAGAACCCCCTGCCCCGCCCCAAACAGCAAGCATGGGGATATCATTCTGTCCAGCAAGCAAAAATGCTTGCACTGATGCTTCCACCTGCAGCCTGTATTTTCTGCATTCCATTTCCCTCTGACTTCATGGTTTACATTTCTCTCTCTTTTATACGATGTGTGTATATATACCTGCCAGCTTAGAATGCAAAAATCATGAATCTGATGAAGTAAACTCTAGCCTCCACAAAAACATTGGGCTATAATAAATGTGTTCCTCAGGAAGGTGCCATGAGACTGTTTGTTTTTGCTGCACATACTAATATCATTATTATTTATTAAATCTACAGCTACATACTCCAGAAATCACCTAAATAATGTGATGAAGTAGAGGGTAAAAATCGAGACCTGCAACGACCGCCAAATCTGTACTGAGTTTGAAACTGTTTTTATGTAATGTTTGAACCGTTGATGTGGTTCTCATGCTTTCATTGCTGATTGGTGTGGGATGTTTCACAGGAACCAATTCATAAATGACTTGGGGGAACTTTTAGCCCCTCACTGGCGAGAGCCAGTGTGGTGTAGTGGTTAAGAGCGGTAGACTCGTAATCTGGTGAACTGGGTTTGCATCTCCGCTCCTCCACATGCAGCTGCTGGGTGACCTTGGGCTAGTCACACTTCTCTGAAGTCTCTCAGTCCCACTCACCTCACAGAGTGTTTGTTGTGGGGGAGGAAGGGAAAGGAGAATGGTAGCCGCTTTGAGACTCCTTCAGGTAGTGATAAAGCGGGATATCAAATCCAAACTCTTCTTCTCTTCTTCTGTTTGGGGTGTGTGTTGCCCCAAATTCCTTTGGGTCTCTTTTCTAAATATTCTTTTAAAAGGTAAAGGTACCCCTGAATGTTAGGTCCGGTCACGGACGACTCTGGGGTTGCGGTGCTCATCTCACTTTACTGGCCGAAGGAGCCAACGTTTGTCCGCAGTTTTTCCGGGTCATGTGGCCAGCATGACTAAGCCGCTTCTGGCAAAACCAGAGCAGTGCACGGAAACACCATTTACCTTCCCGCTAGAGCAGTACCTATTTATCTACTTGCACTTTGACATGTTTTTCAACTGCTAGGTTGGCAAGAGCTGGGACCGAGCAACGGGAGCTCACCCCGTCGCGGGGATTCGAACCGCTAACCTTCTGACTGGCAAGCCCTACTTCTCTGCTGTGTGTGGATGTTGCCTTTTGGGCTCTGTGAGAATTGGCACTCAGACAACGGAGTGTGCTATTAGTAGAGAGCGGTGAGGCAGACACAGTGTTTAAAATAGCTGGTGCACAGAAGCTCCTTAATTTCCACACCCCCCTCAACACTCCAGCTTTCATTTCCCCCTCTAATTGTATGGCTATCGGGGAAAAATAAATACATTTCTGCAAAGTAGGTTTATGATGCCATTTCGAGCCCAGCCAATTAGCACCCTGAGTTACTAATGCCGCTAATTCTTTTTTTATTCATTTCGGAGCAGGAGGGGAAGAGAAGCATGTCGGAATTATTGCTAGGCACAAAGGGCAAGTATCACTCGAAGCAAGGTTTTTCTCCTCCTGAAGTGCTGCCCTTCTTATCCAACGAGCTGTACAGAGAACATTGTAGTTAAGAAGGACAATCCATTTTCAAAATCCACTTTATATTGCGAGATCTCTCCAAGTCTCCTCATGCAGATGATACCGTATAGTCTTAGCACGTGGCTGCAAGTATCCACTGATACCTCTCTCCACTGCAAAATATACTGGGCCTGTAACACCCAAACTGTCATGACCAGCGATTTATGGTGAAATCTTTCGCAGGGGAACAGTTAGGGCCAGAGGTGCCATCTTGTGAGAGAGATTTTTTTTTTGGGGGGGTCTTCCCCAAGCAGCCACAGCAGCAACAGGAGGAGAAGCCAGCCACAGAAGCCATGGCTCCATGCTCGATCACCTCTGCCCCCTGAACGTGGCCTGTTGCAGTTGTGGAAAGGCCCGCCACAGGCCACAGAATATTGAGGGGGGCTGGCCCTCTTCTTGAAAAAAAAATAGGGGGGCTTGGCTCCGGCCTCCCTGCCCCAGATGGTGCCTCTGAAACAATGGGTTTAGACTATACACAGTTTTTTATTTAGGTGCAATCCCGGGAACATAAGCCTTGGGGGCTTACTGTATAGCTATTAGTTTTCTGGGCCAAATCCAGTTTGCATCCAAGGTTTGCAAGGTACGGTCTCTTAACATCCTGGATTGTGACATTGTGCTGATACTGCTGTTAGCATCTTAACCCTTTATTTACTGGCTCCTCAGGTCTGCTTTCTCTTCAGTTATGGCTTGAAAGGTGACCAGATTGCACCCTTATTGCCTTAAGCATTTTGGGAAAGATGAGCTGAAAACCCAAAACAAATACATTAAACTAACTAGAAAGACTCTCTCTTTTTTTTTAAAGAATCAGGTTTTTTTTTAACATAATAGATTTTTTTCTTTTATTTTATCAACTTCCCATCCCATTTTCCATGGTGTCTTTTTATTTCTCCCCTTTGCTACACCCTATCTTCTCTTTCCTCTTCGTCTTCTTTGGCGATCACTTGTAGCCGAGTAAGATTGTCTTCCATAAACACAGTTTTAACAATGAGTCTGCAAGTGACTGTGGAGGCCAATTCTGGATCCACACATCCTTCCACAGTGAGGACATTGGTTTCTGGGCGGGAGTTGATCATGGTGTGGATTTGCCAAGCATGCCTTCCTCTTAGCACGTTTCTCCCTGGCGTGCTGAGTTCGAGTGTCTTCAAAGATATATTTCTTCTTTTTTTAAAGTACCGTAGAATTATTGAGAACGAAAACATTTGATAGCAAGTCAAATCTGAAAGAAAAAAGCTGATCACAATCAGGGTGGAGGGGAAGGAGCATCATTTTATTATGGGTGAGCACTGATTATTTTCCCCTTTTGGATCATTTCCGCTCAGCTGGGATTTTACAGCTCTCAATGTTAGATGAATTATTAAGGGACTGCAAACACTTCAAGTCTCAGCTCATTCAATTAGTCGTTGTCTCCCTTTAAATGACACGTAGGCAAGATGCTTGGAACATATAGTCGGTTGCGGAGAAGCAAATCTGATATTAAATGATACACAATTCCCTGCCGTGCTTTATTTCTTCAGTCTTAACAACCAGGTAAAGTGGACAATGCAGAAGAATTATGAGCCCATATAAAAATAATGCTTCAGGTTTAGCAGCATGCATGGCAAACATTGGCTGGAAGAGTTCATGCATTATATATATTGGAATAAAGTTATACTTTACCCAAGTAATGAATAGAACGGTTTATAAAAAAGGAATGGAAGGAGAAAAGGAAGTGTGGCAACACATTTAATCACGTGTCACACAAGGTTTATAGATTACCTTACCATATGTTCCTGTATTCTATTATTAATATTTAAAATTACTTAACAATTCAAATTGTCTAGCTGGTGACATATGTAAGGTTCAGGGAACAGAACCCTTTGTTTGAACAGCAATTTCACTTCTGTTTTCTCTCTTCATTTGCTGGGATAATTTTTCAGGCACTCACGATTTCTTCTTCTTCAAAGGCCCTCTTATACTGTACTATTAAGCGTAGAACCTATTATAATGTCATTCCACCATCTTGCAAAGCATTGTCTAGTAGCCTGGAGCTCTTGCCAGCGGGCCAACTTAAATTTAAAAAATAAAGAAAAGAAAACATGCCCCTTGATATACCGTCAGGTCATGATGAAGCCCACATATACCAGGCACCATAAATTCTCTTTAATTTCCAAAGGGGTACAGGGATCCCATTTAGGCAAATCTGTCATTTTCAGTTTCACATCTTCCAATCTTATAGTCAGTTTTCCACCTTTCTACATCGGCTTGCTTCTTCTTCTTCTTCTTTTTTTTTTAAAGTCCTCATGGAAATCCAACTATATTTTGGTGGCTTTGAGTGTGAAAACACATAGTGAGTGTCATATTCATTCTCCCTAAGCTCCATTTACGGAATGCTTCATATCTTCTCGGCATAATACCACCTCTTGCCGATGTATCATGCCTGACAGATTCATCAGGGCTGGATTCACCAGGCGAACACTCTACAATAAAGGAATGGATTGATGTGACGCATTACTCAAAATGAGGGTTTAAACAGCTGTGAATGGGGGCTTGCTACTATTTAATGAGCATGCTCCCCGGTTTGTTTTCAATATTGTTTCCATGCAATTATTCTGATTTGGAGGTGAGAGGCTGAGCTTCACAAGTTCCCTTCATCAATCATGATCAATGCCTTCTTCTGTATGCTTAGCGTGCTTTGAAAAACCGTTACCAAAAATGCAAAAAACAAGGAAAGTGCAGCAGGCTTCCAAGTCAGGAATATCAGATTTTTTTGTCCACAGCCAAGAGTGATGGAAGGTAGTTAAAGCAACACTTCGTTTGATGATCCTTTGCTGCCAAAGTAGAGTATGTCAACAAGTAAGCAATGAAAACACTTCCTGCTGGTTTCAGTTCCTATGGCTCCTTCCCCGATACCTGCAGTACACTTGGGTAGCACTGTGATCTAAACCACTGATCCTCTTGGGCTTGCTGATCAGTAGGTTGGCAGTTTGAATCCCTGCGACGGGGTGAGCTCCTGTTGCTCTGTCCCAGCGCCTGCCAACCTAGCAGTTCGAAAGCATACCAGTGCAAGTAGATAAAATAGGTACCACTGTGGTGGGAAGGTAAACGGTGTTTCTCTGTGCTCTGGTTTCCGTCATGGTGTTCCGTTGTGCGAGGTTTAGTCACGCTGGCCACATGACCTGGAAAAGCTGTCTGTGGACAAATGCCGGCTCCCTCAGCCTGAAAGCGAGATGAGCGCCACAACCTCATAGTCACCTTTGACTGGACCTTTACTCCAGTCCTTTACTTTATTACCTTACCTTACCTTACCTTACCTGCAGAATCCTCTCTGAAGCTTGCCAGTCACCATAGACCCCTCTCACTTTAAATCCCCCCTTTCTTTTATTGTAAATATCAATACAATACAAAAACTATACACACTTGGCATTACATTACATATATTACATACAAAACATACATCACATATCTCACCTTCCCCACCCCTTCCATCTACCTACCAACAAAGACAGCCACATACTGTGGTTATTGACTTTCAACCAGTCTTGTTGTGTAATTTTGTCAATCTTTAATCATTTTTTCTAACCAGTCAGTTTTTGTGGGAATATTATTACTTTTCCAATTTTGGGCTATTAGCGTCCTCGCTGCGGTTGTCGCGTACATAAATATAGGTCGGGCAGTTTTTGTAAATTCTCATGACATAATACCAAGTAAAAAAGCCTCAGGTTTTTTGTTGAATGAAAATTTAAACATTTTTAAAAAATTCATTATAAATAACCTTCCATAATTCTCTTATTTTCTTGCACTCCCACCACATGTGGATAAACATGCCTATTCCTTCTTTACACCTCCAACAAGTATTTATGTTCTTCTTATATATCTTTGCCAATTTGACTGGGGTTAAACACCACCTGTATTGCATTTTCGGTACGTTTTCTCTTAAACATTATGTAATATACAGAGTGAATCTAATATCTTTTCCCCATAATCATTCCCAATCACTCATAGGTATGTTATGCCCGATGTCCTGTGCCCAGCGAATCATAACTGCTTGCACTCCTCTTCTTTCACTTCCCAATCAAGAAGGAGGTCGTACATGTTGGATATAAATTTCCCTTTTGCAATTATTAATTTCTCTTCCATTCTATTCTTTAGAATATCCTTTTTGTCTCTTCTTACCCAAACGTTCATTAATTTGAAAATATTGGAACCAACATTTACATTCGGATATCTTCATTTTTTTTCATTTTTAGTTTGTCCTCGTCCTCTTTTAATAATATTTTGTATGTTGCCCAATTACGGTATTTTCCATATTTTTTTTTCTTCACAGTCATGGCTTCTGCGGGTGAGGTCCACCAGGGAGTTTTTGGTTCTAACAGGTCTTTATATTTAACCCATATTTTGTACAATGATTTTCAAATTATATCGTCTTAAAAAACCCTGTGTGCTTTTACCTTATAAAACATCAGATAAGCATGCCAACCAAAATGCGTAGCTACACCTTCTAAATCCAAAAAATCTGTATCCTTGAAGTTCATCCATTCTCTAATCCATGTTAGAGCCACAGTTGCATGATATAACACTTCTTTCCTAGTTCAATGCTCAGAGCATTGTTTTATTCCAGTTACTCTGATAATGCTTTGGGTGTCTGTCTTTGCTTTGGCAGGGTTATCACTCACCCTTGATGAACCTAAGGCTAGAACAAGAACAAAAAAAAAGTCAACGCCTAGTATCCTAAGAAGGTCTAGCACGCAGAGCCTTTAAAGTGTCTGTGTGCATTGTTCTCTAATTGTTCATTTCAGAAAGCATCAGCGTTTATTTTTAAAGGAAGGGCGGATTTTGTAAAGAAGCAAACAAAAACTGTCCAATTGATATTTTTTTCTGGTAGTGGAAATAATATTGTTTCTCACAACCAATGCCCGTTCTGAGTAAGGGGCAATGCTTTCTGAACTGATAACACCTTTGAAGCCATCACTTAAAAGCACATTCAAAGATGAACATGTTCAAGAAAATTGCACCCCGTTTCCTGCAATAATTCATCTTATTTATGACATGATATAATTATTAAGCCAAAATATTCTGTCTCTCAGCAACTGTTAAGTTGTAGGGCAATCTATAAAAATTACATCCTCCTTGTTTCTTAGCTCATTAAACTGATACTGTCTTCCAGGCAGCCATTCATCAGCAAAACCATCTTATCCTATATAGGTATGTAGCTTATCGTAAGTTATTTTGACTCTCCCATTGTAAGGCATGAGGGGAGTGGAAAAGTGTGGCACCATGTTGCAGTATTATTTTTCCTATACTGCAAATGGGAAGTTTCATGAAAGGAATACCATAGACAGTCTCTATAGGATAGGGGCAGCAAACTGAATGATGATGATGATGATGATTTTATTTATACCCTGCCCATCTGGCTGGGTTTCCCCAGCCACTCTGGGCAGCTTCCAGCAACATATAAAAGCACAGTAAATTGGATTTGGCCAGTGGATCAGATCCCTATCTTTCGCCATCCCTCCTTGGGCCAAGTCTGACAGGTGGGTGGGGACCCTCAACTGTCAAGAATAATACTACGTAACCCATTTTGCCCACACGCTTTGAAATCAAGCTGCATCACCAAAGGCACGTTGCTTTGCGAACCCTGGCGGTCAGTTGGTTGTTGGTACCTGCAAGCCTTTTTGTACCTGTCATCATATACAGCATTCCAATGTTCAGCGTAAGAACTGATTCATGAGATACCATCTTGCTATGTGGCACTTGTGGCAAACTCCTAACTCATATGTTTCTCAGCCACATAAGCCATGGTAGCTAAACTCTGTGAAACCATTGGCACGTGCAGGATTTGGCTGCTGGTAGAGCATTGCTAGTGTCTCTTTTCAAAGGTTTGCAGTGGCAGGTCCAAAGAGAAACCTGGGTTGGGTTCTGGATGTGATCACGGTTGCGTAGAGTCATCCCATCACCACACAAAGCAGCTCGGAATCAATTTGCATTGCCCACAGAAGTATGAATAAGCTCTAAGCTTACTGACATTTGAGGTCATGGGCTTAATCATAGGACAAGGAATAAGGTAAAAGTTTCATGCCACTTTTCTGGAACTTGCTGCTGGCATCAGAAGTTTTCCACCTTCCCACTGCATAGCTGATTTTAAAACATTTGCTCGGCAGTGTTGTGTTATGAAAATCTTAGTAATGCTGGTGTGAGAAGGGTGTTCATCTGTGTTGGGAGTTTTTTTAAAAAAAATTCTGTGTAAGAGAATTTAAAGACAAGCTTGTAAAATTCCCTTGGCAAGACAACTGAAAAGACGAGAGAAGTGTTCTCTAGCGAATTATATTACTTGAATTGTCGCTATTTACAAAGACAAGGAATAAAACTAAGCCTTGGTCTTTAAGTGACAACTCTGTTTGCAGATCGGTCCAAAGGAAAGTGATAACCTTTGCATTGTTAATGTAAGGAACAGTCAAAAGGAGGACCAGAGGAGGAAAGCATTTTATAAATGCATTCAGAGCTGACTGAATATTATCAAGTGGATTGGTCCAGACTTTTGAAACATTTATTGTTGGCATAGCTGCAGGTTAAGAGCTTCCATGGTCAGAGCAACTGGGGACAGAATAGCCCTCGCTGGAAATAACAGTTACAGTTGTGCCCTTTTGAAACCAAACGCCCCAGGCTGAAGGGCATGTGTATGCTGAGCAAGCACAAATATTCCTAAGCGATACTTAGCTGCATTTAGGTAGGCTGATGATGAATATTCCATAGGACTTCAAATGTTGCCAGACTGTAAATAGATATGTGAGAGGTGTTTTTGTTGGTTGGCTTGCTTTTTTGAAAAATTGCTTGTAGTTTTTGCAGGCTGATCTTGGCAAAGTAGGGACGTGGGTGGCACTGTGGGTTAAACCACAGAGCCTAGGACTTGCCGATCAGAAGGTCAGCGGTTCGAATCCCCGCCACTGGGTGAGCTCCCGTTGCTCGGTCCATGCTCCTGCCAACCTAGCAGTTCGAAAGCACGTCAAAGTGCAAATAGATAAATAGGTACCGCTCTGGCGGGAAGGTAAATGGTGTTTCCGTGTGCTGCTCTGGTTCACCAGAAGCGGCGTAGTCATGCTGGCCACATGACCTGGAAAAACTGTCTGCAGACAAACACCGGCTCCCTCAGCCAATAAAGCGAGATGAGCACCGCAACTCCAGAGTTGGCCATGACTGGACCTAATGGTCAGGGGTCCCTTTACCTTTTTACTTGGCAAAGTAGAGCTAGGTGAAGTTGGGCATGCGCAGTGGAGCAGGGCCCTGCACACTGCAGAAAAGATGCAGTAACATGCCGAGCCCATAGGTAAATTCAAACAGTTGCCGAATTCTCAAAGAGTGTGCAGAAGCATTGCAGAAGCAACACCCTATGCTGTTACTTTCATATGTCTGGCCGTGTGAAGAGACTTTGTATAAATGCACTTTAAGGCAGACCAGCAGATGAAGATGTAACCACCTCTTTGAACATTTTTGTAAATTCAGATCAAGACGCCCCTTGCTCAGCTTGCTCCTTTCTGCAACCTTGCTCCTTTCAGCTGAAAATGGCTTGACAGGCTTTTTCATGAATCCTAACAAGTCTGCCCCTGGAGCAGCATCAATTAAATAAGGGGAAATCGGTGCTGTCAGCCTCAACTATTGAGGAAGAAGGTGGTCGAGGCTATTCTGCAGTCCATGAATAGTACACAGCAGGACATGAAATGCACGGGGGAAGGGCTTCTGGTATGAGGTGTGCTGCAGCAGCGATGGGGAGCCTGTGGTCCTCCAGGTATCTCCAGTCATACCTGGCCACTGGCTATACTGGCTGGGGGTCATGGAAGTTGGAGTCCATCAAACATCCAGAGGGCCACGTCCTGGTTCCCCATTTCCGTGCGAGAGATAAAGCCAATCTAGAAGACAGTGAGGGGCATTTTTCAGACCACATAAGTGTCTGTATTGCTTACTGACTCAATGTAGTCCCCCTCCAATATAAATTGCTTTGAAATATTTTGGGCCGGATCCACCTGACATGTCCTGCTAGCAGAAGTCACTGCAAAGATTTCTGCTAGCACAATGGGGTTTCCTCCCCCTCCTCTCCTCCCATGCACCTAATGCTTTCTCCAAAATTGACTTAGGTGCTGAGGGAGGTCAGGAAAACCCCCAGAACAGCTTGTGGTGGGAGAAGAGGGGAGATGGTTCCATCAGGCAAGCAGCAATGCTTGCGTTGATTGAGTGATCTCCTTAGCATTACACTGATTTCCTTCCTTTGTACATTACGTTCTTTCTTCTTCCAAGGAACCTCATCAGAGTAGTGCTTAGGCTACTTAGGCTTAGGCTAAGGAGCCAGCAACTTCCTTAAGGCCGTGAAAGGACCTCCAAAACCGAGTGGAGATTTGAACTGGAGATTTGAACTTCCACATCCAGGCTCTCTTCCTGTGAGCCATCAGCAGGTTCACACGTAATACTCAGCCAAACTATGGCTTACTCTGGAAGTGTGAGCATGCGGGATCCCAGAGAGGAGGTCATCACTACTTTGCTTCTCTTCTGGTACTGGTGCTGCTCCACTCTTGTGAACTAAACCATGGTTTGGCTTAGTATGACATCTAAACCTGGGGTCATGGTTTAGCTCCCACCAGACAAAGCACAACCTATAACCAGTGTTCGTTCTTGGATGATGTGCTAAAGCAAACCATGGTTTAGAGCCCAGTGGCAGGGAGACCAGGAGTGGAGTGCTTTAACTGCAGTCTTCTCTCCTGGAACCCTCACAGTCATGTCCTAAGCCATTATTTGGCTTACGGTTACGTGTGCACCAGATCTTTGCGCTCGGGAATGCTTGCACATTTCACTACACAGCTAAATATGGCAACACATATTTTTGCAAAAATGTCATGGACTGGACATCAGAGGAGGAGTGGTGGATACAGCCCCCTCTCCTTCTCCTGAGCCTTCCCAAGAAGAGGAGGGCAGTATAGAATTACAATGGTGGTTTGCAGAAGGTCATGACTCTGAGACAGAAGAGGGGGAAAACTGGGAGATAATGGAAGAGGGGGAGGGAAACAGCAGAGCCAGAACAACTGGCTGACACATTAACATTAGATAGCATTCCTGAGCCCCCTTTCTCCTAGAATCTGGCGTGCATTAAGAGTAGTAGAACAGAAAGCTCAGAGGCAGAAAGCACAGATCAGCCAGCGCAGGGATGACATAGAATAGGAGAGATGGAGAGGGAGGGGCTTTACTTGGAGCGATGCCATTACAGTGGTACCTCTGGTTACGAACTTAATTCATTCTGGAGGTCCGTTCTTAACCTGAGGTACCACTTTAGCTAATGGGGCCTCCTGCTGCTGCCACCACGCGTTTTCCGTTCTCATCCTGAAGTAAAGTTCTTAACCTGAGGTACTACTTCTGGGTTAGCGGAGTCTGTAACCTGAAGCGTCTGTAAGCCGAGGTACCACTGTATCTGAGAGGAGGCATCATCCATCTCTCTCTGTGAATACTGAATAAAATACCATTGTAAGAACTTCTTGATTTCCCGTTTCTGGCTGCCAGCCGCAAGGGAGGGGGATCGAATTCCCTGAAGCCTAACAAAAAATGGCTTTTTTTTTTTTTTGGTTCTAGCTTTCCATTGCTTTGATATTTGAACACCATCCCCATCATTTTGTACAAGGCATTGAAATGCCCCACTCCACCCTATTTGCAAGCAGGAACCTCCCTGTAGCAACATCTGGGGCTGCTCTCACAAAGCCCTTTCAGAATTCCAGTGCATCACTACTGGCTACTTGGGAAGGAGAGCTGGGGGTTGGATTCACTCCACTCCCCGATCCCCAGTGCCCCGAATAGCTAATCAGTGGGATTATTATCTTTATGAAAGAGCTTCTTCCTGCAGGCACCCCCAGCTGCTGGATCAGAGGGCAACTGCATGGCTTGCAGCCATTTGCTTCATGCCATTTCCCACCCAGCTGGTGCTTCTGCACAGAGATGCTGGCTTTTGTGCCGATCCAAGCCGGGTGGGGGACTTTACAATGTGCTGTATAAGTAAATGCCCCAGCTGTTTCCCTCACGCTGCTTCGAATCCAGCCGGGTGTAAGTGTTCAGCGATCTCACACAGATCATCTCCCTGATTATGAGACAAGTAACACAGTAATAGATCACAATATAATATCCATTACTTGATTTTCATTAAATACTTGTCTCTAAATTTAGACGGATAGTTACGTGCCTGCATTTAAAACAACAACAACAACAACAACAACAACACACTCCAGTGTCTAAACAAAATAATGTGTAAAAACTAGGCTTGCCTTATTTTCTTTCTTTAAAAAAAATGCAGATTTTTCTGTATATTGGGACAGATAGCATATTGGGCCAGCTGTTTTCTGTCTTGTTGAAGAATTAGCAGTCTGCCTCTTTATGCAGAAGTGCAAAAGAGAAAAGAAAGATAAACAGAGACTGCTTTTGTTTCATAGTTTCCAGTGGTTTCCTCTATCTGGATAGTGGTGAATGGTGGCAGTAACCTAAGTAGATTACCTGACAGATAATCTTTCTCCGTATTTTCCTGCCTGTGCTTTGAGATCAGCCGGACAGTGTCAACATTAACTGAGATGAGAAAATCTTTGACCCACTGCAGGGCTTTCTTGGCCCTTGTGGGACACTCTCTCTTGAAGTTTGTCTGGTTTTTTTGGTTTTGATTTATGCTAATCTGCTCTATGCTAATCTGTTCCATATCTGTTGCAAACCATACTAAGAACTGGAAGTTCCTAGAAGAAACTTCCTAGAGGAAAGAGGATGCCATTGCTCCTCCTCTTTAAAAGATCCTGAAGATGTTCTACCACCTACATGTTATGGCTCCAATACACCACCAGCAGGGGGCTTAAGCAATCACCACCTCTCAATATCAGCTCTCCCCTCCATAGTATTGGAATAGTAACAGTGACCTGTGGGGTTGCCGTAAGGATTACAGACAGATAGGGTAGATGTACTGCTCCAAACAATCTGAAAGAATAAATAAAAATTATTGTTAAATTATAGTAAACAAAAATTACACTAAGAACAGAGCAGATTTAGAATGTACTAGTTTATTTTCAGAAGCCAGCCATAAATCATACCATTCAAAGTTGGAGCTAACTCTTTATTTGATGTTTGATGTTGTATTGTTTTCAGTTTTTTAAAAAAATAATAATTGTTATTAGTTTTCAATTACAAACCAATAATAGCCTCACTATAACAATACCAATTTATAATACAATTATTAATACCAATAGTTTGAATACCGAATTATATAATTTAGATGAGGTGCCCCCCCCAGCAGGCTAGGATTGATGGCTTGATTATTTGCTTTATTTCTGCATTTCAAAATCTTATGAATTTCCATTACATTACGGTTGTATAAGGGATGATGATGATGATGTCATATTGTGTTTTAATTTGTTGGAAGATGCCCATAGTGGGTGGGGAAACCCAGTCAGATAGGCAGTATATGAATAAATATTATTATTATTATCCACGATCTTCAGGCCTAATGAGCACAGCAGCTCATCCCTGGTAGGTCTTGCCCTTTGAATCAGTTGCTGAGACTGAAAGTCTTTGCCTTCTCACAGCTGTTTAAGTCCCCTTCTTTTCAGGGCTTTCCCCAAGCAATTGGAGACTGTGCCTGCATGATGCCAACCTCTGCTCCACTCTTTTCATACCTTTTCTGGTTCTGGGAGACCAAGGGGGAGGGGAGCTTGTTGCAGAAGGAGGAGGAGTCACCTGTGACCCTTCACCACCCTGACTCATCTCTGCCTCTTGGAATCCCTCCTCCCCTGCTTCAGCTTCTGGAATTCTGTCTGCCACAGACTCTTCCAGCTCACCACTCCCTGAAATCCTGCAACTGCACAGGGGTTCATAAATCTAAAGCTCCTGGAACAAAGCGACTCCTCAAATAATTTCGCTAACAGATGTCAAAGAGATAAACAACTACCTGACGTTTAGAAGACATCTGAAGGAAGTTTTTAATGACTGATATTTTAATGTAGGTTTAATCTTAGCATGTGAAGACCCCCAAACCCCCTCCAAAATAAATCACACAGGAAACAGAGTATTTGTTTAAGATTTTTGGCATTAATTTGGCCACAACTTTATTGTTTACAGCATGTGAGTGGTTGCTTAGGCATTGGTTCGGAATGCCTGAACCTGCCCCGGCAGGAACAGAACTGACAACTGGAACCTCCAGAGGTCAGTAAGCCAAAACATGCTGGGGGAGCACAGAGACAGATTTCCGCCTCTTAGTTCACCCCAGATGCTCCCAGGAACTCTGGCATGGCCCTACCCCTGAGAGGAGATCGGACAGAGCAAATTGAGCCCCTGGATTCCTTTAACGGAATTCCCTAGCAGCAGCAACAAAAATGAGGGGCAGGCACAGCCAATCCATAATCCCCTCTACCAAAGAATGAACCAATGCCTAACTGCCAACCTTGCAAAGTTGTGACAATTTGCTACACTGTAGGCAAAAACCAAATGGCACCAGCCAATCAGCCAAGTGGCAAAATTCCTACTGGGCCCCTGCTTCAAAAACAGATGACCCCTAGACAGGCATAGCAAGGTCAAAAACACAACCTTAAATTATAGGGAGGGAGGGAGGGAGATCCGCTGCACGATGTGAAAGAGGAAGTATTTCGCCTTGTGCAGCTCCTAAAATAGCCCCTTAATTGCCAATCAAACCCCAACCGACAGAAATTTTCCCCAGCAACAAAGGGGCGACCAATGAGGCAAGGAGGTCATCCAAATGGGCCCGCCCCAGCAACAAGAAGGCAGTTTGGTGATCTCACTGCAACACGTGGCTCTCCATGATTTGGAGGACACGATTTGTTGGAAGCCGCACAGAGTGGCTAGGGAAACCCAGCCAGATGGGCGGGGTACAAATAATTGCAACTTCTTCTTCTTCTTCTTGCAAGCAAGCAAGCAAGCAAGCAAGCAAACATTAAAGTCAAACTCACAATGGCAAGTTCCAAAAACAGGCAATTGTTTGCATGGCAAACTAGTGTCTGGAATGTCTCCCTCTAGAAACCCTACCGCAGCTTGTGAAATATTGAACTGGGGACTGCTTGGCTAAATACATCTGTAAAGCATCAGGCAGATTGATTATGAGATCCATCGGAAACAAACTGCGAGGAGATTTATGGTTTATTTGGATGCCACATTACAGGCTTTTAATAATAAATAATAATAGTGCAGCTTTTATTTTCAAATAAAAAGGAAACAAAAACATCATTTCAGTTGCCGCTGAAGGCTACAGTCAAAACATTGTTCCTCTCTCATTTGCAGAAAACAGCGCTTGTAAAATATTGATGCACAAGTCACTTATTTCCCCCCCTTTTGTCATTATTTATAGTCACTACCCAGTAGTGCTCCGTTTCCCCAAGCTTGACAGCCACCATCTGTCACCCTCCTCTGTGATTTTAAAATAATGTGGTAGGCAAATAAATAATACAGTTAGCCCTACACAAAATAAACATAGCAAAAGACTATTGTACATCTTTATTTATCAAGAACATTTGTTGACTGCCCAATTGACAAATGTCCTCTCGACAGCTCACATGTCACACAGAGGTACAATTAAAACATTAAAATACAAAGGAAAGTGCCGGACTTCTTTCTTAATATCAAAAGTACCTGAAAATATTGTTGAGAAACACTATCTAAGGTTTGAATGTTGATGTTTAGGTTGGCTGAAATAAAAGCAACTATCCTTTCATCAGCTCCATCTTTCAAATGGCTTTTAATCACATCAGTAACATATGAATGATATCCCTGTAGCGAAGAAGGGTTTAACTCTAGGGTAACAATGGGCAGATCTGCCAATCTCAGTGTCTAATTTTTCCCAACTTAAGTTCCATTTTCCACATTTTCATACCAGTTTTGCAATCTTTTTTAAAAAAATCCTCATGAAAATTGATCAGTGTTTTAGTGCAAATTTCTCCTAATATAGGCATTTATTGTGTGCAATTTTGGCTAATGTACAGATTTTTGCAAAGCAATTTCCCCTAATGCATTTTTGTATGAAACAGTGTTTCTGAACAACACATACTGTCTGAAAGAGCAATAGTTTTAAGTTCCAGATGGTTTTAGCTGTATAAAAATGACTATTGCACAGCTTCCAATTTGGTCAATCTTACTTTTCCTAAACTCAACTGACCTTGCCCAGATGTCTTTCTGGAATCACTGAGCTGGAAGACCTTCTGCATCCCATCTTACATTGTCCTTCACACTTGAAACCCCAGTATAAAATAATCCGAGAAAAGATATATGTCACCTATTGTCAGAGTCTGACTTTTTTTGGAAAATCATTGTAGTTTCGCTCCATGGCTCCTCAGCCAAGCACATACACCAAATGTCAGAACCTGCGATTCCTCTTGTACTGAGCAGGATTACTATCACAACAACACATCATTCATTGGGTAATCCTAACCTGTCTCATAGTCTAAACCCAACTCACATTCTCTTTTAGGGGGCGAAGAAACCAACACTTGGTGAATTCTGCTTCACAATGATAAGAAGAGCCGACATCGAAAGCTATGAAAGCTTGGCCACCACAAGGCAGTCATCCCTGGGGTAACTTTTCTGACACCTCTTGCTTAAAACCCTAAAAAGCCAAAAGGCCCCACTTTAGCAGTCTGTATTCATACTAAAAACAAAGACCAAGCATGCTTCTGCCCTTCTGCTCCATGGGGGTTTCTGCCCGCCCTGAGCTCACCTTAGGACACCTGCGTTACAGTTTGACAGGTGTACCTCCCCAGTCAAACTTCCCATCTGACGCTGTCCTCTTCTTGTACTGGCTGCTACAAGACCCTGTGTGAAAGTGCTTCCAGAGACACCTACAAATTCGTCATGGTGATGTTCTGATTTGGTATTTTATTATTAATTTTTATTGCTCTTTTATCCTTTATTTTATTGCTTGTTTTCCTTATAACTTGCTTGTTTTCTAAGCCTTGATTCTGCCTTCTATTCATTGCAATTTATATGCATAGAATTTTCACTATGTGGATTTGCAAAAGCAATTTGTTGCATACCTTTGAGCCTGATTGATTATTATTAGTATTTTTTAATATATTTTTTGCAACGGCCTTTGGCCACAAGGAATACAAGTCTGACCAAGATCACGATTAAAATATTAATTGGCAGCATCTCAGACAAGATAAAAACCAACCCTTCTGTTTCCTTCCTAAAGCAACCTTCATCTTCACAGCTTCTGTGACCAGGAAAAAGAACTACAGTAGAGACAATATTGCAAATGTATCTCAATGCTTAGGATAGAGGAGGGTTCTTTCTATCCTTTTCTCTACCTTTCTGGAATAGGAAGCTGTAAAGGATATTAACAGTGCTTTTTTCTGAGCGTACTCGAGGGTGGCGCTGTGGTATAAATCACTAAGCCTCTTGAGCTTGCTGGTCAGAAGGTTGGCGGTTCGAATCCCCTTGATGGAGTGAGCTCCCGTTGCTCTGTCCCAGCTTCTGCCAACCTAGCAGTTCGAAAGCACACCAGTGCAAGTAGATAAATAGGTACCACTGTTGTGGTAAGGTAAACGGCATTTCCATGAGCTCTGGTTTCTGTCACAGTGTCCCATTGCTCCAGAAGCGGTTTAGTCATGCAGGCCACATGACTCGAAAAAGCTGTCTGTGGACAAACGCCGGCTCCCTTGGCATGAAAGCGAGATGAGCGCCACAACCCCATAGTCGCCTTTGACTGGACTTAACCGTCCAGGGGTCCTTTACCTTTGCCCTTTTACCCAAGGGTACACAGTCCTGGCACCTTTTTTCCCCTAAAAGAAAAGCACTGGTTAAAAGTGTGTTGCTTACTGCAACAACTTCATGTTGAGTTGAGTACTGGCATCCTTCCCCCCCCCCCCCAGAAGAAAACATCTATAAAAACGCACTATCAAAATAGATATAAAAAAAGGAAATAACAATAAACATAAGCAGGAGCAGATGAGAAACAGCAAGAGCAAATTAAAAACAGCATCTAACAGCAAAACCAGCAGTGGAGAAAACTAATCATCTCAGTAGGCTGAAGAGTTCTGTCGAAACAAGAAAGCCTCCGTCTGCTGGTGGCAAGCCAACCAGGGTGGGGCTAAACAGATTTCCCTAGGAATGGAGTTGGAGCAAAACCTGCTCGTAAACAGAGGTGTTTTTTTTTTAAAAAAAGAAAGATATCCAGATTTTCCAGCTGCACAAATTCGCCACCAGACATCCCACCCTAAAAAAAGAGCCAAAAGCAAAGACATTTCACTAAATTTCTAGGAAATGTTTGTTCTTCTCTCGATATTCCTTGGTTTCGCCTGAGCAAGAACCTCCAAAGTTGTGCCAAAAATTCGTTTTAGGCAAAATCCAGAAGCGACTCTATGAGATATGGTTGTGAAGAGAAGCTCGTGTTCCTCCTTTGTGAAGGAGCCCAGCGTACACATCGGTTCAATGTAAATGGACTGTGTGCATTAATTCAAGTGACCATGACAGAGCGATAAACCTGGGATGCAGAGATTAGTTTTGGCCATGAATCTTGTGACACCTTAAAGACTAATAGGTTTATTGGGGCTTAAGAGTTCAGGAACTAGAGTCCAGTTCGTGAGATGAACGAAGTGTTAATTCTTAGTGTTGTTCTTAGCATAGCATAGTACATACACATGAAAACAGAGGGTGAAATATACAAAATGTTACCCAATGGCCATAAATTGCAAGCAATAAGTCCGTAGCACTTCTATGCAGAACCTTCTATGCACTAGCTGGGGGGGAAATCAGGAAAAGGAGTTAGATAAAATTGCTATAAATTGTTGTGGTGATTTGGAGGATTAATCTGACATCAAGCTGGATTTGAGTTTGTTGATGTCTTTTGTAACTTCTCTCTATTAGTTCATGGATGCTGGCAAAATAATATTATAAAATAATATTCAAATTGGAGCTGTCAGAGGTGCACAAGGGAAGCTGTTTTAATGCTCAGGAACCAGGCAAATCTTTACAGATGTTTATATTATGGATGCATATTCTGTATCATGCTATTAATCCTGTTATTTAATACACGTTTGTTGTGGCCTTTTGCTAGAACAATAAACCTAGGAACTGAACTAGGCAGAGACCCAGTATATACAAGATAAGAAATGAGTAATACATTGTGAAATTAGTGAATTTCTGGCTGTGCTAAGGGTGGGGGACCTCTGTCCTGCAGACTTAATAAGGCCCCTCAAGCCCACCAGAATATTATTATTATTTATTGTTGCTCCTTTTCATTTATTACCTGTCCTTCACCCTGTGGGAATGTTGTGGGTAGTAGGAGAGGCTATATTGATTAAATATTATCCTTCCTAACTCACACTAGTGAGTCATGTTTATAGCAGAGTTCATTCCCCGTTTTACACAGCAAGAAGCTAGTTGCAGATTCGTTCGAATCTCTTTAGTTAAGCAATCCAATCTGGCATGCCCGGATTGGAGTATATTCCTGGTAAGACCCCTTTGATTGCCTCAATAAGAATAAAAAAACCAAGAGTCTTCCTTATAAGTAATGAAAAGTTTACTTACATTCAGTTCACAGTATGATCCCTGAAGGCAGGCTTTAGCTTGTAGTTACAGATACAGTGTGGCTTACATCCTTGTAAGGATGAGCCCATATGCTACTGGCAGAGAGCCAGCAGTGCAGTCCAAGAGAAGAAATGGCATCAAATGAGGAAGATGGCTGTGTGACTGGACTTTTTGTGGGGTCTGCAAGGGTTACGCCCACGTACCTATTTACATGCAAGGGGAGGAAGCTCCAGATCAGGTTTGACAGGAAGTCCTCCTGGCTGTGGAGTAACACCTCCCCTGTGTGTCCACTCTGGGCAAACAGGAAGTATTGTACTTGACTGCTTATGTTACATCCCACACACCCTAAGGTCCCAGTGAGGATTACAGCAATTTAGGGGCTACCATGGAGAATGCCTTTTCCCAAATCACCCACTCTCCTGAGCTTCTGAGGGTGGTGCAACAACCAATATGGCACCCTCCGCTGATCTTAACACCCAAGAGGGTCTGTAGGGAAGGGGGCGGTCCTTCAGATATGTAGAGCCTGAATCAGGCTCTAATGTGAGCACCTTGAATTGGCCTCAAAACAAATGCCAGTTGGCTGGCAGATAGAAAGCCTACCATGTCAAAGTGGTCTGTAGAAGGCGAAGGGGCTCAGGATCTGGTCCACCAACTGTATCCTGTTTCTCACCCCGATCTATGTCATTCTAACTTAAGAGGTGTAATGGGGAAATAAATCCAGCATCTTGATTAAGACCAAACTGAACAGAATTGAATATGCTGATAAATTGTAGTTCAATCATTCCAAGTCCTTGTTAAAGTCAGACAACATTATGGTCTGCAGCAGAGCACTTTGGGAAATTGAAGTGACTCAGGCAGGGCAGGAGTGGGGAGGAAACCATAGTCAAGGAACACTGTTTACACAGTGATTCTAAAGATGCCTTAACTCAGTCCTGTTGAGCATGTTTTACTGATCTGGCCAAAAAAATGTCACTTCACTCATTTGCTAGCGTCAGTCTTCAGCTAACAGCACGAAGCTTTCAGGCACTGAGACCAGATATAAATGTACTCTGCCATTAGCGTGAGGGTTTGAAAGCTTCTGAGGACATAGTAATTTGTTAGTCTTTTGCTAAAACATTCCATAGAAGAGACACAAGCCTTTCCTTTTTCAGTGGAGAAGCAGACAGCAAATGTTCACATTCAACAGACATACCCCAGAACTCTTCCTCACTTTTTATTATTTTTATGCTTTCTTTTAAGAATCGGCACCTTCATGCTTTAGGGCCTCCATAACCCACTTCAGGAGCCTTTCCTATTGCTTGGGTTCCATTGACATATTTTCATAAATCCTTGTGGTGCAGCAATGAAACTGCTAGCATATTTGCAAAGCTAAGCAGGGTCTGGTAAGGTTTCAAATTGGATGGGAGACCCCATGTTGAGATTCCTGCATTGCAGGGGGTTGGACTAGATGACTTGTTGGCGGCCCTTCCAACTCTACAGTTCTATGTCCAACTCTACAATTCTGTGGTGCTATATAATGTGATCCCCCAAATGGCACATGGTGTAAGGCAGCTTCCCATGATATGGTTTGAGCCTTGGCTCAAGGATGTTGCTCAGTGCTGGAGCAAATGCTGTACCTGCTGAAGGTCTCAGGTTTGGTCCTCAGCAGGCCAGGTAGCATTGGGAAAGGCTCCTGTCTCAAACCCTGGAGAGGGACAGGGCAGGACACACAGCACATCATGAGCTCGCTGGGCTCAGGGTCTAAAGCTGCTCCCTTCGTTCTACATCCTCTTTTCTAGGCAGCAGCAGCAGCCTGATGCATGTCACCCAAGCTGCAAGGAAATTCGTCTTAGGCCTCTGCCACAAGTCTTGCATTTCTCAGGGGAAATTTCCTGCCGGCAGAAAGTGGCCTGACCTTCACCCCCTTTGGGGTGTATGCAGATTATGCAAGGGCCGCTGCTTCCATAAAGACAGCAAGGTGGTGGTGGAAGGATGTTCCCAAAACAAAACAAAACCCATAAGCATAAAACCCCAGGTGAGCAATGGACCTCAGCGAGTGCTAGCTTATTGAAATGAGACTAGTGTGTTTCATGTGTGAGATCACTCAGAGGCAACTTTTGTTGTCTAAATCTGCCTAATAATAATAATAATAATAATAATAATAATAATAAATTACTTATACCCTGCCCATCTGGCCGGACATCCCCAGCCACTCTGGGCTGCTCCCAACAGAATATTAAAAGCACGATAAAATATCAAACATTAAAAACTTCCCTAAACAGGGCTGTCTTCAGATGTCTTCCACAAGTCAGATAGTTGTTTATTTCCTTGACATCTGATGGGAGAGCATTCCACAGGGCAGGTGCCACTACTAAGAAGGCCCTCTGCCTGGTTCCCTGTAACCTCACTTCTCGCAGTGAGGGAACCGCCAGAAGGACCTCAGAGCTAGACCTCAATGTCTGGGCCGAACGATGGAGGTGGAGACGCTCCTTCAGGTATACTGGGCAGAGGCCGTTTAGGGCTTTGAAGGTCAGCACCAACACTTTGATTCACGCAGCTCGTCCTGTCTCCTAGGTCAGAAAGAAAATAGTT